>NW_028248512.1:0-600000 GCF_964263255.1 Lissotriton vulgaris | reverse complement strand
CCCCATACCTTGGGCGGTCGCCTCGGGTACCGTCTCCGGGGTCCTCAGCCAAGCCGGGCAGCACGCCCCGAGCGCAGGGCAGACTCCCTCCGCAGCGGGCCCCGATGAACCCCCAGGAGCGGACCCACAGCGTTGGGCTCAGGAGGCTCCGAGCCCCGGGCCAGGGCACAGCCGAAGGTCTCTCTGGGATGATAAGCGTCAACCACTGCGCCCAGGTCCAGGCCGATCTCAAGGTCGCAAAACCCAAGGCCCCGGTCCCTCAAGGGTGGAGCAGGCCTCCACCACGCCGTGCCGCCCGGTGAGGTTCTCCAACTCACGGCGCTAGACCCCAGGGCACCTCTGCAACTCGTCAGCTCTCGGAACTGCAAACACCGGATGGGGACCCGTCCAGCTGATCGATCTCCGGCCGCCTGCCACCGAGCACCACCCGGCCTCCTGAAAATCGAGGTCCCGGCTCCACCACCAACCGCCAGGCCGCACTCCGACGCCGGCGTCTCCGGTCCCCGGGAAAGTTGGAAATGCGGGGTCAGCACACCGGAGAGGTCAAGGCACCTCCAGGAGCAGACGCCACTCACGTGGTATCGTTAGCGGGCTCGGGGGCCAGGATAAATGAGCAAATTGTGTCCGGGCCGGCGAGAGCTCTACAAAGCTGCGACCGCCATCTTCGCCCGCCAAGCCACGCCCCCATGTTTAATCTTTTTAATTTAGAATTTAGCCTCTATGCTGTTAAAGGGGTGAATAAACGGAAAATTGGTAAGGACCTGTGGGGGCCCTTTTCGGATTATATAAATGTACCGATATTGATTTATGTATTGTATTTGATTCTTTATTTTTCTGAATCGCTGTGGTAACAATAAAATATATAAAAAAAAGAAAGGAAAACTGTCACTCCAGCTACAAATTTGGATGTTGGCACAGCTTGTTTGTCTGGGAATATGTCAATTGATTTTGCCCAATCTATCACAAGCACCCCGGGGGCGACAGACCTTGCGCAGCGCCAGTAGCTGATAATGTCCAATCAGCTACTACCGTCTGTACCCGCGCTACAGGTAATCAGGCCAGTTTCGCACCAGGGTCATATGGCCCTGAACTTCAGACGATGTATAGGAGAACATAGTACAGCCTTAGAGGGTTCCCGGGCCCTACATCTTCTCCCGGCAGCCGCCCCTTTGGTGGTGGTCCTGAAGAACATCCCTGCTTTGAGGGAAGGACAGACCAATATCACTGAACAATTATTGGCCAAAGTTATGCACTGGTTTAATACACAATTGAAAGATGTTGGGATTTGTGAAGAGGACATATGCAACCAGATGATTATGGCTAGATGATCAGCATGGATAGGACATTCCATGAAGGAAGGGAGGGGCGATTGTATAGTTGCCAATTTTAACAATGAGTATGTTGTCAGATTTCTCTTGCATCACCTGGGTAGTAGTAATTTAGGGAATCAGTTTGAAAAAGTTTCTGTGCTGCCTCTAGGGTTATTTTATAGACCCCGCCACTATTCTCTATCAGGGAGGGGTACCTCATGCACAGCTAGACATCCATGGGCACCCCCAAGAACTACATATAGATCCCTGATATAAATCTCGCTAATAGATTTGCCCCCTTGTCAGATCTAGATGCATGTGATTGACTATACCAGCTGTCCTGCCCCAGGTAGATAACCCCCTTAATCAGTTCATCTCCTCTCCCGTTATTTTAATGAGACAACAGATGGTAAACTCAAACCCTCTGGAGAGTATAGAGAATTTAACATCTCTAGTCATGGGAGGTAGCATGGCTGCTTCCACACTAACTCTAATATCTTGAAATATTGCCGGTCTACCATCTAGGATTATGTCTTCTGACTGGTCATCTTTCATTGAGAACCATGATATTATTGTCTTCCAGGAGACTTGGTCACTGAGCACGATCTTTCGTCCCGGTTACTTGGCCTTTGGTAAACTGGCAACCGCAGGACATAAAGGGAGAGCTTGTGGAGAACTGATTATCTGGGTTAGACAGCCGGCAGGCTATCAGGTGGAAGAGTTAATGATTGATAGCCCCAACATCCTGGCCATTAAAAACCGTTTTGAACATGAGCCAGATCTTATATTGATTAATGTGTATGCAAGAGGGAGAGCTGGAGGGAAAGCATCACCAACCATTTCCAGACTGGTCTCATTTGTTGAACCTAGGAAAGGGGCAAATCACCTGGTAATTACAGGTGATTTCAACTGCACCTTGAGCCTCTTGGCCCTGAAGATGGCAGCTTTACCAGTGATGAGGACGCGACATGGGGGATACCTCTTCTAACGCTTCCCCCAATTAACAAATGGACAGAGGCAGACCTCCAGTTAAAAAGCGTATCTCTGGAGAGGGGTCTCAGGGCTGTCAATGGAAGGTTAAAATCTGACAGGGAAGGTACCCACACTTTTAGCAATGGGAGAAGTAGCAGAACTGACTACTTCTTTATTAATTTAGAACTATGGTCTAGGTTTGTGGACATGAAGGTCCACCACAGAATGGAGAGTGACCATGATCCGTTAATATTAACTTTAGAGATAAAGGGCCTATATTTGGTGAGGGGAAGAACTGAAACAGCGACGGCTGATGTAATTATGTCTCAATACTGCCGTCAGCTAAAATGGGCAGTTGTCTCACAAGATGAGGGCACTTTGGATCTGATAAAGCTAACTCTTGAAGACACACTCAGAGCTCTCTCAATTCTAGACATAGAAGAGGCCCCTCTCCCAGCCCTTACGAACACTCAAGAGGACCTTGTAAAGCTGAAAGCATTTTGTACAAAAAATTAAAAAAAATTTAGGCAGGTTATCCAAAAATCAGCAAAATGGTATGATGGGGCATGCAGGTCCGCATTCAGGCACCTCTCTCAATCTATTAGGTCTGGAGTACCGCAGGATGTTATAAAAGCAAGGTCCAAATATAAGAAACCCAACTCAGGGCAAAGAAGACCTTTGATGAAAACATTTGGAAGGATCTGCTCCATGCAAGTAATGGGAAAAACTGGTGGCGATTCTGGCAAACAGGTAAATGGGGTAGCGGAGACATAGGGCTGGTACCAGTTAATAATGTGCCACCTGAAGAATGGGTCTCGCACTATCAGGCCCAATTTGCATCCTCTACAGGTAGCCCCAGATATTACCCACAACTAACATCCAATACTGTCCTAACCTTTGACATAGGGGAGATTGAAATAGTCTTGGACGGTATTCCAGCAGGCAGGGTCCCTGGTCCGAATTGGATTCCTGCCGACATATTTAAATCCAACAGGCAGAATTGGCTCAAATACATTCACATTATATCCAATGCCCTGGCAAGAGGTGCCCCTCTTCCTGAATTCTGGCACTTGGCAGAAATAATCCCAATATGCAAAAAGGGGGACCGGGCCAGCCCAAGGAACTATAGGCCTATTAGCCTTATAGACACATCACAAAAGATTGTGGCCAGACTGGTCCTAAGCAGGGTAAACACATGGATAGATGACCAGGAAATCCTATCCACCTTCCAAGCGGGCTTCCGTCCCCATGTTAGCACCGTTGGTCAAGTTTTTAGATTCATGATGATTTATTGGAATACTGTGATTTTAGCTGGGGGGACTCTTTATGCTGCTTTCATAGATTTAAAATCAGCATTCGATCTTGTGCCCTGATACAAGCTGTGGGACACATTGGTGGAAGCAGGGATGCCCTATGAGATCTCATGCTTTATCATTAAACTTCATGAGTCTAATTATGCCAAGGTTCGGTGGGGACAACAGGGCGAACTAACAGATCAGTTCCCAGTGAACAAGGGAGAAAGGGCCATATGTATGAAGATACCCATTTGCGATTCTCAAATAGCGATTTTTAAGAAATCGCTATTTGAGAATCGCAAATGGGTATGTATGTACAAAATCACATTTTTTTGCGATTCCTTAGAATTCCTTAATTGCGATTAGCAAATTGCGAATCGCAATTAAGGAATACTTTCCCATTCATTTCTATGGGCCAGGAGGCCCATAGGAATGAATGGGAAGTTATTCTCAATTTGCGATTCGCAATTTGCTAATCGCAAATTGAGAATAATTTCAAGGGTGCAGGGGTGTCCAAAGGACACCCTGTTGAACCCCTGAAATATGCATGGGTGCACATGTGGCGCACATACATGCCCTAAGGGCATGTATGTGCGTCACATGGCACTTTGAAAAATGCAAAAATGTGCATTATAAGGCACATTAAACATGGAAGCTCTTGTCATATCAGTACAGAGATGACCCACAAGGAATGATTGATATCAGTCAGGCAGCAAAACACACAGTCTTTAAAGTATATAGAACCACTCTCGAAGTCCTGAAGAGAGTTCCTCCACGTTAGGAATTCGAAACGCGTCGACCTCCATTGTGTTAGGCCAATCCTCTTAAAGAATAAAAAACTGCTCCGATTGTATATAAATGCACAGATGGCCTAGATTCTTAAGAAAATTTAAAATGTTTTTCTTCTAAAATGTAGTTGTTGAGGACAAAAAAGAATCAGTTTTACGTAATTTTTGAAAGTTTTTCCTACCCCACTTTCTTTCCCTACACTTCTTTTGAAAGATTGTCACATGGCATATATGAGTATGACTGAAGACACATGAATGAATGAACAACCATACATTGTGAACACTTGTGAATGTAAATACTTTCTTGTAGGATTTCTTTCCTTGTTCTTTCCTCTCCTGTATACTATAATGCATTCGCGAACAACGTAAAATAATTTGATGTTCAGAAAATATGCTTATGAATGATAATTAGAAAATAAATGAATTTATTGAAATGATTTAGTCTTTCAGAGATCCGGTTTTGGTCTGTTCTCTTAGCTTAAATATACATTCAAGCGAAATACAGTATTGGCAATTGTTGTTGTTTAAAGAAAAACAAAGCACTATGATGCGGTCAACTGTGGGCGTGTCATAGCACTTAGTTTTACTTTACCCCATATTGCACAGCAGCCAACTCTGCTGTGCAAACATATATAAACAAGCATTCACAAAGCCAATAGGTTTTGCACAGGCAAAACCTATTGGCTTTGCCAATGCTTGTTATTTTTATGCCAATCAGCCATATTTAATTCATTCTATTTCATCTCTTTTCTCTCCTTGCTGGTAGGTCGCTCCCCCACCACACAGCTCCGCCTGTGTGTCCTGACCCTGCCCCAGCTACGCGGCTGTAGAAGTTGAGGCCCTCCTCCACCTGCAGGCTACAACCTGCACCTCATCCCTAGTGGCCAGTGGTAGGCCTTAGGTTTGTATCACTGTCACTGTCTGTATGTTTGCACTGTACTGCCCATACTGTCTTCTGGTGTCTGTGACTGCTGTTGCCTGTCTACCCCCTGTGCCTGCATTCTTATCTGTGCCCGTTCTCTTGCCTTCTGTTCCCTGATTGTGCTCGTTCTCTTGCCTTCTGTTACCCTGATTGCACTCGTTTTTTTTGCCTTCTGCTCCCCTGATTGTACTCGTTTTTCTTGCCTCTGCTCCCCTGATTGCACTCGTTTTTCTTGCCTTCTGCTTCCATGATTGCACTCGTTTTTCGTGCCTTCTGCTCCTCTGATTGTACCCGTTTTTCTTGCCTTCTGCTCCCCTGATTGCACTTGTTTTTCTTGCCTTCTGCTCCCTGATTGCACTCGTATTTCTTGCCTTCTGCTTCCCTGATTGCACTCATTTTCCGTGCCTCTGCTCCCCTGATTGTACCCGTTTTTCGTGCCTTCTGCTCTCCTGATTGTACTCGTTTTTCTTGCCTCTGCTCCCCTGATTGCACTTGTTTTTCTTGCCTTCTGCTCCCCTGATTGCACTCATTTTTTGTGACTTCTGCTTCCCTGATTGTACTTGTTTTTCTTGCCTTCTGCTCCCCTGATTGTGCTCGTTTTCTTGCCTTCTGCTTCCCTCATTGTACTTGTTTTTCTTGCCTTCTGCTTTCCTGATTGCACTCGTTTTCTTGCCTCTACTCCCCTGATTGTACTCGTTTTTCGTGCCTTCTGCTCCCCTGATTGCACTTGTTTTTCTTGCGCTCTGCTCCCCTGATTGTACTTGTTTTCCTTGCCTCTACTCCCCTTTGTGCCTCTATGCCACTCGTTTCCCCCCGTTTTTTGTGACCTTTCTGTCCTTTCTTGGGACCTTTTTGCCTCTGTGCCACTCGTTTCCCCCCGTTTTTTTGTGGCCTTTTCTGCCCCTTCTTGTGACCTTTCTGCCTCTGTGCCACTCATTTCCCCCCGTTTTTTGTGACCTTTCTGCCCTTTCTTGTGACCTTTCTGCCTCTGTGCTACTTGTTTCCCCCCGTTTTCTGTGAACTTTTATGGCCTTTCTTGTGACCTTTCTGCTTCTGTGCCACTCGTTTCCCCGTTTTTTTGTGACCTTTCTGCCCTTTCGTGTGACCTTTCTGCCTCTGTGCCACTCGTTTCCCCCCGTTTTGTGACCTTTTCTGCCCTTTCTTGTGACCTTTGTGCCTTTGTGCTACTCGTTTCCCCCCGCTTTTTGTGACCTTTCTGTGCTTTTTTGTGACCTTTGACCCTGCTTGCAAGCAGGTCGCCCCACGCCGCTGCTCGTCACCTGACTGCCTGGTTCTTGACTCCTTGCTGTCTCCTTGTTTCCTGGGTTTTTCCCTCCCCTCTGCCCTGTGGTCCCCACGCCCCCTGCCGCTCCCGATCTGACCCTTTCCTGTTGCTGCATTCCTGTAGCCCCGCCCCCCTGCACACCCATTCGCCTCCCCGCTCCCACCTCCCAGGCCAAGAAGCAGCTGTGCAGCAGACGAGCGCAGCGAGCGCGCCATTGGCGCGCCACGCCCATCCGCGCCTTGACCGCTCCCAGCGCCAGAACCCCTGGACCCCGCGAACGCCAAGACACCAGAATCCACTATGACGCCAGCACCCTCCACGCACTCATCGCCGGCCGAAACCACACCTGCTTCCAGGCCGCCCCGAAATGGACCCACGGACCCTTTTCCTGCCACACCTGCAGCTTCACCTGCGACAGAACCACCAAACCTCCAAGGACTGGACCCAACCACCTCCGCTGCATACTCCTCAACACCCGCTCCATACGCAAACACGCCGTCGAGCTCTGGGATCTGCTCGACACCTCCGCCCCAGACGTGGCCTTCCTGGCCGAGACCTGGTGGAACGACTCCTCTGCACCCGACATCGCCATAGCCATCCTGGACGGGTACAAGATCACCCTCAGGGATCGCGCCAACAGAATCGGAGGAGGAATAGCCATCGTCCACAAGTCCATCCTCAAGGTCGCCAGCCACGCAGACGACACCCTCAACACCGCCGAACACCTGCACTTCCGGATCCACACCGACACCAACACCACCCTCAGAGGAACACTCATCTACAGACCCCCCGTACCCCGGGCTCAGTTCAGCGACTCCATCACCGAACTCGTCAGCACCCACGCACTCGCCTCCACAGACTACATCTTCCTCGGGGACCTGAACTTCCACCTCGAGAACAACAACAACGCCAACTCTGCCACCCTGATCAACAACCTCGCCAACCTGGGTCTCAGACAACTCGTCACCGCACCCACCCACGCCGCCGGCCACACGCTGGATCCCGTCTTCTCCACAGGCTCCCACGTCACCTTCAACCACACCACCGAACTCCACTGGACCGGCCACCGCTGCATCCATTTCACCTTCAAGAAGCCAACCACGCATCATTGCACCCAACAACTGCCTCCCCACTGCTGTAGCAAAGTCACCGAAGACCAGATGATCACCTCCCTTGCCAAGAAACCACCCACCGACCCCACCAACCCAGACGCCGCAGCCCGAAACCTCAGACAGTGGATCGACGATTGCGCCAACACCCTCGCCCGCTCGAGAAACCCTCCAACAGCCACGCCAACAAGAGAGCCACCTCGTTCACCGACGAGCTCCAGAACTCTAAACGTGCATGCCGGAAACTGGAGAAGACATGGCTCCACGAATGCACACCGGACAACCACACAGCCCACAAGGACGCCACCCGCAGATGCCACCCCCTCATCAGATTAGCCAAGAGATCCTCCTTCAAAGACCGCTTGGATAACAATCCACACGACAACATAGAGCTCTTCAGCATCGTAAAGGAACTCTCCAAACCCAGCGCCAATGCCAACGACATCCCGTCCTCACAAGAACTGTGCGACTCACTAGCCATCTTCTTCCACCGCAAGATCGCTGACATCCACGACAGTTTCAACACCACGACCGCCCCGACTATGCCAGACTCCACCTCCCCTGTGAACACCACCAGCGCCAACCGCCTGACCTCCTGGTCCAACGTCAACGACGACGAGACACGCAAGGTCATGAACTCCATCCACTCAGGATCTCCATCTGACTCGTACCCACACCACGTATTCAACAAAGCAGACGCAGCCATCGCACCCCAACTACGGAAGGTCATCAACATCTCCTTCGAAACATTCCCAGCAAGCTGGAAGCATGCCGAAATCAACGCCCTTCTTAAGTAGCCAAAAGTAGATCCCAAGTACCTCAAGAACTTCCGGCTCATCTCCCTGCTCCCGTTCCCGGTAAAGGTCATCGAGAAAATGCAACATGCAACTGGCCCGCCACCTCGAAGACAACAACATCTTGTACCCGTCCCAGTCCGGATTCAGACGAAACCACAGCACCGAGGCAGTCCTCATCACCGCCACAGACGACATCAGGCGCCAACTAGACAACGGAGAAAACATCAGCCCTCATCCTCCTGGACCTGTCAGCCGCCTTCGACACGGTCTGGCATCGCACTCTAAAGACACGCCACCTAGAAGCTGGAATCCAAGAGAAGGCTCTTGACTGGACCACGTCCTTCCTCTCCGGCAGGACCCAGAGCATCCGCCTCCCACCCTTCTGATCCGAAGCCACCGACATCATCTGCGGCGTCCCCCAGGGCTCATCCCTCAGCCCAACGCTATTCAACGTCTACATGGATCCCCTCGCACAAGTGGCACTCCATCACGACCTCAACATCATCTCCTACGTTGACGACACCCAGCTCATCCTCTCCATCACCAAAGACCCACACACCGCCAAAACCAACCTCCATGAGGGAATGAAGGCCGTCGCAAATTGGATGAGGAGCAACCGCCGCCTGAAGCGGACAAGACGGAGGTCCTCATCCTCTGACCCACCCCCTCAGCCTGAGACGACTCCTGGTGGCTGACCACACTGGGGACAGCACCAACACCCACCGACCAGGCACGCAATCTATGATTCATCCTCTACTCCTCCCTCTCCATGTCTAAGCAGGTCAACGCCGTCTCCTCCTCCTGCTACAACACCCTCCGCATGCTCCGCAGGATCTGCAAGTGGATCCCGACTGAAATAAAAAGAACAGTGACACAGGCCCTCGTCAGCAGCAGACTGAACTACGGCAACGTATTCTATGCAGGAATCCCAGCCAAACACCTATGACGACTACAACGCATCCAAAACGCCTCCACCCGACTGATTGTCAACGTTCCCCGCAGCAGCCACATCACCCCCCACCTGAGAGGCCTACACTGGCTCCCCATCGACAAGAGGATCACCTTCAAGCCCCTCACCCACGCACACAAAGCACTCTACAACGCCGGACCAGCCTACCTGAACAGCAGACTCAGCTTCCACACCTCCACCCGCCAACTCCGCTCCTCCAGCCTCGCCCTCGCCGCTGTCCCCCGTATCCAACGAACGACCTCCGGCGGCAGATCCTTTTCCTACCTCGCTGCCAAGACCCGGAACACCCTCTCTACCCACATACGGCAGACCCGAGACCTACTTGCCTTCAGAGGACAGCAGCACCCCCCCCCCCCTCCCCTCAGCGCCTCACGGGTTGAAGGCAAATCCTTATACATTCTTATTAACATGTTCTGCGGGAGTGTTAGAATATATCAATCTCAGATTCCAAAATAATTGACGAAGATTAAGTAATCCTATCATGTAGACCTTGTTACGTTAGGACTACTCGCCAGGATATCAGAAACAGAAGTATTCTGACAAAAAATGTGAGGGCAACATGTTGGGAAGGTAAATGTAAATAGGTAAGTATAGATTTACTATTCTTAACTCCAAATTCAAGTACCTTGAAGATATATATATATGTATTGTCAAAGTACATATATATGGAGCTATATATAGTAAAACATACCTCTACGATTTGTGTGTCCTCGATATTCTTGACATTCTGTCTAAATACTGTTACGTTATTTACAGATCAAAGTGTTTCTACTTAGTGTTTATACATTTATTTGTTATCTTGACTCAATCACTGACCAACTTGACACCTACAAATTCTCTGTACCTAAGCTATTAGTACTTAGTTTGAGAGAGCTGAAATCACTTTGAATGCTCATATCAACTTCAAATATGTCAAACCATCCCTTCACACCTGTGAAAATATAAAAAATAGCTAGATCAAGAAACAGCTCTATAAGTTGAATTAAGTTGTAAATCTTAGGAAGCTTTTGAGCATATTTACAAGATACATCTTCGAAGCTGCGATCTTTACAAAAGGTATTGTGTGCTTGCTTTAAGGTGTTCCCTGGTCGCCATAGGGGCAAGAGGAGATGCCTGGGCTGCGGCTGGTCGCCAGGCAATGCTCCACGGATACTCCCCAACCGGGAGACGGATACTGTGAAGCATCTCTGCATGCTGTTAAACACCAGGTCAGTGCGCAGTCATGCTCAGGAGCTCTTTGACCTCCTGAAAAACCGGTGTGCCTGATGCTAACAGAGACCTGGTTAGGAGTTTCCTCCAATCCCGAAATCGCTATGGCGATCCCTTCAGAATACAATATTTATAGGCAAGATAGACTGGAAGGGAGGGGCCCCCTATCTTTTTGAACCAACGCATGATAAACGCCATACTTTGGATCAGGTCTTCTCTACGGCCCCCATAGAGGTGACAGCACTTAAGCCGGTCCTTTGGACAGATCATAGGTTGGTTAATTTCCATATACTGGGCAATAAGAACCCCCCGAGCAATGCCCCCAGACAGCAAGGATTAGCTTCGAGGGCTTAAAATCAGGTGACCCCAGAAATGCTGGCGCAGGCATTGCGCAAACACCCTTGCCCTCTCACAGGGGTTTTAGATAGGGACCTGGAGTCTCTGCAGGCCTGGCTTGTGGACAGGCTGAATGATTTGGCCCCTTCGAGGGCTCCTCGTTCGCTTCCTAAACGGGTTTCTGCTCCCTGGTTCACTGAAGCGCTGCTTGCTTCCCGCAGGCAATGTAAGGTGGCTGAAAGGGCCTGGCGGGCTCAGTACGATCCTGCTGCCAGACTTGATTATTAAACTATGGTCAAGGCCTATCATCGGGATATCCTCCTTGAGAAGAAGAGTTACTTTGCTAGGAGGATTGAGGCTGCCTCTAATTCCTGCAAAGAGATCTTCACGATCGTTAGGGAATTCATTGCCCCACGGTCGAATGCGACCCAGTCCGCCCCCACCGAGACATGGGCGTCGTATCTCGCCAGCTTTTTCACTACAAAGATTAAGCTGATTCAGGACTCTTTTCCATTGAGGCCGGTTGTTGTCTCCCCTTGTTCTGAGGACGGACCAGTTCCATCGGTCCCCCTAGGGCCAGTCCTGACAGACTTTCCGCCTATTTCAGCTTCTTCGTCATTGACACTCATGGCCAATCTTAAATCAGGTTCGCCGCTCGACCCATGTCCGGCCAAATTTCTGGCGAAGATGGCGGCAGTGGTAAATCCGCTGGTGAATCCCCTCCTGAATCTCTCTCTGAGCCAGGGTGTGGTTCCACCGGCCTGGAAACAGGCTATGGTCATTCCCCTTATTAAGAAGCCTGGTTTAGATCCCGAGGTCTTGGCCAATTATAGGCCTATTTCTCTCCTTCCTGCAGTGGCAACGATCGTGGAGAAGCATGTGCACACTGCGCTTTCCAATTTCTTGGAATCACACGATCTGCTTCATTCCACTCAATCGGGCTTTCGCCCTAATCTTAGCACTGAGAAGGCGCTGCTGGAGGTGTCCGAAGGCATCAAGGAGACGCTGGACTCGGGTGGCAGAGCAATGCTGATAATGCTTGACTTGTCGGCGGCCTTCGACACCGTCCCCCATGAGGGTCTGCTTGTCAGACTTCATGAGATCGGTCTGAGGGGGACGGTGCTTAGATGGTTTAGATCTTTTTTGGCTGGTCGCCGACAAACGGTCTGGGCCTCCTTCAGCTCTGCTGAGATGCCGCCATTGGGAGTCGGAGTCCCGCAGGGCTCTGTGTTGAGCCCGACTCTCTTTAACATCTTTATGACCCCTCTGGCGGCATTGGCTGAGTCTTTCGGGGCCCAGATCGTATCCTATGCCGACGACACCCAGTTGCTCTTTACCTGTGGGAAAGGAGAGGATTTTGATGGAGAGAGTATCCGAGAGTGCCTTGGGGCTGTTTTCGAATGGCTCCAACTGAACAGCCTCAAGTGCAACTCAGATAAATCGGAGGTACTCTTCTTCGGTTGTCAATCCGATCCAGACTGGGAGGTATGGTGGCCCGCTGACATGTCTCCTCCAGTGCGATCGTCTCAGTTGGCTAAGAATTTGGGGATCAAAATTGACAACGGCCTGGCTTTAAGATCTCAGATCCTTGCCTTCACGGGCACCTGTTTTGGTCTCCTCCGTATGCTTCGGAAGTTTTTCCCTTTGCTATCTGAGGACCATAGGAGGACTACGGTACAGGCCTTAATTGGTTCAAGATTGGACTACTCCAACGTCCTATATCTTGGCCTGCCGGAATATCTCCTGCAACGGATGCAGGTGGTCCAGAATGCGGCAGCGCGAGCCATTTTTGGCCTGCACAGGCGAGTCAGAGTTCCTGGCTTGTTGCAGTCTCTTCACTGGCTGCCTATCCGGAAGCGGATAGTTTTCAAAGCCTTAACTCTTGCACACAAGGCCCTTTATGCCTCGGGGGCTAAATACCTTCAAAGGAGGCTTGCCTTCTATCGTCCGTCACGATCTCTGAGATCAGAGTCGATGTTTCTTGCCACTGTTCCTCGTGTGAAGAAGGCCTGTATTGGAGGTCGCTCCTTTATGTCCCGGGCTCCACAGCTATGGAACTCTCTGCCCCTGACACTGCGCAGTACCTCAAATTTGCTGGCCTTTAGGAAAGGCCTGAAAACTTGGCTTTTTGCCTCTTAGACTCCCGTTTCCTGCTGACCCCGTTTTCTTTTAATTGTCTGTGTTGTGTTTGTCTTTTTCAGGCTGTCAATAAAGCGCCGGGACACTCTTTCGAGTAGCCGAGCGCTATAAAAGACATAATTAACATAACATAACATAACAAAATGATGGAGAGCGGAGCTGTGGCAAATTTTGAAGCGCCACACTGCACCATTTCCGAAACACAGGGATGTGCCATATTTACAACAATACTGCACACACCTGTGTTTTCCCTAGCGCAGGCGCTAAACATAGCTGCCTAGCACCAACACAGACACCCTTGTGCCATAGTGCAAGGGGGTCTGCGTTGCAGTTCATGATCTTTTATGTGCAGGAAGGTGTCCCTTCCTGCACATAAACAATCTATAATGGCGATTTGCCTTCTATGTATGCTGCAATGACCAGCACACTAAAAGTAGCAAATCACCATTATTTAATGATTGTTTATGTGCAGAATGAAGCATTCACAGAAAAAGCAAAAATGAGGAGAAACAAGAGCATTTCTCCTTGTTGCACTTCTCTAACGCCTGCTATTGCAATGCGTTAGTTTTTGGTGCTTCCTCAGATTTACACCTCCTTGGAATTCTGGGGCAGCGCCATGGGTGGAATGCCCACTGCAACACCCTTTGCATGCCTCTTTCACGCAGATACCTGCATGAAAGGGTGCCATATTTACAAAGCAGCGTTAAGCCACAAAAAGTGGCTTAATGCCACTTTATGTAAATGTAAATGTAAATGTAATGGGCACTTATAGAGCGCTGCTACCACTCCAAGGAGTATCTTGGCGCTTACACAACCCAGGTGGAAGAGTTGGATAGGGAAAGAAGTCCAGGTTTCTTAAACACAGCCACTACACTAGGGTTCTACACAGAGTATCAGACATGGAGAAAATCCAAGTTTTCAATGCCTTCCTAAAAGGGGCTTCTTGGGAGAAAGGCTGTGTTGTGGGGTCAGTGGGACACTGGCCCCATCCTTGTATGCACACTGTATTCCCTCTGTGGTGACAGAGGTTTCCACAAATATTTTCAAGACTAGTTCGTGATCATGATTTTTTATTCATAGTTTTTCTTTAGTATGTTATTAGCATTTTGTTGGTTCATTCATCCTTAATATGTTATAGTACAATCCTTATGAGCATCCAATGCATTTCGGGGTATTATGCACCCCTTCATCAGGGAAAGGACTCTTAGAGTTAATGGATGAAGGAGGACTTCATCCATTAACTCTAAGAGTCCTTTCCCTGATGAAGGGGTGCATAATACCCCGAAATGCATTGGATGCTCATAAGGATTGTACTATAACATATTAAGGATGAATGAACCAACAAAATGCTAATAACATACTAAAGAAAAACTATGAATAAAAAATCATGATCACGAACTAGTCTTGAAAATATTTGTGGAAACCTCTGCCACCACAGAGGGAATACAGTGTGCATACAAGGATGGGGCCAGTGTCCCACTGACCCCACAACACAGCCTGTTACATTGGATGTCGCGGGACGCCTGACATCACTCGTATAGCACCTAAAACTTTGAATCAACTAGGATACTAAACCAGCTGTGCGCCAGCCCTACTTATATTCTTGGGAGAAAGACCGCAGAGAAAGGGGGAGTTTGTTCCAGGCCTTGGTTCCTAGTACAAAGATGGATTTGCCACCCTTTGTAACCAGTTTAAAGCGGGGAATGGTAAGTAAGTTCTGGCTAGCGGATCTTAAGCAGCGTGCTGGGTAGTATCTTTTGAACCCCCTTCGTAAATAGGTCGGGCCACGTTGATGGAAGGCCCTAAAAGTGATCAAGAGAAGTTTAAACAAAATTCTCTTTCCTATTGGCAGCCAATGTAAGATATTTAGAGCTGCAGAGGCAGATGATCTACGGGGCAGACGCAGTACGAGGCGGGCAGCCGCGTTTTGGATCATCTGCAATTTGTGGAGCACGATTTTGTTTGCTCCAGCATAAAGTCCATTGCAGTAATCCAGCCTAGAATTTATTAAGGCCACTGCGACTGTTTTCCTCGCCGAAAGAGGAAGGAGGTCAAAAAATTCCCTAAGTGCTTTAATAATTTGGAAGCACATACCTGCAACTGCTACAGCCTGAGGTTTGAAGGATAGGCAGTTGTCAAACTTTATGCCTAGGTTACGGGCGGATGCAATTGTGTTAGGTGGAGCTTCTGCATCCGATGGCCAGCATACTGTGGGGGAAAAAGGATTATTGATCCCTATGGGTAAGATTTCCGTTTTTCCGGCGTTGCACTTTAGATGGTTGTTATTCATCCATTTGAATGTTGCTGCCAGACAGTTCCTAAGATCTTCCTCGGCACCTGGTTGTTCCTTATCCAGCACCAAAATCAGTTGGGTGTCGTCAGCGTATGAAATAGAACTGATCCTGAATGCCTCGATCAAGTTCATCAGGGGTGCCATATATAGATTGAAAAGGACAGGGCTCAAACTGGAGCCCTGTGGCACCCCTGAGCTGACGTTTTTAGCCTCAGACTGATATGGGCCAAGCACTGTTATTTGGCGTCTGTTTGTTAGGAAGTTCCTACACCAGGCCAACACCTGTCCTCCCACACCTGCAGCAGCCAACCGGTCCAGTAAGATGTTATGGGACACGGTATCGAAGGCTGCCGACAGGTCAAGAAGGATAAGGACAGCCTGTTTTCCCCGATCCATTGCTGCTCTTAAAGTTTCAGCAGAGTATAGTAAAGCTGATTCGGTAGAGTGTTCTGACCGAAAGCCTGACTGATTAGGATGGAGAACGTTATTCTTCTCCAAAAAGTTTGTCAGTTGACTATTGACAAACTTTTCAGTCAGCTTAGATAAGATGGGTAGCAGAGAGATCGGGCGCAGGTTGGAAAGGGTGGTGGGATCGGCCAGGGCCTTTTTTTGGAGTGGCTTGACAGCTGCAAGTTTCCAATCCTCTGGGATACTTGCTGTTGCTAGAGAAGAGTTGATGATACTGTTAATCATAGGATGAACTATCTCTATTAGATGGTGCCACACCGGAGGAGGACAGGGATCAAAAGGGGAGCCTGATTTGCTGGCTAGAATAGCTTTGGCAGTTTCCTCCAGGGGGACTGGGGCGAACTCGTCAAAGCGGAGGGGGGAAGTCATCTTCGCTATCTTTTCGCCATCCGTTATGATGGTGATTTCTGATGGGAAGGTATTAGTGATAGTTAGGATTTTGTTATCAAAATAATCAGATATCGCGTTACAGAGATCTTGCGATGGAGGGATCTCTTGCGATAGAGCTGAGGGCTTGATAAAATCCTTAACAATCCTAAAGATAGCTTTTTGTTCTTGGCCTGCTGAAGAAATAGCCTGTAGGTAATGAGCTTTTTATGCTAATTTTAATCCTACATGATATTTCCGTCTAGCTGCTATATAGATGTTACGTGCGGCAGTGTCGTAATTACGACGCCACCTCCGTTCTAGAGTTTTCACTTCGCCTAGCTCGGCCTTAAGAACAGGTGAAAACCACGGGGCATTTTTTTTCTTATTCCTAGGTTTCATGTTCTCATTGTTAGCTGGTATAAGCAACCTGCCCGCTCCAGCAATCCAATCACAGAAGATTTGATAGTCTGAAGAGGTACAATCGGCAAAAGTTGGTGATTCATTTTTAAGTTTTTCAACAATGTCGGCTCTCCTGGCTAATGTCTTCCAATTCGGAGTGGGTTTTATATAAGGGTTACCTGTACCTTTTAGGGAGTTAAAAAAGGATTTCCGGGTTTCAGCTATAAGGAAGGGAATTAAAAAATGATCTGTCCATACCTGAGGGCAGGGAGGTTTGACTATCAGGCTGGAAAAGTTAGAGCAGATACCGTCTAATAGATGTCCTGCTTGATGTGTAGGTTCACGGTTCAGCAGAGTGAGTCCCAACACTTCAATTGTGTCTAGAAAGCAACTGACTCCAGGATCAGTTGGGGCCTCAAGATGTAGGTTGAGGTCACCCAACACCTTAAAATTAGAGAACCTGAGAGTTAGGTCACTCAACACGTCACCAACAGAGTCTAGAAATGTGGAGGGTGGGCCTGGGGGGCGATATATAAGGACTCCAGAAAATACAAGAGAGTCATGAATTGCTAGAGAAAAAGCTAGTGCTTCTGACTCTTTTAGCTCCGTCAGTGCTTCAATAGTGCATTTAAAATTATTCCGATAGATAATTGCAAGACCCCCTCCTCGTTGTTCCTGCCTATCCAAACGTAGGATATGATAGTCATGTGGTAGGGCTATGGCAAGGGCAGGATTAGACCATGGCTTCAGCCATGTTTCCGTGATGAAAAGACAATCCAGATGAGATTCAGTAATAAGATCAAAGATGTTCTGAGCGTTTTTTACTAAGGAGCGGGCATTAATTAGCCCGCCTCGAAGTAAAATAGAATCACTGGATGTCTCTGACGGCAAGTCAGAATTTAATGTTAGCCGGCAGTGAGCACAACAAGCCGGGCCATACCAAGTGTGGGGAACTAAGGAGTGATAACAGGGAGCATGAGGACCCCGAAGTGATAGTAAATAATCATGTGACATACTTGAGTCAGGAGGCATCCTGGGGCGATAGGAATGAAGCTCAGAGTCTCCCGCCTCTCGCGCCTCCTTAGCGCTGACGGGCGCAGACGGGCAGACTCTGGCTTGACTCAGGCGAGAGACAGGCGCTTCCTCTGCGCGTCACCGCTGCGCGGAAGAATGTGAGCTTTAAATACAGGCTCACCTGGTGTCCACGCAGAGCACTAGAGCGCTCTGACCAGTGGCACACTTGATCCTAAACAGTCCCAAGATGGCGGCCGGGCGCCTCGAGCAGCACTAATATATCACAGTAATCCGCTCAACAAGCGGTGGGGACACAATTTAAGTGCAGGTATGTGGGCGGACTGGTGGGAGTTAAAAAACAAAGATTACAATTCAATTTTTCAAGTTTTGTAAAATACGAAAGTTTTTTTTAAAAAGTCACAGCGCTGGCCGCCTAAACACACGCTAGCACTAATGTGCGTTTTAAAACAGGTACAGCTTTCCCTAAGGTCGAGCCACACTAGGTGCTCGCCTTAAATACAGGCTCACCTGGTGTCCACGCAGAGCACTAGAGCGCTCTGACCAGTGGCACACTTGATCCTAAACAGTCCCAAGATGGCGGCCGGGCGCCTCGAGCAACACTAATATATCACAGTAATCCGCTCAACAAGCGGTGGGGACACAATTTAAGTGCAGGTATGTGGGCGGACTGGTGGGAGTTAAAAAACAAAGATTACAATTCAATTTTTCAAGTTTTGTAAAATACGAAAGTTTTTTTTAAAAAGTCACAGCGCTGCGCGCCTAAACACACGCTAGCACTAATGTGCGTTTTAAAACAGGTACAGCATAATAAATATTATGATACAGGAACATCAAGAATAGTGATGTTCCGGTGGTGCAATTCCCTTGTAAATACACCCCTCCTGTCCGTATTCATTGAATAGAAACTAGCCAAACAAGGACACACAATGCCACTTTCCAGCTCCTCCCAATTTTCCATCCATCTCCCGTGCCTTCATTTGTAATCCCCTAAATGGAATGTATGTTTTACAGTCTGAACAACATTTACAGCTAAACTCTTTTCTTTCCTACACAGTGACATATGTTTGCCAATTGGAGCATTTAACAAGTGGGACATAGAATGCCTTTACTGCAAACCAACAGGATAAAAGAAGGAGCACTCCTCCTGCAGCAATAAATTTACAGCATATGGGCTACCTTCACACACATTATCTGTGATGAGCCAGGAAAAGCTTTATCACTGCAGGCAACAAGACAAACATGACTATTTTATGCTGAGCTTCATTCCTGGAGCCAGCCATCGCTGTATCATTGTCTCTGCTGCCAACAGTAATACTAAAAGCATTGCTAATGCCTCTCCTTCCCAATCCCTCCAAGCTAAATACTTGCCTAGTTTAACCGATGACTTCACTCAAGTAATGTTCTTTTCCTTCTATGGAATCATTTTCACCTTATAGGGTCCTCTCTCTCGCCCTCTCAAATACGGCAACTATGACTCTAGTGCTGTCACCAAACCCTGAGCAAGAGGGCTTCGCCCGCCAGATTTATAGGGCAGGGATTATGGCATGCATTCAGGAAAGGACATTGTAATTAGCGCTAATATTGAGGGCATTTATTGGCTTGTGAGCAGCCAATGAGAAGGCTGTCTACACAGCCATAGCTTTTCAGAGTGGTAAAGTTGATGGAAAAGAGGAAACATTCCTAAATTGTGTCTACCAAGGCCTCTCAGCCGCTTCGTCGTGAGACTTGACTGGCCCGAGCAGTGCCAGGAACATTTTCAAAACAGCCACAATCAAAGATGTATGCACAAATAGTTCTTGAAACACAACTGTTTCATCAAACTGCCATTGCCAGTCCATTATTTGACCCCTTCTCATCTAGCAGACAAGCACCCTAAAAATATCTGGCCTTAATGTGCCACAATGTTTGTGTAAGCAGTGGTTCACATGGAAATAAATCTCTATTGAAGTTTCAACTGCCGGGAAACAGAAATGGTCTACGGGAAAAATACCAAGCATTTGCAATGCAATAGGTCTCTCATTTGCGAGAGTTAGAGCTATTAGTATTGGAAATGACAATGTCTTTCACCTATGTGTTTTGGTTTGGAGTGTAATGGATGGTTGTGGTTTGTTGTGGAATTATGTGGGTTGTATTTAATTATTAGTTGTGGTCTGACGTGTACATTTGTGGTGTTTTGGAGGTATGTGGTGTGTTTTGGAATTGTGTTGTGTATTTGAAATCTGTTTGTGTGGTATTATGTGATGTTTTTGTAACTGAGTGGAGTTGTATCGTGTGGCATTGAGTGTAATTATGCATATTGGAATTATGTGTTCTGTGAATTGCTGGTATGTGGCATAGAGTGCATTTACGTGGGGTGTATTTATATTTTATTGAGTAGAGTGCTGTGTAGAGTAATTATGTGGAGTTGAGTGGTATTATGTAGAGTGTAATTATGTTGAGTGGTACAGAACTGTGTGGCATTGAATTGTGATGTGTGGAATTATGTGGCATGGTTTATAGTGGTACTATGTGGCAAGGTGTGGAGTAGTATTTTATGGTGTGGAATTATGTGGTTGAACTGGGATCTCTAGTGGCATATCTTGGTGTGGTTCTAGAATGGCTTAATGTCTCACACCAGCAACAAGAAACCGTGTGCGGGGGGATACATCTATTGTCTCCAGTGTGGCTCTCTTTAAGAAGATTATGGGGTCAATAGATAACAAAGAATCCAACAAGTAGAGTTTCCCTGTGCTGATCCATGCAGTGGCGTAGCAAGGGGGAGGGGGGCAGTCCGCACAAGTTTTGGGGGGGATCATCACCAGCACTCCCCCTCTCCCCCACCCCTGTTCTTCATTGCGGCCGCGGGGGCATCAAAGGCAAAGGCAAGGAACTCCACGGGCGGCAATGTGCCTAGCTACCCCACTTGGTCCATTCCTTTTTGAGGCTTCAGCAGCTGATCAATGGTACCAAATGAATTGTTGCCCGCGGGATGTGTGTAACAAGTCCCACACAGTCTTGGGAGGTGTAGTGCCTTCAATATGCCATTAGCCATCAATTCATCTTTGGATTGAAGCACTGTTGGAATGCAAATAATACAGTTAATTTGCTGCTATTTTGTCCACAACCCTACTACAAAAAATTCACTTTCTACCGCCAACTTACTATGAGCAACACAATGTAGAATATAATGTAAGATTGAAGGGTTTCATCAATATACTGAAGAACGCACCTGAGAGGTAACATTTATTTATAACATGCAATGTGAAAGTGTTCAAAGACATTGAGGATCATTCAAAAAATAGCAACAACAAATATAATTTCATTTGCAA
Organism: Lissotriton vulgaris; assembly: GCF_964263255.1. NCBI lineage: Eukaryota > Metazoa > Chordata > Amphibia > Caudata > Salamandridae > Lissotriton > Lissotriton vulgaris. The sequence continues at coordinate 578,996 of NW_028248512.1, read as the reverse complement.
AACATATCATACTGATTTGGTATCAATTAGTTTAAGTAGACCGCACATATTTACAAACAAAATCCAAAGAAATTAGAAATGCCTTAAAATACACTCTTTTGAAAGAGGCATTTATCTCATGGAAAATTGTAAAAATAAGGTAAGCTCCATGTATTACAAGTACATTGTAAATAAAAGGCTGAGGGTCACTCTTAAAGTTTGTAGGATGGACAGCCAATTCACTAGGGTGGCAGAGGCTGGGTACTGCTAGAACTTCTGGCATTCTGCCGACCGATCTTAGATTTTGATCACCACCTTAGGAGACAAATATTGCTGTGGCAAAATTTTGGCGAAAATGTGAATTCCAGTCAGCTCACCATGTCACTGCTGATGCTGGGCAGGTAAGGATAGTGTTTTCAAAACAACAACAAAAAATACCATGTTAGTGGTGTGCAGGGAGTTTTCTCTCCTGCTTAGGGGGGTGGAGGGAGCTGTGTTAATCATTTCCTCACCCGCCATTCCTTGCGGGCAGGAAAAATGAGCTTCTGATGAAGTACCCTAAATACGGAAAGCCTTCCACACTGTTCAGCCAGTGGTCTTTTGATGGATGATCCACAGGATTGAATTTCTTGACTGCAGAGCCAGATGAGGTTTAGCCACTGGAAACTCAGAGCTTTTTCACCCCTGAATGAGGTGATTATGATTCTGTGATTTTATGAAGGCTTTGCTATTACCATTCTACTAACAAAAAAAATCTAAGGGCCTTATTACAAGTGTGGCGGTCCGACCGCGATAGGACCACGTTCACCCCTGCTAGCAGCAGAGGACGTTGGCGGTCTGAAGACTGCCATATTATGAGTTGACCTCAGAGCCGGCGGTGTGAGGGTGGAGATCTTGCAGCGCTAGTGAGTACTTTTCACAAATATATCGACTGCAGATGTGTAATATGCACACATATGCATGATATATGTGAGCATATGGTTAGAAAAGGTCTCACTTGTAGATCGCAGCAAACAGGGTCATAATCCTCGGCATGAAGATGCTGCTGTGAAGAGGGGACCTAGAGAAAAGCATCCATGCCGGAATCTGTCTGGAAGAACAAGAAAGAGGTAAGTACACACTCCAAATCATTCATCACCACCACCTTGAACCAGGCCGCTGCAACCAGGGCGACAGATAGAGTGAGGGCGATAGATAGATAGAGTGATGGCGATAGATAGATAGATAGATAGATAGATAGATAGATAGATAGATAGATAGATAGATAGATAGATAGATAGATAGAGTGAAGGCGATAGATAGAGTGAGGGCGATAGATAGAGTGATAGCGATAGATAGATAGATAGAGTGAGGGCGATAGATAGATAGAGGGAGGGCGATAGATAGAGGGAGGGTGATCGATAGATAAGGGAGGGCGATACATAGATAGAGTGAGGGTGATAGATAGATAGAGTGAGGGCGATAGATAGATAGATAGATAGATAGATAGATAGATAGATAGATAGATAGATAGATAGATGATAGATAGATAGATAGAGTGAAGGCAATAGATAGATAGAGTGAGGGCGATGGATAGATAGAGTGATAGCGATAGATAGATAGATAGATAGAGTGAGGGCGATAGCTAGATAGAGGGAGGGCGATAGATAGAGGGAGGGCGATAGATAGATAGGGGGAGGGCGATAGATAGAGTTAGGGCGATAGATAGATAGAGTGAGGGCAATAGATAGATAGATAGATAGAGTGAGGGTGATAGATAGATAGATAGATAGATAGATAGATAGATAGATAGATAGATAGATAGATAGATAGATAGATAGATAGAGTGATAGCAATAGATAGATAGATAGTGTCAGGGCGATAGATAGATAGAGGGAGGGCGATAGATAGAGGGAGGGCAATAGATAGATAGGGGAGGGCGATAGATAGATTGACAGATAGATAGATAGATAGATAGATAGATAGATAGATAGATAGATAGATAGATAGATAGATAGATAGATAGATAGATAGATAGATAGATAGATAGATAGATAGATAGATAGATAGATAGATAGATAGATAGATAGAGTTATGGCGCAAGATCACTGGCTGACCTCATACAATTTGTTGGCCCGAGTCTGTTGCCCTGTGGTTATGTGTCCACTTCTGTAAAGCTCTCCTCTGGCTGGCAGTCAAATCAAAGAGGACAATGATTGAATGGGAAATTTTCAAAGAGTCGAGTGCTTTGTAAAGAAGAGAACACTTTCAAAGGAACACTTTACCTGCTTGACAGACTCAAGTCTCACAGCCTGTTAAAACCACACTGAGCCTGAGGTGACAAAGTGTTCTGCTCCACTGGGCCATTTGACAGTGGAGTACCAGGCGGTGTCACCCCACCGGGGAGGGCGCACCTCCAATATGAAGAGGCAAAATCCGCTCGAGATTACAGAGCGGATGAACAGAGGTGGAGCAGAGTGTCAACACCTTAGCATGACAGCTGACTGAGATAATCACATTTCACTGACAAACTTTAATGCTCGAGTAACAACAGTGAAAAGCAACCTGGCTCGGAATAAAGCCAACACAGATTTGCCCTGCACTGCTTGCTGCATTCTACAAGCTACAGGATCTGCACAGGGTCATTTCATGCATACAAAGGGCTGGTGTACCGAACAGTCCACCTTTGCCAGAATAAGTGGGCAACAGTGTGTGTGGCAGCAGGGCGTGAGAGGGAGTTGGGAGGGCAAGAAAGCAGGCTGATAAGATATTAATAACAGCGATTGCAGCAGTTTAAAAAAAACAGTTGCAAACTGGTCTCAAGTGGTCATGAAGGCGAGGCCTACTGTCTTTGTCAATGTTTGTTAAACTGCCATCATTGGTCATAGGGTCGGACCTGGACAGCATATACCCATTGCCGTGCTTATAGAGGCCTCATCCCAATGCTGCAAAGAAATAAACCATTTGGACACTAAACAACGTGACGCGGAGCCCAGCCCCCACTGCTGAGCATAGCAGAGACAAGACAGACGGCCCTCGAGAGCGGCAGTTTGTAGTGTTTAAGTCCGGCTGTCGTGCCTGATCTGCCCTGCAAGGTGAGAGGAACGAAAAGGAAGAAGCTGTCTCATGCAAGGACATTTTTGGGTAACATGCGTTGTGGAGCAGGCATATAAAATGTGTGCACGTGTCAGGCCCCAAATTGTTCCTTCGTGTGTGCGTGTGATGCGTGCTCCCGGGACACAGAGGCTAAGAACAATTTATACTGTCAGTCTGCTATTTCAGTGAACACATAAGCCCAGATGTCATCATTAAGAGGCGTGACTTATCTACACTAAAAGACAAGCAAATCAGTAAAGTGAGAAGCTACATTACAAACTCAATGTCAAACGTAAGCTTTGGCGGGCTAAAAGCAAACAAATTATAGAGGAAAATCTGGCGAGGTAAATCGGAAAGAGGAATCACACACAAACAAGCAGGAAGTGAGATAAGGTAGGGGGTGTCAAATGGTGATTTTTTTTTTGCGGCATTGATGTTCTCAGTGGCCACGCGGCTCACTGAGAACATCAAAACGGCCGCGAAAGTGATCAGCAGGTGGACAAATGGTGCGCGCGCCCGGCGCACATGCACTGTACCCGATCCGCCTGCTTTGGGAGCATTTTTTAGAGCTACTATACTCTCATAGAGCAACGCTTACGGGTTGGCTCAGTGAGACCTAATGAAAAGCAGCACTGATGATCCAGACAGCAGTACAGCTGGGTACTCAGGGCTGTGGTGCACATCTATTGCCATGAAGAGGATTTTTCTGTTTCAACAACTTGCCTCATTCTTCACATCTCTGACTCTATTTACATACAATAAAAATGTAATTGAAACATGTGTTTACACTGTGTCTGGTACATTGAACCACAGCAGGTAGGTAATACATACACTGTCTCGTATTACAGCTGCGGACCTCAGACGTTGCTTGTTCTTAGTGAGCTTACTAATGCATCCATGCCATCAGGCTAACCATTTCTCCAGTTCTTGACTTCCTGGACTTTCTACTAACAACCTGGGGCCTTCTTACATATGACGCTCACTGCTCTCTGGCTTTTAGTGAGCGTGCTGGGTGCAGCCTGTGGCACTGTGCTCCACCACAACAAATGTGCTATTCTCAGTGGAGGTGTGAATCTGTGACTGCACTGGGAACAGAACATTAAAGACTCACCGAGATGTTGTGGCTTTGGTTGGCAAACAAAATGTGCAACCCTTAACTCAACATTTGTTGTATTGTTGCAGTAGACAGAAAATGTCACAGTCCCAAAAATACTGCACAGCCCGTGGTCTGTCACTGCTGGAGAATGTGCTGTTTCATAACCTGTAATTTTGCAGAGTCTTCGACAGCACAGTGGCTGGAGCTGGAGGATGTCTGGTGCCGCAGAGTGCACATTGCAATATGAAGCCTCTGCTCGCTCTGGCATCAGACACTCTGCGTTTCCTGTAGTGCACAGGGCAGCAGAAAATGTATGAGGGGTGCACAGGAACGGCGATGTTGGCCTGAAATGTTTGGGTGTAGTGAAAGGACCCGGTGAGTCATGGGACAAGGGGGCACAGTAGACAGTGGGGTTAGTAGAGGTGCAAGTGAGGGGTCACGGGCAGTAGGGGCTTGGGGGTATATGAGATTTGGGGGAAGTGAGGGATGACAGGAGACAGAGGGCAGCGGAGGAAAGGGGCAAAGGAGAGAGAGGAGTGACAAAGTGCAGAGTGGTGGCACGATTAATGTCTTAGGGTGTGCAGAGTGGCAGGTGCACACTGACACGTGTGAGGCGGGACACAAGTTTATTGCACAGGAGGGGGCTCTGTGCATTTACAAGGCAGGAAACAGAGGGAGTACACAGCTCTGCTGCCTGCTACTCACCCTTCTCTTAGTGGATCAGTGGCAGTACAGAGCAAGAAGAGAGTGGTCAGCCTTCTTTAAAAAAAAAAACTCCAGTTTATGCAGACACATCTGTAGAAATGTCAGTATTTTTACAAAAAATTACATTTTGTGGAGTTTGTTTTACAAATCATAAGATTGCGATATTTTGTGGGGTCTCAATACTGAAAGGGGTTACAGGCTTTTTCAGGCTGCTAGTCCGCCTTTTACTTCGGGATGCGGACCACCCTTCCTTTCAAAGGAAGGGATTCCTTTGCAGGCCGGTGTAATCTTTGACTACACCCATATTTGGGAGGTGCCTGGATGGCCTCTGTGTCGGCTGTAATCTTTGTCTACACCCACATGTTGAGGTGACTGGATGGTCTCAATGACCCCCTTGTCCCTACCCAGAGGGCTCCCTCATCTAATAATTGTGCCCAGTCTGATGTAAAGTGCTGGTGCCAAAGTAAAGGGTTCCCTCATTTGCATGGGGCCAGGGTACGATGCCAATGGGGCAGTGTCCCTTTGATATTGCGGCACTGCATATCTTGTGGCAGCATGATTATTAAAGAAAGCATCGACCACTCATCTGCGGTGCCTTCTGTAATACCAATTTACAAAAGGGGGTGGTGATGAACAGAGTGTCTGAATTGAGCAGACCACTCTTACCCAGTCCAAAGATCAGGGCTTGATCCATCACCGTTATTTATCTCACTGCCCCATCCCAGCTCAGAACCTGGCTATATGCAAATCAGTCTGTCCCTGGCCCAGTGCATCATGGGAACAGGGCAGACTAAACTACCAAGCCAATTCTTTACCAGAAAGGAGACAAGCTACCGGGGACCGGTTTCTGGCATTTCAGCCTCTTCGGCCCGGCTTGCTTGAATCCTGATGGAGCAGTGAGAAAGGGACTCATGTCTGAGTATACCCTGCCACACCTATAGTGGCCAAAATCGATTTACAAAAGGGGGTGGTGATGAACAGAGTGTCTGAATTGAGCAGACCACTCTTACCCAGTCCAAAGATCAGGGCTTGATCCATCACCGTTATTTATCTCACTGCCCCATCCCAGCTCAGAACCTGGCTATATGCAAATCAGTCTGTCCCTGGCCCAGTGCATCATGGGAACAGGGCAGACTAAACTACCAAGCCAATTCTTTACCAGAAAGGAGACAAGCTACCGGGGACCGACCGGTTTCTGGCATTTCAGCCTCTTCGGCCCGGCTTGCTTGAATCCTGATGGAGCAGTGAGAAAGGGACTCATGTCTGAGTATACCCTGCCACACCTATAGTGGCCAAAATCGATTTACAAAAGGGGGTGGTGATGAACAGAGTGTCTGAATTAATGCCAGAAACCGGTCCCCGGGAGCTTGTTTCCTTCCCAGTGTAAGAATTGGCTTTTGTAGTTTGGTTTGCCCTGTTCCCATCATGCACTGGGACAGGAACAGACTAATTTGCATACAGCCAGGTTCTGAAACTGGGATGGTGCAGTGAGCTAAAAAACGGTGTTGGATCTAGCCCTGATCTCTTGACTGGGTGAGAGCTTTCTGTTTAATTCAGAGACTCTGTCCCTCACCACCCCTTGTTGTAAATATTTCTGTAATACCAAAGCATCCCACTGGAGATAGAAGCTGCCCCAAATGTCCATTCTAACCCTGGGGCAAGGAGTGGTGGTCTAGCTTCATTTCAACTGAACTAATGTGCATTTTCTGTTGGTGCAGCTCTCTCGTCTTTGGTATGCACATAACGTCGTCACAATGTCCATGTGGAGAAGCGTGGCTCAATGATTAGAGCGGCAGACCCTGATGCAGAGGACTGGCCTGGGACCAGGGTTCAATTCCTGCCTCAGGCGGCTCTTGGACTCAATCTCCCCAGACCTGATAATTCTCGCCTCGGTGCCAAGTCTAATCATGGGTCCCACTCTGTGACATAGCTTGCTTAATCTCCACAACGGCTCCAGCAGCGCTTGGATGCCTGGCTTCACCTTGGGGGTGCCCAGGAGTGGACATTTCACAGGAAAGCCAGGAAGAGTTCCACAGCGGTATGAATGCAGCGCTACGAGACCTCAGGGTAGAAGTGCGCTATATAAATGCAAACACATTTACATGCCCTGCAGTTAGTTGGTACCATGCAAAAACTTAAACTCATAAACATGCACTGCTAAAATATATACCAAAAAACTTTGAAATTCACCTTAGCCCACTATCAATACATGCCCCCACATATTCTACCACTGGAGCTAGAATGATGCATCGATTTTTTCTTATAAGAGGTAGAACGTGAATTTGGTTTGATTAAGAACTTTAAAACAGACTGAAATATTGTAGGGAGGTGCTGTGAATGATCAGTGGCAGCTGTCACAAGCAAAGGTTGGGGCGGGTGAAGGGAGCATGAGAGGGGTAGCATGGAGGGGAGAGTGTTAATGACAATTTAAAAAAAAGAACTTACCTTAAGCTACGGCCGCCTCCCACAGCACACCTCCTGTGCTTTTCCTATTTCCAGCAGACACTGAGACAGACTCCCTGTCCAATCCCCATGCTGCTCTCATTCTAAGAGGGCAGCACAGGGATTGACCTGAGCGGGCTAAAAAGAGTCTCCGCTCACAAGAGAAGTCTGTGAAGATTCATCAGCCCAGCTGTATAATACAGCCGGGTTGGAAAACCTAAGTGCGCATGTGTGTTTGGCCAGCTTTAAAGGGCCGGCCAAACACACATGTGCACTTAGAAGCACACATAGCACTCCTCCTCCTCCCTCTCATGCCTCGGCCCCGCCCCTCCCTACATAAACTGGCTCAGCGCTGGTGAATGAAAAATAAATGATGATAGAACATCATTTATTTTTTCACCTGCTTGCTCTGAGCTGGTGGAACCACGCTCGGGAGGGGCCACCCTTGTGAATAATAGAGATTTGAGCAATAGATGCTTTTGCCTTTTTTTCAATCTAAAAATGTTCAGGCCTTCACATGAAACCCTGCAGGATGGCACCAAAACCACTAGAAGCACATATCTCCATCCTTTACGGATATGCCTCTTGTGAAAATGGTTTTCTTTGTTCCCTGTCCGAAGGTAGAGCATCTGCCTCCTGCTGGGAAGACAGCGACACGGTTCAAGACACAAGCAACACCAAGGCAGCAGCCAGCATTGAACTCAGTGGCACAGCTTGGTCAGTAAAAATGGAGGGATGAACTTCAGATATCCCAACAATAACACTGGCATATCTTTTGAAAATATAGAAGAGATGAGAAGCAGTGCATGAGGAGGCTTAAGGGCATAAGGGCAGTAGGTTTTGTTAGGAGTACTTCAAACACAATATTTTTCAAACTAAACAGCATTTTTTCAGCCTTCTAAACAGAGACAAGACAGCGAGTGTGTGGTTTTTATTTGTGTGTTTGTAAAAAATCGAGGTGAAATCCGACAGACACCTCTCCATACCCGACAGAAAGCATTTGTACCCAACTATTTACTACAGAATACATTTTTAGGGGGTGTAACACCCCAAACACCCTCCCCCCCTCCCCCCCCCCCCTTGAAGCTATGCTCCTGATTGTGCTGAGAGGCCAAGGCATCCGAGAACCTTGCCAGTCTGAGAGACATCAAAATGGAGCTTCCGAAGCCCAGACAGGATGTCTTCCAGATCCCATTTACACAATGCCATTTCATCACCCCATCACCGAACGCTAGCTGTGCCCGTTAGCAACGGAGGGTGAAGTAAACACCACAGTGACTCACTTCACAGGAAAAGCTGGTCGCTCGATATGCTCTTGTTTAGAAACTGATGTATGCAGTTCAGAGGAATTAAAATGATGATTCAGCTCAATATGAAGATCTTTTCGCTAAGCTCAAATGAATCCTAAAAAGGGTAACACAAAAATAGATTACACTTAATAGCTGTACGGGTCAATGTGTCCTGGTGCTAAATCTCTAAAAAAACAAAAAAACACTCAGAAGTCCCAGAGCCCAAAGTGCAAGTCAGTGAGAAGAGACTGTATCCTATTTTAAAAACCATGGGAGGGAGGGGGGGGGGGACGGGAGGGGGGCGATGGGGTTGAGGGGGGAGTTTAGCCGAGTTCCACAAGTGTTGGAATATAGGACTAATCTGCTAGGTGTCTAGTGCCACAATATGGCCCAGATCAGATGGGCTTTTACACACAGACTCCGATGAACATTGCATGTGTAGGTGTCTGTCTGAAGGGCATATCGGGGTACAATGTCCCGTGGGCATCTCGTGACACATCACACGAGGAGCTTTTTGTGTGAAGGTATCTTTTGTGGTTATCGTGGTACACTCAATGATTTCCATTCCATGGCAGAAGGTCTCATAAGCATTCTAGTAAACTGTATAATGGGCATCTTACACACAGTGAAAGATGAGCGTGTCATGACAGCCTTGACACAGGCCTTCTGGGCTTTCAGGATATCAAAGTGTGTGATGAGTATTTCTGACGGTGCTTGAAGGGCATTACATGGCATTGTGCTTAATTCATACTTCCTTGCACTGTACCTAATGGGCGTTACATGGCATGGTATTTTTAGACAAGTTCGTCTTAGAATATCAGATGAGCTGTGCACTGCAGAAAAATTTGATGGATATTTTGTGTCGCGGCTATAGTTTTTGTTTCATGTCTTGTGTGAAGACTTTCGATCCAGTAAAATTGGAAAAATCTTCAATGATATTACTACTGCTGTGTGGGCCGAGCATTTAAGATTGGTATAACCCAGCTGCACTGTGATCCTTTAGACTTTGTGTAATTGAGCATTAGCATTGCTGTATGAGTCTGTATGATTGTCCGGCATGACTATCTACGGAATGTAATTGTAAGATTTGTAAAACTTTTGAAATCTCGACCCTGGCCCCTCCAAGAAGATTCTCGGAATCTACTTGGAAACAACAGGATGGAAATATGAAGTGAAGAAAGATTCTATATGTATTTTGATAAATGATAGACCTTGTGAATTTAAATAACCAGATTTCTTTTAAATGCCTTCAATACATAACCCACTTTAGACAATTTTTAGAGAATTGCACTGTCAAATCCCCAGTTGTGTCACCATTTTTCATAGACTTCTTGTGGAGGGTAAGCTCTAATGGCCCATGAGGAGGGAAGGCTTTCCTGTTACACCTCAACAAATATATTAGAATACGTCATCAGTGCCCCTTCTGAGCCACTAGATCTTAAGTGAAAATTGTGTTGTAAAAATTCACATAAGGCGCATTCCATGGTGTGGAGCCCAGCCCAAAAAAGAAAGAAGAAATCAAGATCATTCTGGTCTAGTGCAGGCATTACTTGAGCCCCATCAGTTTAAAAGTTTACCAACCATCACTGCTTGCAGGTGGGGCTGGCGCTAGCCACAAAATCAGTCGAAGGTCCCCACGCCAAGGGACGAAAGACAGAAATGGATGCAGAAGTGTAAATGAGCAACAACCTCATGAGAAATATTTTGGCCACAGACATTTCCTTTTTGCAGATTTAACAGTGCCAACTAAAACGATTGCTTGTACACATTACTTCGAAAATGGCATTTACAACAGACATAAGCCTCATCATGACAGACAGAGTCTAGTATAAAAAACAGGAAGCTAATGTTTAATTAACAACATCTGTCTTTAGAATTGAGGTATGTGCTCCTACCAATACCATCACATGTATTCCAAGACTGAAGGTGTGAGTCCCACACTGGTTTGATGAAAATAAGAAGATGAGATCCATTGTGAGTCTAGTCGCACATGCAACTAGATCGACAGTGGCAAGGACAAGGACACGTCTTGGGCACTCGTGAGACAACATACAGCCTGGATGGAGTGTAGCTTGTACAACTTCCTCATAAGGGATTGGTAGTGAGGAAGAGAAACAGCCTTTCTTTTATTTCCATTAAGGTTTGTTAACATACAAGATAGGTTGCTAATACACTAAAAGGTGAAGGATCACCGTGTTGTCTAATCTTCTCTTTCTATAGACCTATGTGCAAATAAACGAAAGGGTAACCCTGATTTCTTCTGTTGCTCTACATGTGAATGAAGCTGCAAGAGTTTTTTGATTGTCCAACAAGTGCCAAAGGGGGCAAGGTAAGGCCTGGAGTAATTTGATTGGGACCAGACCCAGACAGTGTAGGAGATGGTAAACGGTTCCTGTCCCGTAAAAAACACAAGTGCTGATTATAACCACTGGCAGCCATTAGTACGTTTTAAGGACTGGATGCTCAATCCAGCTCTCAGTCATCAATTTTCAATAGTAAAGCTAAGAATCTGAACTCCAGCTCTCCCTTTCCCATATAAATCTCCAATCACAGCACAAGAAACACCTGCACTACCAATTCCATGCCATAACCTCCCAGCCCACATCTACAGGCCACATGTCCTCTAGAGGTGAATAAGCCAGACAACTTGAAATTGGAATGCTGTCCAGACCCGTTTACCCTGTTTTACATCCTGGAGATACCTGTGGGGGCCATCTGGGTTCAATACCAAGTTGTCCACCCAGTCAGATCACTGACTAGTTCAAAACTGCAGCCACTATCGGTGGCTCCTGCCGGAGGAGGCGGTACATCTGTTGATCAGAGGACCTCCATCCCCATTTAGTATCGAATTTCACTGGGACTACTGATGAATAAATCCTACAGAGCCCTGGTCAAGCCTGAGCCTACCGCAAGCAGAACACAGCTATAATCTACACCCCCTCAGTGCCAAAAGGCCAAGTAGTTTTTGGGTGCTGTACATGAACTGCATAACACACAACTTTGCTGTAGCCCACCAATAACAATTGCCTTTCACTGACTCTCATCAGCTCCCCCAGCGGTTATCTGAAGGCGTATTCCTTCTCACCTTTAAGAGGAGGACCCTATCCCAGAGCTCAATTACGTAATTACGTACCACTGGGCGTGGTTTTGACTCTCTTACAAGCGTGTTTCATGGTTGTGGCCATGCTTTAGAGGGGACGTTCTTCTATTCAGAGGTGCTTACTTTCTGCTTATCTATGGCTGCAGTGAAATGAAGGGCGGTGCACAAACCATTGCAAAGGACCGGTGCAACTTGTGAGAGTGGGGAAACGGAGCAGATAGTCCGCAACATAGTGCAGGAGGAAGGCCTTATTCATGATGTCGCAGTGTGAGGAGTCATGCAAAATGTAAGGTGTTTACCTCCAAGAGTTAAAATAACAGAAGTATTATTTGCAATGTGTGATTTTAGCATTATAGACCTGAAACAATTCACAGTCAAACCCAAAAACATATTTAAACATACATTCATATACATCTGGCACATGGCACTGGATAACATTAGAGTCAACTCATATATCATCCATGTCTACTTCAGCCTTAGAAAACGTCCAACTTTAATTACAGATACACTCATCTGTTGTATTAAATTGCTCTTTGTATTACCTAGTAATGGATTTCTACCATTTTCCGTATACAAATATTGTATATGGAAGCTTTGCCATCTGAGTTATTACAAGTAATAGCACCCCGAGCTCTTTATTTACTGTTCATTCTATTCACATGGATTGTGTCCATATTTCTCTTTTTGAGGAGAATTTATTTAAATTTGGTAATTACCAAACTAAACATGCTGATCAAGTAATATTGTATACGTCTGTTTTGTATTATTTAGCTTCTTTTATAAAAAAAATGTAGCAGTGTTTTTTCATGATTACATTCGAAAATCAGTATTTTCATGTTTTAGGTAGTATCAGACCTTTATGTTTTAGGAATCGTCAGCTGGGATGCGGTGAGCATGAAGGAGTGACTATGCCTCGCACAGCAGCTCCTACAATGCACAGATCTCCCTCTGGCACATTGCTTCGCAGGGAATGTCCTTGTTAATAAATTCAAGAAACCCAGACACCAGTGACTCATTTGAAGCAGGCCAGACCTGGCTCCTTTGAATCCTACCGGTGCCAGATTGGACTCTTAGGGGCAGAACAGCCAGCAAAGCAGAGCTTTATTCAGAATTGTGGCATGATCGTATTGAAATAAACTGAACACTTCTTCATTGTACGAAACATGTGTCAGCACCTGGGTCCCACCCAACTGTTGTGTGGTGATGCAGCATAAGGCAACATGGCGCTGTGAGTTTACTTAAATGCTTGGCATGGAGTTGCTTGACTCATTGTGGGGAAGTTTTCCCATGTACGGGAAAATCGAGCTCTTTCCGAATCCTGTTCCTATGTTTTGATCTATTAAAGCTTGTCTTCAAACCACCAACAACAGTGGCAGTGTTATGCTGTTTGTGGTGTGGTTTTTTGGAAAAAGTACATAAGACGCCCTTGGATGCTTATAGCATTGAAAGACTGAAGCTGTGAGGGGTAACTATGACGGAGACTGAGGGCTAGGACCTCAGCAGGGCATCAGAATCTGAAGGGGGCGGTCCGGGCACCTTGGCAACAATGACTATGCCAACACAAAGACTTGCATAGCTCAGTCTTGGGAACTGACTCATCATAAGCGGCTTTCGTAAACACAGGAGTCTGGATACACACACTGAGAATGTAGAGAATCTTACAGCAAAGTGTAAGGGAGACACTGCAACACGTGTGGAAAGATATTAGTGGACAAAGACATTTAATGGATGGGCCCAAAATGTCGTTTGACATGATTCTAGGTAAAGTTAAAATAGGTCAGGATAGTGTTCGGCTGGCTTTTCAGGACGTCTGGCACTGCCAGATGGGCCAGTTTGGAAGGTCAGTATTTGGGCAGTTTTTAGGTTTCGCCTCGTCGAGAGCTGCGCACTGCGCAGCTTTTCGGCGCAGGCGAAATCTAATGTTAGAACAGAGTGGCTTGGGAATCCGCCCCTCTGTTCCATTGGCTAGCTCCATAAATGGAGGCTAGCCATTGGAACAGAGATCTGTCCGTCATGGCCGAGCCAGATTCGTGGGCGTTCCCGCGATTTCTTCCCTCTCCACCCTTTTCCGATCGTCATTGCGGCGGTGGGCGGAGTTTCGTTTTTTTTTTATGTGTTTGTTTTCGTCATTCCATGCCGACCATGGCCGCCGGAAGAAGTACAGGTGAGTGCTTTGTTTTTCTTGCCTTCCCGCCCCCCCTCCCCCTGTCCTTGTGCCCGTTCACGCCCCCCTCCCGCTGTCCGTGTCCCACTTGTAAATGCTTGTTGGGTATTGTTTTCCCTTCGGGTCCATCTCTTGCTTTTCTCTCTCGCTCTCTCTCGCTGCAGGTTTCGTGCAGTGTTTTCCCCTCCTCTTCTCTCCCCGTGCACTCGCTTTCTTCCAACTGTACTGCTGCACCCACCTGCCCTCGTGCTGGGTTCTTCAGGCCCGGCTCCCGGCCGAGCGTGTACTGAGGGCAGCTCTGGCCCGAGTGCGCATTGAAGACCAGAGCGTGCGCCAAGAGCTCATAGAGTGGAGGGTGGATATCTAGATGCCTCATTGCTTAGATGTCCCTCACCTGACGGGTGCATTGTGCACTCAGGGCGTGTGCCGCTAGGACCATTTTCCTATTTACACAAAGGGGTTTACAGTAGGTGCCCAGGGCAGAAATGTGTTCTGAGGGAAGGTCGGCCGTGAGCACACAGGAAGCTCTGATGGAAAGGGTGTGCACTGAGGTTCAATAACACACATTGTATTCAGGAATGGTGGGGGGGGGCATGGACTGTGTGTTGTTTTGGGGGGGGGGGTCATAGTGCACCATGGGTTCGAGTCGTGATGATTCTGCCCCGGGGCTGTGCTTGGTTACTGTTTTCTGGACAGGGGATGTGTCCTCCGAGTGGGCCAGGTTGGGGGTCGGAGTATGCACGGAGGATAGTATTGTGCAGTCGCCGGCTGTGCTCCTAGTCTGCTGCTGCTTCTGGTCACAGTGGTGGGTAGTCTATTGAGTATTTTTTGCCTCACACGACTAATCGAATTTGGTTGGGAGTCTTGCGCTTAGCCTGTGGTGTAAACGACGAACAGATGGGAAATCATTGTTAACTAAGTGGCCCCGCCCTGTTTCCAGTGTGTTCGAGTGGTGGCTGAGATGTGTACATCGCAGGGTCCGAGTGCAGCTCTGGCCTGTCACAACGTCATCACTCGGGCTTCAGTGTTTATAAGGCACTTACACGAGGAGCTGGGCGCAGGATGCAATCTGTCGGTATTCTGTGTACCTGTCTGCCCACAGCTTACTCTGTAGATTGAGTGTGTCTGTCCTTCTGTCTGTCTAACTCACTGCCTGGCTGACTAAGGGCTATGTGTCTTTCTACCTGCCCGCTGCATTACCTACATATATGCCAATATATTTTTCCTGTCTTGTTGCCTTTAAGTCTGCTTGTCTGTCTGCCTGTCTATCTAGATGCATCATACTTGGCTGTCTGTCGGTATATTTAACTGAAGTGCTAGCCTACATACCTGCTTGTCTCCTTACCTGTATATAAAGCTGCATGTTTACCTGTCAGTCCCTCTCTCCTTGTGTCTGTCTTCGTTCCCGTCTCCATGTCCTACTGTCTCCATCTGTCTGTCTGTCTGTCTGTCTTCCTATGGCTTACTTCTTTCCCTGTCTGACTATTTTCTGACTGCCTCTGTCCCTCCTTATTTCCCTACCTACCTATATGCCAGCATGTCAATTGTGTGCCTTTATATCTGCCTGTCTCTCTGTTTCTTATGTCCAAAAACCTGTTTACCCATCTGCCTGCTTGTCCAACCTTCTAGTCTATCTCTCAATCTGCCTTTACGCTGTGTCTCTATCTATCTGGACTCTTTTTTTCTGTATGTGTTATGATGTGTGAGCTGTGAAGCACTCTCTCCTTGCTTTATAATCCTTGCTTTATAATGGTCGAAGTTTATTCGGATGCGTCGAATGGGTGTTTGCATAAAATGATTGGTACCAGGTGGTGTCTTGATGCCAAACCACTGACTCCTGGAAGCAGGCACCGCTTTTGATGCAGTTGGTGTTCGTTTAGTATGTTTCACATGGTTTACAGGCTTATTTGCCAGTAATGTGAAATGCCACACCGTTATGTTGCCTCCCACTCCACAGTTGCTTCAAGTGACAAGTAATCTTTTTGAACAGTGAATGAGACAGGTTGTCGCAACTGTCATCTGAATGTACATTTCTGTGGATGTATACCACAGACTGAAGGAATGAACCCTGGCTTCAGGGAGCCTGTGTGTGCAGCATGCAAGGACGATTGCAGGTACAATGCAGGCTGCCAGTCTCACGTAATCTGCCATATCTTATTGCTTCCACATGTCAATCACAGCATCTGGCTACCCCAGGGGTCTGTTCAAGTTAGGATCCGTCTATAGCTGATTTACTCAAAGATTTGATATGACAGTGGATTCATGCATTCAGGGTTGTCTCACTCAAGTGTGTCAGTGGAGGCATGTATTAAGTATGGTCTCACTCAGGTGTACCAACAGATGCAGGCAGTGAGAATGGCAGCAGCCCAGGCAGAGTTGCAGCCCGTCCTGTGCTTGCTTCACTGCCTCCTAGCTGTGCTTGCTTCCCTGTCCCCTGGCTGTGCTTGCTTCCCTGCCCCCTGGCTGTGCTTGCTTCCCTGCCCCCTGGCTGTGCTTGCTCCCCTGCCCCCCGTTGCTCGTGCTTGCTGCCCCCATGCCCCCTCCTCATTGCTTGTGCTTGCTGTCCTGCCCCCTCGTTGCTTGTGCTTGCTCTCCTGCCCTGCTATTGGCATTGTAAATGACAATGCCATTTATTTATGTTTAAAAAAAACATAAATAAAAATAATGTCATGAGCAATGCCAATAGCTCTAACTTTTGCAAAGGCGAAACCATTGCATTGTAACTGCTTGTTTCCCATTGTCATCCTTTCAAACTGGACCATCTGGCAGGATAAGACTGCACTAAAGGGCAGTTCAACACTGGAACAGGATGCAAGGACACAATGATAACAGCCCGAGATCAGGGACTGTCCCTCTAACACAAAAATAGCAGAACTATGTACAAGTATTGCCAAAGCCAACAGTTCTGACTTTTGAAATAGTGAAGACATTTTCATAGGGATTAACAACCACTGCAGTACAATCAGCAGATGTGCCCACTTTCTTCAAGTAAGTAAACAGTCTGCATGTCCCATTGTTCCATTGTGTTCAACCCTGAAGGAGAGCTGCCAGCGATTGCTGCTTTCAAAAAGCACAAATTATCATGAACTTCATGTATTTTCAAATGCAAGTCAAACATTATGTGGAAGAGGAACCCTGCACACCAATATTTAAGACATCCTAAGATACAAAACACCTACAATTTACCTCTGGTGGTTCCGCCCCGGACTTGTTTTTGTGTTAAAAGGCACACTCTCCAACATCAGACGCAACATAAATTTAGCAGATAAATAAATAAGTAACTGGGATTACTCAGTAACTGAGTTCTAGATCAGGTAAAAGTTAAAGGGTTTTATTATTAAGTCTCAAAAATGTACGCATTCAGAGAAATTAATAAATGCCTTGAATGCTCAAACGCAAACTACATATTCCGAAATCAGACATTTTTAAGTTGAAAATGAACAGCAAAATCATAGGAGAAATGGACAGGGCTTAAAGGGAAGCAGTAAAAAAGGGTCCCCAGAATCAAAGGTTCTTATACATAATTGTTGCGTGAAAAACTAGAGAAAACTGGAGTTTCAGCATGGCATGCTCAAAGACAACGCATATTTGGTAACCTTGGGCGGAGAGCTCCACTCCCCCGTGGAGTGTGTAGAGTTTTGCCTACTCCACGCTCGGCGAAGTAGGCGGAGTAGGCAAAACTCCGCACACTCCACGGTGGAGCGGAGTTGGCCAGCCCTGCCGCCCTCCAGCCCTATTAACAATTAAATTACAAGCTTTAAAACCAATTTAAAAGTAATGAAAATGGCTCACCTTATCTGCGGTGTCTTGGGGCTGCCTTCACCTCCTTCATCGCGACTTCTTCATCAAAACTGAGCATGCGCGGGCATGTTCATGTGCAGTATTTCATCAAAACTGCACATGCGCAGGTCTGCGCATATGCAGTTTTGATGAAGAAGTCGCGATGAAGGAGGAAGAGCGAGCCCCGAGGCGCCGCAGCTAAGGTAAGCCATTTTCCTTACTTTTAAATTGGTTTTAAAGCTTGTAATGTAATTTTTAATATGGTGGGAGGGAGGCGTAGTGGGGCTCAGCAGAGCGTGCAGAGTTTGTTTTCCACTCCGTGGCACTCCGCGTAGCCCCACTACGCACACTACGCCCACCCTTAATATCAGAGTGTGAAGTGGCCCTATTAAGTTTATAACACTAGGGCGTGGCTTGGACGTCGATGCAGACGGGTGTCTGAGTCCGGGCCCTCCTCCAGCCTGAAACAAATAACGGCGAGACTTGCACTACAAGGGTCCCCAGTGGACCAACAAAATACAGAAGCGGACGTCTAAATATCCAGGGAGCAGAAAGGAGTGACGGCAGCGGACAGACTCGCACCACAAGAGTCGAAAAAAACCAAATGAAGTGAAGCGGTGCTGCGGAAGAAGAGGAAACAAGATGGCGGCCCCCGATGATCGGATGACAAGAGCGGCGGCAGCAACTGTCTCAGCAAAACCCAAAGGCGTGAGGCGAGAGTGGAGCACAAAGTCAGCAAAGCGCACAAACCGGCATCCACCCCTCTCCCCCTACATGGGAGCAGAATTAATCCGCCAACAATAAGACTGAAGGCTACAGAAGGGGAGAGGAGAGAGAAATAGAAAGCGAAACTGAGCGCTGGGAGCCGCATTATTAAGCTCAAGCCTTAGCCACACTCACACCGCCTTAAACGCACCGCAAGAGACAGCCACACAGACGGAGGGCAAGAAGAACAGAGCCATAAGCAGACTAGACGTGGGGAAGGGCCGGCAAATAGCGCTACTTTGGGCACAAGGCCACATGCAGCACGCACCCTCATAATCGATCGACGAACAGAGACCTGTAAGTGAAATTACCGCGCAACCACTGGAGGCGGCCATTTTGCGGGAGTAACCAACCAAGAAGGAAACTACAAATACTACTCTAGCACACACGCAAAACTAACCAAAACAAACGCAAAGAAGGGCAAATAGAGCGCGCAACCGCTGAAAGGGGCACAAGGCTAAAAGTGGAGAAAGTGCCTAAGAAAATCAATCACCGAAGTAGGAGAGTGGGACTAACCACGCATACAAAGGAGGCGGCCATCTTGCAGTGGGGAATTTAAACCTAACACGCAAATACGCAGGCAAGGTCAGAAAGAACCGCACAGCGGCACAAGGACGAGTGGAACTGCTGGGAAGCAATCAGAGGGAGGGAACGCAGGCTAAGGCAGCTGGCCACACAGCCAAGACACTCCTTCAACCCAACCCCACAAACACAACTCCACTTGAAATCATTCGCTGGATGGTACTCGAGCACGGCGGCGCCAGATTACCTGAGGATTCTGCGGGCACAAACTAAGAGGTGCGGTCCTCACCCTGAATAACGCAACCCCAACATAGGAACACATAAGTAGGAGGAACTGGCGGGAGCAAAGACCAGAACCAGGTCCATTTGTGAGCCCAGCAGTTTTCGTCTCAAGAAGAGCCATAAGGAGGCTCTGACGCCCACAGGGAAAAGAGCGGAAACATCCAATTTGCACAAAGAGAGTCGCCTACACACCTATCTGGTCAGTAGAGGAGTCCAAGGAATGGCAGGCCAAGAGGGTAAAGCCAGCAATGAACCCAAGAAGAGGAAAGACTCGCCGGACTCACCTGCAAAAACCAAGACGGACTTCAAAAACGAAATTACGCTAGAGACGCTGCTAAAAAAGATAAATGAAGGGAACCACCTTGCCAAAGCGACAAAGCAGACCATAGACAACATGCAATTAGAAGTAGCCGGGATCAGAGCGGATCAAAGCAAGACAAACAGTAGGATTGATGTTGCGGAAAAAAGGATCAGTGACATTGAAGATGCTTGCACCAAGGCCCACAAAACCCTGGCAGGCGTCTCCAAGAAATCAGCCATCATGGAAAAACAACTAGCGGAGCAGGAAGATCGCCTCAGAAGGAACAACATAAGACTCTAGGGAGTCCCGGAGGGTGCAGAGGATAAACCTGGATAGTGCGCGGCACTAGTAGAGGAGCTAATACCTCATATCACAGGTATCCAGTTCAACAGACAGTTCGAAGTAGACAAAGCCTACAGGGTGACGGCGTTCAAACCTAAACAAGGCCAAGGACCACGGCCCATTATCCTTAAACCATTAAGAACCAACCACACCGAGGCAATCTTTGCGATGGCAAGGAAGGGCCAGAACCTAACATGGAATGGGAATAAACTTATAATAACGCACGACTACTCCAAACACACGGTAGATATCAGAAAAGGTTTCCTAGCCCTCAGAGACAGACTTCGCAAAAGCAGCATATCATTTACCTTCGCAGGCCCTGCTAAAATAAAGATCACAGACAGATGGCGCACACAAATGTTTGACGACCCGAACGAACTGAAGAAATACCTACAAGGACAGCCAACGGAAGAAATGGATGCTCAAAACACCAGCCAGGGGAAGAGAAGAGCCTCTACAGGAAGCAATGAAGGAGCCACCGGAACAAACACCTGAAACACTACCAGACCGACCTTTAAGCTCATGAACTAGACAATCGATCTACCTCAGGAAGACAACAACTATCTCAAACTCTTCTACCTCAACCGCAGCGCGGAAGTGAACTTGATGGGGCTGTAATTGCCCATATCCTTTTTACCATGGTTTTCTTTTTGATTTAGACAATATAGTACTGTTCAACTGATGCAATCTCAGGATGCAGAGGGGGAGGAACCTCGATGTCGCACGTTCGGTGGGGGGAGGAGCGGGAGGGGGGACGGCAGGGGGGTTCTAGGCAAGTACAGTTTCTTACCTTTTCTATCTTTCCTACTACCTTTCCTTCAGCCTCAATCTACGAGGCGACACACTATACCCTAGGCAGAGAGGGCAAGGGACAGAGTCGGGGGAGGAGTCCGAACAGGCAGGCACACAAACAAACACAGAGAAGGCAAAACGCAAGACAGAAGACTGGGCCACACGATGGCACAAACCACCGAAATGTAGACGCAACTGACGGGTTAGGATGATGACATTAGGGCACACACAAGCTTCCGCCGATCTTAAAATTGTATCACTTAATGTCAAAGGCTTCAACCACCCAGTTAAACGCAGAAAAGTAATCAACTATCTGACAAAACTCAAGAGTGACATATGTGTCCTCCAGGAGACAAAACTCTCAGCGGAAGATGCATTACGACTGAGAGCGAACTGGATAGCGGACCAGACCTGCTCTCCCGCTATACACAAAAAAAGGGGGGTGATCACTCTAGTAAACAAGAAATCTAGTCTAACAATCCAAGAAACCCACTCTGACGAAGATGGCAGATTACTGATAACTACCCTCAAGAGGGGAGATGAGACAATACACGTAGCGAATATCTACGGCCCCAACTCGCACGACAAAGAATTCTGGGAAGGGGTGGAAAAGAAACTAGATAGCGTCCCACAACATGAACTCATAGTGGTCGCAGGGGATTTAAATCAGGTAATGGATGATACTATCGACAGACACTCAGCCAAACCATGCCCAAGAACTCAAACACCAAACACGCTAAAAAATATTATGCGGCAAACTCCAACTTAGAGACCCTTGGAGACTACAACACCCAGACACAAGGGACTACACCTTCCACTCCCACCCACACAACTCATACAGCAGGATAGACTACATCCTTATGTCAGCAGACTACACACACCTGACCGATCAAACAGAAATATCAGTGATAACTATCTCAGATCATGCACACATCAGCCTAACACTAAGAGGGAGACACAACGAGAAACCCAGTATTAGATGGAGAATGAATAGTGACATTCTTAAACACCCTGACAATGTGAAAGAGATCTAAGGGGCCATGACAGAGAACCTCGAATTCAATGACACCACAGACACAAACAGAGGAGTGATGTGGGACGCACTAAAGGCAACGCTAAGAGGGAGGATAATAAGCATCAAGGCCAGAATGAACAAAGAAAGAAACAAAAAAATAGCTGAACTTGAAAAACAGATAACAGAACTAGAGAGAGGGCACATAGCTAATCTTAAAGACAGCAACACGCTGACAGAATTGTCAAAAAAGAAGTATGAACTGAACAGAATCCTTAGCCAAAGGGCCGGGGTGTGGATCAACAAATATAAAGCTATCAACTTATGCTCGGCAAACAAAGCAGGGAAGGCGCTAGCCGCCTACCTCAAAAGCAAACAGAGGCAGCACGCAGCCGCCGCGGTAACTGACACTAACTCTAAATCACAAACAGCTAATAGAGAGATCCTCGAGGTCTTCAGGAAATTTTACGAGGAACTCTACACGACAGACACCAACCTCAAGCAAGACGGTGGCGCCTGTCTCCTAGACAAACTAGTGATGCCATGCCTCACAGCAGACCAGAGGGAGGCGCTAGAAAGTGGAATCACCGGGCCAGAAATAGAGAAGGCAGTAGCCTCACTAAAAGATAACAAGACACCAGGACCAGACGGCTACACAACCACCTTCTATAAGCGCTTCCTGCACCTCCTAAAACCCACGCTGGTTGAGGTTTTCACACACTGCAGCCAAACGAGCGGCATGACTCAGTAAATGTCTGAGGCAAATATATTAGTAATTCCCAAGGATGGCAAAGACCCCCAATACCCAGGCAACTACCGGCCTATTTCACTAATAAATGTGGACTGTAAGATCTACGCGAAGGTCCTGGCGATGAGACTAAACACATAGCTACCAAGCCTGATCCACATCTCACAGTTCGGATACAAAAAGAATAGGTTATCCAATGACAACACTAGACTACTATGCCACCTAATTGATCGCACATCCAAACAGGCACCCCGGCAGTAATATTAGCCTTGGACGCCGAGAAGGCTTTTGATAGAGTATCCTGGCCCTTCCTAGACAACTCTATGAAGAAATTTGGCCTAGGCGATCAATATAGGAAGATGGTATTGGCACTCTACAACGAACCGAGAGCCAGAGTAGTAGTCAATGGAGCCACATCGGACCTACTTACACTAGGTAGGGGCACAAGACAAGGGTGCCCACTGACACCAGCCCTCTTCCTTTTGGCCATAGAACCGCTACTAACCATGATTAGGACCAACACACACATAAGAGGCATCCCAGTACAAGAGTCCACGGTCAAGCTGGCCGCTTAAGCGGACGACGTATTGATCATATCTGAGGAACCAGACACATCCATGGCAGCACTAATGTCCACCATTGAGGAATATGCACAAGTCTCAGGATACAAGCTAAACAGGGACAAGTCAGAATGCAAGCCATTGAACACCCACACCACAAAAGCATCCCTAGGTAATTCAGGACTGACGTGGCAAACAAAATATCTAAAATACCTTGGCCTGTATTTCGGAAGGGACCTAAAGTCGACCCTAGATCACAATGAGAGCACACTTCTTAAGAAAGTGAAAGAGTGCATCGATACTTGGTCTCTTAAGTTAATTAGCTGGTGGGGAAGAATAGAATCAGTGAAAATGATGTTAACCCCCATAGTCAACAACACGCTCAGCATGCTGCCACTCATGCCGACGAACGACGTCCACAAACAACTAGACAAGTTGTTCAACAACTTCATATGGAGGGATAAAAAGCCAAGAATAAGCCTCCAGAAGCTCAGACTAAGCAAGAACATGGGTGGCCTGAACCTCACTAATTTTAAAATATTCCACACTGCATGCCTAGCCAGGCAGGGTATCCACTGGGTGGCCCCGAGCCAGAAATAAAAGCCTGCATGGCTGTCCTTTGAGAGAGCACTTAATAGGAGGCCTGGACCCAATAGCAATGATGACGGCGAACAAACACCCCCAAGCCAATAACACTATCCTGAAGAACACAAAGACTGCACTACTCAAGGTAGATAAAAAGCTAGAACACAGTATCAGAAACTCAGAATGGATCTCCCTGTGGCATAACATGAAGCTCAAATACAGAGAGAGAACACTAGACATGAAGGAATGGTATGAGCAAGGGATCTCTACACCGCAACAACTAATGAAACAAGGACACCCCCTTACTTTCGACTCACTCAAAAACCAGTACAACCCCCCAGGCCTAGAATTCTATGCATTCCTAAACATTAAAGCCGCAATTACTAGAGCAAACCTCAGCAGAACCCCCCATCCATCCTACAATACATGTCAAACCTAAAAAGCTAGGACACCAGACAGCCCACCTCTACAAGCTACTCAGCCCAAACACATCAAGACCGAACAATAAAGCCCTCGAACCCCTGGAAAGGGCCATGGGTAGAGAACTCACGTATAGGGAAAAGACAGCCATATGGCAATCCGCAACTAGAAATAAGGTAACCCCACAACTAGCCCAGACAAAATACCGGCTGCTGCACAGGGTGTTCTGGACTCCAGCCCGCCTTGCCTCTGCCGATATTAGGGAGGATGACAGATGCTGGAACTGCCACAAGGAGAAAGGTGACCTTGAACACCTAATCCTACACTGCTCCAAAGTCAGAGTGTTCTGGAGCAAAATCAGGCAATTCATATCTGACGTGACCGGCCAACCATTGCAAGGTAACATCAGAAAAATCACGCGACAGCAATAGCCCAAAGCCCCAAAGGGAAAGATGACAGAGACCTGATAGACCTCCTCCTAACAACAGCAGTGAAAATAATCCTCACAAACTGGAAGGACACCAGGAAAGCCACCTTCAAAGGCTGGCTAAACTGGATCACCTTCTTAAGAGGAGCAGACAACATAGCCTCGCACCACTCACCATGCCATCACTCCGAGGGGAGGGTGGGGGGGTAGGGGGGGAAATGTGGAACGCACTGGATGAGCACTTGATCACCCTCAAACCCCCGTAAGCCCCCAGGCTCCAACAGTAGGAACCAGCGGACAGAACTACCTCACCCACAACCGCCAACCCCCCCCTAGGGTTTCTTTCTCTCTCTCTCTTTTCTTCATTTCTCCACAAAAATCCACAAAGGAGGGGACGAAAAAGTTGAATCGTTTTTACCACATAGCCCTGCGCGCAGGTGTGATATTAATGTTGGATATCACGCTGTATTACCCTCGCTGTAGTGAAATGAGACACGGAAACTGTACTGTATGTATATAAACACCTGTTTAATAAAAAATATTGTGAAATAAAGAAAATTATATGCCCTTCTCCATGTTAAAAAAAGAAAAAAGTTTATAACACTAGCCCATTTCTAAGGAAGTTTCGAGCATGTTTGATGTCATGTTGTCATAGGAGGTTGTAACATTTCTAAACAATGGGCTGTACACCAGTTGAAGAGTGCTAACCCAGCACAGAACTACAGCGGAATTACCTTGGACACTCTGCAACACCACGAACACTAGTCATTTCATTCAAAATACATACACATTTAGGAAAACGACTGGATGATATCATTTTATCTTTGTCTTGCGGATCCTGTGGGGAGAGAGGAAGCGCAGGGGAACGAGATGGGAGGGGAAAGAGTCTGGGGTGAGATGACACTGAAGCATCAAGATAGCAACCATGTTTACTTAAGATGCAGTTTTCAGCAATACGTGGCCTAACTAAAATACTTTAATAAGCACACTTCTATACAGTACTTCCATGGTTACAGAAGAGTCCACCACAATCATGGGCGACTTTAATTTCTATCTGGAGCAAATCAATGACAGGGATACCATTGCCCTCACATCAGATTTAGAAATAATGGGCCTCAGACAACTGGTCACGGCTCCTACCCACCAGGCCGGTCACACGCTGGATGGTATATTTACAAACGCTGAAGGCTTACACATAACGGCAGTTCTTCCCATGACCTGGACAGATCACTCAGTCATACTTAGTAGCCTAACCATTAAAGGCTTGTTGAGGAAGAAGGCCGCATATTCGAAACTAGGCACGTTTAAAGCATGGAAGGACATTAATCCTAACGACCTAAACGTACTCTTAAACAACACCAGCCCTGACCTATCCAGTGATCCTAGCATCGCAACTCACCAATTCCATGAATGGTTGGGTGATGCCACGACTCAGTTGGCACCTACCAAATCCCACTCAAGAAACAGGAGCATGCCAACTGCCCAGTGGTACACAGAAGAATTAAAAACCCCAAAACAACTAACTAGGAATAGGGAAAGGCACAGGCGCAGAACCTATGATAGCGAAAACAAGAAAAAATATAAAGAAGCTCTCGCTACCTACAAAGCAATGATAACAGCAGCAAAAAAGCACTTTTTCTCACTACACATAGAGAAAGCGAAAAACTCAAGCAAACAACTATACAACATTGCTAAAACCCTTTCCGGTAACACACCGGATCTAAATCCGCCCCCATCACAATCATTATGTGACACCTTATCCAAGTTTTTCTTCTCGAAGGTAAACAACATATACCAAGCTTTCAATTCAGATCCTGGCATCAGTAGTGTTACCACCCCCACGACCATCCTAAGAAATACCATGACTAGTTTTAAACCCCTAACCACTGACCAAACAAAGAGCATAGTTAAATCAATCAAATCCGGATCAGCTCTGGATCCATGTCCAACTTCTGTGCTCGCCATGGTATCAGATACAATCATCCCAATCATCACCCATGTCTGCAATACGATATTGAAATCTGGAACCTATCCTGATTCTTTGAAAAACACGCTGATCAAACCCCTGCTTAAAAAGCCTAGTCTAGATAAGGAAGAATTAAAAAACTACCGGCCTATAGCAAGTCTCCCTTTTCTAGCGAAAGTCACAGAAAAGGCCATGAATTAGCAGCTGTCGGAATACATAGAAAGTAACAACTTGCTGGATGACACCCAGTTCGGTTTCCGTAAATACCACGGTACGGAAACCGCTCTCATCAAAGCAGCGGATGACATTAGAATCATCTGCGACCAAGGAGGAACAGCACTGCTGGTCCTCCTAGATCTCTCGGCAGCTTTCGACACGGTCGACCACAAGATCTTGGTCGACCGTGTTGAAAAGATAGGTATTCAGTTCACTGCGAGAGACCTACTTGCTTCCTTCTTGGCCAACAGAACCCAGGCGGTCACATTAGGTCCTTTCCAATCAGCCAATCTGTCGTTACCGTGTGGGGTTCCTCAAGGCTCATCCCTAAGTCTGACACTATTCAACATATATGTGTCGGACCTTGCTAGTGTCATCAAAGCACACGGGATGAGCCTAACCTCATACGCAGACGACACCCAACTGGTGCTGGCCATAAAGGGAGATGGGCAAGAGGTGGCAGCACGGTTCCAAAATGGAATTGCTATTGGTGAGTGGATGGCAAGAAATTGCCTGAAGCTCAATTCCGATAAAACTGAGGTGGTTATCTTTGGCACCCTCTCGCCAGTCTGGTCTGCAGCCTGGTGGCCATCGGCTTTCGGCACTCCACCTTGCCCCACCTCTAAGGTTAGAAACCTAGGAGTCACATTTGATGACCAGCTCAATTTTATGGCTCATGCAAATAAGGTGGCAGCCACTGCCCATTTCAAACTCAGAATGATAAGGAAAATCATACCTTTTCTACCAGACACGGCCGCCAAGACTTTAGTTACCTCTCTGGTCTTGACATCATTAGACTACTGCAATGGACTTTTTCTTAATGCACAAAACAGAGTCACCAAAAAGCTGCAGACTGTTCAGAACGCGGCTGCACGTTTGCTGTCCAAAAAACCTAAATTTGTGCCCATCTCGGATACCTTGAAAAGCTACCATTGGCTAACCGTCCAAAACAGGATAAAGTTCAAATCTTTGTGCACAGTCTACAAAATACTGCAGGATCAAGGACCTCATTTCCTTAAAGATCAACTAATACTCTACAACCCGGTCAGAACACTCTGATCCACATCACTCAACCAACTAGTGGTCCCACGCAGCAGAACAGTCTCCTGGGGTGATCGCCGCTTCCTAGTTGCGGCTCCTAAAATCTGGAATACTCTGCCACACCATATAAAAACAAGCCCCTCACTCCTTCAGTTCTGGAAAAAACTGAAGACGTGGCTATTTAACCAGTAAATACAGCTCTCGAGTCCACTTCCTCTTCTGCTTAGGGAGAGACACTATTGCAGTCTAGCGCAGAGACGCCCACGGGTAATTGTTCGCGCTCTATAAATGTCAGTAAATAAATAATAAAATAAATAAATAAATACTTTAAAATCGTTTTCACTACACTTAATTTGATATTCTCGCATTGGATCTGTTGTTAAAAAAAATTATCCAGCAACAATAATTTTCTTGAAAATACAAATCTAAAAATCACTTCAACAATTGCTATAGCCGTTTCCACAGAATGAAAAACACACATTTCCACAGCAGTTTCAAAAAGCTTGGCTGTTTCTACATTGTTTGCTACACCATCGCAAAATGTGAAGTACACTGCTTTGCCAGTTTCCACATTGCCACACAGCTTCTTTGTTGCTCTACACCAGTACATGAAGCACATACTGTCACAACAGCCTTTACATTGTATGCAAACAATATAGTGCTAGATTACACTTTGTCAAGCCAGTTCATATATTGCCAAAGACTTTAGGTGTGTGTGTTATGGCATTCACAATGTAAAACCCCATCCTATTGTATCTGACAGAGGATTAACAATGTGAAACCCATTGCTATTGCTTTTGTCTGAGAGTTTACAATGTAAAAGTCCTTCCTATTGCATTTGTCAGAGGGTTCACAATGTTATTTGAGAAATCTGGTTTAGGAGATCCCAGGGCAGTCAGACGTTACAAGCAGGAATTTGGTTAAATGAGGGCTCAACATCTAGTGTACTTGGGATGTGTGCCCTAGACCCTACAAATTGGGACCAAATGCCCCTTTTAACACTTGCCTGTGAGCATAATTAGTTGGAGCAGTCCATAGCTGACACAGGGAGGTGTTGAAGGCTAGAAACTCAGAACACAGCAACACACAATGTTAACATTCATGTACATGTCCAGCCAGTGCTTTTTCTTTAAAACTGAAACATTCTTTAATGCTCACACAACTAAATACTATAGATACAATTAAAAATATGTACAAGATTACAGGCGGAATTACAGATTGGAACCCCTCCTATATGGGCACTGCAGCTTAACCCAGATGCAAATCATTTTCCTTAAAGAATTACCACAACAGGGAAATAACCCAGTAAATGTGATATGCTCCCATTATCTTTTAGGTATATTGTGAACATTTGTCCACAATAAGGCTCTAATAGTAATAACACAAAGTGGGATTCATCATATTTGGAAAACATGAGACTTTTCACAATCAAAAAGGGTAATTCTGAAGGCTTTGCCAAATCATTTACAATGTAAATTAAGAGGCTTACTGCCTTTGTCTATGGGTAATCAAGTGGAGGAAATGGACACTAGTTACAATTCTAAACCATTGGATAGAAATACTATGGTATCCTCAAAAACTCAATGTATGCTGGTGATGCGGTATATCTCTTTCATCCGCCCCTACATTGTAGTTTCGGCAGTTATCATCGGATACCATAGAGAGTGCTGGGCGCCTGCCTCATCCAGAGGCTCCTCTGGTCTAGATTGCAGTGTCCAGAGATAGAAATGTGTGTGCCCCCATAAAAAATAGGGTAAGTGCAAAAGAAGAAAAAACAGTTAAAACAAGATCGACATCCCAAAAAGAAGTTTTAATAAATTGGTGAAGATCTTGTGGGTAAAAGTAATTGGGTACTTGTACTAGATCAAGTAACTGGATCTAGAAGTGTGGTTTTCCAAAAAGTGTCGACATGTTTCAGCCCCCTTTGGCTCGACGGAGTCTGTGGGGCTTTCGTCAGGACATAAAGACAGACAGAACATAGAATAGTTACTCACACAATTCGTGTAGCGATATATGGGTTGTGTAATAGAGGGTATTCATTGACCACTCAATTCTTTTTAACCCCAAAAGTTAGATATAGTGCTTTCATCAGGGGTCCCAGAGCCGCGTGTATTGGCGGATTCGCCGCTTGTGCTGACTCTGCCCCCGGATGCGGAGCACACGTCAGGATGGCGTTTTTCAAGTCCTGCCTTTGTCACCTCACTGAAAAATCAATGAAGTAATTCTGTTGATTTTAACATGTACATAAACATGGCAATGTGGTTTTTGCATAAAAAAGACGTACCAAGCAATTTAGGCAGATCCAAAGTATATTTTGACATGAACATTAACTTTCCCTTTGGAGACACTAAGCAGTGGCCTGATTTGTTTTTTATGTCCCATAATGGCCCATGGGCCCAAAAACAAAAAAGAAAGAAAACGGTCCACACACTGGCTATTTCAAGCTGCCCCATCTGGCAGTGACACACTGCTAGAAAAGCCAGTCCAACACTGGGTGAGACAGGAAAAGTGGTGTAGGAACAAGTATAAGTGTAATTCTGGAAGAAGGAAATGATTCTAACCAAGCGCCAAGGCATCCCTGGAAAAATGTTATGACCAGCCCTGCTCCCTTCCTCCATGCTGTCTCATCTCTCTCTCATTCTCTCTCATCTCTCTCTTTATTCCATATCTCTCCCTCTCTCTTTCCTGGAGCCCTCTGTGCCTGCTGTAATTACCTAATGAAGTTGGAGAAAGTGAGAGATACACCACCTGCAGCACCTGGCCTAAAAACTGGCCCTTCAAAGACTCCAGCCTAGCAGGAAATACATGGTGTGAAAAACATGTAGTCCGGTCCTGATTCCAGCAGCCTGAGCAGCTAGCAGCAGTTTTTCTCCACAGCAACAGAGGATCAACATCCCATGAACTAGACAAATAGACGATGAAATAGGAAATACATAGGCTTGTAGGTTGTACAGTATAAGTGTTATCCAGATAGGTAATAAGAAAGTTGAGTGCATGTACATATCGCTGGGGGCAGGATGAGTTCAAAGTCAAACAAGCACTGGCAAAGCCAATAGGACTTGCCATTGGGACCTATCGGTTTTACCAATGGTTTTTAACCACACCACAAAGCATTCATGATGCTGCACACCATGGGTAAAGAATTTTTAAAAAGTTTTCAAAAAATAGTTGCATCATTTTGTAGTAGCACACCCCAAGTTTGCACAAATCTACAAAATTATGCTGCTGCTTTTTTCCTTTTTAGTTACTGGCCCATGTTTGATAGGTAACTAAAAATAATAAAATAATAAATTTGCTAATGCATTTTTTAAGTGGTTGGTGGAAGGCAACAGGGGTGCAGATTGAGATGGAAGCTAGATAGAGTGTGAGGGAGGGAAAGGATACAGAGAGAGGGCAAAGTGGAGTTCTAGAAAGTGGGAGCAAATGGGTGAAACAGAGCTGACAGGTGTTGGAAAGTGGCTTATTTGTA
This sequence comes from Lissotriton vulgaris, assembly GCF_964263255.1. Taxonomy (NCBI): domain Eukaryota; kingdom Metazoa; phylum Chordata; class Amphibia; order Caudata; family Salamandridae; genus Lissotriton; species Lissotriton vulgaris. The sequence goes on along the minus strand of NW_028248512.1, from coordinate 547,918 downwards.
GTCGTCAGTATATATTCACCACTGGCAATAAGGCCACTAATGCCTTCTAAGGCTCAGTACAGGTCTCAATAAATTATTCCCATGCTCAACCCTGTGTAGCTTGGCTGAGAGCAGGCAAACTTAACTTAGGAGACAGGTATTAAAGCATTTAAAAACACAAATTCACTGAATAATTAAGGCACAACATACAAATAAAACTCCAACGCCAATTTATAAAATAGGAAATATTTGTATCTTTAAAATGACACCAAAACATCAAACATCCAATGTAGGAAACCAGAAATATGCAATTTCTAATGCTTAGAAACCAATAGTGCCACTTGTGGACATTTGGTCTCCTCTAACCTGGATAAAGTCAAAGTTTGAGGCTGACTGCAATGGTGCCCTAGTGGGATATGCTAAGTGGAAGACCCTGGTCAAGATTTTACCTTCATGCTTAGAAACTTTTTGGGAGAATTTCTCTCAAGACGTTGTGCTGCCACCTCCAGTATGCGGTGATTGCCTTTCAGTGAGGCTCCAGTCACCCTCTGGAGCTTATTCACAAAAGTTCAAGAAACTTTCCAAAACATCTGGAACTTCTTCCTGAAGTTCCTCTCGTGGGTCCAAAGTGTCCAAAGCACAATGCAAGGGTCTGGAATCTCCAAGATGGTCCAAAGGTTGGAACCACAATTCCTAGAATGCACCTGGACAACACCCTTAAAAGTCTACTGGATACACTCCAGGCAGTAGTCTCTTGGTGGAGTTGAGGCAGATGAGCTCTGTTAACCTGTAACTTGCAGGGAGTCCACTCCTAATCCTTTTGAAGCAAGATGCAGCCAAAGGTCTGTAGTTCCATATAATGCAGCAGGTGCAGTCCGTCAGATTGCAGGGCCTGATGGTGCAAATCAAGTTTCCAGCGTGGCAAGCCTTCTTAGTTTCAAGCAGCATATCTGAGAGGCTCTGCCCCTCTAAGATACTTATTCAGTGTTCTCTGGGGTCAAGAGGAGGGCATTCCTGTCCAATGGGGTGCAGGGCAACACCCCAGAGCAAGACCACTTCCTCCAAAATGTGGCATAATCTTCTCCCAGAAAGCACTATTCCTCCAAAATTCAACATGGCTGAAAACTTAGCAGAGCAGCAAGAGCTAGTTAAACTAACCTCATGGTTCATTTCGGGGGTGTATCCCAAGATGGCGACGTGAGCGGACGCATATGCAGTTCACTCCATTGAGACCATCAACTATCCTAAATTTAGCCACCAAAACTCACCCAGCCCTCCTCGAAAATACTGTCGGCGCACCCTGGGTGTCCTGTGATCCAGTGGAGTCCTTTGTTGGCAGCTGTGGTTGCAGGATACTGTGACAAAGAAGCAGAGACCTGAGCGTGGGCTTGCGCCCCCCCCACCAGCTAGCCGCTGCAGGTACACCTGGCCGAGGATGCCTGACCTGCCACGGACGACCCTTCCTAACACCTAACCATGCCTGCAGGCCCGCGACTGTGGATGGAGAAGAACTCGGGTAGGACCGGTCAACTAGAGCGCCCTGACGTGTCTCTTAAGCCGCAGAGGCACCAGTGTGAAACACCGGGGACGTGCCGGATTGCAAACATAGGTAGGCCGTGAACTTCTAGCACCACCTGGGAAAACCTTTGAGCCTGCCCTCCCATCGGCAAAGACACCTAGGGGTTGGATTTACACCAGTGGGCACCCCCCATAACAACTGGCATATGGAACTGCCACACTGTGTACCAGGCCATCAAAAATTGCATTGCGCATCCCGCTGACTCGGGGAGGCCTACGAGACCTGATCACGCCTGAAAGCTCACCAGACCGGTCACGGGAAGCAGGGGCCAGAGACCCACATCATCTGTGCTTTACCGGCACACTGAGTCCCTGACTGCCTTTGGACTGGTGGGGCCCCTTCAAGCTCGTGGGTAACATTGCACCCACAGACCCGGGACCGCGGCGGGCGGCTGTTGCAAAGAGGCGCAGCCCACCAGACCTCACAGTGTGAGGATATCAGGACTCCACGCCGAGGACGAGCCTGGCCGTGGACATAGTTGGGCCGCTCGCACCTAGTATCCCCTGGGAACACCTTTAAACCTGGCCTCTCAATGGCAAAGATACATAGAGGGCTGATCTGCACCAGAGGTCACTTCCTTCCCATAACTACAGGCCTATGGGAATATTCCTCTGTGGACTGGGCAATTGCCAATTAAATTGTACACCCCGCTGGCTCACTGAGGCTTACGGGCTTGACCACTCATTGACGCTCACTGGATCTGCTGCGAAGTGGCGGGAGGTGAGACCTGCGTCCTCCTACGCCGCGCTGACATGGCTGCATTCCTGGCTGCCTCTGAATTCGTGGGGCCATTTTCAATTTGAGAGAAATATTGTACTTGGGCACCGACGATACCCAGCGGGGAGCTAGCACTTAATGGCCTCTCACTGCACTACAGCTACTCACTTACATCATTAGGCCGGTAAAGCCTCCGTAAATTAGAAGGGGTAGATACCACACAGTGATTCCTCAACTAGCAGGCTGTGTCATTCCAATACACGGCGATCATCATTAGTGCCTGCACAAGTGGCGCCCGGCTTCAAGAACCTGGATGAGGCAATGCATCTCATTACCACCCTGTAATTGGCCTCCCCCTGGACAATCGCCACCTGGGCAATGACGTTCTTCCAGCCTTGCTCTACCACGCACTACAACCACTACCACTAATCAACGCCTCGGCCTGGATGCTGTGCCCACTCGGGGGACAAGGTCCTGTGGCTTCTCTCCCTTGAGTGGGGTACACCCGGCGGTGAGATACGGGCATCTGAGCCAACACATCTTTCTCTTCCTCCCCTCGTTGGTTTCAGCAAAGAGCCACTATCAGTAAAATAGGCAAGACAAGAACTGACAAGCAACAGCCGCCGACCACCGATGTGCAGGGCCCATTATCTGGCGCTGCGAGTGCCGACCAGTCAACAATGGAACAACCTATGCCACAGGTTGACCTTTCACACCGCCTCGATGAGCTAATGGTGGCGGTGATGGACATTAAATCCACCCTGGTTCCCAAAATTGACACGCTGTGCGTAGAGCTTAGTTTTTTGGCAAGAAGATCATAAAACGTTACAAGGCAGAGTTGAAGTCATGGAGTCCACAATTGCAACTGTGAAGCCTTCAGTGACTGCAACAGTGACCCAAAATAAGACACTGCAAGAGGAGGTGAACAACCTTAAAGATTATGTTGAAGACCAAGAAGGCAGGTCAAATCGGAATAACGTGCGCCTGTTGGGTCTGCCGGAACGCGTCGAGGGACAGAGTATGGAGTTGTATCTGGAGACCTGGTTCTCGGATGCCATCCTGCAAGGCAATCATTCTAAGTTCTTCTCAGCGGAACAAGCTCAGAGAGTCCCAGGAGGCTCTCCTCGACAGGGCGCTCCTCCCAGGCCAGTGGTTACACGCCTTTTCAACTACCGGGACAGGGACCATATCCTGCAAGTCACAAGAGCCCATGGTCCATGGGTGATCGAGAACGCAGAGGTGCATATATATCCGGACCACACATTATCAGTACAGGCCGCAAGGCAACATTTATGGATGTCAAACGCTGCCTCCGGGAGCATGAGATAAAATATGCGCTACAATATCCAGCCTCATTGCGAATACAACATAAAGGAATTATGGTCTTCTGCCATTCTCCTGATGACGCCTGGAACTGGGTGAAACGGAACAGAGTGGCATCTGTTATGAAATCCATGCGGGACTCAAGCCAGCAATGGAAAAAGGCCACACGCCGTGGACGCCGAGGCTCACCCTGCGGACAGCGCCATACCAAGGCACAGGTAGCACAGGAAAGGGAACAAGCTCTCAAACATGCTGCACAACATGGAAACACCACTTCCCCTCTACGCTCAGACTCTGAAACAGAGGCCTCCCCGGACAGGTGCATTCACTGTCCGACTCACAGCAGCAACTGATGCTTGGTGACGGTCCCACCATGACACCTCAAACCTCAAATGAACTGGGTTAACCATTTATGACACTTAGAAACTTGGGAACTGTGTAATTCACCCTCATGAAACAATACATTTAAGCAGGAGGTGACTGCAGGATAAAACAACTCTTTCCATACCCTGATCGGCTCCCCTAAGAACACTTTACTACGGTGTTCAGGAGCTCAAGACATGATTGCACAAGGTGCTACGCCCCCCACACACAATAAGTGTCTGTTATCGACTTTTTTGAGTTCCGTGATTTATTGCATTTATTTTCTGTGCTTTTTCTTAACCCTTTCGGTGCGGCCGGAATTTTCGCACGGTGCGGGAAAATTCCACGCGTGCGCAGTTCAGACGGCTCCCTGCCGTCTGATGCACACGCCCACCATGACGTCGACGGCCGGGGGACGTCGGACGGCCAGGGGCCGTCGGACGCATGCAAGGGGTTAATTCATCATGTTTGCATATAAGTGCACATGGCCTCTTGCCCATTGGCAATTAGGCTTGGGGGGGGGGGTTTATAATGTACCACAAGCTGCCAGTCCATAACATATGCCCGCGAGCTATGCTGGAGTGCGGAGCTGTATTATATATATATATATATATATATATTACCTACTGGCTATCGCCAGTAGGTATATATAGTTAGGATTAATTCCCTATGGCATTTCTGAAAATTCTATGTCTAATAACTTTGGCGTTTGTGGACGAATCGGCTGAAATTTTCAGGAAAATGGCACATTTTGTTTCTGAGCAGCCCCTGAAAATTTGGTGGGGTTTCGTCAAGGGGGGGCCGAGAAAAAAGGGGGGTCCCAAAACGCGTTTTTCCCATTCATTTTTCCATAGGGCGGTTGGACTCACTTTTAGCTCGAACGGCTGAATGGATTTGCACGAAACTTGGCAAAATTGTAGGGACTGTTAGCCCGATGTGCCTTTGCTAGGTCTCAATATATGTGCTTCAGTGGATTTTGAGAAATTAACGTTTAAATCAAGATATATATCTGTAACAGCGCTCCGGGCAGCGATCCGGTCCGCTTACTTTTCGCGTTTCGGAACTTTGCGCGCAGAAAGCTGATTGGCTCTCCGGTGTCTGTCAACATTCTAAACAGTCCGGAGCGGCCGCCATCTTGTCTCTCGGTAGGATCGAGAGAGAAGAAGAGGTGAAAAACGAAGGGGGAATTTAATGAAAGGGGGCAAGGTATCCCCCTCGTGACCCCCTAGGAATGTTGTTGGGGTTATTAAAGGGTCCCGTGGGGAAAAGAAAAAAAAATGATTTTTCACGGTAGAAGCGCTTCACGGGCCGCAAACTGGTAGCGAAACGGGAATTCGCCATTTTGTGCTTCGTTAATTAAATTACTAGGTATAAGGGGGTGCGGGAGACGTATCCTAATCCCCTATGTTTCCTGAGGGTGGCTGAGGAGGCTGATATATGTTGATACATCTCTTCCAGCGGCTGCGCCATCTTGCCTTTTTTCCAATGCCACAATTTTGTCGTGGGCTGGTCCCAGGCTATCACCTACCCCTGCGGATGTAGTTTATGGCCCCAGCTGTAGAGAATTCAGACATGCCAACCCTCCCGATTCAGGCGTGTGACTACTGATTTCAGTGCTAGTCTCCCGTCTCCCGATTTCTGCAAGCAAAAACCCGGGGGCATATTACGAACAACTAGCGATAATTTTTGTCTCTAACTTGTTTAGAGACAAAAATTATCGCCGCACATCGGCGATTTTTATCGCAGATAAACCTTGCTATTATCGCAGAAAAGTCAGCGATATTCATGTATTATCGAGCAAATGCTCTTAGCCATGTTATCCACCTCCCATTGGATAACATGGCTAAGAACTGCTCAGGGCAGGTGTTAGATTTTGGAGATATTCGCGCTTAGCGCGAATATCTCCAAAAGTTGGTAATAGGAGATAGCGATGTTAGGGACTGTTTCCAGTCGCTAACATCTTGGCACGCCACTTTGCATGTCATTAGTGATAAGTATCACTGACATGCAAAGCGGGGCCCAAGATGGTCGCTATCTCCTTTTAGCTGTCACTAACTGGTGTTAGCGACAGCTTGGTAATAGGGAGATAATTTTATCTCCGCTTTCATGGCTTTTAAAGCCAAAAAAGCGGAGATAAACCCCCTTGATAATATGCCCCACGATTCCTTGGGGGTTTCAGCTGACAGGGCTTGGTATTGTGTTACATGGTAATTTTTCCAGGAAACGTCAGAGGGTCGATGCAGGGGTTCTAGAAGAGGTGATAAACCATTTAAGCCTCATGAACAAGCGCATGGTCTTTTAAAGATTTGTGAAGTACTCGGGGCGGCGGTGTGTGTGTGCCCTCTTTCAGGAGCGGGCGGGGGGGCACTGCCAGCAACTTGCCAGGTCAGGTAGTGTTCAACACGTGCATCACCCTTTCTCTGCCTGCTATTGCGCTCCATGCTTCGGAAAGGTAAGAAAAAGAACGTGCATTTGAGTTTGAAATGTCCGATCCTGCAGCAGCACACTTCCAAAGCCCACACATGACAATAACCCGATTCAAGGCCCTATTCACCCGTTTTTAAAAAAATAGATAACACTCCAACAAAGTAAGATTATAAAACTTTATTAACTTTTAACTATAATGAACGGAACAAAAACTAAAAACATTTAAACATTTTTCAACTCAAAAAGCAACAATGGTTAGAAGCTGTCTTTTGTGCGAATAGTCCCAAGGCAGCACAACGTGCAGAGTTCTGGACGGCACCCAGGTGATGTCGCCTGGGTGCCGCACTGGTTTTGGGATCCTACAATGCAGCACAGAAAAACAGCGTGGGGCGTCCCGGGTGGTGCGGGGGGAGGCCTCGTCAGTAGCGGTCTGTTGTGCGAATAGTCCCAAGGCAGCAGAACGCGTTGAGATGTTGATGGGACTGTGTCCAGTGTCCCATGGCTGACACAACATGTACGACAGGCACCCAGATGTCCAGTAAACTGCCGCACTGGTTTTGGTATCCTACAATGCTGCTCCGAAAATTGGCGTGCGGCGGCCCGGGGGGGGGGGGCGTGGGGGAGGCGGCGTGAACGGGCCTCCCCAGGTGGCGGCCATCTAGCTGAGTTGCGCCCGCTCTTGCGGCTACAGCGTCTCGCTCACCATGTTGTTGAGTTGCTCCCACTCTTGCAGTGCAGCGATAGGCGGCTGCCACATGGCTCTTAAAATGGCGGACGGCTCCTCGGTTTTGGGCCTGGTCCACTGAAATGGCCCTGGGACACCTTGGAACTCGGACGCTTGCCTGTTAGGGCTTGGGCTCCATTCTCGAAAAGCGTCCCCTCAGCCGTGAAGATTCTACAACAGTCTTGGGGGCCCCCGACTCCCGCAGGCTTCCGGTGGGGAGCGGATGCCATGATTGCTCGCGGAATGACCACGACGGAGCCACGAGATGGTGGTGCTCTCATGCTGACGCCAGCTTCAGTCTGAATGATCCAGAAACAAGGTGGGGCTTTCATCGTTTGGGAAAAAAAAATGTTCTAAACCAATGAAAAGTGTTATTTTTAGGTCATATGACCAAGACTTCCATCTTTAGGAAACCAAAAGTAAAATGAACCAATGAAAAGTTTTATAAACAAGTCACATGACCTGTTATGCAGCATAGGGCTACAAAAAGCGTAGAAAATCCGTTGGCACGTGAGGCGGCGTCAGTAGCGGACCGATGTGCGAATAGGCCGAAGGCAGCACAACGCGCCGAGATCCGGATGGCACCGAGGTGGTGTCCAGCAAATTGCCGCACTGGTGTGGCCATCCTACAATGCTGCGCCGAAAGACGGCGTGTCCAGCTGAGTTGCGGTCACTGTTGCGGTACAGTGACTCGAACGCGCCGAGATCCGGATGGCACCGAGGTGGTGTCCAGCAAATTGCCGCACTGGTGTGGCCATCCTACAATGCTGCGCCGAAAGACGGCGTGTCCAGCTGAGTTGCGGTCACTGTTGCGGTACAGTGACTCGAACGCGCCGAGATCCGGATGGCACCGAGGTGGTGTCCAGCAAATTGCCGCACTGGTGTGGCCATCCTACAATGCTGCGCCGAAAGATGGCGTGTCCAGCTGAGTTGCGGTCACTCTTGCGGTACAGTGAGTCGAACGCGCCGAGATCTGGATGGCCCCGATGTTGTGTCCAGCAAGTTGCCGCACTGGTGTGGCCATCCTACAATGCTGCGCCGAAAGTCGGCGTGGGGTGCCCCGTTGGCTTATGAGGTGATGTCAGTAGTGGACCGATGTGTGAATAGGTTGGAACCAGCACAAGGCGCCAAGATCCGAATGGCAAGTTCTGGATGTTGAGTGCCATAGTTGAGAGTTCTGAGCAGTGCTTGTAAGACTATCTGAAGTTTATTATAAGAATCAGAGTAAGTTGAAGACTGTCTGAAGCTTATTTGCACCTTTTGCAGCTTCACTATTGCCCAAGGTGGTGTCCAGCAAATTGCTGCACTGGTGTGGCCATCCTACAATGCTGCGCCGAAAGACGGCGTGTTCAGCTGAGTTCCGGTCACTCTTGCGGTACAGTGACTCGAACGCGCCGAGATCCGGATGGCACCGAGGTCGTGTCCAGCAAGTTGCCGCACTGGTGTGGCCATCCTACAATGCTGCGCCGAAAGTCAGTGTAGGGTGCCTCGTTGGCTTATGAGGTGATGTCAGTAGTGGACCGATGTGTGAATAGGTCGGAACCAGCACAAGGCGCCAAGATCCGAATGGCAAGTCCTGGATGTTGAGTGCCTCAGTTGAGAGTTCTGAGCAGTGCTTGTAAGACTGTCTGAAGCTTATTTGCACCTGCTGCAGCTTCACTATTGCCCTGGTGTGGCCAAAGGTCGCACATGACATAGGCGGCCGGCTCCCGAGGTCCGGCGGAACTTTTTTCCTTTTCCTTTCTGCTTCTTTTCCTACAATCCGTTTCATCTGAAGACACGACCAGGTCCCTGAATGTGTGTAGGGGGACGCTATTGATTGAATGAAAATGGCGGCTTGACACAAAGCTGACTCAAGCGTTACTGTTGATGCTATACAGACAAAAATTGTTTTTCAGTTTGTACATTCTTCATGTTTTTTTTTTCCATCCAAGTCTGATTGAGAGTTTGTAGAAAAATGGCTTCAGATTTTCCACATACTACTCTTCAACATTCTTCCTAAATGTAACAATGTGAAACTCACTAGGAGAACGGCTGTTTCTGTTTCCTTTCAAAATGCTGCCAACAATATTTTCTGAATGGAAGACACCATCTTGTAGCATAAAGGGCCGAAAGGGGTTCTGGTCTGGCCGATGGTTGGTGGAGACATTTTGACTATATCTTGGACCTGCCCGGCCTCGCCCAAAATGGCGCCGGTATAAATGGGACTCGTAACTCCTTGCCCGCAAATGTATATCTAGAAAATGTTATTGTAAGTGGCCCTGTCGTATTTTAATTACAAAATGTACGTCCACCGATTCCGCAACTGTTAGACACCTTTGTTCTTGCAACCTAATGGCCCGCTCGTTACGTTCTTCTACAGTGTAAATGTCTCCTCATCATATACGATTTCAGTTTGCTCCGTGGCCGGCCCACGTGGTTATAGGCACGTATTTGTATACTGACATTTTCACAATAAAGGTTTTTAAAACAAAACACGGTAGTAGTATTTACATTGGTAAAGTTTTTACTTTTAGTCACTGTTTTCGAATCAGTAAAAGGCAAGTGAAATAAAGCAGTCCAATTACATGACGGATAAAAGGTATAATATGTAGGAACGCAGTAAAGATAAATGGTCAAGGGCAGTTGTGTTTTTCATGTCTGCAACATAAAGTGATCGATAAGAATCTGATAATCAGGCGTATCGGCGACTAAGACAGCAGGCCGAATCTCTTTTACTCAACGGCTCCGTCATGGAAGGAAGAAACGCCCTTTTTCTCGAAAAAGAAATATATTTTACTTGCAAGACAGTTGTAAATTTTCCGGGAAAGTACATTAGCCTGGAATATTATAACATATGTTTGAAAAAAAAATATTGTTCGAAAACAATAAAAAGCGTAATTTTTAGGTCATATGATCAAGCTTTTCATCATTAAATTAACAAAAGTAAAATGAACCAATGAAAAGTTTTATTAACAAGTCACATGAACTGTTATGCTTACGTTACGCGCTGCGCGCCGCGCCTCGGATCACTTCCGGGTGCGCTAACGCGGCGTGTCATATAACGCATTACGCGACAACGTAGGTCAAGAATATAGTCAAAATGTCTCCACCAACCAGCGTTCGGAACACAACCCCTTTCAGCAGTCCAAAAAGTTCTGTTAAATGACAACAGAGGGGACAGGCAACAAGAACCATCAGTCAAAGAGGGGAGGGCAAGTTCTTCTCTTCCGGGTCATGTTGGGGCGCTACCGGAACTGATCGAATTGGTAGTCTACAGTGTTTCTGGATGTTTCAGACTAAAGCTGGCGTCAGCATGAGACCACTACCATCTCGTAGCTCCGTCGTGGCCATTCCACGAGCAATCATGGCAGCCGCTCCCCACCAGAAGCCTGCGGGAGTCGGAGGCCCCCAAGACTTTTGTAGAATCTTCACGGCTGAGGGGACGCTTTTCGAGAATGGGACCCAAGCCCTATCAGGGAAGCGTCCGAGTTCAAAGGTGTCCCAGGGCCATTTTAGTGGACCAGGCCCAAAACCGAAGAGCCGGCCGCCATTTTGAGAGTCCTGTGGCAGCCGCCTATCGCTGCACCGCAAGAGCGGGAGCAACTCAACTACATGATGAGCGAGACGCTGTAGTCGCAAGAGCGGGCGGTAAACAGCTGAATGGCGGAAGAGGCACAGTGTAGCAAAAGCGGGCGGAATGGCAACTGAAACGGTAAAGGGGCGCCCCACTACAGCGTGTCTTCAGGTCAAACGGATTGTGGGACAAGGTTCAGAATTGAAGAGTCATCAAAAGCCAAAAAGTTCTGCCGGACCCCGGGAGCCGGCCGCCTATGTCGGGGGCGATCTCAGGCTACACCAGTGCTATAAGACTTGGGGAGGGTGTCGGAGCCAAGCGTCTTCTCCGAGTCCATGGCCATCACACCGCCCCTAAGGGGCCTCCGTCAAGCTGTTTAGGAAGGTAACATATCACATTGTTTTCTAATGCAGTCAGGTCCACAAACGACACTCACTTACTTTGAGAATAGTGAAGCTGCAGTAGGTGGAAATAAGCTTCAGACAGTGTTACAAGCACTGCTCAGAACTCTTAACTATGGCACCCAACATCCAGAACTTATGCCATTTGAGAATGGCAGTGACATCGAAGCAACTCAGGGACCAAAACCATTAACGTACTTTCACGTATGAAAATCTTACTTGGGGAGGGGGCAGGAGCGAAGCGCCCCCTCCCAGTCAGCGCCACCACACCGTATGTTGAAAATTTGAAGCCATCGTTCTACAAAGTCAACCAAACTTGGATTGAAAAATCTAGAAAAATGTACAAACTGAAAACCAGTTTTGGTCTGCATAGCATCAGTAGCAACGCTTGAGTCAGCTTTGTGTCAAGCCGCCATTTTGATTCAACAAAGCACAGGCATTGAAAAAGGCTCAAACTCAGAACTCTGAACTATGGCACCCAACATCCAGGAGGTTGCCATCCGGATCTTGGAGCCTTGTGCTGCTTTCGACCTATTCACACATCGGTCCACTACTGACATCATCTTATAAACCAACGTTATGTAAATAGTTTTTTAATAAAATGTTTTACCCTGTTTCTTTGCTGGTGTGTTGTCTATATTTTTAATATTTGCATAGGGTTTGTCGTTATTTTGTGCGGGATGGGTGATGGAGCCGAGCTGTCTTGCAGCCCTCATGGTGTGGAGCTCAGTTCATCTCACTATTTTCGTATTTCTCATGAAGGGTTGTTCCTAATATTTCTATTTTAGCGAGGTCAAAAAGAGATCCAATTAGTGGCCTACTGATTTTGCTCGATTACTTTCATTTTTTTACACGATTTTTCACTATCTGCAAAGACTAAACAGAGTATTGCGACTTTGTGCTTGTTTGTAAATAGAGAATGATCCAAAGAGAACCAATTCTAAAACAGTAAATGCTTGGACAACAATCAATCAAATGGAGAGACAAGCAGGCACGACGGATTACAACGGGGGTAAAGGCCTGCGTTAACTACCCTTCAGTATCTGCAAAGAGAGAGTACTACTAAGACAAAAGAGGGGAGAGGGGGGGGGGTGCAGCGTTCAAAGCACATCAGCGTGCATAAATACGAAAATGTTTTTATCTATCACGTACTTGACATTTTAAAGCTTTTCATATTTGCTATTAAAAAACCAATGAAATTCACAGAAAAAACCATAGGTTATAGTGGATATATAGTTAGGAATTTGCATTTACAAAACCTTGAAAATTCAATGAAAAAACCATTGGTTTTAGGCCATATATAGTTAGGGATTTGCATTTACAAAACTTTATTTTACTCGCATAAAACCATTGAAATTCCATATATAGTTATAAGCGCTAACTATATATCGCGCACCCGCAATCCACTGCTGATGATGTCACATATTACATCATTCATGACATGGTTAGTGACATCACTGATGACATCACTGATGACATCTCAAATGACATCACTGAAAACATCTCATTTGACATGACTGATAACATCACTGATGATATCATTCATGTGATAATACGATGAACCTCTTCAGACTCTAATATAACCTTAGATACAATCAGTGTAAACAGACACTCACAGACTGTCACTCATCCATGGAGTTACTCACACACCTAGTCAGTCATGCAAAGAATCAATCACACCTCCATTTCCTCAACTATACAGTTATACAAACTTTACTTATTCAAACATATACTAACACATATTTACTCTATTATACAATCCCTGATACAAGTTCACAATGATCCATACAGCCACTCACACATTCACTGGCTCTTATGCACAGTTATTTATATATGTCAACTCTCACATGTACTGTGTTTTACATATGTACTTACTTTGACATGTAGCACTGAGATATCCATTCACTCACCAATACACTCATGCACACAGTCAACCGCCCATACAGCTGTTTCCACATGCACTTTTGAAACCATACATCTAGTGAATCAACTGCTCACACATCTATGCACAGAGTCACACACCTCCCAGCCACCCACACACACACTCAGTATCCCATACAAATACTTGGGCAACCAATCAATAACCCATATAGTTACTCATATAGCTACTTATCAACACATGCAACAGTTTACAGAACAACAGACATAATGATGCACAAATTAAGACAGTTTAGTCACTAACCCATGCACTCAGTGAGACACATTTAATCACTCACTCATACAGTCAGTCATGCACCTACTAAATCCTTCATCCAGACACTTATATATCCACTCATTCTTCAATATGTAAGAGATATTTTAACTTTACAGAAACATACAGTCACTGGATGTTGTCATCAGTAATGTCATCAGTGATGTCATTTGAGATGTCATCAGTGATGTCATCAGTGATGTCACTAACCATGTCATGAATGATGTAATATGTGACATCATCAGCAGTGGATTGCGGGTGCGCGATATATAGTTAGCGCTTATAACTATATATGGAATTTCAATGGTTTTATGCGAGTAAAATTTAGGTTTTGTAAATGCAAATCCCTAACTATATATGGCCTAAAACCAATGGTTTTTTCATTGAATATATATATATATATATATATATATATATATATATATATATATATATATATATATATATATATATATATATATATATATATATATATATATATATATTACCTACTGGCGGTCGCCAGTAGGTATATATAGTTAGGATTTTTTTCCTATGGGACTTTTGAAAATTCTATGTCTAATAACTTTGGCGTTTGTGGACGGAATTGGCTGAAATTTTCAGGAAAATGCCACATTTTGTTTCTGATGTATACGGCCTGGTAATGAACCAGGACACCAGTACGCACTACTCAGTTTGAATTGAACATTAGTACATTTCTTTAATTTTTACAAGAAATCAACAAAAATCATCATTACATTCATATTCATGTTTCATTTGTTACGAAGCAAATTCTTTGTCAACATATAAATTGCTGTCTACACGCATAATTCATACAACTCAATATCAATGCATTTCATCTACACCCAATGCATTTCGGGGCGCGAGCCCCTTCGTCAGGGGTCTGTGTGTAAAGAAAAGAAAAGAAAGGAATCTCATTACTATTGATGCATAAATATATGAGATGATAGATCTCTGTGCTATATACATTCCTTACCGCTGATAGAACAGAATGGAATTAAGTTGCAATAACCCGATTAGATATTGAGATAACCTGAGTGAAAAAAAAGGGGTAGAATCTAAGTTTGGATACATGTAGCTGTTTAGGTAGACATGTTATACAGAAGTTCTCTATATGAAATGTCGTGTTACCTGTATGGTTGACTGCATTGAGTCTGCAAATGAAAGAAAATATCAAGGGGGGAGGGTTTTGTTACTACTCGAGGAACATGAACTGATCCAACTTTTTGTCACAGTGCAAGATATTGGCGCTCACCTTATTTATGTTGACATTTTGTCGAGAGCCTATGCGGAAAAAGAGAAGGCTACCATCAGTTGCGCTAAGTGCGGATATATGTGTTTACTAACGGTTCCATAACATTAAATTGGGAATTTACCTGTGAGTCTTGCACGGTGGACATCAGACTCATCAAATGCTCAAAATAAGGGTGGACCTGTCGAAAAAACGATATCCCGTCAGACGCTGGCCAGCGTATAGTAATTTCGGTAAAAGGTAATTCGGAATAGTTCTGAGCAGTCCTTACCGGAGCGGAATGCTGTTATGACCCGTCGCAGCGTCTTTCCCGAGTGCCAGTGTGCAAGCGCTTAGTCCTTCGTTTATTGTTATTTAAGCTATACGCGTAGCTATCAAAAACGGACTCCCGCCTTACTCGAATATTGACTATGATTTACTCCCAAGTTACATCTATCGCGGGTATTAACTATTAGCACCTGGTGAATATATCGAAAAATGATATAATATTCTGATCTCGAATTTAGTTTCTAAAAAGTCGACTATTTCCGACAGTGTGATGATGGCCGCCATCTTGGAATGGTGAAGAGAACGATTTTACCTAGTATACAGCCAGTTTAATCAGCAGGTATACCTATCTATAGCTCAATAAATAGAGTGAAAAAAGGGGTATTACTGATTATAGTGTATCCTAAAACAGTGAAAATATTGAGATAATGGAAATAAAGAAATGGAAGAAATGGAGAAACCATTGTTGAATATTTCTTGCGTTAGTGACTACGAATACATTTACAGCAGATGACTGAACTGTGTCAAATCATGGAAGTAATAGCCTGTAACGTTACCATATCTATGTGAAACCAAAATTTCAATAAATGATCTCTCCTGTCTATTTACATTGTAAATTTCTCTTGATGACTACTTCTGCCTATTTCCATTCTATTTTATCTGATGTTCTTTAGAAACCCTAGGCTGTTGTATACATTAGTTAAGGCTCAAAGACTTAGTGTGTTGTGTGAAATATTACTAGTGTTAGGATTTGTGTGTATCTCATAGTCAATAAATACACTGTGTTGAATCTTTATAATCATGGCCTTAGGGCATTTACCAAAAAGTAGTGCACATGTGTAAAATGATAACTACCCTTATCTGTGTTTATTCTGCGGTATGTGTTCTTTATGAATCATTGGTTCTGACTCATGATTGATATATGTGCAAATTCATGGGGGTTATTATGCTTTCAATGATCAGCGGTCTTAAGAAGTATGTGTTTCTATAGAAAACAAATGAGATCTAGTTTGTCATTTAGTCCATTCGGAATGAGGGTTTGAAGCCTACGAATCCAAAATGTCTCTCTTTGAAGGAGAACTCTAGCATTGTCTATTCCCAACCTTTGAGGAACCATTTCTATTATTTGAAATCTTAGTTGGGCAATAGAATGCCCTGTTTCGATCCAATGTTTTGCCAGGGGTGCAGTCAAATTTTTGTTACGGATGCGGCTCTTATGTTCCGTCAGCCTTATTTTCAATTTTCTGTCTGTTTTTCTGACGTATATCAATCCGCACGGGCATTTTATTAAGTACACCACGTGTTCAGAGTTACAGTTTGTGGTGTGTCTTAGTTGTATCTTTTCTCCTGTGCGTGGATGAGACAGGATGTCACCAAGTATAGCATTGTTGCAATTTTTGCAATTGTAGCACTTTTGGGTTCCTTTATAAGTTCTTTTATCTGCCGTGTCATCGCTGATTGATTTATTCAATATTTCTTTTAGATTCTGTGATCTCTTATACGCGAATAGAGGTCTCAATTCATGAGGATCAAGAGAATATCCTCTAATGACACTGAATGCACAAAGAGTTTAGAGCAACAAAAGCAAAGATATCTGGACAGGGGATACCCCAATAAACTGCTAGAGGGACATTTGGATAAAATCAAAAAAATACCTAGGAAAGATCTTCTACAAAAAAGAATAAAGTAGACAGCAAAAGGATGGTGTTTGTTTCAAAATACTCATCTGCATCTAAGGATATACAAAGAATCATTCTTAAAAGATGGGAAATTATAACAGCAGAAAAAGATTTTGAAACACTCTTTCATGACAGACCTCTATTCGCGTATAAGAGATCACAGAATCTAAAAGAACTATTGAATAAATCAATCAGCGATGACACGGCAGAGAAAATAACTTATAAAGGAACCCAAAAGTGCTACAATTGCAAAAATTGCAACAATGCTATACTTGGTGACATCCTGTCTCATCCACGCACAGGAGAAAAGATACAACTAAGACACACCACAAACTGTAACTCTGATCACGTGGTGTACTTAATAAAATGCCTGTGCGGATTGATATACGTCGGAAAAACAGACAGAAAATTGAAAATAAGGCTGACGGAACATAAGAGCCGCATCCGTAACAAAAATTTGACTGCACCCCTGGCAAAACATTGGATCGAAACAGGGCATTCTATTGCCCAACTAAGATTTCAAATAATAGAAATGGTTCCTCAAAGGTTGGGAATAGACAATGCTAGAGTTCTCCTTCAAAGAGAGACATTTTGGATTCGTAGGCTTCAAACCCTCATTCCGAATGGACTAAATGACAAACTAGATCTCATTTGTTTTCTATAGAAACACATACTTCTTAAGACCGCTGATCATTGAAAGCATAATAACCCCCATGAATTTGCACATATATCAATCATGAGTCAGAACCAATGATTCATAAAGAACACATACCGCAGAATAAACACAGATAAGGGTAGTTATCATTTTACACATGTGCACTACTTTTTGGTAAATGCCCTAAGGCCATGATTATAAAGATTCAACACAGTGTATTTATTGACTATGAGATACACACAAATCCTAACACTAGTAATATTTCACACAACACACTAAGTCTTTGAGCCTTAACTAATGTATACAACAGCCTAGGGTTTCTAAAGAACATCAGATAAAATAGAATGGAAATAGGCAGAAGTAGTCATCAAGAGAAATTTACAATGTAAATAGACAGGAGAGATCATTTATTGAAATTTTGGTTTCACATAGATATGGTAACGTTACAGGCTATTACTTCCATGATTTGACACAGTTCAGTCATCTGCTGTAAATGTATTCGTAGTCACTAACGCAAGAAATATTCAACAATGGTTTCTCCATTTCTTCCATTTCTTTATTTCCATTATCTCAATATTTTCACTGTTTTAGGATACACTATAATCAGTAATACCCCTTTTTTCACTCTATTTATTGAGCTATAGATAGGTATACCTGCTGATTAAACTGACTGTATACTAGGTAAAATCGTTCTCTTCACCATTCCAAGATGGCGGCCATCATCACACTGTCGGAAATAGTCGACTTTTTAGAAACTAAATTCGAGATCAGAATATTATATCATTTTTCGATATATTCACCAGGTGCTAATAGTTAATACCCGCGATAGATGTAACTTGGGAGTAAATCATAGTCAATATTCGAGTAAGGCGGGAGTCCGTTTTTGATAGCTACGCGTATAGCTTAAATAACAATAAACGAAGGACTAAGCGCTTACACACTGGCACTCGGGAAAGACGCCGCGACGGGTCATAACAGCATTCCGCTCCGGTAAGGACTGCTCAGAACTATTCCGAATTACCTTTTACCTAAATTACTATACGCTGGCCAGCGTCTGACGGGATATCGTTTTTTCGACAGGTCCACCCTTATTTTGAGCATTTGATGAGTCTGATGTCCACCGTGCAAAACTCACAGGTAAATTCCCAATTTATTGTTATGGAACCGTTAGTAAACACATATATCCGCACTTAGCGCAACCGATGGTAGCCTTCTCTTTTTCCGCATAGGCTCTCGACAAAATGTCATCATAAATAAAGTGAGCGCCAATATCTTGCACTGTGACAAAAAGTTGGATCAGTTCATGTTCCTCCAGTAGTAACAAACCCCCCCTCCTTGATATTTTCTTTCATTTGCAGACTCAATGCAGTCAACCATACAGGTAACACAACATTTCATATAGAGAACTTCTGTATAGCATGTCTACCTAAACAGCTACATGTATCCAAACTTAGATTCTACCCCTTTTTTTTCACTCAGGTTATCTCAATATCTAATCGGGTTATTGTAACTTAATTCCATTCTGTTCTATCAGCGGTAAGGAATGTATATAGCACAGAGATCTATCATCTCATATATTTATGCATCAATAGTAATGAGATTCCTTTCTTTTCTTTTCTTTACACACAGACCCCTGACGAAGGGGCTCGTGCCCCGAAATGCATTGGGTGTAGATGAAATGCATTGATATTGAGTTGTATGAATTATGCGTGTAGACAGCAATTTATATGTTGACAAAGAATTTGCTTCGTAACAAATGAAACATGAATATGAATGTAATGATGATTTTTGTTGATTTCTTGTAAAAATTAAAGAAATGTACTAATGTTCAATTCAAACTGAGTAGTGCGTACTGGTGTCCTGGTTCATTACCAGGCCATATACATTTTATACTTCATAGTTTGCAGGCTACATACCAGTACAGCACACATACCGAACAAACGCTTTAAGATTCATCTAATAGAGTGTAGCTACCCTCCTACATTCACATTTTGTTTCTGAGCAGCCCCTGAAAATTTGGGGGGGTTTCGTCAAGGGGGGGCCGAGAAAAAAGGGGGGTCCCAAAACGCGTTTTCCCATGTTAATTTCCATAGGGCGTTTGGCCTCACTTTTAGCTCGAACGGCTGAATGGATTTGCACGAAACTTGGCAAAATTGTAGGGACTGTTAGCCCGATGTGCCTTTGCTGGGTCTCAATATATGTGCTCCAGTGGATTTTGAGAAATTAACGTTTAAAAAAATGTATATATCTGTGACAGCGTCCTGGATAGCGCACCAGTTCGCGTACTTTTCGCGTAACGGAGCTTTGCGAAGCGAAGCTGATTGGCTGTCCGGTGTCTGTCAACATTCTAAACAGTCCGGAGCAGCCGCCATCTTGTCTCTTGGTAGGATCGAGAGACAAGAGGAGGCCAAAACGAAGGGGGAAATGAAGGAAAGGGGGCAAGGTAGACCTCTTCTGACCCCCTAGGATTGATGAGGGGGATATTAAAGTGCCCCGCGGGGCCAAAAACAAAACAAAAAAAATTTGCGATTTTTTGTCGTAGAGGCGCAAATCGGTACGTGAACCGGGCAGCTAACCCGGCAGCTAACCCGGCAGCTAACCGGCAGTGTAACGGGAGTCTGAGGAGAAGCTGAATGGGTGTCAACATTGTAAACAGTCTGGAGCGGCCGCCATCTTGTTTCTCGGTAGGATCGAGAGACAAGAGGTGGTTAAAAACGAAGGGGGAAATGAAGGAAAGGGGGCAAGGTAGACCCCTCCTGACCCCCTAGGATTGATGAGGGGGATATTAAAGTGGCCCGCGGGGCAAAAAAAAAAAAAAAAAATTGTGATTTTTCGCGGTAGAGGCGCGTCCCGGTACGCGAACCTGGCAGCTAACTGGGCAGCTAACCGGCAGCGTAACGGGAGTCTGAGGAGAAGCTGATTGGCTGTCAACATTGTAAACAGTCCGGAGCGGCCGCCATCTTGTCTCTCGGTAGGATCGAGAGACAAGAGGTGGTGAAAAACGAAGTGGGAAATGAAAGAAAGGGGGCAAGGTAGACCCCTCCTGACCCCCTAGGATTGATGAGGGGGATATTAAAGTGCCCCACGGGGCAAAAGAAAAAAAAAGAAAATTGCGATTTTTCGCAGTAGAGGCGCTTCCCGGTACGCCAACCGGGCAGCTAACCTGCAGCGTAACGGGAGTCCGACATCTTGTGTTTTTGGAGCGTCCGGTTTGTGTACCGGGTAGCGTTCCGGTAAGCGTAACAAGGGGAAAACCAAGAGAAACAGTAAAATAAAATTTAAAGGAATAGATTTCCACCAAACTTGGCAAAATTGTAGGGACTGTTTGTTTGATGTGCCTCAAGATATGTGCACGTGTGGATTTTGTCTAATTAAGGTTAAAAAAAATATATATATCTGTAAGCGTGCTCTGGCGCGCTTACGTTACGGGTTTTGTTTGCGCTGCGGAGACGATACGTCACGTTTATGCGACGCGTCATGAGGCGTCTCACGTGGCTACGTGATACGTCACGTAATAAAGAATATATTTTACAACTATAGATATTAGCTTTTAAAAAACCAATGAAATTCACTGAAAAAACCATAGGTTATAGACCATATATAGTTAGGAATTTGCATTTACAAAGCCTTGAAAATTCATTGAAAAAAACATTGGTTATAGACCATATATAGTTAGGAATTAGCATTTACAAAACCTTGAAAATTCACTGAAAAAACCATAGGTTATAGACCATATATAGTTAGGGATTAGCATTTACAAAACCTTATTTTACTCGCATAAAACCATTGAAATTCGCATATATAGTTAGTTGCGCTAACTATATATCGCGCACCCGCAATCCACTGCTGATGATGTCACATATTACATCATTCATGACATGGTCAGTGACATCACTGATGACATCACTGAGGCAATCGACACCCTGCTCTAAATGCAACTATATCACATGCCGGCTTAGACTGGGGCACACTGAAGGTTGACCGCGGCCGGCGGCTTTCATACTCCAGAACCCCGTTTAGAGCCACGACGACCGGAACCCAAAAGGTCTGTCATCGTCACCAGTCCTTTACTATCTACGAAAAACACAAGATCGACAAAATACAGGGACTACGAGGGTTCCTACTTCGTTTACTACAGCGGGTCCATTGTCTATCGGATTGCCGGCGTGTCCCGATAAGACTCTAAAGAATCGTATACTATTTTGAAAAAGCCGCCAAAGAACAAGGCTCTAACCACCCCTTCCTAGTCATCACTAAGGAATACGGCGCCGACGCAAATAGTTCATGCTAGAAACTGACATCGCGTGCAACCATATACCCCCAACCAGACAATTGGTCACGGGTGCACTGTTCACCCGCTGGAAAGTCTCTTGAATAAACCTACGAAATAACCTTAATCAGCTTGCGAGCAAATCACTACTGTTGTGTTTTATGTCCTGTTGCAAATGACGGACTCCTGAAGAAGGCAATAGCTGAAACGCGCGTAGAGTTCCCATCCACCGCTTTGCTAACTCCACTAGCCCAACCCAACAACTCAGTCATTTGTGGTTTCTTTTTCTTTCCCCTTCTTTTTTGACTTGTCTTTACACTTTTTTGTATTATAAAATGTATGTTATTGATCTTTTTATTGAACATATGTATTTTTATAAAAGAAATTTCCAACAAAAATGAAGAAAATAATATAAATAAATCATAAACACTATTTTGTATACAAATAACATGTCTGGTCTTTATCAATATTGTTCACATGTCACAATATTCAATTGAATAATTTGTGTGTGTTCTCCCTGGGTTTTGGCTTGTAAATTGTGTTCACTACTGTTTTGGTTTCCAAAAATTAGCACCCTGAAGGTTGTACTGCGCAGGCTGTATATGGAACTAATTAACTAAGGAGATACAGGGGGCTTGAAGATGTAATACAATAGCAGAAACATAAGGCCTCCACAGAACCGCACATATTTCCAAAGCCAGATTAACACATAAGGAAGTACTGGATAAATGATGCTCCCTAGATTATAACCAGTACACGGCTAGACGCCACGCGGAGTGTGACAAGGCAGGCAGGACACTTGCGTGGTTTTTAAAAGAAAACCTTACGCAACCACCCATCACGGCAATATAAACCAAGGAAGTAAATCTAGTCAATACACAGGAGCAAATCAACAAATCCTTTTATAAATATTACACAACATTATACAAGGCCCAGGGATCGGGTGCCCCTCAGGCAATGCACTAGTTTTTAACAGGCGGCTCTTACGCAAGTAATGCAGGACCAATACACAGACCTTCGTCAAACAGCTAGCTAGAGGAAAACCCCCGGAATGGACGGCTTGCCCACGGAATTTTGCATGGCATACTCAACCCAGTTGGCTCTTAGGCTGCTCACAATATTTAAAGAATTTTTTGATAGAGGCGTACTACCCCTTCTCTTCGTAAGGCGGTGCTCATAGTCCTTCTAAAATCTGTTTGAGACCCCCTCCTAATGAGCTTGTATCGGCCGCTGGCATTGTTCACCTCGGACTATAAAATCCAGGGAAAATTGTTGGCCAACGGGCTGATGGCGGTAGTTCCCTTACTGGTCCACACGGACCAAAATAGGTTTGTTTCGGGCAATGGAGCACAGGACTCAGCCTTCATTGTTTGTTCAAACTCCTAGAATGGGCCCCAACAACACCTGAGCAACACTGGATAGCAGCCCTAGATATAGAAAAAGCCTTCAACACTCTGGGGTGGGACTACTTACTGGTGGTGCTTGCTAGATTCGACATAGGTCCAAAGTTTTTACACTGTGTGAAAATATTGTACACAAACCCACGAGCCAGAGTAAAAACGGTTCGCATGCTACCACCATCCTTGGCATCAAGCGCGGCACCAGACTGGGGTGCCCACACTCAACAATTCTTTCTGCCCTGGCCATCGAGCCCCTGGCTGGTGCACTTCGCGGCCACATACTGGAATGGGGTATACGGGTACTTACGCAGTGGCACATAGTGTCTCTGTATGAGGATGATGCACTAATTTATCTTTGCAATCAGGACGCGGTGCTCCGAGGCCTAGTGGTGCTACTGGAAGACCATGCATGGCTATCGGGCTTGAAATTCAGTATTATTCCCGATGTCACCTATTCCAATAGAGCAGCAACAACAACAACCTTATGCACCACTTGCTAGAGCATACGACTCATGTAAGTACTTGGGAGTTCAGGTCTACCATTCCCCGTCTGATTTGATAGACGGTAATCTGGGGAAGGCGGTTTCCAGTGCAAGAGCGTCCCTTCTGTTCTGGACCACCCTCCTGCTACCACCCTTGGGCCAGATAGCTGTATCCAAGAGGCTCCTCCTCCCCCGACTCCTGTACTTCTTTACTGTTCTTCCTTATAGACCATAGACCGCCTCAGAAATTATTCAAAGAGTTACGATCATTGCTTGTAACCTTGATATGGGGCAACTCCAGAGCAAGGGTAGCCTTTTCGTAGCTCCATCTTCCTATCTCAGAGGGTGGCTTAGGTGCGCCTGACTGTGAGCTATATTATGCAGCTGCTCAGCTCCAGTGGCATATGCTCTGGCTATCAAGAAAGTACCTAGCTGAACTAGATACCTGGGCAATGACGTTGTCATAATCAGATCTGATTGAGTGGATGTCAGGCACCAAAACTCAACTCCAGAAGACGACTGGCTGCACTTTATTATGGGCAGCTCGTAATGCCTGGTTGTATTATGTAATAGCCAAACTCGATCTCCCTATCGAGACGTCACCAGGGCGATATACCAGTCTAAAACGTCCGGAATTCACCGAATGGCAGGTAGCCATCCTGACAACGTGGGGAGACTTGTTTGTTGTCTCATCCCTATGCGATTTTACCACTCTGACGGACGACTATGGTGTATCTCCAGCCACGTCCCTTCTCTATGCAACACTAACACAGCAGGCAGCCGGAATCATGGGGGACATCAACTCGATGCTGTCAAATTCTGAAGGCTTGCAGACACTACTGTCACATGGGTCAGGCAGGAAAGCCATCACGGCCATCTACAATTCATTTAGAGCAGAAACAGCCCCCCATTAACCTCATTATGCGAATATTGGACAACCACGCTCTCCACCGAAATCACGGACAAGCAATGGAAACAATGCTGGGAAATCATAAGATCATCTCCATGAATGCCAGACTGAAATTCACGCAATTCAATGAATTGCATCACACATACTTAACCCCGCACTGGCTGGCGCGAATGCACCCAACTTCCATTGATGTCGGCTAGGCACTGGTTGACTGCTCTTCG
The DNA here is from genome assembly GCF_964263255.1 of Lissotriton vulgaris. Lineage (NCBI taxonomy): Eukaryota > Metazoa > Chordata > Amphibia > Caudata > Salamandridae > Lissotriton > Lissotriton vulgaris. Next base: position 523,522 of record NW_028248512.1, on the reverse strand, counting down.
ACGTGACACTGACATCACAACCCTCACACCCAATGTCCGGAGCGCAACCAGTAGACTGGCAACAATATGTAACTACTCTAGATGCTAGCCTCCTCGACACACATGATATCGGGTGATCCATCAGTGGATCCAGCTTCGCAACTGGTCACCATACCTCAAACACCCCGTGTACCCACATTAAGATCTAAACACGTGTGGAGCGCTGGGCAATATGTACAAGGGGGTGGCGTACAGACATAGCTGACTCACACGTTTGGCCTGGTCCAACCGCACTTACACATAACATGACATATGCACTGCATGATTCCTCCATTATTCTACTCCTATTATAGCACTCATCATAGCAAGATCTTAGTCACCCACACTCCACATAAACGACACATCTTATGGTAATAAATTCAGGTCGAACATGGGACAGGCACATTAGTTAGGTGGTATTATGTTTATTTTTAGTTTATATCATGTTTATTTACAGCTTCATACAGCAACATTTATTGATAGCCTCTATAGTGAATTAATGTTGGTATTGATTACTTGTAATGTGGGATATGGCGATTCACTCCCCTCACCTACTGAGCACAACAATGCAAAGGAAAATGTACTATATTATGTACCTTATCATGCCTTATTCACAGCTGTATACTGTTTTTGTGAATAAAGATTTTTTTTTTAAAGTGTGGCTCATTTCTATGGCTCTCCTTTTCCTGGCATTTGCAAATTCCTTCCTTTTGCCTGCCATCTGGCTGGGTCATAGTAGAGTGGAGGTAAATGGACATGTTCTCTTCTGCCTTTCCCAATGCTTCATGACCCCTCCACCTTGCTCTGGCATACTCGAGGAGCAGAGTTCGGTATAACAGATAGCCCCCCTTCAGGGTGAGCCAATTATCACTTCATCAAAGCAGTCTGGCTAATCCTGTTAACTCTGACTAATCAGAGAAGACCTCAGAAAGTCAGCATTTTGGCATACAGACATAAATGTCTTATACCTTCTTTTCTGTACACTTTAGGATACATTCAACAATAGCACATTGTTGGATTTATCACTACCATCCTCTTATGTCCTTCAATAATATGTTTCTTTTGTTCCTATCAATATTTATGCATTCATAAACTATTGCAATGTTATCCTGTGAGGCTGGGCATTCACAATAGGGAAACTGCAGTGTGCAATTTCTCCAACATCAGGGCACATAAAACATCTTTTATAAAGCCCCTCCTTATATTTACATGACCCCCCCCCCCTCCACCCACCCAGAACACCTAGGGGAGACTTTAGGGGTCCTGAATATGTAAATATACTATAAATCCTCACTTCACAGTGCCCCTACCACCAAAGTCGATTTTGGGATGGACTTTTCTACAAAGAGGGAAATGAAATGTGCATTTTCTGTACCTCAGGGCATATACAACATAATTTATCAGGACCCTCTTTATAGTGACATATCCCCACCCCTGGGACACCTAGGGAAGACCCTGGATGTACCTAATATGCCAAAATATTGTAGAAGATCAATTTTTCAGTGCCCCTGCCACCAAAGTCAAGTTTAAGCACAATTTGCCTTTAAAAGCAGTCCTGCAACACAGGGCTGTTTTTAAAATGATCTCAGGCTCTCAGCAATGCACACATCCAAGTGCAAAAAGAGCTGCTGGCCTCTAAACTGCCATGCCCATTTTATACTAGGGACTTAAAGGTAGCTTCAAGCCCCCTATCCAATTATGTCTACGGCCTCATGGGGTAGGGGATGTATGTCACTACCACGCGTACCATTACCACGCGTACCATTACAACGAGGTTGTAACAACGCAAGTTGTTACAACGACTTGCGTTGGGGGGCGCAAATTTAAAAATATAATTTACTATTCCAACACCAGTCCCCGTGGATAGTAGGGAAGGTGTTGGGATAGTAAATTAAATGATTTATTATCCTTGAGCGCCACCCAGCGCAATTCGTTTTAACAACTTTCGTTGTTATAACCGCGTGGTAATGGTACTTCGTTGTAACGCTCGCGTTGTAAATGTTGTATACCGGGGTAGGTCATGCCAATTATAAATGTGCCCTAATATATATAGTTTACCCTAATGTATGTAGGTATTTTCACTGTATTCTCAAAATGTTTTCACCATAGCACTGGTCCTGGGCCTGCTTAGCAGAGCCTAGGATACAGTCAGAGTTAGTTACCACCAGTACCAGTCAGTAAACAAGCATTTACAATGCAATGGTTTCGCCTTTGGAAAAGTTAGAGCTATTGGCATTGCTCATGACATTTCTTTTTTTTTTACTTATAAACAAACAACATTGTTATTTACATTGCCAACAGCTCTCGCAGCCCACACAGCTCTCGCAGCCCACACAGCTCTCGCAGCCCACACAGCTCTCGCAGCCCATACTCGGGGTGACAAATGCAAAATGAACTACTGATGGACAGAATGCAAAACAATGTCATACATTCACCCCAGTACAGAGATCTGGGCCTAAATCCATCTTTTCTTTGCTCACCATGCCATTCCAGTTTGGACCCAGCCATATGCAAATCAGTCTTGACCCTGCCCCCAATGGGAACAGTCCAGCCATAACTGCCAGGCCTGCACTGCTCGGCCTGGATTCAGCTTTGCTCCTTCTGGGATCAGAGAGTGGTCAGAAAGGTGTGGAGCCGATGCCTCAGAGAAGGATGGTGGCTTGTGTAAGGAGGGAACAGAGCAGAGCACTAGAAGTTTGTGTCTCTCACCTCACAGGCTGTGCGAGGAGCTGTTGGAGAAGCTGCACCTGGACATTGCCATGCTGAGTTTGATCTTCCGTAGTTTTGAGTTGACGTTGGCTCATTGGCTCTGGGACTTTTGGATACACCCGGTTTATTTCAGAATTGTGCTGGAGGGTACACGTGGTTGCCATGTTCATGAAGTGTCTAGGATTTCCCCTAATCTCTAGATGCAAACCCGGTACGTGTTACCTACACATACTAGGGGATGCTGCAAACGATAGAGCAGCCCTCAGTAATGGTACCTCTGGTGCGCCTTTAGGCGTGTCTGCACTCCTCTCTTCGTTGTGCATGCAAGACCAGAAGATGCCACCATGAGCTAGTATAGGCACTGGCAGGTGCGTATTCCATATTCCTTAAACTTGGTTTTTAACCAACTCCGACGTGTCCTAGTATTCGTACATTTTGAATCTAGATTGAAGACTATTTGAAGGTACATTCTTTTCTTAACTTCTCTCTCACAAAACAAAGCTCGCTCTTACACAATACTTCTGAAATACCACATATCTTTATTAATACCTTCAAATGGCTCTCCAACGCACTAGGTCCAGCTAAAATCAATATTTTATGTTTTTGGAGAACTAATGTTATACCAGCGCTTAATTCCTGGCTTGCAGATTTGTATGATGTGGCTCATTTTGAGAAAATGTCATATAAACTAAATGACAATTTACTTTGGTTTGATAATATATGGGGCCCTTCTTAGGTGTGTGGTGATTTTGACTCATTGTACTTCAGTGCCGATGGGTATGAATACAGGTTACGTCTGTTATATATTATTTGCATTTCATTTTCTCTTCCCTGTAATCATTCATTTAAAATTTAGAAATACAAAACAATGTGCAGTCACAACACTCTATGCTCAAAAACAATGCAAACGTCACACAAAATACAGCCACAGTGCTGGCGAAGTTATTTGAAAGAGTACATCGCCCACACCAATATCCCGCATACTCACAGTGCACACGAACGCCACACCCCACATACACACAGTGCACACAACCCCACACCCTGCATACTCACGGTGCACTGAACCCCACCACCTGCATACACACTGTGCACACAAACGCCACACTGGCATACACACAGTGCACACAACCCCACACTCCGCATACACAGTGCACAGAATCCCACACCCCGCATACTCACAGTGCACTGAACCCCACACCCTGCAAACACACAGTGCACATAAACCCACACTCTGCATACACACAGTGCACATGACCCCACACTCTGCATACACACAGTGCACACAACCCCACACCTTGCATACTCACAGTGCACTGAACCCCCACACCCAGTATACACACTGTGCGCACAACCCCACACTATGCATACTCACAGTGCACACAACCCCACACCTCGATACACACAGAGCACAACTCACTGTCAGTATACATGGTGTGTCGCAGGGTATTCGATCTGCCCATGTGCCCCCAATCTATGCACTCAGACTGGCCACAGTCTTTCTGTCTCTTTCTCTGCCCCTCTGCCGGTTGCCTCTCGCATTATCTACGTGTCTGTCGACCTGCATGGCAGCTTCCTGCCCACCATCTTGCCGGTGTAACACTTTGCTAAGGGAAGGCCCCGGGCTGCAAGTATGACTTCAGGGGCCAAGTGATTTAGGGTTCTGCGTCACGGAAGCATTAATAACCCTGTTTGCAAGGAGCCTCAACAAAGACTGCAGCCCTGACCCCATGTACCTAAGTGAAGGTCTCATTAGCAAAACAATGCACAGCTGATCCGCGCGCCTCTCCCGCCTCGGACATCTGAGGTAATGCTGGACACGAGCAGGCGTCGAGGAGGCCAAGAACTGCAGGGGTAAAGCAGAGTTCAAGTCCGGGGCTTGAAAACTGGGGTCACCTTTCCACAAACTAGTATGCGCGGTTTATTAATGGACACAAAATACAGCCACTCAGCACCATCAGACATGTGTACTCTCCATGGCTAAGCGTCCAGCTATACAATTGATATAATCTTGGATTTTCCTATTTTTTTAAAAAATGACAGCCCTCAAAGCCAAGAATGTTTGCGCTATAATAACCTACTTTACAGGCCAACAGCAACCACATGGATTTTCGGAACCCAGGTGGCTACATTTCGACAAGGCTACTTGTGAAATGAAGCCCTGTTTGAGACCAAACATCTGGGCCGTGGGAGCAGTGTGTGAGAGTCTGCCGGGCGCTATCCTGCAGCCCTCCTCCAGGTTATCTACAACTCTTTCCAAGCACATAAGCAAAACACCCTCTGTAAAAACACACAGTGGTTTATTGAACATTTTCAATGTTTACACCATCAAATATTAATTAAACTCCACATTTTAAGACGGAAGTGCACACAAATAAATCGCCTTCAAGACTAGAACATCACAACACCGAGGACAAAAAAACACAACTGGAGAACAGCAATACCAATGGGAACACTGCTCAGCGGGTCCGTCGCCGGCTGCTCTATTGATCCATCAATGTTTGTGTCCCGGGGGGCTGCTTCACTCACAGCCGCAGCCGGGAGCCCCTGGACCGCGCGGGTGCAGGCCGGCCAGAGAGGCCCCTCGCTGGCCTCGGGGTGCGCCCTCTGTCTGTGCTCCCGGTGGGCTTCGCAGGGCCGGGACCCCCGTCTATCCTCACCAGGCCTCTAGTCTGTGCTCAGGGGTTCTGCGGACATTGCACATAAATAAACCGGACGGTTCCGAACACTGAGGAGAGAGAGTGGTCCAGGGCTCTGGGGGGCATCTACCGGCCTGAGGGGCGCCGGGGGAGCCGTTCACAGGGTCACCCAATACTGACGAATGCATCCACGTTGTCTGCACGCAGGATTATTGCATTACATTATCTTTGTATGTGTGCGTGTACATCCACGTAAGTGTGTATATGAGTGTGTGCCTATATATATGTGCGTGTATCTATTTATTTATTATATTTTGACAGGCTGAGAACATTTTATTAATTATATTTATGTATATAAGTACATTAATAAATAAAATACCATTCTCTGCGTGTCAAAATATAATAAATAAATAGATACACGAACGTATATATATATGCACAGACACATACTCGCACACATATACACACTTACATGTGTGTACACGCCCACATACAAAGATAATGTAATATAGTGATACTGAGAGAGAGAGAGAGAGAGAGAGAGAGACAGATAATGTGACCCCTGATCAGACAAATTAAAAAATTACCAAATCTGTTTCCGTAAAGGCACGCATGGCCACTATAAAGAGTTGTATGTAATGCGCATTTAAAAAAAATTCAATCAATTGCTGCGTTTCGCATCCAGCCCAAAGAAGGCTCTGCTGAAATACGATCACTTCTGGGCGCTATAACCAGAGTGGTGCTCCCACACCATGACCTAAGGCTCTGGCAGTGCGCAGCAGGGGACGCTTATGAATTCACACGAAGCGTATCAGAAGGTGGGCGAAAATGTTGTGAGGGAAGGGGCCCCTCTTAAAGAGGACGAAGGTCTTGTTTTGGCCGGCCACACTGCTACTGCTTCCCCTGCACATTGAGTTCAAGGCAGGGGCCTGTGAGAGGGACCCGACACTGACACACGCAACCCCAACACCCCAGTAGACTGGCCGCAAGTGCCCCACCCTCACTATCAGCCTTTGTGTTTTACGCTGTGTATCCCGCGATACCCACCCCTCATACCCCCCCTTCTCAATTGCAGCCAGTGGGTTCAGGAATGAATCCCACCCCTCCCAACCTTGAAAGCACAGACAACTCTGGACTCTCCGGCTCTCCCCTCCCGGGTCTCTCTGGATCCACTGGACCAACCCCCCCCCGCCCCATGTACATTCAGGATCTCTCTCACTGACTCCCCTCAAGAACTCGTCCACAACCATGTTTTCCTGGCTCTGGCTGACAGAGCCCGGGCCTGCTCTGCCCCCGGGGCCCTACCCCTCTCATCCTTACTCTTGGTGCAGCCAGTCCAGCCCTAGCCTATACTCCGGAGCAGTGCCCAGGCCCCACTGCCCCCCCACTCCCGCACTCACCAGCTCCTTCTTGCGCTTGTCCTCCTTGCCGTCGGGCCGCTTGAGGTCGGCGCGGAAGGCCTCGGCCTCGCTCTGCTCGTCCTTGGCCAGCAGGTCCATGAGGTAGGCGATGTAGCTGGTGGCCAGGCGCAGCGTCTTGAGCTTGGTGTCGGCCGGCACGTTGGGGATGCACTCCCCCAGCACCTACGAGGACAGGGGGGGGCGGGAGAGGACACGGACGGCGGGAGGGGGCGGGAGAGGACACGGACGGCGGGAGGGGGCGGGAGAGGACACGAACGACGGGAGGGGGCGGGAGAGGACACGAACGGCGGGAGGGGGGCGGGAGAGGACGAGGGGGGCGGGAGAGGATACGGACGGCGGGAGGGAGGCGGGAAACGTGCACAGGACAGCGAGGGAGGGGTGAGGGGGGACAGCGGGAGGAGGGACACGGAGGAAGGCAGGACAGCAGCAAGCACGGCCCGGCCGGACCAGATTCGGGGGCGTTCCCGGCTTTTGGCTGACGTAGCATGACGTAGCCAAAAGCCAAAAATTCTCGGGAACGCCCCCGAATCTGGTCCGGCCATGACGGACGCCTCTCTGTTCCAATGGCTAGCCTCCATTTCTGGAGCTAGCCAATGGGACAGAGGGCGTATTCCAAGAGTCCCTACTGAAGACTAGAGATTTCTCTGGGGGCGGAGCTTACGCTCCGTTCCCCAGTCGAAACCTAAAAATGGGGATGCACAGAGGACACAGGATGACTTTCCAACAACAGAGACAAACACACAGGCGAGAAATCAACATGGGGTGAGTGGGGAGACACACATATGCGAGAGATAGAGGAACACTGGAGCAAGACGGTTGAAAGAAGTATACATGGAAGACAGCTGGAAAACTTGTGCATTCTTGTGTAGTGGTTAAATAAAAATAAAAACGTTGTGCCTGAAAAGTAAACAGTGAAAGGACACAGTAATGTGTCACTGCACCAGGTGAGGGACACACACAAACACAAGAAGGCAAGCTTACACACTCTAATGAATAAGAAGCAAGCAAATGTGAGTGACAACAAAGCCTCTGCGGGGAATGAGATTTTAATATCTTTTATGATCAATTTGATAACTTATCTCATTCGTCAATTTTGGATCGATTGTTATCTGTCATTGAGTAAAAGACAACCCTACATAGGTTAGATAAACCCCATAAACTGACGCAACTCTGAAAAACCACTTACAACTGATAAAGTTTAAAAGGTTTAATATAAAATTAAGAAAAGTTGCAAATACAATCCTCTCAGGATAAAATTCAGCAAATATACAGGAACTAGAAGGAACATAAATTCCCTAAAGAACCTCAATCTACAAACGAATACAATTAAAGTCAGTTCCAAAATCATCAAATTAAAAAGCATAAATATGATGTGGTTCCGTTGCGTCATCTACAAAAGAAAAGAAATACAAGTTAAATCTGTCCCTACTCTATATTAAGTGACATCCCTACTTCGCAAGTTTCTAGTACCCTAAAAAGGTGTCAGCAGTTTGACTCCCTAAGAAGTTCAAACTCTCTTAGCCTCTAAAGGTAACTTAAGTTTAAGAAGCAGTACCCTCTCTGCCTACCCATCCGATCTCTAAGGGTCCTCGGCCTACTGCTCTCTTGCGCTCTGATCTTTCTCAGCGCATCTGCTCAAGTCATCTGCTCTTCCTCTCCTTCGCTCTGAGCAATTCGCATTCGCTATCTTCTCGCCGGGGTGCTGTCCCTAAAATACACAATCACAGTGTGGGTGGAACGCCCCTTCGACGCCCACCACGGACTTTCCCCCATGATGTCATTTTCTGGCTCTTTCCATGGCTTCGTCTCTTCGCGTCGTCCGTTAAGTCGACCTTCTTCCTTAGACGCCATCTTCGTCTTCTTGCTGGTGACTTCATTTGACTTTACCTTTGACACTTTCGGAGCAAAATCTATCACCTTATCAGAACTTTACTCTTTACGACTATATACATAACCTTTCTTGGTCTTGTGAATGGTCATTTCAAAACAAGACTCAAATTCCTATCGTCTCCTCTCATGTTTAGGCAATAAACTTCGTCCGACATTTGTCACCTTAAATCTAACAAGAACTAGACTCTTTGGCTCGCACATTCAAGTGAAGGCTATTCACGACTCCTGTGAGCCCACTAAATTACCAACAGCGGACTACACTCCTGCGAACCCTTGGTCAGTCAGGTTATAATCACAAATGACCTAAAACTCTTCTAACATTCCTACAAACTTCTTCTACACAGTATAACCTTTAACACACATTTATATATGATCGCATTTAGCAAATCCCTTTGCTTATATGTGAATACATCTTACATAGAATATAAATTACATAGAATATAACTTTATATTCTCATTTGTTACATCGTTATATATGCTCTCTGCACATTTCTCCATGTTACATTTCTCGCCGCTTCTCCATTTAAAGTTACACACGTACATGAATTCTACTTTGCACGTTCTTCTGTTCGTGAGCATTTCTACACATTTCTACATTAGCCCACTACGTATACGGCCTACTAAATCTAATACATTCTAAAGTGAATACAGAATACATTTCCTATATTACTTTGGTCACATCTGTTAAATTTATGCTATAAGCGTCAACTTCACGTTCGATATACATTTCATTCCTACGTTTATACGATATGCTTGTAAATATGACTCGGATATACGTTTTATTCAAATTGCGCTCTCTCAGTTCCCCCCTTTGATGACTTTTAGGAGTCATCACTAAATGCAATTTGAATAGCACCTTTAAACAGAACTAGTTACATCATTTCCTCTTTTCATCATTTCAAGTGCTCTCAAACTTTTATACTGTTGATCTTGTAAAGCAGCTAATCTCCTGTCTCGTTCTCTCATAGATCTTTGTAACCGATTCGTCCTATACCATTTATATAGTTTCACAAATCCTAACAATGTGATTATACAAATTAATACTATTAATACAGGTTTTAATATATACCATACAATGCTTTTACCAAGGTTGGCAAACCAACTTCCAACCTTTCCTACTCCATGACCTACTTTTTCCCAAACATTTATTTTTGTTAAATCTTCGATTTCTTGATGAAACTGTGTAATGTTTCTTATGACCTTCTCAAGTGGTTTTGAATTATCAGGAATATAAGTACAACATTCCTGGACCTTCAAAGCCTTGCAAACTCCGCCTTCTTTTGCTAATAGCACATCAAGAGCAAGTCGATTCTGAAGAACCATTGCTCTAATCGATTGCATCTCGCCTTCTACTAGCATTAATGACCTTGCAGTACTTGCAGACAATCTATCTACGACTGTAGCTAGTCTCCTGATCTTAACATCGTTAAGTATTAAACCTAACATGGGAAACATCGCTCCAAATACGTCTCCTACTACTTCTGCATCTCCTACTTCTCTTTTCGTTCTTGTCGAAGCCTTTCCTTCTATGATCGCTAAATCCTTTGCATGATATATTTTGGGGAAGACAATTGCCAAGTAACACGAACCATACCAATTGTCAGGCAGTCTTACATAGGCATTTCTTCCGCATACAAAATATACATTAGGAATCACTTGCATCTCCTTCATGAAATCTTTCGTGTAGTACTCTAACCTAAAAGCATGTTCGCAATTAACTTCACCTACAAATACGTTCTCATAATATGTCTTGCTTCGAGTTAAACATAACTTTCCTTTCTGCATTCTATCCAAAGCTATTGGACCATTGCTCCCTTTCTTTTTATGTGCCTTCTCTTCTTCGGTCCAATCAGTTTTCCACTGTCCTGACATTTTTAGAATCTTCTGCCTTCTGTATCGGTCATCTACTTGTCCTATGAACTTTTTCTCAATCTCTGACACTTTGCAAGTCAGATTATTTCTGCGTGCGTATGATGTATCTAATGTATCCCAAGGAAGGAAGAATTTGGCTAGTCTATCCTCCTTTTTGTAATAGTCCCACTTATTCATTTGTTTATAATTCGGAACTTCAGGCAGTACCGAATCATAATTTGAAAAGTAGTACTCAAACCCTTCTCTACCATAAAATATACTAAGCAATAAACTACATGTTATCCCATAAGTCAGTGGGAGATGATGATATCGGATGCCCTCATCTACAGAAGCCGGCAATTGCATACAAACGTAGCAATCCTTGGCCTCCATGGCATCGATATATTCGTACAATAGTTTGGCATATGCATTTGACCTAAAGTTTCCCTGTGACTCGTCTACGTGTAATCTACGAGCTTCATCTGCCAGTAACGCTTTTTCACGAATTACATTGCTCTCCTCCCTCTTCCCATCAAGAGCAGGTTTCAAAGTCGTTACAGGTTTCACATCTGCTGTTGCTTTATCAGTTTCATGTCCTACTATGTATGATATTGTCACTACTGTAATTATGAGAAAAATTACTACTGCTATAAGTGTACCTATTATGCATTTAGCTTTTCGGTTTGGGTTGCCGTTCTCCATGTTACCAAAACAGCGTAGCTCTTTCTTTTGCGAAAAAGTTTTCTTTCTCAGTCTGTAAAGTGCTCTTTATCCACCAAAGTCTCTTTTTCGCAACAATGTCTCTTTATCTTTAACAACAGACAACCCTAACCCTTCTCCGTCCTCTAAATGTAATCCCTAATTTTATTCTTCTTTCTACTCGGCGCTAGGTTATCTTCTTCTTTATAACTTATATACAAAAGTCTTTATACATCAACAATTATTCTCGTACCTGCAGCTTTCACAACAAGTTCCAATAGTTCAAAACAAATGACTTTTTCTTCTTCTTCCGGAATTTGATGACCAAAAGTCGGAAACTGTAATCGATTTAGCACTAGATCTTTGATCCGACTCAAGTATGGGGGTATGGGAAGTGTGAAAGTCAGTAATCCCTCAGTCTCGAGTCCAGGAGTCAACATCCATATCTCCACTGCCACAAATGGATCGTGATCGATTACTTTCACTTCCTTCACTCTCCCAGATTTCTGTCCCCAAGACATCTGCTAGATAAGTCCACTCTGGGGTGGCGTACCTTCTGCAGGGCACACGTACCCTTCTCGATCTTCTTGGACTCTCAGTGCCTGAGTCTGTAGTTTCCTCTTCTTGATCCGACTCTTCAGAGATTGGGACAAGAATTTTCTCCTGTTGTGCCTTTGGGCTTGGCCTTTTCCTTCTCTCCGGCCAACTGGCTTCGTCACTCCTTGTCCTCCTGCTCCTTGTTCTTGGACTTGTCTCTTGATCACTCTCAGTTTGTTCAGTATCTGATTCGATTTCCCAGTTACTTTCTTCTCCTGAGGCGACTTCGGTCTCACTGGTATCCTGACCTTCGTCGACCTGTTCCGACACAGTCTCAGCCTCTTCAATCACCTCTACAGCTTAGCTTTCCCCCTCTATGACTTCTCCGCTTTCCGCTGGATTCTCATCCGAGAGAGGAGCTGTTTCTTCTAGAGGTGTTGGCACTCTTCGAGTGTGTGAAGCATGTATCCAATTTGGCAGGCCTCCACACTTCACTGCAGTGTTCGTGACAAGTATGACTTGAAATGGTCCTCGCCAACGTACGTCTAAGCAGTTCTTTCTGACATGCTTTTTCACCAAGACCCAGTCCCCCGGACTCAGATCATGGCACAAGTCTTGTGCTGCTGGAACCTCTGCAGCCTGGACCTGGAGGGACACAGAATTAATGGCATCAGATAGTCCCTTGCAGTAGTCCAAGATCAAGTCGTCTGTGATGTTCAATAACGCTGCAGTCGGAACCGATGGCAATCTCATAGCTCTCCCCATTAGCACTTCATGTGGAGAGAGACCTGTTTTTCTATCTGGTGTGCTACGTATGCTCATAAGAACCACTGGTAGTGCGTCTGGCCAACTCAGGGATGTTGATGAACAAACTTTGGCAAGTCTGGATTTTATTGTGCTGTTTATTTGTTCTACAATCCCTGAAGCTTCTGGTCGATAACTGCAATGGAGCTTCTGATCGATACTCAAAGCTGAGCATAGCATCTTCACTATTTCGCTGTTGAAATGAGTTCCTCTGTCCGATTCCAAAGAGGATGGCACCCCAAACCTCGGTATCAACTCTCTAAGCAACAATTTTGCTACTGTAAGTGTATCGCACCTACGTGTAGGGTAAGCCTCAACCCATCTAGAAAATATACAGACAATCACTAAAACGTATCTGAGTCTGTTGCATTTAGGCATTTCTATGAAATCAAGCTGCATTCTATTGAAAGGCCCCCCAGACCTCCATATGTGACTCAATGTGACTGGTGTTCTCTTTCCTACGTTTAGTTGCTGACAGATCGCACATCGCTGACATACTGCTTCTGCCGCTACTCTAAATTTAGGGTTAAACCACGTTTGTCTGAATACTCTCACCATAGCATCTCTACCTATGTGTGCTGATCCATGCAATTTTCTTGCCATTGGACTAACAAGTTCATTTGGTAAAACTGCTCTCCCATCTGCAGAAATCCAGAAATTCATTTCGCTCTTTATACACCCAGCTGTTTCCCAGCCCTTTTTCTCATCATCTGGTGCATTCTCCTGAACACTCCTTAGCTCATCCCACGTATCTACAGTGTCTAACAACATTGTCAATTCAGTTCTTTCTTGGATTCCCCCCACTTTCACATCAGTGTGAGAATATCCTTGTTCTGCGCAGTAACGCGCTACCTCGTCAGCATAGCGATTGCCCTGCGACACAAAGTCTACATTCTTCGTGTGCGCAGCACATTTGACAACCGCAATAGCTGATGGTCCTTGCAATGCATCTAACAATAGTCTCACGAATTCTCCATTCCTAATGGGAGAACCCGAGGAGGTCATGTAACCTCTTTGAGACCATAACTGCCCGTAATCGTGAACTACCCCGAAACCATACTGGCTATCGGTGTATATGGTGACTCGAATTTTGTTACCTGCTAAACAGGCACGCGTCAAAGCAATAATTTCAGCTACCTGAGCGGAGTGTACTCCTTCCAGGCAAGCGGCTTCTACAACTCTGGTGATTGTACAAACTGCATAAGCTGCTCTCAGCTGACCAATATCGTCTCTTACGCATGAACCATCAACAAAGAAAATTTCATCGGGGTCAGTCAATGGCTCATCTACGATATCTGGCCTCGGTTTGGTGCATAGTTCAGTCACATCAAGGCAGTCGTGATCTGTACAAATTTCATCATCCACATCATTTGGAAGTGGCATCAAAGTTGCAGGATTCAAGACGGAGCATCTTTTTAGGGTCACATTCTCGGCAGCCAATATGACCTGCTCGTAGCGTGTGAGCCTGCTATTCGTCAGATGCTGAGTCTTAGTCCTGGTCATTAACAATTCCACAGAATGCGGTACATACACCACTAACTGATGTCCCATTACCACGCTTTCACATCTTTCAATGCTGACACCCGTTGCAGCAACGGATTTGAGACATCCGGGCAACGCTGCGGCTACTGGATCTAATGTAGCCGAAAAATACGCAACTGGCCTACGCGCATCTCCAAGTATCTGGGCCAATACTGCTAAAGCGCATCCCTCTCTTTCGCAGCAGTAAAGCAAGAATGGTTTTGTGTAATCAGGCATTCCTAAAGCCGGGGCGCGACATAAGTCCTCCCTCAGCTGCAAAAACGCCATCAAACAATCTTTGTCCCATGGTACCGGATCACTCACTCCTTTGTGCGTCAGTTGTAATAGCGGCTTTGCCTTCAGTGAGAAGTTGGCTATCCACTGTCGACAATAACCGACCATGCCTAGAAACATCCTGACTTCTCTTTGTGTTTTAGGCGCGTTCATTTTCATAATCGCCTCTATTCTGTCTGGAGACACCTTCCGTTTCCCCTTTTCAATCCTGTGGCCCAAGTATTGCACTTCGGTAAGACAATATTGCAATTTACTTGGAGACACCTTATGTCCATTCTCGGCCAAATGATTTAGTAAGGTGATGGTGTCTACTCTGCAAGCTTCCTCAGTTTCTGACGCAACTAGGAGGTCGTCTATGTACTGGACCAGAACCGAGTTCTTGGGCAGTACTAGACCTTCAAGATTTTTCTTCAGTAGCTGGTTAAAAATCGATGGGCTTTCTGTATACCCCTGAGGGATACGACACCATGTTAAAACGCGATCTTCCAGCTTAAAAGCGAAAAGATACTGGCTATCTTCATCCAAAGGAATCGAAAAGAAAGCCTGGCACAAATCTATCACGGTGAACCATTCAGCTTGGAACGGTATCTGAAATAATATCACTGATGGATTCGGTACCACTGGACAACATGAGACAACAATATTATTAATCTTTCGAAGATCCTGCACTATTCTGTATTTTCCACTAGGCTTCTGTAAACCCATAATCGGGGAGTTACATGGACTACCCACGATCTCCTTCAGTATTCCCTGTTTAATCATGGATTCGATCACAGGTTTTATTCCTGCAATCGTCTCCGGTGTCAACTTATATTGTGGTGTTCTTGGGTACTCGGCATTGGGTCTTACCATGATCTTTACTGGTTCTACCCCTTTGATCAATCCTATTTCTTCTCCAGTAAAATCCCACACCTCAGCTGACACTTTCTCCCTCAAGTCTTGTGGAAGCTCCTCCACTGTTAAGGTAGGATATAGTTCCACGCATTCCTGCGAGTTTACAACCTTAAAATCAGCATCCTCATCATTGGTCTGCACTTCTACTCCTTCAGGTGTGCAATGTATTGTGCAATTCAGTTTACACAACAAATCTCTTACTAGTAAACACACCGGGCTAGAATCACAGATCACAAACTGATGTTCGTCACTGTAATTCCCTATCTTCACTGACACTGGTTCCGTCAGAGGATTCGTCATCCTCTTGTTTGCGACTCCTACCACCTGAATCATCTCTCCTGATATCGGCAGACCTGGGACTACCGCTGATCTCAACGTGGATCTAGTGGCTCCCGTATCCACCAAAAAGGTCGTAGGACATCCAGCTACTTCAGCCTCTACGTATGGTCCTCTCTGATCTACTTCCAGGGCTGCTCCTAAAGTACAGTCTTCTTCCCTATTCACTCGTTGCCCTGTAAGAGGATCAACATAGTAGCATTCTTCTCCTCCTACGAACAATGGCATTTGTCTATAGGTCTTCCCTCCATTTGTAATGCGAGGCGGTTGAGGAAACGGGGCTCGAGGAGTCTGAGTCCCCCCTTTGATAAACTTTCCCTTCGGGACTGTTGCTCCCTTAACCACGTTGTTCGGTACCTCTTCCTCCTCCTGTTCTAATTCCCCTGTCTCAATATTATAAGGACACTCGCGTCTCCAATGTCCCACCTCGTTACACTGATGACACCTGGTTGTCCTTTTCAGTGTTGCCATATCTATTCTCGGTCTCGGTCTTTCTTCCTCTTCTCTGCTCTGGTTATTCTGTTTCTTTGCTGGCGTTCCTGTTCCCTGCTGCCGCTGTCCACCCTTTCCAGCTGCTTGCATCTGTACTAACATCAGCTTTTCCTTGAGCTTCTTTGCCTTCGAATCTATCTCATCGCTACAATATCTTGCATACCTCAGAATCTCATCCAAAGGTTTGTTCTGCCAGCAAATTAAATGTTGTTGAATCATCAGGCTTATGTCTGGTCTCAATCCGAGAACAAACTTCGACACGAACTGTCCTATGTCTTTAGGATCCATTACGTCTAACCCACTGTACTGTTTGAATGCTTTCAGTAATCTCTCATAGAACTCATGAACGGTCTCTTTAGGCTCCTGAGTTGTTCGATCTATCTTAACCCAGTCTATGTCCTGCACCGGCACTTTCTCTTTTAGCCATGTTATTACTCTCTCGTATTTTTCCATGACTCTGTCTGATGGACCGTTTGTCTGGGTATCTCTCGGAGGCTCACAAGTGGGCCATTCAATACTAAGTTTGCATGCCGTCCACAAATCTCCGGGTACTACGATATCGAACAAAGTGTTCAAATCGATCCACAGTACCTTAGAGATTTTCACGAATCTCTCTACCTGCTTGTACCACTCCACGGGGTTCTCTCTAAGCTTCGGGAAAGAATTAGTGAATGCCGCTAAATCCCCCCTACTCCAGGGTACATGAACGTAGTTTCCGTTCGCGATTTCTCGCAAAGGGAAAGCTTCCATTCGCATTAGGTCTGTATCCTGGGACTTCACAAGCGTACTCCGTCTGACAGATCCCCTCTTGGACCATTTTTCCTCCCATCTATCCAGATCTCTCCATATTCTAATACACATGATTAGTTCCCTTATGTGTACTCTTAGCCCAATCGTTCTACGCTCATCTAGATCCCGATCCGTGCAATTCAGCCTATGGTTGGCCTGTAAGGCTTTAGTTCTTGACATGTCTATCATATACTTTTCTGCTAATTCGGATAACTTTTCATGAGCTGCCCTTGCTTTTCGAGTAACATCCTTAGATAAAAACAGTATTTCATCTGGATCGTACAGCTCTAACCTTTCTATTGCCACTGTCACGTCAATTATTTCATCCAAGTCTGATTTTAAACTCATTACATCTATGCGTCTTGCTTTTATTTCAGCTCTCAGTACGTCAGTCCTAGGTTGTTCTCTTACATCCCTCTCACCTCCGCTATGCGCCCTACGCCTAAGCACAGGTGAGTTATGAGGAATTTTTCTTCCATCTCTTTGTTCCCATCTCTCTAGATCCCAAGCTTTTCCATCTTCCCTTGGGGTGTGGTGGAACAATGCTCCATCCCTCAACCCTACATTCTGTCTTTTCGGCTCAGTTTCTCCAGATACGAGATAGGATCCTCCGTGCTGTTCTAATCCACTGTAACTCGCTTGCTGTCTAGTGTCACTCAACAAAAGATAAGGACCTTCATGGCCCTCCATGCTCCCACGATCTCGTTCGTGATCACCGGATGTATGGCGAGACGTTTCGCGACTCCCTATATTCTCGTGACTTCGTTCTTGATCACCGGACGCATGGCGAGACCCTTCGCGGCTCTCCATGTTCCCGTGATTCCGTCCGTAATCGCTGGAGGCATGTCGAGACGTTTCACGACTCTCCATGTTCCCGTGATTCCAATGTTGCACATTTTCATCCGGGGTATGGTGTGTGCATCTGAAAGTATTTCGGTACTCCTGCGTCCTTCGTTCTCCCTCACTAAAGGTGACGCGAGGCACTTCCCCACACCCTGCACTCCTGTCGTTGTACGTTTGCCTATTGCCACTAGTAGTAGGGCAAGTATCTCTCCTGCTTCCTTGACTCCCTCTCTCCCACTCCGGGCTGCTTTCGCCAGCTCCACAATGAGAGAGGATCTTGTTATCCTGGTCTCTCCACTCTGCTCCTGTTTCTAAACTTTTATTCTGAGCCTCTTCGGCAGTATCCCATTCTTTCAGATATTCCCTTAATTCCTTATAAGATTTCGGTTTCGGTCCCCTCAAATCCATTGATCCTCTTTGACCCCCTTGTTCTATCCAGGGACCCGTTGCGGAATCTAATGGGGTACTCCGACTCACTGGTGCTAGTATCTGCCTCTGAGGATTCATCGTATTATTCCTACTCTCCATCTCTGCCCTTTCCCTGTCCCATCTTGCCTGTTCCTCCTGCTGGACCCCCTCTGGGTTGTATATTGACACTATAGGGCCTATGGTAACAGGTACTTGTAGAGCGTCTGGCATTTGATACGACCTTGCATGCTGTGTTTCTGGCACCTTCTGGACCACGAATCTTCCCACTACTCTCTGTTCGGAACTAGATTGAAGTACTTCCTCATCTTTCTTGGTATCCCACTCTGTTACTGGGATCGATTTATATTCCCCCCATCTAGCTCCGTCCTCTTGCTGTAGTACGGGACTTGCGACTTCGCTGTTGTACGGAGGTGGTCTATCTGTTAATAGCCTCTCTATCAGATCCTCCTCTGTCTCGCTATCTTCATCTTCTTCCAGAGGTTTCTTTTCTCCCGTAGCTTCTATCATGGTGAACAGTTTGTCTGCTTCTATCTTTTGCACTCTCCACTTCTTAGCTTCCTCATCCCATTTCGCATCCTGCACTGCCTTTACTGATCGTCTCACTCTTTCTTGGCGCCTCTTTAAATTTCTTTCGTGTGCTGCTCTAAACCATGCACTAAGTGCTTCGAACTGTGTTGGCCTCGGTAGAGGTCTCGCTGCAAGCATTACTGCTTGCAGTTGGTTCAACACTTCTAGCTTAAACGTTCCGAATCTTGGAAACGTCAGTTCCTTATTCCCTTCTGTTAGCCTATTCCACTCGGAGATCCACATTATCGAGTGTAAGCCTACATTCACTGCCATATGATAAGCTGGTGTGCCTTCTGGTGGAGCTTCTTCTCCAGCATATAAGTTTCTTCTATTTCTCCTAAAGATTGCCCTTAAACTCTTAAAGCACTTCATTTTCAGTAATCTACGATTTTCCCTTATTAATTCTCTCCTTTGTTTACGTCCCGATGACAAACCACCAATCCCTGTGCGACTCTCGCTAATCAGCCTATCCCAACGCGGTTCTACGCTAACCGACCAATCTCAGTGCGGCTCTACGCTGACGTCACTTGTCCCCTCTGCAGCAGTTTCCTTCGTTTCTCAACTCGTCTCGCGGTCTTGCATGCGTTTCATTCATACACCGAAAAATGACTACTTCCGTCCAAGCAATCACTTTTCTCTGACTGTACGGCCACAGTCTAACTGTAATTGTCACCTCAACTGGCGAAACGTCTTCCCTCTGACGGTCAGACGCTTGCCTCAACTGATAGGTTACTTACACACAGTAAACGTACGACCAGCGTGCGTTACTCATACACTCACTCAAACGCTCCCCCTATCATCGGTCTGCGGGCGATCAATGGTACCTCATGACCCCCTTTAAATGGTAGACAAATTACTCTGGGTGTTCGATACACCCGAACCACTTAAGCCCTCTCTGGACATAAGATTTTATCCGGTTGCGCGCGCTCACAACCTTCCCTCAATCACACTACAGGCATTCAACTCCGCTTGACATTACAACACAGGAACAACATAAAACACCGCAATCTTACAACGCATGACCCTTATACTCACTCTCGACCGACTCTGCTGCTTTTCTCTCGATGCACCGTCAGCACCTTCTTCGGCAGGGATTCTTCTTCTGGTCGTCGATGACTAGGGACCTTGGGGTAAACTAAACCTGACCTAGGTTGTCTTCCTCAAGAAGAAAACCATCCTCTGCTACCAACTGCGGGGAATGAGATTTTAATATCTTTTATGATCAATTTGATAACTTATCTCATTCGTCAATTTTGGATCGATTGTTATCTGTCATTGAGTAAAAGACAACCCTACATAGGTTAGATAAACCCCATAAACTGTCCAACTCTGAAAAACCACTTACAACTGATAAAGTTTAAAAGGTTTAATATAAAATTAAGAAAAGTTGCAAATACAATCCTCTCAGGATAAAATTCAGTAAATATACAGGAACTAGAAGGAACATAAATTCCCTAAAGAACCTCAATCTACAAACGAATACAATTAAAGTCAGTTCCAAAATCATCAAATTAAAAAGCATAGATATGATGTGGTTCCGTTGCGTCATCTACAAAAGAAAAGAAATACAAGTTAAATCTGTCCCTACTCTATACTAAGTGACATCCCTACTTCGCAAGTTTCTAGTACCCTAAAAAGGTGTCAGCAGTTTGACTCCCTAAGAAGTTCAAACTCTCTTAGCCTCTAAAGGTAACTTAAGTTTAAGAAGCAGTACCCTCTCTGCCTACCCATCCGATCTCTAAGGGTCCTCGGCCTACTGCTCTCTTGCGCTCTGATCTTTCTCAGCGCATCTGCTCAAGTCATCTGCTCTTCCTCTCCTTCGCTCTGAGCAATTCGCCTTCGCTATCTTCTCCCCGGGGTGCTGTCCCTAAAATACACAATCACAGTGTGGGTGGAACGCCCCTTCGACGCCCACCACGGACTTTCCCCCATGATGTCATTTTCTGGCTCTTTCCATGGCTTCGTCTCTTCGCGTCGTCCGTTAAGTCGACCTTCTTCCTTAGACGCCATCTTCGTCTTCTTGCTGGTGACTTCATTTGACTTTACCTTTGACACTTTCGGAGCAAAATCTATCACCTTATCAGAACTTTACTCTTTACGACTATATACATAACCTTTCTTGGTCTTGTGAATGGTCATTTCAAAACAAGACTCAAATTCCTATCGTCTCCTCTCATGTTTAGGCAGTAAACTTCGTCCGACATTTGTCACCTTAAATCTAACAAGAACTAGACTCTTTGGCTCGCACATTCAAGTGAAGGCTATTCACGACTCCTGTGAGCCCACTAAATTACCAACAGCGGACTACATTCCTGCGAACCCTTGGTCAGTCAGGTTATAATCACAAATGACCTAAAACTCTTCTAACATTCCTACAAACTTCTTCTACACAGTATAACCTTTAACACACATTTATATATGATCGCATTTAGCAAATCCCTTTGCTTATATGTGAATACATCTTACATAGAATATAAATTACATAGAATATAACTTTATATTCTCATTTGTTACATCGTTATATATGCTCTCTGCACATTTCTCCATGTTACATTTCTCGCCGCTTCTCCATTTAAAGTTACACACGTACATGAATTCTACTTTGCACGTTCTTCTGTTCGTGAGCATTTCTACACATTTCTACATTAGCCCACTACGTATACGGCCTACTAAATCTAATACATTCTAAAGTGAATACAGAATACATTTCCTATATTACTTTGGTCACATCTGTTAAATTTATGCTATAAGCGTCAACTTCACGTTCGATATACATTTCATTCCTACGTTTATACGATATGCTTGTAAATATGACTCGGATATACGTTTTATTCAAATTGCGCTCTCTCACCTACAAATCCTAAACATTGGACGGGCTTTAAGCCCACTGTGAGTTAACAATACATATTGCAGCAGGTAGTGATTGTGATTTCTAGTAGGCAAGACCTAAAATGGTTGCTGCCTATACACATTAAAAGGACTGCCTCTGACAAAGCTCAAAGACAAGATGTAGATGTGGGGTTGGCTGACAAAAAACATGTACACCGCATGAACTGGTTGGAAGTCAAGGGTGGTTCATCTATTATGGCGGAGGAGCGTCCCCCCACTGCTGGAACCAGCATGAAAACATGTAAAATGTAATGATGATAAAGCAATTAAAATAACTGCTTTATTCTAATTTTATTTTAGATGTAGGAGAGAGCCGCAGCCGAGTCTTGAGGGCAGGGCCATCAGCAGGTGGAGGGGGTGGGGGGGGGGGCACCGGGCACCAAGTGTGCATGTTGCTTTGGCTGGCCATCTCAGGACAGCCAAACCGACATGTGCACTTGGATGTCTCCAGGCTGTTGCTTTGAAATATCAGCAGGGCTCAGGAGCAGAGGCTCTCAGTCCCAGCCGGAGCATGAAACCAGCCCACTCAGCCCAATCCTGGTACTTCTCTCATGCTGGGTAATTCGAGCATGAGAGCAGCATCTGGATTGGCGCACTGGAGTCTGGGAGCCTGTGTGTATAGCTCCTGTGCATCGGGAGTTGAAGAGCGCAGGGAGGCAGGAGGTACTTTTTTTGTCCCCTGCCCTGCCCCACCATGCTAGTGGCTGGCACTGTTGGAAACTTCAGGTCAGAGGTGTGACTTGTGAGGTTAATACATGGCAGCTTCCAAACTTCTAAGAAAGAATGCTAATCTGTTTCAGCACAAGGTGACATGGTGTGGAGGGAAACTCACATATCCGGGCCTTGATTTATGCTTTCGCTTTTGGCCCTAGCACAAGCATTGAGCCGACACTGCTGCGATTACTTCAGTATGAAATCCCCTCAGGGTGACGTCAGCCCTTGCTTCATTCTGCTTGAAGCTCAGATTAAGGTGTAGCTCTCGAAGAATGTCAGAACTGACCAAACCGGGAACATTCTTTTCTAAAATTGCAAGGTTCAGCTTTTTATATCTCGTCGTACGTGGCAAAGTGATTTTGAAGCCAGGCAGAAACTGCTTCCTTCAAACAACGTATTTCAAGAGAATTCTGAGCACTGATCTGATGTGTTGGGCAAACTATGCTCTCCTTTTCACAGGCAGACTGGTTCAAGGGATATAGGGAGGTTTCCAACAGCAGTGCTGCTTTGAAAGAGAAGGTGGTGCTGTGGCAAAGTAGGTGCATGTCAAGTCTGACTGACTTGTAACTGACTCTCCCCCATCCCTAGAAGCAGGAGTCAAGTTCTAAATTTAAAAAAAAGGGAAGAATCAGTTAGGATAGTTGATGTTTAGTAATATCAAAGGAAGTGCCCTCACATGACTTCTCCACTTCTGTCTGCACTCGCAAGGGGTAGATGGCACTACATTTCTGAAGGGACAAGGACAGCCTTAGAGAGAGCTGAGGAAGGGGCTTCAAGACCCAAAGCACTAGCAGAGCCATTAAATATATAAATAAGACAACAAATGAAAAATGAAAAATATACTTTTCAAACTTTCTCAGTCTCTGAATTAAGTATACATCATTATATCACTAAATTAGGTGACATTTATTGAAAGCAATATTTTTTTGACAATGAAACATACCAAAATAACTATTAAACATACAAGAATCAAAACATGTCGGTTTGTCATGCTCTGTACTTACATAGCCTACTAGCAGCCCGTCCCGACATTGTCCGGGTATGAATTGCTGCCGGCCAGTAGTATATTGTTTTGTAGGATTTCGTTTTGATAGCATTTCTTATCTGTGACAGGCCTGTGAAACGCTCCGATTCACAGTGCACTGCTGATGCACTTAAGAGTGCGCGTTCAGTAGTGTGTGAACTTGAGTTTCCCTACTTTATTTTTCCTTGCAATATTATATAGCGTGAACTCGACATCATGGCATGAGCACAATTTACATTACAGAAGAACACATTCATTTGTGGTAGGCACGGGGAGACAAAGCAAATTGCCTGGAATCACAGGATATTGAGCTGATAACGAGATTCGAACGTAGCTCCCCAGCTCTAAAGTTCGCAATTCTAGAACTTGTGGCGGGAGGTGTGTCTAAAAGTGTATGTCGGTGCTGGCCATCAATGAGAGAGACATGTGCATTTTTCAAATCGGTGGTGAAAAAATATGAGTATGTTGCTGGAGATATGGGCCGCTGTGCCACCAATGTACTTACCGGGGGAGGGTAAACACTCATTATTCCGGAACTTTCTTTCCGCATACCATCACTCCGCATACTTTCATTACGGAAGTACCATGGCTCGGCAATGACATTATAACACATGGCATTACATTTTATATGCTTTACCACGCATACATTTACAAAGAAATTCGTTGTAAATGCATGAATGGTAAAAGCATGTTTTTTTATGTTTGGATAAGGTAAGTATGGGTATAGGGGTATATTTTTGGGGGTACTGAGGTATATGTTTTGGGGTGTTTGGGTATTTTAAGGGTTCAGATATAGTTTTTGGTTATGGGGTACAGGGGTAGTTTTAGGGTTTAGGGATAGGTATGGGTTTTGGGGTACAGGGGTATTATTAGGGTTCAGGGCTAGGTTTGGGTTTTGGGGTATAGGGGTATTTTTAGGGTTCTGGGGTAGGTTTGGGTTTTGGGGTACAGGGGTATTTTAAGGGTTCAGGGCTAGGTTTGGGTTTTGGGGTCCAGGGGTATTTTTAGGGTTCAGGGCAAACACAGCCAGTACACTCATTCAAGAAGGTCACACGTTTCATATTCACAATCATACCCGAACAATCTAAATACATTCAAAACTCATCAAGAGTCAGATGTCACCCTATTAGTCTGTCCCGAAGGCTTGCTTCGGCATTAAATTAGAAACAAGATGGCCAGGAGGCAGGACAGACCGCAAAACGCCAACGTGTGTTTCGGTGCCAGGCCAGTTCTAGGGCCACACCTTCATCAGGGCAATCAGAGTCGGGGCAGGGGGAAGAGAAGGATACCGCATACAATCCGCCGAGTAGGACCGGCATCGCAATCTCAGGGCTGGGGCTCAGGGTCGTGAGTCCCCGTCGGTTTCAGGCATTTACCACCTTTAGACTCGTTACTCAGAAACCAGCTAGGGCAAAATCAGAATCTGGTAACTCCGCCAGATGGGGGTCAGTCACTCCAGAGTTGATGGGTCATCCTGCAACGAGTGTTTCAGTTCAACAAAGGGGAAACGAGGATAGCCGATCACATGCTCCTCAGAAGCGTATCCATAATATCGCAATCTGGTAAAAGACGTCTGTTTCGTAAGGGGAATATTCTGTATGGCGAGACGGTTCGGTTCTTCAAATCTGTACCTGAAAGGTCAGAGAATACAGCAGTCCATTAACGTCGTGCAAGCACGAGAACAAACGGCCCACGGGTAAACAGTGTTTGAGATTCACAGTCATCCATCTGCCTCTCACTGCTACAGGATGACATTTACTCTGATTGGGGAACAAATCCAGTTTTCCTCGCAGTATCAAGTGATGGTTGATGGCAAAGATATCATAGCACAAGCATTCAACACCTTTATGTACTCTGTACCATACAATCTCGGTTCACAATATCACACAGTGGTGGTTTCAACAGTCGCACATCAAGTTCTATTGTTAAATTTATCTTGAAGGTTTATTTATAGTATATAAAATGCTGAAATTACGGTGCCCTTCGAGGTGACAGAAAGATTACACTACCAAGAATGTTAGATCAACAGGTCTTGAAAAACCAGTTGTTTAGTACATTACAAAAAGATTGACACCAATAAGGTACTTGATGTATACGCTTTTTTACTAAATGTTTTATAACTTCCAGGCCCTTAAAAACCTTCATGGGCCACCAGTTCCTTGGTGAATGGGTCTTTTACTATGGATACTAGACACTTTCTCGTTTCTGACCACGTCTTGGAGCTTTTTCTTCTGGGGTCTCCTTCTAAGGTAAACCTAGGCTTTTCAAAACTTCCTAATATATCACAGTCACTTACAGTTTTACAAATGTTAGAGAACATCATTGCACTTATTCTTTTATTAAGCACATACTAATAACACATGAATTTCTATTTGCTACTATCTGATATACATACCAGACCAAGTATGTAATGAGCGCTATCTTTCTGCCCACTTTTCATCTACAGCCTTGAGAAAGTTACGCGAAAGTAACGAAACACGTTTCTGCTGTCTTTGGCTACATTTCAACTGCCACTACTTGAATGGACCTAGGATTAGGACCTTCATTTCTTTACATCTGTTTATAGTGATCAACAAGATGAATATTTGAATGTAACTCAAAACCATATATTGAATCTGAGGTTATATGGATTGTGTTTTGAATGACATACAGTCTGTACTCTGTGTTTGGATTCACAACTAGTTCATGTGCCAAAAAAAAAATAGATTATTTTTGGATTGAATGACATTAAATTGTACAGGGAATACAATTCTTGGATGTTCTCTTCTCCTTAGACAATTGACAAAATCTCCATGTTTTTGCAGTTACGAGCCAATATAAGCTAGCAATATTCATTGAGACTAAATTTATTCGAATTGGCCATTTGTTTGATCTCAATCAGATACTAAAGGTGTATCTGTTAAATGTTAGAGTGCCGAGGGACAATCTTTTTCTAATATACAATCTTGGTTGATAACTTTCCCCAGCCAATGAAAGACCTATTAGTTGTTGCACATTCTCCATGCATGGCCAAGTTCTGATAGTTGTCTCTTGTGTTCCTAAAGGCCTTCTCTGTTTTATTATTCTCTGTAAATATATGATTTCCTGTTGGTTGTACTCCCCTCCTCTGAGAACTTTGGCTGGAAAGTGGATGTCACATCCTTCTGAAGCTTGAGGGGGATCTTGGTGTGACTGCTTTGGAATTTCACTTCTGCATGTCAGAGTTCTGAGATTAGATAAATACCAACTCATTCAATTTAGACAAGAAATCCTCCCCCTTGACAGGTTACACTACAGCATCCGTCTCCTCCATGAACAAACTTGGCTTCAAGTAGTCTGCCAAGGTTTTGCTTCACTTACCATAGTTCCATCCTGGTTCTTGTTCAGTTCTGAATCCTGGGGATTCATTTAACCTTAGTGTGTGTCCAATTTGTCCGACAAATGTATAGCGAAAAACAGCAGGCTGAGGACTGGACAGCAGAGTAATACCTCAGGTTACACAACTTTTACAAACTCAGAAACCAGTTATCAGAGGTATGGCTAAAGCTCATCTTTTAACCTCAGACCTCACTAGCAAACACATCTGATTCTTGTTTACAGCAGCATAGATCACATTATTCTATATAGTGCATATCTTCTCATAATCATACAGGTCAGAATACTCTGCCACTAGAAACAGAAGGGATGCTTAACAGGGATGAGCTAGGAGTCACCTTCATTCATGGAAAAGGTCTGCATGTTTCAGCCACCTATGCCAAGATCTGGTCTGATGGATTTCTTCAGGACCGCACAACAGATCCCTTGAATATAAAACAAAAAAATAGGAACCCTGCCCCATAGGTGTCACTAATACCCTCACAGTTTGTGATTTAAACATGAAGATTATAAAGAAAGACCAAAAGCAACAGTGGGCAGTCCTAACTGCACCTCCCACACAGCAAGAATTTGGTGCACTCCTTCCCCAGTAACAGCCGTTGATTGGTACTTCTGCTTAAACAGAAAACACATAGGGACACACAATGTGGGATGGTGCGCCCAACCATTAAAGAATGCATGACCCTGAGTATCTTGAAATTATTATTTTATTGAATTTGTTTATTTCAACAAAACAGCCAACGCGTTTCATTCAATAGATTTGAACTTCTTCAGGGGTGTGAACAAAACCTATAAACTTCATTGCCAATACCCAGGGCGGCTTCTAAAAGGGCCTGCTGAGATTTGTCCTTTCTCTAGGAGCCCTTGTGCAGACCTGCTTAGAGGAATGCATTGCAGAATTATATGCGCCAGCCCAAGAAGGGGTAATCTGCCAATCCAGCTTGTGTGCAACAATCAGGTCCCTGATTTTCGTTTCCCCTATCATATTTATTTTTGCACCCACTGGCACATTTGGTTCCACCTGAGGTTGATCTTTTTCTTCCTACGATATGGGGAAAAGAAAAGTGGAGGTGAAGAATTTGATGGAGAAACGCCTCAGAACCAGTAGATCGATTTTTATTTTAAATAATGATGTGAGTGCTCATTCTGACGAGATGTCCTGCATAAAGGAACAGTTGAATCATTCAAGGCACAACATCGATTGTCTTGCTGCGGGGAGGGCTATGGGAGGAGGGACTCTACATTAACAGCCCCAAGGACAACGCGGGCTGGCAATGCACGGGAATCCCCTATTAAACAGAGCATCACAGCCGCATTGGACTCTCAAGCTCAGCATGACCAGCAAGACATACAAACCCAGACCGCATATGATAGTCTTTCGGGAACTAGTAACACTGGGGGTGGGTTGAGGTCCAGAGGCAAAAGCAAAAGGGGGTTGCACTCAAATTCCCTACGAGCCTGAAATAGCACCACCAGAAAGCTGAAAGGTGGGAAATCAGCTGCTGTAATTGAGCATTGTGCCTTTCAAAAGTTATTTAGGGATTTGGAAATTTAAATTCTCACTGCCTTAGAGAACATCAGCCATAGATTTGACTTGCTGGAGTATAGGGTGGGTATACTGTGGAACTATGGTGGGTCTCTTGGGGAACAGGTTGATAAAATCATGGGTAAAATATCTTCATTTCAAATTCCCACACTAAAAACCCCCAGTGGAGTGATCCTCCCGGCAACATAATTGGCCATAATAGTACGCACCTTCCTCCAGCATCAGAACAGGTCTTGTGCTGTGCTAATACAGGCTCATCAGGAGCTGTAGGAAGAGACACATCCACCTCCACAGACCCTGTTTCTAGCATGCAGTTGCACCCTGTGGAGAGACATACCAGTGCGGGTTCAGGGGGTAGGCCCGAGGTTGTTACACATGCACCATGCCCATAGCTGGGGATACCTACACACATACAGAAAGCTCCAATTGGGCTTCCTAAGGGCTTTTCATCCCCTGTTGTTCCCACTCAGTTTCCTCCTGCTTGTACTCCCTATAACTTGGTCCTGGCAAAAGTTCCACTATTGCTGCAACCTGCCCAAGAGGACTATCAGCAACCTAAGAACAAGTCTGATCCTTGGCTTGCTGGGAGGGATTTCCCTCATGCCAGACAGATGTGATATGATGATATTAATTATGGTACGGATAGTGGGATGGCTAGGTAATGCTCCCAAATACTTTGGGGGTGATTGCATTGTTGTCAACTTTTGTAATGCCCATAAGGCAGGATTCATGCTAACCAACTTTCTTACAGGTTTAACAACCCTTAGTGGAATTTTTGTATTGCCTCTGGGCTATTTTTATAAACCCTTGCCAGTGGGGACGATTTACCATGGGGACCCTTGCCAAGGCAACATCACGCCATGAATCTGGGTCTTAACCTTGCCTTGTCCAATCGTTATGAACCTTTGAGCAGACTGAATGATCATGATTGACTGAGGGAGGTTCTAAAGAATAGGGAACCCATTAGCTTAAAAATACGTAATGATCCTGAATGGCTAAATATTCTTACTCCTTTGACATTATGTGTTTGCAGGAAACATGAGATACGTCTCGGGCCTTTATCTTGATGGTTATGCTTTCTTTGCTATTAATGCCTCACCTAGTGGGAGAGCGAGTGGAGACCTTGTGACCTTCGTTAAACTACACCTGACCTATGAAATGGAAGTGATCTCGGGTTACTCCCATCATATACTCTGGGTTCTCCTTTTCTTTACTAATCATGCTAGGATATTATGCATTAATTTGCACAACACAATGCATGGGAAGGAGACTGATGATGTGATGATATACCTTGACACCTTTCTAAAATCCTTTCTTTCCTCTCAGCCCAGTACGTATAGTAGTCTGATGAATTTTGTTGACTTTAATCTCCACCCCTGCAGAGATTGTTATTTATATGGAGGGAGAGACTTGGGAGGGTTGCTCTTACCATTAAGTCCATCTTAAGCACACCACCCAGGGTGATCTGATGAATGAGTTGTCCTCAGAACACAACTTGGTTAATCTCCTGAGTCTTGGGACTATGCTATCTGGTGACAGCACCCCAACTTTCATAGGCCCAGGTTCTGGATCTCAAATTGATTATATTTATGTTTCTGCAGACTTATTTTCTTCTCTGAATTCTTTTTCTGAAAGTTGGAATGTCTCTAGTGACCACAATCCCCTCTCCACTAGTTTCCACTGGGGTAAGCAGCAGGGTGTTTCATTATTTTAGAGTACAAGTCAACCTAAAAGACCAGGGCTGCAGATTAGGGTGGGACAAAGTCATACTTGAAATATTTTTCGCTGAGCTGGTAACGGCCCGACAGTCAGAACTTCAGATCTGTCTGGATGAGAAGTCCCCTCAGAATAGTATATTGAAGGCTTTGGGTATGCACTCTAGTTAATACCATCCTCCTGAAGCTAAGGCGTTCATGTCCTCCACCCCCAAGTTGATGATTTGACAAAAATTGCATGGGGGCACAAAAGGCACTTTCAGCCTACCCATAAATTCAGCATTGAGATAACGATGAGGTGAAAGAGAGTAGAGCCAAATGTAGAGGAGCCTTAAAACATAGGGAGCTTGAACTTAAGATGGATATGTAGGAGGATCTTCTAACAGCTTGTTAGACTTGGCATCTTTTGGCGTGTTTCCCCTGAGTTTTTGCTTTCTGACCTCCCGGTTTTGACTCTGTTTTTGCTGGCATAAAGTTTCTGCGCACTTTTCGCACTGCTGATCAGTGGTAAAGTGCAGGCGCTCAATGTGTTAATTGTGTTATGGATTGGTGTTTCCTCGATTGGATATTTGATTTACTTGTTAGTCCCTAGTAAAGTGCACTGAATGTGTGCCAGGGCCTGGGAATCAAATGTTACTCGTGGGCCTGCAGCACTGATTGTGCCACCCACATGAGTAGCCCTGAAAGGGTACCTCAGAACTGCCATTGCAGAGTCTGCGCGTTTGTAACTGCCATGTCGACTTGGCCAGTGCACACACTTGCCAGTCCCTAACCGTCCCTTTTCCTACATGTCAGGCACCCCTAAGGTAGACCCAAGGTACCCCTGTGGGCAGTGCATGTGAAAGGTAGGACATGCCCAGATGTGTGTGGCATGTCCTGATAGTGAATAACAGCCAACTTCATTTTTTCACCATTGCAAGGCTATCTGTTCTCATAGGCCAGAATGGGCAGTTCGATTATAACATTTTATAATCCTAAACTGACCCAGGGAACAAGGTAGAAATTGGAGTTTAGTATGCCTGAACTCGGAATCTTAAAATACATCTTTTAGTGAAGGTGATTTTTACATTCTGTGTTTGAAAATACTACTTTTAGAAAGTAAGTATTTTCTTGCTCAGTCATCCTGTGTGCCTCTCCTGGAATGCGGATTGCCTGCCTGGATTTCGGATGACAGAGGGCAGGGGAGCAGGAGGGCTCCAGATAGTCTAGGGAGGGTCAGGAAATGGCTAAATAGACCTGGGCTGCAATGGGAGAAGGGGGAAGCGATTTCCTTGCACCTCAAAGGGCCTGGTCTGCATCTGACAATGCTCTCTCCACCTCCTGCCAGGAATTCATACCAGAGAAGGCAGAACTGGTTCTGGTTGGGCACAGACACCCTCTGTCTAGAGATCAAATGATTTTTGGATACAAATACTGGGGCCCAGACACCTGAACTTTAGAACTCATCTGGAACAAGAAGACTGCCAAGAAGATGAGCTGGGGAAGCTGTGAGGAGGAACTACCACTTTGCTGTGTGCTTTGCTGGGCTGACCTGTAGTGGCTGCCTCTGTCTTGGGCAGTGAAAGGCCTGGACTGGACTTTCTGCAACCTATTTTGTGAGTCTCTCCAAGGGCTATAAGTAGAGCTTTCCCCCTGTTCACAAAGTCTCAGGAACAGCAAAGACTTCCAAGCTCTTCTCCCCGCAGCACTGGGGACTGTGTGTTTTGTGCTGTATCAGAGGAAAAGCAAATCAACAACGTCTATGAAGCCGCTGCTGACTCTGTGTCCTGAAGGCAACGCAGAGGGCACTGCCACAATGCCGCAAACATCCTTGGTCTCACCGACGCCGCCCGTCCACACCTCCACTGAGCCGCAGCTTGCACCGTGACCTGTGGGCACCCCACTCTGCACCGCCTCGTGTCACGCCGATGCCTTGGAACCGCAGAGAGCACCACCACAACACCGCACCGCGACCCTGGTCTCACTGACGATGCCTGTTGACACCACCACCGAGCCGCTGCTCGCACCGTGACCTGTGGGCACCGCACTCCGCACCGCCTTCTTTCACGAGGACGCCTCGGCCTCTCCGAGGCCACTGCTCCATGCCAAAATCGAAGCCGCTGCATGCACAGTGGTTCGAGGGCACCGCTCGTAAGTCACAAGAAGCACTGCTGCCATCTCGCACCGCAGCCTTCGCCTACCTACGCAGGCACCATCAACTCCCGCTTATCAGCCGACGACAGAGCTTCAGCAACGATGATGCCGCTGCATGCACCGTGACCTGCTAGCACCGTGACAAGTACCGCCTTCATCTCGCACCACGACCCTGGTCTCCGCGACGGCACCATCCAACGCCGCCACCGAGCCGCTGCTCGCACCGAGACCTGAGGGCACCGCACTCCGCACCACTGCACTTCACATCACAGCACCTGATGCCTGCCGATGCCAGCGCTCCTGATTCCATCAGAGAGGAGCTCGTTTGCAACGCGAGTGACTTCGAGGGCCTCATCGCCCTGCATTTCTTACAGGTACTGTTTGTGGGTATTCCTGACACCGTAGCTGGCTCGCAACCCCATGACCAGCCAGAACTGTTGGATTTGTTGTTCACGACACAGTGGTAGCCCCGGACAGAGCTATCGACATCGAGGAACTTTGTTTGACATTTATTTTGATAACTACAGACTTTTTTACATATAGTATTGTAGATTTTTGTCATTTTTGGTCTTGTTTTAATTATATAAAAATATTGGATATTTTTCTAAACTGGTGTGGTGTCCTTTTGTAGTGCATACACTGTACTACTTTGGGTTATGTGCAAATTCTTTACAACTGCCTCTAGGATAAGCTTGACTGCTCATGCCAAGCTACCACGGGGGTGAGCAGGGGTTATTTTAGGAGCGTAACTCCCTTATCCTGACCAGAGTGGAGATTTTTGCCTGGCTTCGACCCTTGCCCTAGCCTACCAGAAATCCCATTTCTATTACAGCTGCTACCCTTAAAGATAGTAATATGTTCTGGAAGATGGTTAATCATCCCTTTTTAGGTCTCGCTGAGTCAGCACATGCGCTTCTCTGCTAGACATTTTGTAGGGTGCTTTTAAAAGTGCTACCCCAAGCTTCTGCTGGCCTAGCGCTTTTGGTCACGTGCGCGTGCACGCGAGCAGCCTTCAGCTTGCTCCATGTTACTCTTTCCCTGATAGTTTGCTTCCCTTCCCTCCACCCGCCATGTTGCTCCCCTTCCCCCCACGCATTCCCTGCCCTACTGTCCTCAGCCGGTGTCCCTGGAGACCAGAGGGTCACAGCTCCGTAAATACCGTCCCCATGGAAACCATGAACAGGGACGTCCTCATCTCACCACTGAAATCTCAAACGGTCTTTCATCAGGTGAGTCCTCCGTGCCACACAAACAGGAGCTATTAGCAGCACGACAACCCCGCTTCACACTCCCTCCTTCTTCCAATGCAATCACCACAAACTTTTTCACACTCATTATCTTCCTGTCACTCTCACTTGCATACATGCGTACTTGTCCACTCTTGCACACTTGCTTGGTATTCGCTGTTGCACACTCGTCCATCCTGCTCGCACACTCGTGCTCATACTTACGTTTACTCACTCACTCGTCCTTTTGCCCAGCAACCTGGCATTCACTCACAGATGATAACACCCATTCACCCTTCCCGCAGTCAATATTTCTTGCCATTCACATTCTCACACGCCACTCTGTCTTACGTGCGTGCACTTCCTCATCAATCACTTGTTAACAGTTTTACACGCATACTTGTTACTCACAGTCACAACTCATTAATCTCTTTTTAAGTACTCACACCTCACATTAGGCTCTCACTCTTCATTCATTCACCCACCCAATTGTCACTCACTCATGTATGCTCGTTGGACACTCACTCTACCACACCGATCAATGAGAATACAATAGCGGTCCGTAACCAATAACTAAAGAAATAAATTAATTACAAGAACAAAGATTCGGTATTGTGAGTAAGCTACAATACTGATAATTCATATCCAAAACAGTTGTAAGGAGCATATGTACTCAATTCACAATTTTTTGAAACCTTTATTGAAAACAACAATCTGCTGCAGCATGACTCCCAGTCCGGCTTTCGTGCAAATTACAGCACGGAGACCGCTCTGGTAGAAGTCACGGATACCATCAGGGAGACACTCGATCATGGGGGACGGGCGATGTTGGTCATGTTGGACCTTTCGGCGGCGTTCGACACCGTCCCACACGCTGGCCTTCTCTCAAGACTCAGGGAGATTGGTCTGCGAGGGACGGTGCTGGACTGGTTTCAATCCTTTCTTGCCGACCGCCGACAGGTGATCTGGGCTCCGCCGTTCTCGGCCGAAATGCCTGCGCTGGAGGTGGGGGTGCCTCAAGGATCTATCTTGAGCCCCACCATTTTCAACATATATATGGCCCCTCTAGCGGAGGTAGCGGAGGCGTTCGGAGCCCGGGTCATCTCATACGCTGATGACACCCAGCTTTTGTTCACCTGCAGGAAGGGAGAGGTCTTCAACGGCGGCAGAATTAAGGACTGTCTGAGCGCAGTCTTTGCGTGGTTTCAGCAGCATAGCCTGAAATGCAACTCAGACAAGTCTGAGCTGCTCTTCTTTGGCTATGCCCCAGACCCGGACTGGAAGTCGTGGTGGCCCCAGGACATGTTCCCCCCTGAGACACCATCAGTTCAGGTAAAAAATCTCGGAGTGGTGTTTGACGATGATCTGTCTTTTCGTCCTCACATCCTGGGACTTGCAGGGAAATGCTTCAGCATCCTCAAGATGCTTAGAAAATTTCTGCCCCTGCTTTCTTTGCAATACCGCAGGAATATAGTTCAGGCGTTGGTGGGATCACGCCTGGACTATGCAAATGCGCTCTTCGCGGGCCTACCTAAATATTTGTTATCTAGGTTGCAGGTCATACAGAATTCGGCGGCCAGAGCCATCTTTGGCCTGCCGAGGAGAGCCAGAGCCTCAGCGCTCCTAGCCAGGCTTCACTGGCTACCAATCGCGGAGAGAATTAAATTTAAACTCCTCACATTGGCGTTTAAAGCTCTCCATGCGACCGGCCCCTTCTACCTGAGGAAGCGTACTGCTTTCTATGTGCCAAGGAGGTCTCTGCGGTCGGCGGACCTGGCCAAAATGGAGGTGCCTGTGGCCAAACGTGTGCGGATGGGAGGTCGCTCCTTCCAACACGTAACAGCTTGCCTGTGGAATGCACTCCCTCTTTCCCTCCGGAAAGCAAATAATCTCTTGGCCTTCAGAAAGGAGCTGAAGACTCTGCTCTTCACCTAGTAACCCGCGTTTCTGCAGTTTGCTTACCTTTTGGTTTTTCTGTTTCTAGGGGCCTCTTTGCTAAAGCGCCGGGACACCCTTTGGGGTAGCCGTGCGCTCTAAAAGTGTGGCTAACATTAACATTAACATTAACATATAAGGAGTACATGCATACAAAATGACCACAATAGAGAAAGCGCCAAGGCAATTAATTCACTGCTTCTGCTTAGTTTATTTACACAAATGTATACAAATTTTAAGAGCATGTAAAACGGTTGCCAAGAAGGAAAGAAGGAGAAAGGATAGTAGTGGTGAATTAGAAAGGTATAAATCAAAAGAAAAAGTAAAAAAATAATAATCGGATATTTTAACAAACTGGTACTATCATCCAGTCATACAAGGCCTGTACAATACACGCTTTTTTAAAATCTACATGTAATCTGTAAATTCATATATCCGGCATACAATGCATATTCATGGATCAGATTCGGGGAAAGGCGTACAGGTCTACAGCGTGGAGAGGCGTCGACGTTTCGACTCGACTTGTGCTGCGAGGGTAGTTTGCAACCTCAGCGGCGAGTCTTCTTCAGGACAAGAAGGGGGGCAACCTAATCCTGTTGCCAAGGTGGCTAAACAGGACGAATCCGAAATAGTGCAGCTGGGGGGTTTTTCCAATGCTTTCACGGGTGAGCTGACCTGAGGATTGTAGCTCCCCTCACCGTAGGATTGTATCCATGGTGAATTCAAAATGATGTTGGACAACCACACGTAATTACCTTAGCAGCATTGGAAGAAATTTGAACCCCCAGCTGCATTATTTCGGATTCGTCCTGGTTAGCCACCTTGGCAACAGGATTAGGTTGCCCCCCTTCTTGTCCTGAAGAAGACATGCTCTTAAAATTTGTATAAATTTGTGAAAATAAACTAAGCAAAAGCAGTGAATTAATTGCCTTGACCCTTTCTCTATTGTGGTCATTTTGTATGCATGTACTCCTTAAATTGTGAATTGAGTATATGTGCTCCTTACAACTGTTTTGGATATGAATTATCAGTATTGTAGCTTACTCACAATACCGAATCTTTGCTCTTGTAATTAATGTATTTCTTTAAATATTGGTTACGGGCCGCTATTGTATTCCCGTATTGCACCCAGGTCCGGTTGACTTTTGGGTTACCCCGTTAATTGTAACGACACCGATGAATGAAACATGTCTTATCATCCTAGTTAGTCGCACAAGTTGTGCTAAAATGTGACCAAGGTAAGCCTGGCACCTTTCCAGCCATGTAAACTGAAATGGCGCCCAGGAAAACAGTACAGGGGTACAAAGCGCTACATAATGACACTATACAATAACACTTCAAAGCTGGTTGTATGGAGTACATGTCTTACCATGGCCTAGGCACATTTTTACCCACACTCAAGTTTGACTGGTGGGGTGGCGGGATCTCCTTTTGCTTATAAGCGGCAATCCTACAACACATGCGCAGGCATGATGTGGCACCATGGCCAAGTGCGGTTTGTTTGGAGTGATGGCATGGCAGGTGAACAGCCTCCCCAATCCATCTGCAGCGTAGCTACGTTTATAACGTCAACAGAGAGCAATGCCTCTTACAGCCCTGCGGCCTGAGTAGAGGCAGGAACCTGAGCAGGTATTTCCAGCATTTCCATCTCTGCACTGTGTAGCTGCCCAAGATAACACGGTGTAAAAAAGAAAGATGGCATCACAACAAAATGCTAGAGCCAACATTAAACCAGCTTGAAAACTAGAAGGTAGGCACTGAATTGTGTAATAATACATAGATCTCCATTAAATGTGACTCGCAGAGTACAAGCATTTTAGGGGTAGTCTCGTATACATTGTCCCTTGCCAATGACTGAAACTGCAGAACTAAGCTGAGAAGACAAGCAATGGAAAACATACGATTTCAATATTAGTGCTTGTTAAAACATATAATTTTGCAGGAACTCTTTGTTATGAAGTCCATTAAAACGCAACAATCCTAAAGTTCTTAATTTAATCACATATTGTGCTATTATCTTTTACCATCACTTACAATCTTCAAGAGATTAACTTTCCTATCTAGAGGTAGAGACACTCATTGGCTAGGTGACTCCCCCAGACTGAAGTGACACCGAGTTGCCCAAAAAGGGAAATAACATTCTTAAAATTTTCATCATAAACACTTTAGAAACAAGCCTTGGCATAGCCAATAGGTTTCGCCTTTGGGACCTTATAAGTGTTTAGTTATCTAGTACAATATCCTTGGTGCAACAACATCAAGTGTTACATGGCTAAACACTTATAAGGTCCCAAAGGCAAGACCTATTGGCTATGCCAATGCTTGTTTAAAGAGGACCAGGTATCTGAACTGGCAACGTTAGTCCCGGCTCAGAATTTGGAGGACCATTTTTCTGCCCTGTACCGGGGGAGGATCCAATTTCACTTGTGCCGGCCCTGGTACATGGTGAGAAGCTGATGCTTCACTGGGATGAGATAAGAGGTGCTAATATGTCCCTTCCGGCAGGCAAAGCCCCGGGCACCAATGGGGTCCCGGGGACCTGTTTAAGTCCCTAATGGACTTTTGGTCTCCTCTTCTTACCCTTCATATTAATGTCACCATCAGTTGCTCTTTGCCCGAGGCGGAGCATTCTTCTCTTAGACTGCCTGTATTTAAAAAGGGGGACAGGAGTGACCCCACTTGCTACAGACCTATGTCGTTAATTTACGTGGAGGTGAAAATTATTGGCCAGGTTATCCTGAAGAGACTAACCCAATGGACAGATGAGCATAACATATTGTCTGACTTACAATATGGGTAGGGGCACCGTGGAACAGAACCTTAATTTGCACCTAGTAATGAACAAGTATACTAGGGTCTTAAGGAGTTTCTTTACACCTTGCCTTCACGGACCTCAGCTCTATCTTTGACAAGGTTATCAGAGATATGCTATGGCCTGAGTCAGTGTCCATGGGGGTAAAACATTCATTGGTTATCTTTCTTAAAGACCTTCATCATGGTCTGACGGGTTCTGATACATTTGGAAGTAACAGGGAATGGACCAAGCACTTTGATATAAAAAGAGGTGTTCAGCAGGGCTGTATTTTGGCACCCTTTCATTTTATTATGTACATCAATCGCTTTTAGAGGTTGCTTTCAGTCCAGGGGTTTGATGTCCCAGGAGCTGGGGGAAGATTGTTCCCAGCTCTTTTTTATGCAGACAATGCAGTCTTTATTGTTCGTACTGCCAGAAGACTCCAGCGGCTGTTAAACCTTTTTATCAATGTTATAGGTTGTTTGGATCTGCCCACTAATTTTAAGAAATCTCATTATTATGGTCCTGGGTCCGAAAAATACCAAATGTGTCACCTTTATTGTGCGTGGTATGGTCCTAAGCAAGGTGGATTCCTTTACTTATCCAGGGATTTTAATTGACTCAGGTCTCAGCTGGCAGTCCTTATTACAAAAGATCATTGGGACCCTTACGAGGGCATGTGCTAGTGTTAATGACCGGCTGGGTCTGAAGTCATTGAAAATTATGCTTGATGTTTACAAAGCTAAGTGTATCCCAATATCCACATTTGGATGTGAGATCCGGGGCTAGGTTAACAGAGCCCCGATTCTGGTGGCAGAGAACAAATTCTTAAAGGGCCTTTTGTGTACAGGGCACTGCACGCCTTCTGAGAATTTAGAAGAAGAGCTAGGTATGAGCTATATTGATGATTTTATTAATCTGCGACCGCTCTTATTATGGTGTGCTGTCTGGTTTAAGGAGGAACTTAGCCTTAATAGATCAGTCATTCTGGACTGCTTGAATCAGGACAATATGTCCAATATTCCCTGGTTGCATTACTTCAAGGAAAACTTTAAAGCCCTTGGAAGGCCTCAGGCCAGAGTTATTCTCTAGCCTGAAAAGGATTGTGAAGCAAGATGTTGTTTGGTTAAGGCAGTCTTTTCGTCTCAGGGTGGTAGATGAGAGGGAAGCTTTGACCTTGGCCAAACAGACATATCGTGATTTTGCTGTGGTTAAGACAGATCCCACGATAGAACCTTATCTTCTCCTGGAAATGACAAACCATCACCGGTATTTACTGATCTATTTTAGGTGGGGGATATTCCACCAGCTGCTTTTCTCTGAGGGCACCTGGTATAAAAATGTGGATTTGCCACCATGTACCCGTGATCAGTTATCCATTTGTGATACTTTGCACATTGTACTTCTGTGCCCTTTTAACAAGACTCTTCGCCATACGTTTTTAAGAACTTTTTATAACTATGGATTTCAGTTCAGACTTGCTCTATTATATTTACAGCTTTTAGAGACACCCAAAATCTGTTTTTATGTGCCACTGTACCTTACAGGGGTCTTTGGCTCTGGACATTAGGCCAAGTCAACCCATTCCGCCCTCCCGAACAGATTGTCAAATTGATGGACTATGTTTGTGGATGTGGTAATATTGACGATGTTCACTGTGGGGGATTTTACGTTGTACTTCTGTATGACTTGATTTTTGTTTTGTAATGTAGTTATCATGTCATCTTTTAAATCTTGAGCACCTGTGATGGAATGTACTCTTGTCTTTGTCACTAGTATGATTTTATCTTTTTAAAATCGTATAAAGTCATTGATGATGATGACTCCTATAATATATGAGAGGACCCTTCAAACAAAAGGGCCAGCGTTTAGACACTTCACAACAAAGATGAGTCCCTCTTGTGAATCACCCATCAACCCTCTTCTTTCTCGGGAGATAATCATACAACAACTTACATTCACCCATCCGTACAGAGAGACCTGCTTGACGTAAACATATCTGTCCTTTATTAAAATATTACAATTCTTGATAATAAAAACATATTACACAGATTCTAAAATTATATTTTGGACATATTATTTTAGAATCTGTGTAATATGATTCTTTTTTATTTATGTACTTATTGTGATATTGTTGTTTATATAGGCCTATCCAACAATAAGCAACATTATTATTTAATTTGGTTATTATATATATATGCTACAGTACCAAAAGGGTGTTATCATATAAAGAAAGCTGGCTTTTAAAGGATATGATGAGTTTTAGATTATAAATTGTGCTTGATAGTATCCAATTTGATGAACTTTTAGATTGTTTGTCAGATACTACTACATAGTGGTACTTTATATGGTAAGCAGACATAATATCGAGCTTTTTATTTCGACTAGACATAATATCGAGTTTTTAATTTCGACTAGATATAATATTGACTAGACATAATATAGACTACAAAAATATCGACTAGAAAAATGTAATATCGACTAGAATAGCAATAATATCCATTCAAAAAATTTAGAATGGACATAATATCGACTAGACAGAATATAGACAACAAAAATATCGATTTTAAGGTAAGTTAATATTAATGTTTAATTTTTGTGTAATATAATTCGGTAGCGGGTTGTGGGTTTATAGGGGAATAGGAAGTAATTTAAATATAATTAATTAAATATGTTATTTAAAAAAATTGTATTTCTTTAAAATTAATTGTTAATTAATTAATTATTGGTAATTAATTAAAATATAATTGGTAATTAATTTTAATTGATTAATTGATAAATATTTTATTTCAAGTCTTTTAGTTTCTGTAGCGGGTTGTGGGTTTATAGGGGAATAGGGTGGGAAGTAATTTAATTATAATTAATTAAATATGTTATTTAATTCATTTGTATTTATTTTAAAATAGATCTTAATTATTGGTAATTAATTAAAATATAATTGGTAATTATTTATAATTGATTAATTGATAAATATTTTATTTTTAGTAATTTATTTTCTGTAGCGGGTTGTGGGTTTATAGGGGATTAGGGTGGGAAGTAATTTAATAATAATTAATTAAATATGTTATTAAATTTATTGGTATTCATTTAAAAATGTATTGTTAATTAATTATTAATTGATAATTAATTAAAATAAAATTGGTAATTAATTATAATTGATTAATTGATAAATATTTAAATTTTAGTTATTTATTTTCAGTAGTTGGCTGTAGGTTTATAGGGGATTAGGGTGGGAAGTAATTTATTAATAATGAATTAAATATGTTATTTAATTTATTAGTATTTATTTAGAATTAATAGTTAATTAATTATTAAGTGGTAATTAATTACGATATAATTGGTAAATTCATTAAAATGATTATTTAATAAATATGTTAAAATAATTAATTTAATTTCTGTAGTGGGTTGTGTTTTTATAGAGGAAAAGCATTTGAAGTAATTTAATTGTAAGTTATTACAATGTTTAAATAAATATATTGATTATAATTTGTAAAATATTTTAAAATTTTAAAATAATTGATTGTTATAGGTAAATTATTAGTATTAGTAGGTAATTTATATAATTAAATAAATATTATTTCTCAATTTAATAGAATATTTAATATATTTTACACAATTCTAAAATAACTAAATTATTTTGTAATCTATTTTAATATTTATGTTATATATATTTATCTAACAAGTATTTACTTTCTATACTGTTGTACTCACTGGAGTTGGAAGAGTAATTTTAACCACTACGCTATCCAACGCTTTCCCTACAGTTGCGCTCACTGGAGTTGGAATAGTAATTTTAACCCCTACGCTATCCAACGCTTTCCCTACTGTTACACTCTCTGGAGTTGGAATAGTAAATTTTACCCCTACGCTATCCAACGCTTACCCTACTGTTACACTCTCTGGAGTTGGAATAGTAATTTAAACCCCTTCGCTATCCAACGCTTTCCCTACTGTTGCACTCTCCGGAGTTGGAATAGTAATTTTTACCCCTACACTATCCAACCCTTTCCCTACTGTTGCACTCACTGGAGTTGGAATAGTAATTTTTACCCCTACGCTATCCAACGCTTACCCTACTGTTGCACTCACTGGTGTTGGAATAGTAATTTAAAACCCTACGCTATCCAATGCTTTCCCTACTGTTACACTCTCTGGAGTTGGAATAGTAATTTTTAACCTTACGCTATCCAACGCTTACCCTACTCTTGCACTCACTGGAGTCGTTACAGTACATTTAACCCTCTTGCTATCGTACGGTAAAAATATTGTATATGTTTTGTTAAATATATGTATATATATATATATATGTATTAAAGAAAATGTTTTACGTTACATTAATAATTTATTAATGTTACGTTTATTTAAGTATTTTAAATATGTTTATATTAATTTAATTTAATGTTATATTACTTTTAAGTTAATTTTAACATATTTAAAAAAATCGATATGTTGACATTCTATATTTTTTACACTCGATATTTTGGAGTCGATATTTTTGTACTTACCTGTTTGAAGATAGGAAGTCGATATTCTGTCAGTCGATATTTTAACCTCGATATTTTGGCATCTCGATATTATGTCAATCGATATTCTGTCAGTGATCCACTTTATATATTAAGAATTGTATTATTTTAATAAAGGACATATATTATTGCATCAAACAGGTTTCGCTGTATCGATGGGTGAGTGTTAAATTGTTGTATGATTATCTCCCGAGAATGGAGAGAGGTGATGGGTATGTCACCACGTATGTGATTCACAAGAGGGACTCATCTTTGTTGTGATGATGAGGATGACACCAATAACCGATGTATGTTGCTCTTTGGGCCACTACCCGCCTCAGTGCAGCCATGCCTCTGCTCAAATTGGTTCCATGATGGATGCCAGCTGCCAGCATTCACAGTCCGATAGAAGTCTTGCTCCTTTCTGTAGGACTTCCGGTAGTGTGTATGGAGGGTGCTATAGAATTTTACTGTTGCCTTTCACTGCTAAGGTAAGTGTAGTATTGAGTCCACTCAATATTTAGTACAAATGATGAGTATAATGGTAGCAAAGCACAGGAGCAGGGTAGGGTACAACCTACACAGGACTTCTTCCCAGCAACTGTCAGCACAGAGGCTAGAAGAGAATCCTGTGACAGAAAGGAATGTCAAAGCAAAACAATTCTACACATAGCTTAAAGGGGCAACACGACACATCTTCTTCCTTATGAACAAAAAAAAATAAATAATAATTAACAAACAAAATCTTGTAACCATATAGGTTTGGAACAAACACGTTTCTTTCCAATAACAGTATCCTTAGTACAATTGAAATCTTTAACAGAGGTGTTGTTGATGTTTTGATTAGAAGAACAACATTCATCTGCACTGTGAAAATCATTAACATTCCAGTGGAAACCAACCCTTCCATATTAGTAACTTCTGGAATAGCTTCATTGTTAATACCTCCAGGGATAACATCATTAGAGGTAGAAACAGGAACAGAAGTATTTTCAGAAGGAGCAGAAATATTTTCAGAAAAGAGCAAACCACCATGATCCTCTTTTTGAAAAATTTGAGGAACTGGAGAAATATTAGGAAAATTTGCAGAATTATCAGCACAAAAATCCTTCTTCCCTTTGTAAATAGCAATTCTCTTTAAATTCCACACCTTACCATCACTCAACAGGACAGCATTACGTAACACTTTCTTAATCATTAAATGTTTTGAAAACTGAGATTCACCTTTGCGAACCTTCCAGGGTTTTTTAACTTTAACCAGCATCCCAGTTTCAACCTTCGCAGAACCAGAAGCAAATTTATTGTCAAAATTCTTCTTATATTGGAGATGTTTTTCAACAATATTGCCTTTAATTTCATTCATGCAAATATATAAACAATCTTTCTTATGCAACCAATTAGGATTGTACTTAGTCCTAGCGACACGACCTCTCATAATTTCAAATGGAGACAGCTTTAATGCATCATGAATATTGGTTCTGTAGGACCAAACAGCTTTGTAAACGCCAACTTCCCAATCTTCTCCTTTCAATCTAGCAAGTTGAATGGCACTCTTCAAGACTCTATTAAATCTCTCGCATAATCCATTACCACTCGAATTGTATAATGAAGTAGTTTTCTGAATTATACCTGTTCTGTCGAAATAAGATTTAGCCTGTTTTGATAAGAACTGGACACCATTGTCACTAATAATTTGAGTAGGTAGGCCCTCCTCCATAAAAACTTTTTCAATAAATTCCAAAATATTAGCTGAATCAACTCTTTCTACAATGGTGATGCAAGGCCATCTAGAAAAAATGTCATTGATAGAAATCACAAATTTGTGACTGTCCCCAATAGGTCCCATAATATCCATTGCAACAGTATGCCAAGGACCATCAGGAACTACCGGTACACACATATCAGGTTTCAAAGTGTTAAGAACTTTATCTGAGTTTGAACAAACCACACACTCATGTACCATTCTTTCAGACATGACGTCAATACCAGGCCACCAGTACCACTGTTTGATATTCTGCTTGGTCTTGACAATTCCACAATGATCCTTATGACATAACCCTAAGATGAAGTTCCTCAAAGTTACAGGAGGAACAGCTTTGTCACCACGAAAAATCGTATTATCCAAAACAGTAAGCTCATTCCTGACCTCCCAAAACGGTTTAAGATCAGGTGACAATTTACTTTTCTCCAGCCAACCTTTGCGAATAGAAGAAACAACAGAGATCAAAACATTATCCTT
The DNA here is from genome assembly GCF_964263255.1 of Lissotriton vulgaris. Lineage (NCBI taxonomy): Eukaryota > Metazoa > Chordata > Amphibia > Caudata > Salamandridae > Lissotriton > Lissotriton vulgaris. Next base: position 478,721 of record NW_028248512.1, on the reverse strand, counting down.
AACATACTCCTAAAGCCCAAACTTTCTTCTCAATGCAAAAAGGGTTCTCATCATGGATGAGAGCAATTTGAAAAGAATCCCACTCATTAATTGCACACTCTTGCAAGTCTGAGGGCATGCGCGAAAGGAAATCAGCAATAACGTTGCTTTTGCCTAGAAAATATACAATTTTGATTATAAAGTCTTGTAAACGCATAGTCATCCTAGCAATTCTAGCAGTGGCATTGTAAAGACCATCAGTGGAAAGCAGTTTGGTAAGGGGTTTATAATCAGTTCTAACTACACATCTTTTGCCCCATACAAAACTCCGAAAATGTTCTAAAAACCAAACAACAGCAAGAGTTTCCTTTTCAATAACAGAAAGTTTACTTTCAGGAACTGAAAGAGCCCTGGACGCAAAAGCGACAATGTGTTCTTTTCCAGAACTGTCAATTTGCGAAAGAACGCTTCCCAAACCCTTGTTACTGGCATCCACAGTAATAACAGAGTCAAGGTCTAAATCAAAAGGGGATAACACTGGGGCATTGATGATGTCGGATTTAATACCATTGAATTCATTTTCACAAAGAGCAGACCACTCGAATTTGACCTTACTTTTCAAAAGTTGTCTAATATTAAACACTTTACTAGAGACACCTTTAACAAATTTAGAATAGAATTCTACCATTCCAAGGAATGACCGAACATCATCCTTACTAGTTGGTGAGGAAAATAAAATTTTACATGGTCAATGTGTCCCCTGCTTGTACCCCACGTTTAGTGTATGTGCATGTCTCCCATGCACTTTCCCTCTCCAGCCTGCAATAATAATGCCTCTGCATTTCCGTCCCACATTCGAATGTCAGTTACCAAGTCTTCCATGAAAGAAACGTTAATTCTACATTGAGACCTATGTTGCCAATGTGTTTGCATTGTGCACGTTTAACATCGAGATGAACCCGTTCTGTGGCTCAGCCTGAGCCAGGACCCAAATTCAGGCTTCATGCCTACAGACACTCTGAAAGCTGCAGCTCAGCTACGTATCCCTGACCTCTCGCCTACTTCTGGCTCAGCCGAGAGGGGCCCAGCCCGGCCTGCCAAGACAGTATTTTGCGCACAGTTATCTGCTTGCTCCACAGAGACACATTCCTGCCTAGTGAAGATGGTAAACAGAACCCGTCTGCAGAGATAGGGCCTAGCTTTTCTGTCTCCGTTTAAGTGATTTACAGAGCTCGCATCCATAGAAGGCCCATGGCCCCACGCAATACACGAAGAAATATATGCCCACACTGGCTCTTGGTGATGAGCAACCTTTGCTTGAGCGACCTTTACTTCAGACAATACATCCTCCCAACTTAAGATATCAGATAATACCAGACGTGCAGGTCGTCCTGACACTGAAGGCTTCTCTACTAGACCGAAAGTCAGCTCCCCCCAGCTTCCCCCAGTTACACGTCAATTGCACGTCATGACCAAGTGGCGCACACAAGTAGGGTAGAGGTTCCAGCTGACCATGCAGACCCCCTCCATGTATCCACCCACCTATGACTCATCTATGACTCCTCAAGGGAACGCCCACGTGTACGCCTTCTTACATGCCCTTTTGCACGCCCACATGCTCTTATCTCTCTCTTTCTCTTGCTCTGCCTGGAGCGCTCCTCCTTCTCTATGCAATGCAATGTATATTCAATGTATAAATATTGTACTCTGTGAATAAAGTTCAGAAGACCCTTCCTGAACCTTAGTGGTGATGGAACCCGATTCCCTTAACTCGAGTTACTGAAATAAAGCCCCTTTGAATCGGACACCACGGACTCTGCCTCTCATTATATGCATGACCCTTTGTTTAAGCATAGAAATTCTGACAGGGTAATATTTAATTTACCACATTGGGGAGGGGGCTTCCTTAATAGCATCAACTAGCTTGGGTTTGGTTGAAACACCATCTGAACACAATGCATGACCTAGATAAGTCACAGATTTAACCCCAAAATGACATTTGGAAAACTCAATGGTTAAACCTTTATTTTCCAGAATACTAAGAACCTCTTCGAGGATGGAATTGTGCTCAACTTCATCCTTTCCATAAATTAAAATATCGTCTTGGAAAAATCTAATTTTAGGATGTTTGCCAAACAGCTGCTGCATAATACGTTGGAAAATGGCAGCAGCGGAGGCCAAACCAAATGGCATCCTTTTAAATTGAAAACACCCCATGGGGGTAATAAATGCTGTAAGATGTCTGCTGTCATAATCTAAGGAGATCTGATGGTAAGCAGCAGAAAGGTCCAATGTAGAAAAAATAGTGGCACCTTTAACGGAAGACAGCATTTCAGAAATCTTAGGTAATGGAAACGTATCAATTACAATGTTCTCGTTCAAATGGCGAAGATCTACACATAGCCGAATTTTGCCAGTTGAACGTCTGGCGATTACAACTGGAGAAATCCATTCGGAGGATTCTATAGCTTCAATTATATCCTTTCCAACCAACTTCTCCAACTCCTTTTCAACATCATTACGAACCAAAATAGGTATATTCCTAACTTTAAAAATGTTAGGTTTTGCATCACTCTTCAAGACAATACGATGAGAAAATCCTTGAAGATTACCAATTTTGCCACTAAAAACTTTGGGAAATCTTTTAAACATGGACTCACCAATTTTTTCACCATCACTAATTACTAAAACTGGTTCAGGACTATTGGGATTCAAGATAATATCTAAATCTCTCTGATCTCTCCAACCAAGGACAGAAGGACCACGTTTAGCCACATAAAGTTTACCCAGGGAATCCCTGTCTTTAAATCTGAACTTTTAAGGCTTGAAACCAATAATGTCAATCTTTTCCCCCAAAAACCCTTCAGGAGAAATATCTGAAGCATAAAAATCATTTCCCAAATATTGTGCAAAATCAGAATTCCACACTCTCTCATTAACTATTGTGTAGGGAGAGCCGGAATCCGCATAAATATTAATGGGGACCCCGCCAATTAACATGTTACAAATTGGTTTTTTGAGAACGTTCCCCTTGAAGGAGTCATTAATGTTGAAAATATAAACCTTCTCAAGTGGTTTCTGAATACACTCATCTTCCATAGAACAATGTGTAACTTTTTTAATGCATTCATCTTCAACAGAACAATGTAAAACTTTTCTAATAATATCTTCCTCATCACTAGAAGAAGAATCAGAAATCACCTTCACTTTCTTACTCTTAGATCTGTGACAAGCTCTGGAATAATGGCCAATTAACCCACAATTGGAAAATTTTTCCTAAATGGCTGGACACAATTTAAAATTGGCCAAATGTGAACTACTACCACACCTGAAGCACTTGAGCTTATCAGGATTTTTAACCTCAACAGACTTAGGTTTATTTTGAAACTTCTGTTTAAAACTAGACTTACTTTGAACTTTAGACACAGTATGTTCAGAAACAACACTAGAATCAGAACAAACTTTATCATTAACCTTAATGGCTTTAGCGCTGCGGCCAGAAAGTTCCGCTTTCCTAACTATAGCTAAAACATCCTTAAGGTCAGAATCACCATTAATCCAAAGTCTATCTTGGATTGATGGATCAGATGTATGCATTACAACTTGATCCCTTATAAACTGTTCTTGAAGGTGATCAAACTTACAATCATCTGCTATCTTTTTCAATTCAGAAACATAAACATCAATAGTTTCTCCAGGTTGTTGTTTCCTGCGAAAAAATGTATACCTGGTAATACCTATACATACTTTGGGAGAAAAATGATTATCAAAATCATCAATATATCATTAAAAACATTAGATTCTCCACCACCAGTACATTTTGACATATCCTCATAAACTTTCAAACCCCCAGCACCAAGAGAATGTAAAAATAACTTATTTTTCCTTTCCGGTTTCATTTTTCCCTCTTCGTCGATGGTATCAATAAAGCTAAGAAAATATGCCTTCCATTGAAGCCACTTCATGCAAGGTTCTGATCCAGACGGCCAAAAGGCTTGAGGTGATTGAGTGGTAAAGTTTTGAGTAGCCATGAGGAAAACAGAAAGTTACTATAAGATTAAAAGAAATGGAAAAAAAAATCTTACTTGATGAAACTTGTAGAACTGGAAATACGAAAATTCGTATTAAAATAAGAATAATAATGTATAAAGTATAATGGATAAGTTCGCTGTTGAAAACTGCCTTTAAAATGATGAAAAGCTGCTGAAAAATGTTTAACGATGATCAAACGCTGCAGAAAGATGCTTAACGAGCACAAAGCACAGCTGAAACGCTAGTTGCGTTGTTATGGGAACCACAAAATGGCCGCCGGCGTCCTACGTCATAACGCGACGTGCGCAAAGCGTAATGGTATGATGGGCATCAGAGAGAACGTTGCTGCAAGGAGAGCGAGGAAGAATGGAAGCGCTCGATCCAAGATGAGGTAACAGCTTCTCTAACCGCTTTGCTGCACTTTTTAAAAGATGCACAGTTTACCCACAACGTTTTTAAATTAAGTACAGACCCTGCGCCAAAGCAATGGAGATAGTTAAATATCTCTAAAATGATAGCGCATAAAACGGAAGTTCGGGGTCAATGTAACAAGGATTTTTACTCACATGGGAACTGTGGAGGCAGTCAAACGAAGCAGTCAAGGAAAGTAGAGGCAGTCAAAGTAGAAACTTAAAAGGTTTCTTGGAGAAAGGAGTCTTTAAAACAATGAAGAGCCTTTAAGACATCAAGGAAATAAAAGTAGAATACATTTTTTAGAAAAACGCTTCTTCCTTGTAAATAGGTAAAAATACAAAAATTTCTTAACGTTGAAATCATCAGGGTTCGTGGGTTTCCTAGTGCTTCCTGGACCTCGTCGCCAAAATTGTAGTATTGAGTCCACTCAATATTTAGTAGAAATGATGAGTTTATTGGTAGGAAAGCACAGGAGCAGGGTAGGGTACAACCTACACAGGACTTCTTCCCAGCAACTGTCAGCACAGAGGCTAGAAGAGAATCCTGTGACAGAAAGGAATGTCAAAGCAAAACAATTCTACACATAGCTTAAAGGGGCAACACGACACATCTTCTTCCTTATGAACAAAAAGAAAAAAAAAAAAATTAACAAACCAAGGGGCAGATGTATCAAGAAACCATTTTGCACTTCTCTAATAGCGATTGTTAAGGAATCGCTATTTGAGAAGTGCAAAATGGTATGTATGTAGAATTTCGCTATTTTTTAGCGATTCCTTACAATTCCTTAATTGCGATTAGCAAATTGCTAATCGCAATTAAGGAATAATTTTCCCATTCATTTCTATGGGCCAGGAGGCCCAAAGGAATGATTGTGCAGTAATTCTCAAATTGCGAATTCGCAATTTGCTAATCGCAATTTGAGAATTATTTCAAGGGTGCAGGGGTGTCTCAAAGACACCCTGCTGCACCCCTCAAATCTACATGTGTGTGCATGTGGCACACATACATGCCCTATGGGCATGTATGAGTGTCACATGCCACCCTTACAAATGCCAATTAGGGCATTTTTGTAAAAAATCGCAATTTACCACCAACTACAAGTTGATGGTAAAATGCGATTTTTTTACACAAATTCGCACACCAAAAATGTGTCATACATATCATTTAAGGAATCGCAAAATTTGCGATTCCTTAAATGCTATGCAAAAGAAGGAATCGCAAATAATTGCGATTAAATAAATTGCGATTATTTCATACATGTGAAATATCGCAAAACGGCCGTTTGCGAGTCGCAAAGGCCGAAAATCTGCGATTTTCAGCCTTTGCGAGTCGCAAAAGCCTTGATACATCTGGCCCAAAATCTTGTAACCATATAGGTTTGGAACAAACACGTTTCTTTCCAATAACAGTATCCTTAGTACAATTGAAATCTTTAACAGAGGTGTTGTTGATGTTTTGATTAGAAGAACAACATTCATCTGCACTGTGAAAATACTGACAGGACCGAAAACTGGGAGGCAATTCCCTGCTGCATGATGCCCTAAGCTTCTTGTAAAGGACATCTGACTAAAGGAAATACAATTAAGCTTTCGATGCTAAGGCCAATGCTATGCCCTCAAAGTGACTTGGACAATTGTATGCTATGCCACTGCTTTTCATAACTGCACACTTGTCAGCTATGGGTTAACCTACGCACAAGCCCACAGGCCGCTGAATTACAAGAGGGTTAGTTGTGGCAATTTGAAATCAAAAAGTGTGCCTTTTGTCAGATTACACGTATCTGAGTCAAGTTACTAAGCCCCAGTCACAGAAGAAGTCTAAAAACAAGATCACTATAGTGGAAAAAATTGGACTAGGAAAGACGACAAAAAACTGCATTACTCACAAGCTGGATAACCTATCTTTGCATTAGGGAGACATGTATTACTTATATTAGAGATACGCAAAATTAAATTTACACCGGTAGGTTTGTTGCGAAGTTGGACTCTTAGAAAAAATGCAGTATTGGAAACTTTATCAATTTCACAAAACTTCAATTACAGGTGAAATTTCCCCAAAAAAACACATTACTAATATGGTCAACCAGTTCTCGGGTCCCTTCAGTGAATAGAGAAAAACAGTCCTCTTTAACTAACCAATTTTTAATCACTAACAAATATCAAGCATTCCAGAATATTCATGGTTTCACAATATATGCATGGGTTTTAAGACATACTGAGGCATATCTGATTGGATGATTAGAGTGTGACCAGGATTCTTTTGTCCACTACTGTAACAAATCACCTCACACCTGTCCTGCCCTTCCCCTCTCATGTACAACCCATCTCTATTTCCTACGCCATACTGCACAGTGTAAGTGTGGCCTATTCTTTTTCAAGTGTCCCTAGTGATATGGGGGATAATAACTGCCAGCAAGTTGTAGATTTGTGTTTGGGTACCAGAAGCATCTCAGCAGTCAGGAAGGCTTTGGGAACTACTCCGTGTTTAAGGATTTTATCACCCAAAATAATCTGCAAAGTCAAAAATATAGTGAGTGGTTGGCCATCTTAAAACGTTTCTTTGTCCATTTTTCTGCTGAGTTGATTTGGCCTTTGAGGTAAGCACCTATGTGTGTGTGTTCTTTGCATTTCATCCTGGTCCTCGTGGCTCTGTAATATTGCTTTGGGTGGTGATTTGCTGCCAACATATATGAGAAGCCGGTCAGTATTTCCTCTCTGTGTTTAAGAGAGTAAGGGGTCTGTTGACTGTAGTTTATTTTCAGAGCGAGGTTGCAGAGTTCATTCGTCATATTGTGGTAAAGGCAGTAATCCTAGATATATCTTTCACTTCCGCTATTAGAGAGAATTGTGTCAATATTATGTGGTATCCCGGTTTCTCAATGCCGAGTGTGATGGCAACCAAGAGGTGTGGTCTGATGAGTCAAACCAGGCAGGGCTCTTGACTTGAAGAGATCCAGGCTTTGAATTAAAATTAGAACCTGTGTTGCAAGTGGTCTTTTGCAATGAGGAATGATGTCCTTGTAACACACAATATGTCAATGTAATGACTTAAACATCAAACCTATAACCCCATTCGAGGTCCAAGGGTCTGAGGAAAGTGGACTGTGACGGATGTGCGAGGAGGCAGCTGCCCTTCTAATGGACTCCGTGCTTCGAAAACCTAGAAATGTGGATGTCTATGGGGGAGAGACGAGAGTTGATCACTTGGCCTGAATGCCCTGCTCTGTCAGCGTTTTTTTTCTAATTATTTGTTCACTCAGGTATTTTGTAGCGTGCCATGTATCATCTCACGCTCTCCTCAGAATGCTTAAATAAGCAGAAAAAAACAAGTGTAAATCAATAAAAGTGGCTGACAGATTTGAGTTATATGTTAGGGAAACACCGTTTTTGACACGTGTTGATCACAAGACCAAGGCTACTCATTCAGGGGAATGGCCACCTAAACAGCTCATGTTAAGACGTTGACTGAATTGTAGATAGTTCGAGTGTGGAATCAGGCATGGGTTTCAATAGTGTTTTAGAATTTGGAACTTTACACTCACCATGAGCAGCTACCATGCTTTTGGTGTTTAAACTCTCTTTGGGGATGCAGGTGGGAGGAGGCCAGTCAGAGATTCCTGATGCAGATTTGATGCTATCTTTTACACGTGTAAAAGGCCATTGTTTTGGTAGACCTAGTGCTACTGCAGAGAGTTTTGGACTCAGCCTTGGACTCCAGCAGGAAACATTGCAGTGATTTCATGGCTGGTTCTGCATGATCATGTTGGAACTAATTGAAACAAATCCAGGTAACATGATTTTAAAATCCTTAGGCTAACCTGTCAAGATCACATTACAATAGGTTACATTTGCCCTAACGGGGCAACTAGTTAGCTCTACACAGTAAGCAATTCCCAGGAGTTGGATTTTTCAGAGTATGGATAATTGTATGTTAAAGCCATTGACCATAGTAAAGTGTTGATTTGAGAAAAAGAAGTGAGATTTCCATGGAAAGCGTTGCTCATCTTCTTGACTTTTGGTGTGATTTGCAGGTGCACGCCCCGGGCTCGAAGGTCAAATGAATGAGAAAGTGATGGGACATGCCACTCCTAACAGTAAGATCCAGGGACATAGCTGCTAACAGTAAAGCAGATGCAGTGGCACCAGAGGCCCGAATGGCTCACTACACTCCAATTATAGGTTTGTTTATACTGCCAGACCAAGTGATGGGGTTCCTTGTTTACGATAGGACCCATCACACTCTTGCTGCAACAGTGGGAAGAACTCAGATTAGACTCTGTTCAGGTGCTGAGCAAGAAAGCACAAGTAGCCACTGATGATAGAATATGGAGAATCCCTGGGATACTCTACATAACACTTTAAGCGTGGAAGATTCAATAGGTCCAACGAAAATGTCAGTGCTGCCGTTGAGGCAGAAGCAGTGGATCCAGACTAAAACACTCCTAGATTCATGCTTTTAGCCAAAACAATAATACATTGTGTTCTACGGGGGCAAAACACACAGGTTGATTGGGCAAGACATCCAGGATTAGGATCACTGACAGAATTTCAACCTCATAAATATCGACCTACAAGAATATCGAGTCAACAATATTGAGGGCAAAAATATCGACATCCTATCTACAACATGGTAAGTACAAAAATATCGAAAAAATAATATAGATGTAAAAAATATCGATGTTAAAAATATCGATTTTTTTTCTTTTAATATATAAATGTAAAATTAAGTATATAACACTAATAAATAAAATATACATATTTAAAAGTATCTAATAATGTTTAAAATTAATAAATAATACATATACATATCAATAATACATTAATTAAATATATACAGTAAATATATAATATATATGTACTGAACAATAAGTATTAATAATTATTTTACTAATTTATAAATTAATTAAATATATTCTAATTTACTAATACATTTAGAAACATAAAACAATAACATAAATAAAATGTAAGTAATATAAAAAATAAAATAAACATTTACATTTTTTACAATTAATTATATAAAACGTTGGATAGCGTAAGGGTAAAAATTACTATTCCTACTCCAGAGAGTGCAACAGTAGGGAAAGCGTTTGATAGCGTAGGGGTAAAATTACTATTCCCACTCCAGAGAGTGCAACAGTAGGGAAAGCGTTGGATAGCGTAGGAGTAAAAATTACTATTCCCACTCCAGAGAGTGCAACAGTAGGGAAAGCGTTGGATAGCGTAGGGGTCAAAAATACTATTCCCACTCCAGAGAGTGCAACAGTAGGGAAAGCGTTGGATTGCGTAGGGGTACAAATTACTTTTCCCACTCCAGAGAGTGCAACAGTAGGGAAAGCGTTGGATAGCGTACGGGTAAAAATTACTATTCCCACTCCAGAGAGTGCAACAGTAGGGAAAGCGTTGGATAGCGTAGGGGCAAAAATTACTATTCCCACTCCAGAGAGTGCAACAGTAGGGAAAGCGTTGGATAGCGCAGGGGTAAAAATTACTATTCCCACTCCACAGAGTGCAACAGTAGGGAAAGCGTTGGATAGCGTAGGGGTAAAAATTACTATTCCCACTCCAGAGAGTGCAACAGTAGGGAAAGCGTTGGATAGCGTAGGGGTAAAAATTACTATTCCCACTCCAGAGAGTGCAACAGTAGGGAAAACGTTGGATAGCATAGGGGTAAAAATTACTATTCCCACTCCAGAGAGTGCAACAGTAGGGAAAGCATTGGATAGCGTAGGGGTAAAAATTACTATTTCCCCTCCAGAGAGTGCAACAGTAGGGAAAGCATTGGATACCGTAGGGGTTAAAATTACTATTCCCACTCCAGAGAGTGCAACAGTAGGGAAAGCATTGGATAGCGTAGGGGTAAAAATTACTATTCCCACTCCAGAGAGTGCAACAGTAGGGAAAGCGTTGGATAGCGTAGGGGTAAAAATTACTATTCCCACTCCAGAGAATGCAACAGTAGAGAAAACATTGGATAGCGTAGGGGTAAAAATTACTATTCCCACTCCAGAGAGTGCAACAGTAGGGAAAGCATTGGATAGCGTAGGGGTAAAAATTACTATTCCCACTCCAGAGAGTGCAACAGTAGGGAAAGCGTTGGATAGCGTAGGGGTAAAAATTACTATTCCCACTCCAGAGAGTGCAACAGTAGGGAAGGCGTTGGATAGCGTAGGGGTAAAAATTACTATTCCCACTCCAGAGAGTGCAACAGTAGGGAAAGCGTTGGATAGCGTAGGGGTAAAAATTACTATTCCCACTCCAGAGAGTGCAACAGTAGGGAAAGCGTTGGATAGCGTAGGGGTAAAAAATACTATTCCAACTCCAGAGAGTGCAACAGTAGGGAAAGTGTTGGATAGTATAAGGGTTAAAATAACATACTTATAAATAAACGATTTTTGTAATTATAAAAAAATAAACTATTAAATAAATATAAACAATATACAATACCTATACTTAATTATAAAACACATGCTTAGCAAAATATATTTTACCTAAAATTAATTTAAAATAATACCATTTAATAATATTTAATTACCAATTAATAATTAATTAACAATTATATTATTAACAATACAATTAGTTTTAATACATTATTAATTAATTAAATTTACTTTACTTCCCACCATATTTCCCTATAAAACCACTACCCACAACATAACACATTTATCCATTTATGAATCAATGAAAAATAATTAGCAAATAATTAAAATTAATTAACTATTAATTAAAATTAATTACCAATTAATTAAATTTATTTTATAATTCCTACGAATTATTAAATAATTAACCATAATTAAATTACTCCCCACCCTATTCCCCTATAAACCCACATCCCGCTACAGAAAATATATATCAATTAATCAATTAATTTATTTTTTTCCAATTAATTAATAATAATTAGCAATTAATTATAATTAATTAATTAATCCTACTAATTATTAATCAACTTACCATAATTAAATTACTTCCGACCCTACTCCCCTATAAACCCACAACCCGCTACAGAACATATATATCAATTAATAAATTAATTAAAATTATTTTCCTATTATTTTCAAATAATTACCAATTAATTATAATTTATTAATAAATCCTATTAATTAATAATCAATTTACCATAATTAAATTACTTCCCACCCTATTCCCCTATAAACCCACAACCCGCTCCGGTACTAAAACATACAATTTTCTTATAAATTATTTTATTATTATATAAAATTAATACACATATAATAGTAATTATTTTAAATACTTAAATTAAACATATAACACATACATAATAAAAAACTATAAAATAATACAAATATCGATATTAGTGTCATCGAAATTAGTAACATCGATATATATGCTATCGATATTACTAACTTAGATATTACTTACATCGATATTAAGAACTTCAATATTACTTACCTTGGGTCGATATTCTGTCCTACGATATTCTTGACTTCGATATTATGCTCCTTCGATATTTCAGACTCGATATTATGGTAGGTCGATATTTCCTACTCGATATTTTGACTGTGTACCCCAGGATTATGAGGCTGATCTCCATAATGTTAGCCAAAGCGTGCTTGATTATTCAGGGTCCCGACTATTAGACTGGTAGAAGGTGGTAAAGTTCTTCATTTTCTTGAAGCTTTGAATTGATATTAGGACTTAGTTGCATACATTTTGGTAGACCTCTGTCAACATTTTAATAAATTCAATGAAACTATGTCATCAAAATTGAGTTAGAGTGGTGCTTCCTGAGACAGGAAGCGTGGTGAATCATAGAATTTGTGGTGTAGAATGGGGTTTACTTAAGGGTGCATCATTCTTCTGAGAAATAATGAGCTCTATTCAGAAGTACATCAAGTCTTTTTCAGGAGGGATCACTTTCTAGTTGATTTTTGTTGGGCCTAAGTGCTCATTCAAAAGTTCAATTTCAGTGGATAGTAGTTAACTCTTAGGTATCAATCAGGTTGGGGTTTACACGTCCCCTGTGTATGAAATTATTTCAGTCCTGTGTATAACAATTTCTTGCTGGCTTTTTCAGGAGCTTCCTTGGTCTTGTTAATGTTCCTATGAGTGGGTGATTGGTCAAAATGGATGGATATCAGTTCCTGGATGAATTTAGTGAAGGCTATTGCAGAGATCGCCAGAACTATGTGAGTGGCTATTTATTCCTGATTTGATTAGATTTGGGTATTAATTCGGGTTCAGAGGTTTGCCATTGATGTTTAAGCTGGAATAGATAATAATGGTGGGTCTAGCTTTGGTGATAAACATTTAACATGATCCGGGATTCTACCAGAGGAAGTGCCAGTTTCTAATTGGCATTAGAGAAACATTTGAGGGTTCTGGGGTTTGCTAGTTCAATGAGGTTGTCCTATTTCTTACTGTCAGAAACTGAGACATGATGTTTAGTTATATCCTAGCCTGGGATGAGTGGAAAGCTTGTTCTAATGTGCTTAGCAGTGACCATGGAAGAAATGCATTCAAATCTTTTGTATTGCATGGGGCAATTGAGATGTTGGTTGGAGGCTTGGGGGTCAGTTTACCGTTAATCTATGTGCCTTGCAGACTGGTAGAGTACGACATAGGTGAAATAGCCACATACTTTTTCTGAAATGATCCTTCTCCTGTTGTTTATTTCTGTCATGGTGAAGTTTAAAAATCTCTTTCTAAAGTGAGTTGATACACATACTGGTCCAGCCAGCACCCTTTACTTGAAGCTGTGGCCTAAGATCTCAGTGGGCTCAGTGGTCTCTGCATCAACGAAAGTTTAAGCATTTGCCCCTTCACTTATTACATGAGGCTAAAGGTCACATGCATGTGAATAATGAATGAACATACATTTCGACTTAAATTCTCATTTCAATCCCTTTCAAAATAAAACCTGACACTTCTCGTAAATATTTGTGAGTGAGGCATTTCATAGTTGCTGCAATCCACCCTCTGCAATGATTATGAGGAGATTTTCTTCTGCTCAACCACTGCCTGCAGACCACACTGGTGGATGTACAAATTTCTGTTAAGATCATTATACCAACTCTTTGACTCGGGGTTGGCCATGATCTTGTAGCTCATTATCACAGCTCAACTTACCATTACACTGTCCATAACTGTAATACATTATGTCTTTCCTTCTCCACTGTTTTGCTCTCAATCAATCTTCAATCAATCAATACATCTGGATTTGTATAGCCCTGCTCTTCTCCTGCGAGGGTCTCAAAGCACTGGGAGGAGGGAACTGCTTCTGAGGTGTTAGTGAAAGTGCCAAGGGGCATATTATCAAGGGGGTTTATCTCCGCTTTTTTGGCTTTAAAAGCCAAGAAAGCGGAGATAAAATGATCTCCCTATTACCAAGCTGTCGCTAACACCAGTTAGTGACAGCTAATAGGAGATAGCGACCAACTTGGGCCCCGCTTTGCATGTCAGTGATATTTATCACTAATGACATGCAAAGTGGGCGTGCCAAGATGTTAGCGACTGGAAACAGTCCCTAACATCGCTATCTCCTATTACCAACTTTTGGAGATATTCGCGCTAAGCGCGAATATCTCCAAAAGCTAACACCTGCCCTGAGCAGTTCTTAGCCATGTTATCCAATGGGAGGTGGATAACATGGCTAAGAGCATTTGCTCGATAATGCATGAATATCACTGACTTTTCAGCGATATTCATGCATCGCGGCCGTTTTTTATCGCATTTGCGATAAACCTTGCTAATAGCAAGGTTTATCTGCGATAAAAATCGCTGATGTGCGGCAATAATTTTTGTCTCTAAACAAGTTAGAGACAAAAATTATTGCTAGTTGTTGGTAATATGCCCCCAGGTTTTTAGGCCTTTGCTGAGTTCTTGTATGGTGGGGACTGTTCGGAGCTGGAAGCTGTTCCGGGATGTGGCGGCCAGGTGAGAGAAATAGTGAGTCTGCTCTAGCTTCTGTGGACATGAACCATGTGGGCATGGAGAGTGATGGGGAGAATAGTTGCCAGGTGCGCTTGTGGAAGTTCAACCTGTGGTTGAGGTATGCTGGTCCTATGTTGTGAACCGTCTGGGAGTCATAGGTGAGCAGTTTGAACTGCCACCTTTAGCTGACAAGGAGCCATTGTAGTGCCTTAAGGTAGGGGGGCAATGTGGGTACGTCTCAGGAGGTCGAAAATGAGCCTGGCTGCAGTGTTCTGGATGGTCTGGAGTCTGTTGAGTAGTTGTGAGGTGATCCTCACATAGAGGGCATTCCCATAGTCCAGTCAGCTCGTTATGATGTCCTTGGTGACGGTGCATCTGGGACTGGTGGGGAGCCATTTGAAGATTTTCTTAAGCATGCCGACGGTGAGGAAGCAGGCGTATGAAACAGTATTCACCTGCTTCCTCATCGTGAGCCCATTGTCGAGTATTATACCAAGGTTCCTTGCATGTTCTCTGGGTGTGGGTGCTAGCTAAGTTCTGCTTGCCACCTGGAATCATCCCATGGGGAGGTGTTGCTCACAAATATGAGTACCTCTGTTCTGTTTGAGGCATCTATTCATTTCAAAACTTTATTCGATTCAATACAGAGAATCATAAAAGTAGAAGTACATTTACAAAATACAGTTAAAAATTCATTATAAGAAGACAGTTTTACAGTTTATGGCACTATAAAATTCATTGGCAGGTAAAGTCACATAACCATATTTTTACATTCAATTAATCATCTCTGGGTGGTGCATAATTCATTGAGCAAGGGTGTTTTTAAGAACAGGTAAAATAGGTAGTAGAGAAAATCACGATGCAGAAATATAAAGTGTACATATCAAGTGGTCTTATTCTTGGGGCAAAGTTTTAGCCATACCGTTTCCTAATCAGGAGTGACACTCGTATAAAGTTCAACATTGCACAGCAGACTGTAGGGGATGACAGAGATATTAAGAAATCATAACCTTCTTTATAATGGCGTAGTTGTTTTTCCTTGAGAATCGGTTTAATAAACCTGGTTCTCGGGTCTTTATATAAGGAACAAAAAAGAACAAGATGCATTGTGTTTTGGCTATCTTTGTTATTACAAGTGCAAGGCGGGAGTTCCTCACACCAGCCCCTCTGTATGGGAAATGCAAAAAGAAAATGCAAAGTGTGTAGCCTAAATCTTGTCAGATAAAAGCGCCATTGTACATGATTTGTGAAGGTCAGATAAAACTGGTGCTGTAAGGCAGCCTTAGGGGCATAGGGGCTGTCCATGGAGTTTACAATCGAGGACTTCCAGTAATTTGATTTAATTACATTTTTAATACCCCCCTGTATATTTTCAGGATTGTCGAAGGTATCACCCAAGCCTATTTTGTGAAACATTTCGTTTACATAGGATAGCCAGGGGATTTGATTCATATTTAACAATTTTAGACAATCCTGGAGAATATC
Organism: Lissotriton vulgaris; assembly: GCF_964263255.1. NCBI lineage: Eukaryota > Metazoa > Chordata > Amphibia > Caudata > Salamandridae > Lissotriton > Lissotriton vulgaris. The sequence goes on along the minus strand of NW_028248512.1, from coordinate 462,924 downwards.
TTTGGTAAGCTGCAAATCCTCCGATAACCATATTTTGCCCCATAGCAATAGAGGCGAAAGACGAATAATGTCACTCACATAGTTTAAACCTAATTCATTGTGGGCGAATCTGTTTGAGGAGCCTGATGGGATGGCCAAGACACGTTTTAAAAATTTGTTTTCCATGATCTGTACCGTGTCGGGGCTATCTGTCCCCCAGACCCCTGCCCCGTAGGTAGCAATCGACAGACATTTTGCTTTATACAGAGTTTTTAAATGTATAATAGGTTTTTGGCCTAATTTGCCACAGAAGCGGAACAGTCCCTCTATTGAGCGACTAGCACTCTGGACTCGTGTCTTCATTAACGGTGCCCAACTTAGTTTGTAATTAAAAAGATTTCCCAAGTAATTAAAATTTTCAACCTTGTCAATGACGGAGTTACTCACTACAAACTTTCTGCTCTTGGTGCCCTTCGGGCCAGAGACCATGATAAAAGACTTAGCAAAATTTACTTTAAGGTCTAGGTCCAACATAAATTTGTGAAAGGCGTCAAGGCAGTGCTGCATACTGTTTGCTGTGAGTGTCATGAGTACCGTATCATCGGCATAGGAAAGCATTGGAATGCTTCTGCCATTGATTTTTGGAAAATCATAACAATGGTCCAACAAGTATTTTTCCAGGCCATTTGTATATACAAGGAATAAAAAAGGAGCTAATATGCATCCTTGTCGGACACCCTCGGTCGAGGGAATGCACTTGGTTTTCTCTCCCCCTGGCCCAAACCTTATGGCCACCGTAGTAGATTCATGAAGTCTGCGAAGAAGAGTGACCAGGGGTTCCTCGAAACCCATGTCCTCCATCATTTGCCACAACTTACTACGACACACAGTGTCAAATGCACTTGAGAGGTCCATAAAAGCAAGATGGATTGAAGATTTTCTTGCCTTCGTGTATTTCCCAATAATTAGGGCCAGATTGAGGCACTGTTCAACAGTGCCTTTGCCTTTTCTGAATCCATATTGGGAATTCACAATGAGACCCACCGAATCCGCCCATGATTCTAATCTTGCTAAAATAACCCTGCCCAAAATCTTGCATGATGCATCAATTAATGAAATTGGGCGATAGCATCGGGGGTCTGATCTATCGCCCTTCTTAAAAATTGGCACCACCACTGCATCCTTCCATGATGCCGGAATATGGCTAGTGACAACTGCTTTAAAAACATTCAACAGCACAGGTGCCCAGACCTTGACGTTGTGCTTAAAAAAGTCCAAGGGTACTCGGTCGGGGCCAGGTGCTTTTAGTGGTGTGCCTTTTAATAGCGCATCCTCCACTTCTTGCAGAGTCAACGATAAACTCAGGGAAAGGGAAGATTGGGGAACTACAGATACCCTTACATCTCCTGACGATATCTCATTCGGTTGAATTTTATGAGGATTAAAGATGTTCCCAAAGTGATTTTCCCATGACTCACAGTCAATCTCCATCACGATATTGTCCATACCATTATTTGCAAAGAGGGGGCGATTGATGACTTCCTAGAAAAGTCTGCTATCCTTTAATTCCGTTGATTTTTCTAGATCTTCCCAGGCTTGATTTTTTAAGCCCAACTTCCTTGATTTGATAGCTTCTTTGTAAGCTAGTCTAGCTGCTCTAACCGATTCTGTATCCCTAGGTTTTTGTTTTAATGCTGCTTTCAGCGATCTGTGCGTTGCTGAACATGCAGCATCAAACCATCTGGGGCCTAACTTTTTATTTTTACCAACCGGGATGTGGCGGCCAGGTGAGAGAAATAGTGAGTCTGCTCTAGCTTCTGTGGACATGAACCATGTGGGCATGGAGAGTGATGGGGAGAATAGTTGCCAGGTGCGCTTGTGGAAGTTCAACCTGTGGTTGAGGTATGCTGGTCCTATGTTGTGAACCGTCTGGGAGTCATAGGTGAGCAGTTTGAACTGCCACCTTTAGCTGACAAGGAGCCATTGTAGTGCCTTAAGGTAGGGGGGCAATGTGGGTACGTCTCAGGAGGTCGAAAATGAGCCTGGCTGCAGTGTTCTGGATGGTCTGGAGTCTGTTGAGTAGTTGTGAGGTGATCCTCACATAGAGGGCATTCCCATAGTCCAGTCAGCTCGTTATGATGTCCTTGGTGACGGTGCATCTGGGACTGGTGGGGAGCCATTTGAAGATTTTCTTAAGCATGCCGACGGTGAGGAAGCAGGCGTATGAAACAGTATTCACCTGCTTCCTCATCGTGAGCCCATTGTCGAGTATTATACCAAGGTTCCTTGCATGTTCTCTGGGTGTGGGTGCTAGCTAAGTTCTGCTTGCCACCTGGAATCATCCCATGGGGAGGTGTTGCTCACAAATATGAGTACCTCTGTTCTGTTTGAGGCATCTATTCTGTATCCAGCTTGCAATGCTGGTCATGCATCTGTGGAAGTTTTCTTTGGTGTTGATGGTGTCTGAAGACACGGAGAGGATGAGCTGGGTATCGTCAGTATAGAAGTGGATGTTCATAGTGTAGGATCTGACCAGGGTGGCCAAAGGGGCAATATAGGTGTTGAATAGGGTCGGGCTTAGTGAGGATCCTTGTGGAATGCTGAATATGATGTTTCTTGGACCGGAGGTTTGTGGCGGGATGTGGATACTTTGGGTTCTTCCAGAGAGGAGGGAGGTGATCCATTTGAGGGCATTACCCCGGATCCCCATTTAGTAAAGTCTGTGTAGGAGGCTGGAGAGGGACACAGTGTCAAAGGCAGCAGAGCGGTCGAGGAGCATCAGGGCAGCTGTCTCTCCCTTGTCTAGGAGAGTCCTGATGTCATCTGTTGCCACGATCAGGGAGGTTTTGGTGCTGTTATTTGAGCGAAACCCAGATGGAGAGGGTTCCAGTAGGTTGTTGGTTTCTAGGTGAGTGCTAAGTTGGAGGTTGTTTGAAAATGAGGCATTATCTGTTAGGCCTGCATAAATAACATGTCACATTTATCCTTCACTGGGAACCAAACACCCTATTGTAGTGCTTGGCTCCCAGAGGGTAGCATTGCAGAGCAGTCTAAGGCTTACTCAAGGGAAGTGGTGACCCACCCCATCATCTCAACAAACATTAAAAATAGGTACACCTGCCCTGGGGACACATAAAACCTGACTGAGCATCTCATACTGTCCATACAGTATATTACTCTACATCTTAGGGGTTAACAGTCTGGGTGGTTCTTCACCTAAAGCAGCAGCAAGAATACATGTTTAGACATCACTTTAAATGAGGTACTTATCATAGCTGATAACAGTTGTAATGCATTGCAATCACAGAACCCTAAAAAGCATCACAGTTATAATCACAGGATTACGCATATACAGCCAGACACCCAAGCAGGAATGTCCAGCAACATAACCCCACTTTGCTTATGAATTCACATTACACATGTGATTTACAGTCCCACCATAGAAATAACATTGGTAAATGCACTTGTCGCGCAATTGCACCTCTTCATCTCCAGGGGATGCCCTTCTCCAGACATCCTCAGCACAGCCCTCCATACATTGAGACAGTCCCTAGTGCACCCCCAGCTGCAGAATAAAAGTTCAAGCCCCGGAACACTTTGAATGTAAGCAGAGCCCTTGAGGGGTTATTTCTTTGGTGTCCCCCGGAATCTTAGGGGTGGACTTGACTCTTCATGCTGGGGGAGACTGCGTAGCTCCTGCAGCTCCCCCTACACCTTTGCACACACCTGGCGGTGACCCTGTCCTCGTGCAGTCACCACATGCTGAAAAACAGGTATTTTCCTGCAGGCTTGACCAGGCTCTGCAAAGCATTAAGGGGCGCTCTTCCCCCATCTTTCACATTTTGGATTAGTGACTGCCCCGCTGCTCCGGGGAGAGCTGCGATGCTGTCGATGGCGACCCTGTGCCGCATTTGCCCATCGGTGGGGGTTCGTCCCACCCGGACTCCTTGCCTGCACGGGTGAGCTTTGAATCTCGGGGAGCCCACCCCCGGCCGCTCTTCTCCACTTTTCGGGGGCCCGGTCCCACCCGGGCACCCCGCCTGTCTGCCTTGTTGGAGAGCCACATGGGGAGCCCACCCTAGAGGCTCCCACCAGCTCCCCAACTGGCCATAACCCTCGCGTGCTGCAACAGGAGCCGGCCTCTCTGTTCTCGTCTGCCCGCTCCTGCGGGCAGACACGGAGAGTCTCGCCGGTCTGGCCAGACCTCGGGAGAGTGTGACGGCACTTCCCCCACCTTCCTCTGGTCACTGGGGAGTGCCGTGGCACTCCCCCTCTTGCACGGGGCACTCCGGGGCCCGGAGTTGGGGTCCCGGGCCCCTTACCCCTATAGGTCTTCACAGGGAGTGCGATGGTGCATTGGTCATGGAGTTGAGATCCCGGGCCCCTGATAGGTCTTGCGCTCCCCGGCTTCCCTTCCTAACGGCGGGACTCAGAGTTGGGATCCCGGGCCCCAGAGTCCTTTTTGCAGGGGTTGTGTTGCGATCCCCGACCTCAATTATCCCTGGGAGCCAGGGTGGGCTCCTGGCACCCCATGTGGGCTACTTCTCGGGAGCACAACGGCGCTCCCTGACTTCGCTTTGTGTGGGAGCAGCCCCCAGGACCTGACCCACCATGCAGGCACATCTTGGACCAAGGGGCGGAGCCCCACGAACTTTTTTGTTGGTCCTCACTGAGGTCAAAGGTTGCCTACCTTCTGGGGGCATATCTCGCCCCCCCAGGTGGACGATCTGCTCCATTTTGGCCTCTTCTTGCTCCTGGTGGTCTTCCCAAGCCACTGGGAGCACTTTTTTTTTGCCCTCCTGTTCTAAGGGAGGGTGAATTCATCAGGGCGCGGTCTTCACTTGCTCCCTGCACTAGCCTTTCACCTGACTCTCCTCCTGGGCCTATCTTCTCCTTGCACAGAGGCCCAGGCTTCTGCTCACTGGTCCTGGTCTCCCCTTGAGGCACAAGTCAGGGTCCTGGGCCAGTCTGGAGGTTCTTCCTTCCAGCTGCCCATGGTGCCAGGCCCCAGCACCAGTCTTCCTAAGCAGACCACACCCCAGAGAGCTCCTCTTCCTGTGCAAACTCTTTTTAAAGAATTTGGAGGGGTTGGAAGGCAGTCTCTGTTTGCACTATCAAACAGCGACACATCTCCTCTCTGCCCCTCCTCCTTCCTTCCTGCCTGGCCTCCGGGTTAGTTCAAGATGTCATCGTCCAGGGGTCTCCTGCTATATGGTCTCTGAAAGCCCCTTCCCCCTTGCTGCCTTATCTCCAGAGCCGCTTGGTGCCTGGCACCAGGTGACAGCTGCTGATGGATTAACCTGTAGCTCTACCCATCTTCTCTTCTTGAGAGGAGACCTTCACCCTTGGAATGGTTGTAGTTTAGGGATAGGCCTCTGATGCTACAGCTTGGGGAGGAAGCTCATTAATCCAGCCTGGTAGAGTCAGCCCAGCCAGGCTCTGGTTATGAGCTGACTCAGAGGAATATGGCATTTCTGGATGACCCAAAAGCAGTACAGATGTGACTTTGGACTCTGCAGAATAGTACTTCACACCTAAGTTACAGTTGACTTTAGTGCATGTCTGGAATTTGTAGGCCCTAGGGAAGTGAAACTTTCCCATGTGATCCCCATCCTCATAGGGGAATAATGAAGTGGTCTTTCAGTGAAAACAGTAAAGCACACTGACTTTCCCTTACATGTTTCTCCCCATTGTATAAAGCCTATTCCATGACACCACTCTGCATAATTCCTGCCACACCATTCAATTTGTAGCTGCTCCTGGGCTGCACACGCCAGGAATCTCCACTGCACCGCCCCTACACATGTACACACGCATGTACACACGTGTCTGCATGCAACCAGCCCGGTGCCCCTTACTCCGGCAGCAGCGCAGCAGCCTACCCTCACCAGGGGGACACCGGTAAAATCCACATGCAGTCTCTTTCATCATGAGTTCACTTTGGGTGAGTTCAACTTATGAGGCTCTCCCACAGTAAAAGCTCAACAATTAGGGGTTTAAAAAGCAAAAAATCCGGGTGGCTCAGATGGTCAGAACCACCTAACAGAGGTTTGTTGCCTTTTCCTGAACTTTCACTGGAAAGGGGAGCAGGGAGATGGGACTGTAGTTTTTGGGGTCTTTGGGGTCTGCAGTGGGATTTTTGAGGAGCAGTTTGACTTCAGCCGGTTTCCATCCCTCTGGAATAGAGGCTGAGGTGATGGATGCATTGATGATGGTAGTGTTCTTTGTTTATGGTGCTGTTTCCTAGGTTGAGCATGTGGTGGGGATAGGGGTCCCTTGTTGCTACTGAGTGGATGGTGTTCGTGATGATGGCGGTTGTTAGCACCAAGAGAGGTTCCCATGTGGTTAGAGAGGCTTTGTTGGGGTCGGTGAGGTTGAGGAGTCTGGTGAGTTTGGCTGTTGGAGGTTGGGGGTGAGGTTTTCATAGATGGTGGAAATTGTGCTGTAGAAGAAGTCTGCGGGGGAGTCGCGAGAGCCTGGGAGGAGGTGATAGTATTTTCAGTGGCTGTGGGGCTAGAGAATTTCTTGATGATGCAAAATAGTTCCTTACTGTGGTTGGAACTGGCTTCCAGGTGGTCAGTCAGGGTGCTTTGCTTGGAATTTTTGAGGTGTTGGTGGTACTTGTTGAGGGCTAATTTGAAGGTAGCTCAGTCAGTGTTTTGTTGGAGCAACCAATCCTTTCAAGTCGCTTTCAGTTGCACTTGCTGGATTTGAGCTCCGGGGTGAACCAGCTGGAGTGTTTGGAGGATCTGCTCGCTTTGGTGAGTTTGAGGGGTGCAACCTTGTCTCCACAGTTTGTGATCCAAGTGTTGATGTTTTCAACTGCCTCCTCAAGGTCGGTGGTGGTCTTGGGGTTGAGGTGCTGAGGGTGATTGTCCAGAGGTTTTAATTTACTTTGCTCCAGCTCCTATGGGGGGTGCTGGATGGTAGGGTGGGGTGGTTATTATGTAGAAGTGGATGATCAAGTGGTCCAATCAAATGATTTTGGCTGAGTGGCTGTACCTTACTCCGTCACTGGATGAGATTGTGGGGTCCAGTGTGTGTCCGGTGATGTGTGTGTGGTCTGTGACTGGTTATGAAAGGCCGAGGATGTCCATGCTGTAAAGAAGGTTTGCTGTGTTGGTGTCATTGGGGTCCTCCAGATGTTTTGTTACATTAAATAGTATTTGTATAGTGCTCAGCTGCCACCAGTGGTGCATCATGGACATGAGTGGTAGACGAGGATACCCACCAAGGACACCTAGCTACTGACTACCCCGGAAGGAAACAATCTCACTTACAACATTAGCGCATACTTCTCAATAAAAACGAAAAAGTATTCCTTTCAAAGTTTTGTATAACGCCGACATGCGACCAGTTAGTTGTCCACTATGAGGCCATCAAGGTTTCCTTGCAACTGCACGTGACGTGGTGATGTCTGAGCCAAAGCGTCCGAGCAGATTGACTCTTACCTACCAGCACCAGCACGTGGTTCGGAGAATAAAAGAAGAAACACGCCCCAAAGTTACAGCAATCGAAAACATTTATGAGCATTAACCGTACATCTGCTGCCTCTTGGAAGCTTTCTTCCCACAAGTAGAACGCCCCTCCCCACAGTCCCTTCCTTCAAGTTTTGAAAAGTGAAAATCTTTATTTGACTCCTCTGTTGGATTATAGACATAATGATCGGGTGTGCTCGGGTGTATTGTGGTTTAAAGACAAAGGAACAAGTTTTAAATCTGTGGAGAGAGCAGGCGAGAACAGGTTAGAATCGATGGGGTAGATTGTGGAAAGAGCGAGTTAAAAATGAAGGGAAATAGTGGTAAAGCTGTCGAGAGAGGGGAAGAGAATGGCTTAGAATCACCTGGCTTCATGGAGGAAAATGTGGGTTAAAAATGAATGGACAAGGTGTCATGCTATGGATATAACAGGTTAGAATCAGTGGGTTAGACTGAGGAAAGAGCAGGTCAAAAAATGAAAGAAAAAGTGGTTGAGCTGTGGAAAAAGGTGGGAGAGGATGGGCTAGATTATTCATCTATTAGCGCATACTTCTCAATAAAAACGATAAATAAATATTTCAAAGTTTTGTATAACGCCGACATGCCACCAGTTGCCCAACATGAGGCCATCAAGGTTTCCTGGCAACTGCAGGGGTCATGGTGATGTCAGAGCCAAAGCGTCCGAGCAGATTGACTCTTACCTACCTCCCAGCACCAGCACGTGATTCGGAGAATAAAAGAAGAAACACGCCCCAAAGTTACAGCGATTTAAAACCTCCATGAGCATTAACCGTACATCTGCTGCCTCTTGGAAGTGGGACTCCCCTCCCCACAGTCCCTCCAAGTTCTCGGGCTCTCGTCCTGCCAACGCGCTCAGACGGCCCGCGGAGATGGGAACTGTACACCAAGCCCATTTTCCATGCATGATTCCAGCCCCGAGGTCTGATTAAAACAAGATGTGGATAAATAAACACAAAAGGAACGCACGCTTTGCTGTGTTTAGCGCAATGGCTTCGGTGCGGTAAAAGATCATGACCTCAGTCTGCCCTGACTCATGCAGTGCACCCAGTGACCGATCCCCCGCCCCCCTCGAGCTACTCTTGGCAAAGTCTAGTCAGCACTTGGCTGATTCTGCGAAACTGACGTTCAAATATTCAAATCTTCAGAACGATTATAGTTTCTTAGAATGGCTCTCCTGTTACTCTCCAGATATAATACACAAACGTTCAGTCCTCTGCTGAAGTATTCACTGGGCCGCACTGGGAACCACCACAACTTCCATCCATTGGGGAATATGGGAGGCAGCACAAACCAGTGACACCAGAATAGTGTGAAAATGCCTCTTTTTATTGAAACAGATGCACATCACAATTATAACCTGGGCTTGCACCGTACAAAACAACAACCACACTATACACAAATTGTTACCTATGTTAATTACCCCCATCCTTAAAATTCCCTTCCCCCCACAAAGTTTAAACATGCCAAAATCCCTGGCTGATCCCCAGCAATTGGGACCTTTAACTTCTCCTGCATTTTACAGCAACAATTTTTTAATTTTTTAAAATTTATTGCTTTTCAAAAAAGTGATACAGTACAATACAAAGAACATACCATGCCGGTGGTGTGTAATCAATCAGACACAGAGCGGGAGCATGTTACATACATAATTACCCAAACTATGCATGCCGTGAGGACAGTGAGAACATTATAGACCTGCAGAGAAATCGACCAATTATGTATACATACACCATGTAGCGTAACTCAACTTTACAGTTAGATAATATGTAAGATCCACTGGCAACGTATTATCTTACATACTTGTTGTTTACTTTTAACACTTATTATTGTCTCGTAACCTCCACTTAACCTTGTTTTACATATTGCATTCTGGAGATCACACAGGCATTTCCGCATCCCCGGCCTCCCCAGTATTGACAGGGTTAACAACATGTATCCGAGCCCATTCAATAAATGGCTCCCAGATCTCCCTTGGTCGGGAGGTCGTGGCATGACTTCCCAGTAGGTCACTAGTTGTGTTTGACCATATGTTGCTTCCCTCAGCCATTCTGTGATTGTGGGCGACCTACTTTTTCCACATATAATTGCTAACTGTCGCCTGGTAAATAACAGGAGCCGAGCGTGCTATTTGCGTTTTTTAATGTGCGTGTTTTTAACATATCCTAATATGCCCACCGGAGGGGAGAGGGGCACCCTGAGGTCCAGGATTTGATTAATAGATTAAAAAATGCGAGATCAATACACACTGATGGCAGGATATTCCCAAGCCATATGAAGGAACGATGCAGCATCTGTACCGCACCGCCAGCAGCGGTACATTTCTCTTAATCACATCGGTGTAGGCTAATAGGCGTACTGTAATAGTGGTGTAAAAATTTTAAATGGATGAGTCTGAGTTTATAGTTAGGTGAGAGGTCAGTCATTTGAGCACAACAGTATGTCCATTCTTTGTCTGTCAATGGGACATGCAACTCCATGTCCCATTTAAGCCGAGCATACAGTCACCCCAGGTGCATCTGTCTGCATATGTGTGTACAGTCTGCGGATCGATTTACGTGGGGACGGAGTGATCAATACATTTTCCAGGACATTTAGGGTAGGCGGTTGAGATTGGAAATCTGTATACAGCTGTCGGCAGGCGGCACAGAGTTTATGATATAGAAATAATTCCCCAAAAGGAACCCTCTCTCCCTCTTCTGCGTTGGATATTCCCTGAAGTTCCCTCCCGGGTATAAGTCGGCAAAAGTATTTAGTGTCATTGTCTGTGCAATCTTGCTACTTATCTCTTCCCTAACATTAGGTAACATAGGATTTTTTGCAAGGGGGATCGAGGGAGCATACAATATAGGTATCCAGGCCTGTCTTCGCAAACCCTCCCACACCCATCTGAGTGTTTCGGCCGTTTCGATCCCATCAGTGGGCTGTTTATGTTTCTGATAGACTGCCACTTGCAGCGGAACAGGTGCCACTGCAACTCGTTCTACAGTTACACGTGGTTGAAATGGCGTCGGATGTACCTAATATTGTAGAAATTGTGCCTGCGCACACAGTGCATATAATTTCATGTCCGAGGCACCCAGCTCTCCCTGGCTGGTTGGTAAAGACAACAGTTCCCATGAAACCTTAGCTTGGCCGCCTGCCCACACCAACAAAATCAGCAGTAAGCATGGGTGGAAAATCCGTTCCGCTTGCGGATTTTCGGTAAATTCACAATCCGCGAACTCTCGCGAATTTACCGAAAATCCACAAATTCGCACGCAGCGGATTTTTTTGCTTGGTGATACAATATTGCCGCGTGCGGCGTTCACTTACCGTCATTCAGTGTTTGCCGAGTTGTTTTTCTCGATATTTTGCGAGTGCTGCGCCATTTTGGATCTTGCTGCAGGATCCCGCGGGAGTTTGGCGACGCATTTGCGAACATGTAGATGCGGCGGGCAGCAACAATCTCGCACTCGCGAAATTACAAAATTTGCAATTCTGCACAAGAAATCCACTAGCAAGTAGCATAAACCTTCTGAAAATTATGATTTTTATCAGAATAACTCCTCAGGTTGACATTTGCCTATATTTTTTGGATTTGAGGCCTTTTTGACTTTCTTTGGATCACTTTTGGATTAGAAATCAACTTTCACAAGTAAGTTTGTTTGGGGCATTACAGTTGCTGTTCTGCAGAAAAACGAGTTTTGCAAAACTGAAAGCACTCAGCAGGTGCAAAAGTTCACTCATCATTAGTAACCATTCCCTGTAGTGCTTCCTGAGGGGCCCCTCCAGAGTTCAGTTGCCTATGTTTTTTTGGGGCATTACAGTTGCTGTTCTGCAGAAAAACGAGTTTTGCAAAACTGAAAGCAGTCAGCAGGTGCAAAAGTTCAAATTCATCATTAGTAACCATTCCCTGTAGTGCTTCCTGAGGAGCCCCTCCAGAGTTCAGTTGCCTACTTGCAACTATTCTATGACCCTGCTCTGACACTCACAGCAGGCTCATAGAATAGCTACAAGTAGGCCACAAAGGTCCTGGGAAAAAAAATTGCACTGCAACAGAAAGCAAATTACAGATAAGGAAGCAGGTGCCAGACTGGAATTTTAAAACAGTGACACATTAATAAATCAACCCCAAATTAATTCATGTCAGTTGAAGCAGGGCAGGTGTGCTTGCTTTCTCCCCCCCATAATCTACAGTGATGAATCAGAGGGTGGCAGTGATGTACCAGAGGGTGGCATGGGTGAATCAGAGGGTGGCAGTGGTGAAACAGAGGGTGCTGTGAACCTGTGATGATGAACCAGACGTAGAAACAACAAAGTCGCGACTGTTGCGAGCCGACAAGTAAGTTCGCAATTGTGAACTGGTACAAAACCCTCACGAACTGGCAGAAACCCTTGCTAACACAAAAAAAAAAATCCACAAATTCGTGAGAATTCGCGGATTTTGCGGATTGCGAGTTCGCAAATACGCAAATTCGCGAACGCCAGATTCGCAAAATTCGCCCATGCTTAATCAGCAGCAATCTTAAAGTCTTAAAAAAGGACTGAGTGAGTATGAGTGGCAAATTTACGAACAAGTATAAAAACTTAGGTAGAATTATCATTTTGGCTAATGCAATTTTCCCGGCCATGGACAATGGGAGTTTGCTCCACAAAGCCACCTTTTCCTCCAACCAGTTGATCGTCCTACCATAGTTTAGGTTCCAGAGTTCCTGTACGTCTCGGCTAATCCATATACCTAGATATTTCACTGTGTCATTTTCCCACTTTAGCAGGAATTCCGAGGTTACTGCCTTAGTGTTGTCTTTTAATGGAAATATCACCGATTTATTCCGATTTATGGATATTCCCAACAGGCCGCCAAATTTTATAAATTCCCTCAGCACTACATCTAAGTTGCGTTCCGGGCTCAATATGTACAGGGTAACGTACAATGATAATGTACGTTACCCTATACATATTGAACCCGGTGTATAATGTATGTTGTATAATGATATCAAAAGACTCAGGGCATTAAACCCAATACCTTTGTCAGTGTGGTGTTGTCAAATGAGCGTGGCCAGGGGTTCCATCGCTATGGCAAATAGCAATGGAGACAGAAGACATCCCTGCCGCACACCTTGCGTGATCAGAAAAGGGTCTGAGATGAGATTATTAACTCGCACCCTAGCAGTCGGTTTGGTATAGAACAGTTTTATCCACCTGAGAAATAGTGGTCCAAATCCCATCCACTCCAGAATTCTAAAAAGGTAGGGTCATTCGAGCGAGTCGAAGGCCTTTGTGGCATCCAGGAACACCACCGCAGCCTGCACGTCAGGGTGGAGGTAGTGCAATACTGAAAAAAACGTATGAAGGTTATGGGAGGTGGATCTACCGGGGGTAAAGCCCGATTGGTCCGGTAGAGCAATCATGGGAAGCAGAGGTTGCAGTCTGTTAGCTATCAGCTTGGCCAATATCTTGACATCTACATTAATAAGTGATAATGGCCTATCAGAGTCCAGCTCATTTTCAGGTTTCCCGGGCTTTAATAATGTAATAATAATAGCTTCACGTATAGATGAGGCAATATACCTGTTTTGTTTGCCTCCCCAAACACTGCTAATAGTCTAGGCGCAAGCTCCTCAGCGTATACCTTATAAAATGCAGTCGTCAGCCCGTCCAACCCAGGGGCTTTATCCAATGGAATACTCCTGATTACCTCAGTGACGTCTTCAACGGTAACGGGCAGATGCATATATTCTCTGTGCCGATTGTTGAACCATGCCAAAGCTACGGATTCTAAAAATACCTGCATACCTTCTGGCCAGTCTATTCGAGATGCAGTATATAAATTTGCGTAGAACAATGAGAATTTATCTAAAATAGCCGGGGATCCTTGAGTTGGGGTACCCCCTTCGTCAATAATTTCAGGAACGAAAGCCATGGAGCGTGGAGCTCTAAGCATACCACAAGCGTACGCCCTGGTCTATCCCCCTCCCAATATCTACGGGCCTCTGCGTATTTTCCTAAGAATTTTACTTCACTTTGTGCTTCCTCCTCATATTCCAACAGTTTGATCTTTAAATCTGCAAGTGGGGCCGACTCACCCCCACCATGTATGCGCATACATGGTGCGCATCTCTAGAACGGTCTTTTAAGGTTGCGATCCCGCCCGGCCAGTCTAAATCTTATCAGTTGGAACTGGGTGTCCCACAGGGCTCTTCGTTAAGTCCCACTCTATTCAACCTTTACGTGAGGCCGCTGGCTGCGGTCGTCAAGCAATGGGGCTTGACGATGGTTTCATATGCAGACGACACGCAGCTGGCGGTCACGTTGAGTGGGGACTCTGACATGGAGGCTCACAGGTTCCGTGACGGACTACGGGCAGTGGCCAACTGGATGAATTCCAACTGTCTCCAGTTAAACGCTAAAAAGACCGAGGTCATGGTGGTCGGCAAGCAGGCGGAGCTATGGGGTGACTGGTGGTGGCCTCCTGAATTGGGTGTGACCCCCTCTCCAGCATCGGAGATAAAAAATCTAGGGGTTTGGCTGGATCCGACCCTTAGTTTTATCTGCCATACCAAGAAGGTGGCGGCTACCTGCTATGGCATTATCAGAGGTCTAAGACCTATCCTGAAATTTTTCGACGCGCCCACCAGGCAACTAGTGGTCCAAGCGTCAGTGCTGTCCCGGCTGGATTATGCTAGCTCGCTTTTGGCGGGGATTATTCAGTCGGAACTCATCCCGCTGCAGCGAGTTCAAAATGCTGCAGCCAGAGTGGTGATCGGTCTGCCAAGACAGTGTTCTGTCTCAAACACGCTGCGCTCTCTCCACTGGCTTCCTGTGAACCAGAGGATCAAATTCAAGGTATTATGCCTTGCTTTTAAAATCCTCAAGGGTTCATCTCCCCAAATATTGGAGAATTTGCTGGTACCATGTGTACCCTCACGAACCCTCAGATCCCTGGGCCAAAACCTGGCAGCTGTCCCGCGCTTCAGGCTGAGTAGAGTCGGTGGTCGTTCTTTTCGGGTGTTAGCGGCGAAGTTGTGGAACTCCCTCACCCCTCACACCCGGGCTCTTGAAGACCTTTTGCAGTTTAGACGCGCCATCAAGACTATTTTATTTGTTTAGCTTTTATTAAATTGTAGTATCTCTGTTGTTCCCTCTCTCTGGCCTTTTAACTGAGTTGTGTTTCGAGTGCCTTGCAAAGTGCCGGGACGCCCCTTTGCTGGGGCAGCTGAGCGCGGTATAAGTGCGAATAACATAACATAACATAACATAACAGCAACAATTAACCTGTAACTAACCTAACTTCCTAATGAACCTTAAACTCCCTGCCTAGTGCAGGTGTGATTTTGTCAACAATAAACTCGGCTGAACCATACCAACTTGCCCGCACACCGCTACTCTGAAAAGTCTTTAACAGCATTTCTGCCCTCACACTCTTTCTGATAAAACTTAGTGCACATTCAACACCTTGGCCAAGGACTCCTACACCTGAAGCAAGTACAATTTCGTTCCCATGTATGAGAGATGAACGCCATCTTCTCTAAAAAAAAAAAGGCATCATACTTCCATTCCAAATGCTCTATCCTTGTCACTCCATTTACCCTACAAAAATCTTAATTTCCATATTTACCTTCCTCCATGCTTTCTTGATCGCAGAGGGTTTCACTGCGCCACTCCCTTCATGCTATGAAATCAATGCACATGATATGGCAGCCTGACCATTGCCTAACAATCTCCTGTAGTGTGTCCTTCATGCTCTCATCAACACAATACTCTTTTCTACAACTAGATAATTTCCCCCTAAATGAAGAAGTAAATGTCTCGGCACTGCCCTCTTACAAGTAACATAGTCAAACACAAGATCAACTCCTTCCACCTCATCCACCCTCTACTCGGCCATCGCAGCTGGAAACGGTGGAGGGAAAAGCCCAATGATATCCCAAGGTTACTCTGCCTTTCTGCCCATTTAATAAAGGAATGCGCAATTACCCAAACCGCCAGTTCCGGCTACCTCCGGGCCTGGAACCAAACTTGAGCAACAACAAAACATGGATAAGAAAACCACAGTGACTTAGCAAACCCCCTCCCACACATAACACTGAAAGCAATTGGAAGCCCATCTTCCCAGACTCATTATGTTTTCTTTACTGCAGTCCGACCTGCTTGCCTCCATCGGCATGCCAATCTCAAAAGAATGAGTCCCAAAACTCCTTGCTTCGATGCCCAATTGAGTCAGACCTTTCCTTAATACTTTTTCACAAAAAAAGAGAGGGGGACCCAGGAGCTAATAAAGGTCCAGTGTCCATGCTCCATATGCCAATATCAAAACCACAAAAGAACACTGTTCCTATCGCAGGGTGCAGACAGTAACCCTTGCGTGAAGGTGCAAAAAGTCACCAGTTTATTAGAAAGGAAAGGCAAAGGAAGAAAAAAGATGTCCTAGGTAATGAGGACCCACTAGTGAAGTGAAGGAACACATTTAGTCCTCTGTTTCCCTCACACACCTCAAAGAGTGTCACGCTTCATCATCGTGCGTTTGCTCCTCGTAGGGCCGGCGCTGCAATTACCTACGGGTCCCCCGAAGGGTCTCTTTGTCGGAATCTTTTCTAGGATTGCCAGTGGCTGAAAATCTCCACTCGCTTATCATCCAAGTGCAGTAGTAGCTGCTACCGTACCAGGGTGGTGAGGTGTGGGGTGTTGGGGGGTGGCTTCGGGGGACACAAAAAGAAAAGACAAAATCAAAACACACTTACCTGAAACGGCAGCCACCTCTCCTTCGTTCTCTGTTCTCTTCCTTCCCCCAGTCCTGGCCAGCAGCAGGAAGTACCTATCCCCCACAAAGCCAATCACATTGCTGCAATGCAGCACTGTGATAGGTCTGAGCTCCGTGGATCGTAGCTCAGACAGGGACTGGAAAGGTTTGCATGTTCCTCGTCAGGATGTGTAATGCAGCCCGGTGGGGAACATGCAAAGTGCATATGACTGCTTGGGGTGGCCAGAGAGGGTCGGACAAGCAGTCCTGCGCACTTCAGGCTAGAAAACCACTCCTCTCCCTCCTCCGCCAGCCCCGCCCTGCCCCACCCCACCCCACCCCACCCCACCCAAGAGCCACTGAATTATATAGGAAAAATAAAATGATAATTACAATAGTTAGTATCATCTTAATTTTCCTTTTGTTTAGTGGGGCGACGCTCTTCTGCTTTAAAGGAGGAGCTGCCAATGTCTGAATGTATAAGACACCCTATTGGGAAATAGAGCAATAAACCAGAAGAACCCTGCCCCTCTGATCCGTTTTAGACTCATGCAACCATACTTGTAAGCCTGCTGCGCATGGAAGCAATCCTTCCTAAAGAGCCTCCTTATTCACCATTAACTTGGACACCCTGAAAACTCCCAAAAACATCCATGTCATCAGAGCCACAAACAAGACCTGTTCATACCCATTCACACACACCCCAAGTAGACCCTTATTCACTGCTGTGAATAAATCCTGTGTTAAGGGACACCTTGACGGACGTCCTCTTCCTGCTTGTCTGTTCCAATCTTCCAATATACTGACCCCCAACTCTCCCGCAGATAAGATGTAACTCCACAAAAGCGTCCCCATGAATGCAATTCCTGCTAGCTTACCCATGATAGTCACCCTGGGCTTTCCTTTTTCAAGCATTTCATAATAAACTGAACCACATCCTCTGTCCTGGACCAAGCGCCCTCCCTCTTTGTAAGCCCTACATGTGCAGGATATGGAGCATCCCATAGGCAGCTCCTCATCCACCTACCTCTGGCCATTGAATTGTATGCCTAGCAACTGGAAATCATCAGGATGCACTGGAAGCAGACAGAAGGCTGATTTAATGTTGCTCTTCTCCATCAGTGCCCCCCTGCCTACATAGTCAAGCACGTCCACCAACGAATATGTCACTGAAGCCTGCTCTTCAGCGGTAAAATAATTTACTGATCTGCCCTCAGGCCACAACAATAGTTGACCAATTTGAAAATGACCTTTTCTTTTTTTAGGAACCACCCTGTACGGGGACACGATTAAGTCCACTATTGGCCAATTATTAAAGGAGCATGCCACCCTGCCCTCTCTTACCTCTTTCAGCAGCTTCTCCCGCTCCACAGATGGCACTGCAGTAACCGACTTAAGATTGTTCACCCACCTGCACACTCTTGAACAGTTGTACCCTAAACAAAAACCCTGCCTGCACCCCTCCCGCAACAGAGTGACATCCTAGTCATTTTCGTAGAAACATAGCCAAAATTGCTAACGATCCAACTTAATGGGCATTCAAGCTTTTTGCTCCAGATCCCTATTCCCTCCGACTACCCCTGAACCCTGCGGCCTGGTAAGTGTGCGGATTCCCTGTTTACCTTGACAGCTGTTGCCACTGTCCTGCATTGGAACTGGCGGGACCAGTTGTTTCGTAACAGATGACAAGGAGATGCTTGACGGTACACTTTGAGCATTCATGCCAGAACTTACAATAGTCCCTGGTACAAACACCCTTGTTGAAATCCCAACATGCACCACTCTGCTCTACCTGACTTTTCCCTGGCACACTCACCCCCCTTCGGGTAGGGCAGCCTTGTAATGGCCTATATACAATAGGCAGACCACTTGCAGTAAAGATGGTCTTACCAAATTATGAGGGGTCCATATTGTGGTGCAAAAGATCAGCATCCACCTCACCCCACAGTACTTCCTGATCTACAGCCATACACACCCTGAACTGATTGTCATATTTTCCCAGGCATAACCCCTGTAATGAATCTGTGCCTTCCTGGTCATGTCCATGTATTTGAAGAGTGACGCACCTCTCCGGGTGATTTTTACAGTACACACTAGCATAAATTTAAAAGACAGCTGTCCAGTATTCAATTGTTAGTAGTGCCTTAGGGAATTAGCTAGCTCATGTTCCTCCTCTTTTGAGCCCTCGTTGGCCCTCAGTTCCCTATCAACATATCCACACACTCATTGTTCCAAATTCTTTTTTTTGTCACCAGCATAAGGTGGGCACCCAGCGATTTAGAAACCCCCAGGAAGGGAAGTTTAAAAATCCTTAGCTCTGCACTTTCTTTCCCTACTATCTTCCCCTGTGCTTTCTACCCTTTGTCTCCCCCACTATCTCCTCTACTCCCTTACCTGCCCCTGACTTCCTCGTCTGCAGTGCATCACTTTGCTGAATACGTTGAGAGCATCATTGAAAAAACAGCCAATAAGCCTTGTGAAGTAGCTTTGTAGCTTGTTCCAGAGAAGTTCCTTGATGTTGTGATTGGTGTAATAATGATAATAATTATGAATCTCCAGATAAGCCCTGCTTGCTCCCAGTCGGACCCTAGTGGCTCCCTTCCTTATGAAGAGGTGAATAACCACATGATAGTGTGCTCCCTCTCATCCTCTGAACCAATCTCTTGCGAAGAATCTCTAGCTGCCATTTTACATCTTAAATCTTGCTCACCCCTTGATCTCTGCTCCACTAGTGTTCTAGTTATGGCGCAGAGGCAGTTAATGCTTGGGTAAGAATGCTATTGAATGAATCACTGGCCACTGTGAAAGTTCCCGGAGACTAGAACCAGGCTAAGACCCTCCCGTTGCTGAATAAGCCTTCAAGCTGACCCTACTTTGCCAAGCAACTATAGGCCCATCTCCCTGCTGCCTGCAGTCTCCAAGATACTGACAAAATCAGGAAACAGGCGGCTCTCTTGCTGTTTAGAGAAGAATAACCTCCTACACCTGAGTCAGTCAAGTTTCATGAATAACTTAAGCATGGAGACGGTCTTATTAGAGTTTAATAAGGAAATTAAAGCTACATTGGATGTCAAGGGCAGGGCGGGGTTGATCTTGTTGAGTCTGTTTGCCGCCTTTGAGACAGTCCCTCATTCTTTCCTCCTAGACCGTCTTGCAAGGATTAGAGTGAATAATCTTATCCTTAGCTGGCCTTCCTCCTTTTTAGATAATAGAGAACAGGAGTTCTGGCTGCCTCAGTTTGCCTCTGGCAACGGATCTATCTCAGTCGGGGTTCCGCAGGGCTCAGCAGTTAGCCATATGTTGTTTAATGTGTACCTTACCCCACTTGCTTTAATTGTTGTGTTATTTGGTGCTAAGATTGTGTCCTATGCAGATGACACGCAGATTCTCTTCTCCTTTGTGGAGTGGGAGGACCTGGCTCATGAATCAATCAAATCTTGCCTTACAGCAGTTTTTGCTTGGCTACATCAGAATCAGGTGCAATACTGATAAAACAGAATTTTTGTTTTTTGGCATCCCAGCGCCCATCGTCTGGTCCGTTGCTGGCCAGATGGTTCCCTCTTACCTGTGTCTTATACAGACACAGCCAGGGGCCTGGGAGTTAAGTTTGACAGGAGCCTGTCTTTCTTACCCCGCATTTTGCGCAGTGACTGGTATGTGCTTTGCTACATTAAGGGTGTTGAAAACATTTCTGTTTCTTCTGTCCTTCTCTGCTGGGAAACAGTTATACAGGATCTGATAACATCTTGCCTCGATTATGCTAATGCCTTATATCTTGGCCAGCCAGCATATGCCACCCATAGATTGCAAGTGTTAAAAGATGCTGTGGCGCACCTCCTACTGATTCTACTGAAAAGAGGGAGGATCTCGACTCATCTCTTCTCTTTTCACTGGCTCCCAGTTAAGAAGAATATTTTGTTTAAAGCCTTGTACTGATTTTTCGTGCTCTCCATAATATTAGTCCAGGATATCTGGCTTCCGGCAATCTTTTTTATACTCCTGCAAGAAGCCTATGGTCTTCTCATCTGGCCTTGGCCAAAGTGCAGAGAGTGAGACTGTTGAGTATTGGAGGGAGCTACTTTTCCTTGCCAGGGCCTTCTGCATGGAACTCTCTCCCAATGCATCTGAGACAGGAAACTTCAGAACCTTCTTTTAGGAAAGGATTAAAAACCTGGTTGTTCACTGTGTAATCTGGCTTGCTCTTGAATTAGCGTGCGGGACACTCCTAGGAGCATGTGTGCATTTTACAAATCTGTTTCATCATCACCACGCCCTGTACTCACCTTGGTCCCTAATTTAGTCTCCTTGCTCCTCAACCTTCTCCAAGTCCACTACCCTGTCCTCTGTACTTACCCCTGTATCTGTCACATACAGCCCTTTTGGCAACCGCAGCACTCCGACCTACAACTTCATCACATCCACACTAACCAACACCATAGCACCTCCACATATCATCCACAGGATCGCCGCCACCATCGCACCAGAACTTCGATTCACCATTAACACCACCTTCGAAACCAGCACCTTCCCTGGTGACTGGAAATGCGCAAAAGTCAAACCCCTGCTCAAGAAGCCCCTAGCAGACCCTTCGGACCTCAGAAACTACTGACTCATCTCCCTCATCTCCTTCGCAGCCAAAGTCACAGAGAAGACCGCCAACGCCCAACTAATCAAATTCATGGAAGAGAACTTCATCTTAGACCCCATCTAATTTGGATACTGCAGCAACAACAGTACCAAGAGCGCCCTACTCGCTGCCACAGATGGCATTCGACCCTCCTCGACCAAGGCCACACCGCAGCCCTGATCCTATTCAACCTCTCTGCAGCCTTTGACACTGTCTCCCACTACACACTCCCCACCAGACTCCACGACGCTGGCATTTGGGGAACCACCCTCGAATGGCTCTACTCCTTCCTCACTGGCAGGACCCAAAGAATCAGACCACCACCATTCCTCTCAAAACCCACAGAGATGAACTGCGCAGTACCTCAAGGATCGCCACTCAGCCCAACGCTCTTTAACATCTACATGGCCCTCCCTCGCCGCCATCGGCAGTAAACACAGACTCAACATAGTCACCTACGCCGATGACAAACAGCTCATCCTCTCTCTCATCAAGGATCCTGTCACCACCAGACTCAGCTTCCAAGAAGGAATGAAGGATGTAGCATTCTGGATGAGCAGCAGCTGCCTGAAGCTCAACTCAGAGAAGACAGAGGTCCACGTCCTCAGCCACTCCCCTACCACTTGGGACAACACCTGGTGGCCCACCGTCCTCAGAAGCCTGCCCACCGCCACGGACCACGTCTGGAACCTCAGCATCGTACTCGACTCCTTTCTCTCCATGACCCGACAGATCAATGCTGTCACCTCCACCTGCTTTAACACCCTCCACCTATTTCACAAGACCTTCAAATGGATCCTCCCGAATCAAGGAAAAATGTCACCCACACACTCATAAACAGCAGACTGGACTACAGAAACACCCTCTACGCCGGAATCCACAAGTTTCTGCTCCGCAAACTTCAGACCATACAGAAAACCGCAGCTAGACTCATCCTTGACATCCCTTAACAAGAACACATCACCCAACACCTGCGAGTCCTCCACTGGCTCCCCGTCAAGAAGAGAGTAATGTTCAAGATCCTTCCACGTACCCAAGAGAAAACTCCGATAGCTGAGCTTGCCCTCGCTGAAACCCAGCGCATCCACAGAGTCAGAATGAGCGGAATAGCCTTCTCTTATATCACGGCCAAGACTTGGAATGAGCTCCTGATCAACATCAGACACAACACCTCTCTGAACATCTTCAGAAAGACCCTCAAGACCTGGCTCTTCGAACGAACGGAGCTGCTTCCCCCCCCCCCCAGTGCCTTGAGACCCTCACGGGTGAGTAGTAAGGCTGGGCTTAGCTGGCAGAGCGGCACTACGTCACTATGCGGAGGTCCACAGAGTTGGTGACAAACTCCATGGAAATCCGCTCCTCTCCGTCACCCGCTTCCACCCCCATGTTAAAAATGAATTTAAACTACAATAACAAGTAAATAAAAAAGACTTACCTTGACTGCGGTGTCCCTGGGCTGCCGTTCTCCTCTTGCTCATGTCTCACGGTGATCTGCGCATGTGCGCATTTCCGCGCATGCACATTTCTCGCAAGGACTGCGCATGGGCGGGCGCACTCGCGCATGTGCAGATCAACCTTAGACGCAAGGAAGAGGAGGACGGCAGCCCGGGGATGCTCCAATGAAGCAAAGTCTTTTTTATTTACTTGTTATTGTAGTTTTAATTCATTATTAATAGGGGGGTGGAGGCAGGCGCCGGGCCATCTCCGCTCTGCCGCTGAGTGAGCAGAGTTTTGCCTACTCTGTGTTCTCCGTGGAACGCGGAGTAGACAAAACTTTGCACACTGGTGGATCATAGCTCTCCACCCACGGTTAATTAGTAGCGCGCTTTACAATTCCCTGATTGATTGATTGATTGATTGATAGATAGCAGCCTCAGCGCCCTCCTGTCTGCTAATATTACCTGGGGCCAAGATTGGTGCCCCTTCTGGAGCCTGCCTTTTTGCTGCCAGTTACCTCCTGTGTAGCATACCTCGACTGCTGTGCCTTCATTGTCCC
The DNA here is from genome assembly GCF_964263255.1 of Lissotriton vulgaris. NCBI lineage: Eukaryota > Metazoa > Chordata > Amphibia > Caudata > Salamandridae > Lissotriton > Lissotriton vulgaris. Next base: position 440,104 of record NW_028248512.1, on the reverse strand, counting down.
TCCGATTGACTCTGAAATGCAGCACAGCCTGATGAGTTCCCCCCGTATTCCCCCTCCATGTTGCTCCACCACCTCTTGACAGCCTTTTGCTGTACCTCACCCTAAAGCAATTCCCCCTCTTCCAGACGTTGCTCCTTATAATCCAACTCTGTTTCCCCCCAAACAGTTGTAAACTCCTCACTTGTAGCAGCATTTTCCACCTGCCGCCCAGTTTACCAGCTGCTCCCATCCTTGTTGGTGGGCCGTACTATTCCCTCCGAACAGCTCCAATGACGGGGACCGCCTTGCCTGGTGCTAATTTCCACCATGGGCGGTCTGGGTCCCACTGGCCAGTTGCACTGCTGAAGCCATGCAGGGCCCTCTTGGGACAGTGATCTTGACGTCCCCAGTTGATTTCCAGCTAGCTGTCATGGGCCCGCCTTCTCTTACTCCCCGGAAGGTAGAGCAGTACAATACTCCATCGAGTCTGCAATGCTTACAACCCGTTCGCCCTGTAAGAAAGATGATGGTTCCAGTGTGCTGGTAGCTACCCCTGACAACTGGGAAGAGACCTCTCCTGCAACACAATTCTGCTCTGTACCTGTTTGCCATAAACTCAAATGCCCTTCTCTCCTACCTTCCCCCCCCAGGACCACCCCTCCCTGTGAATGCCAACATGTCTCCCCACTCGCCCCCCCATCCTCCTCATCACTTCTTTACAGACCAACCACCATGCTTGCCACAGCCTTACTCTTACCCCTGACTAAGGTGCTGGCTACCCACTGCCAGCCTCCCTCCCCACTCATTGGAAAATCCTCTTATGCTTTCACACCCAATACTCCTTGGTCCAAACATGCCCGGCCCCTACAGGGGTCCTCTCAAGCAACCCAACGTCTAAGGACACTGTCCTGCAAACCCCCCGTGGCCCCAATGATCTTCACCCTCCCCCCCCTTGACTCCACCCCACCCAGCTGCCCCTAACCACGTCAGCTTGTTCCACCCCAGAAGTACTCCCTTCCCTACCTGGACTTCTCCTCCCAACATGCACCAGTTTCCCTGTTTAGGCTAATTCCTTCCTCAACCTCATCTTTCTCTAATTGGTGCCTGACTGGTTCGGTTCGACACCGACCCCTACTTGTGCAACCCCCCTCCCTGTCTTCACTGACAACCTATACTTGGCATCCCACCCACCTCCAAGCGGCAATAGCCCACCCTCCCCTCCTTCTTCGCAACCATCTATGGGCAGGGAAAGGGGCACTGTGATCCTGACTCGCCCCCTACTGCGATGTATTCCCACAGTCTGCCCTCGTGGCTGGGCCCAAAATCAGCACACCTGAAGGAGGACACATCCCGCTGGGCTCCAGGTACTCTGGAGCCCTTGATCCTTGCATCACTTGGAGCAACATATGTGAGGTCGACCTTGTAGGTCTAGCACTCACCCCGTGGCCTTGTGCTCGTGGGGCCACTTGCAGAATACACGAGCAGCCCGCCCTCTTACCTCATCATTGTTCTCAGCTGGGGTCCAGCGTGGCAGCGAATAGGCCCACATCACCACCGCAACACATGCTGACACCCTCCTCACCAGCCGACTGCCAGCCGTACCCACAACTGCCACCAAGTCAGGGAGCATGACCTCCTCCAAAAGCTGAAGCGCCTGGGCAATCTTATCCTCTTCTGTTGCCAGAACCACAATCTAAAGGCACAAACGCATAAGTTCTCTCATACCTAATACCAGCCACCTTGTTGCCATGAGAAAATGGTGGCAGGTATTCAAAATGTCCCCTTTTTATACCTGGTCCACATTGTAGCCCAATTATTGCCCAATCAGTCCAAAAAACGGAGCAGTTGTTTGGACTGCCCGATTCCCCAAATTGTCCTGAGGGGCAGACCTCCCAATAGTCAGTTGCCCACCCCCCCCACCCCAAGCTCCCATTCTCTGTCTCTCTCCTTCTCTTCTCTAGCCCTCTGATCTCTGTCCACTCTCTTTCTTTCTTTTATCACTTTACATTACCACCTTCATTCCCTTCTCACTATCACTTTATAGGTCTCGCCTTGGGAGCATGCAGAAGGTCATGCGCCTCCACTTGCCAGATTCATGTGTTCTGCAATGGGCTTGGGACCAACCGATTACTTACCATTCGTTTGCAGGGCTGTCACTCTTCTTTGCTGCCTTCTGATTGGATAGCGCTGCTCATGTGTCGCTTCCTTTTCTTTTGGCAGCACATGGACTAAGCACAGATCAAATAAATGTAATTAGTGTCCCTCTGCTGTTCTTGCTATGACTCAGGTACTATTTATTTAAGAAAAATAAAACACTAAGACACGGTCAACACTGGCCACGTCATAGAGCTCTTTATGTCGAGCCTAGCGCAGTGCGCATGCGTTGCTCTAGGAGGGGGCCTTGTGGAATCACGCCAGCTTTTCTGAAAACTTGTGCGTGTGTGTTTTGATTTTCCACACATTGTATTGGTCTTTGCGAGTGGCTTTCAAAAATGAAAGCATACAATTGGCGAAAAGCGGGTGCATGTCCTACCTTTTCCAGTAAATGCTTCCTCTCACGGCATCCAGCTTGTGGGAGGCAGCAGGGGCGCACCGGGTGCCATCTGTTTTGTTTTCATGTTACGGTCGCTTACACTTTCGCGACCTTCGCGGTCACGCTTTTCTCTAATGCTCTTGTTACCACCTTGCTGCAGTGTGTTTGGTGTTTGTACACTGTGCGCTTCCCTGATCTGCATGCCGTTGAAATGACTTTGGCAGTTCTTACTTGGTAATTATCAGTCACTTTCCCCCATCAGTATTTTTTGCAGTCTGCAGTCTGGTGCTCAGTCTGTTTTTTGTGCACTCTGGAGTAGTGATCAGTCACTCCCGCTGTTTGTGCCTCGTGTATGAATGATGTGACACTCTCTTACTCCTCCTTCATGCAATCTGTAGTGCTCACTGGTCACTTGGGCTCAGTTTCCTTTGTTCAGTCTGCAGTAATAAGCGGTCAGTCTCACTCCCTTCCATTCGCGGTCAATCTTACTTCGTCCTTAATCACTCCGCAGTAATATCCATACAGTGTTCCCTGTTCTTCACCTGGTCTGCGGCAATGATAGGTCAGTCACGCTCTCCTCTGTCCATGCTCGGTAAAGATGCTGTAGCTTCTCCTATCCTTGCCTATATTACCACTCAGCTTATGTTACTCCTTTCCCTTCCGCATAAAATCTCGAGTCCTCATCCTCTGAAATCACCTTTCCTCCCCCTTCTCTCTCACTATCACTCATATTTTCTATTTCTTGATAAGCCCAACGGTTCCTTGCTGGATCTTGAAACCACAATTAAAGTTGTCGGTGGATACAGGAGGTCTAGGCAAATCAGGACAGGACATTGCTTCTGAAAGGCTGACGCGGCTGAGGCAGAGCAAGTCAGTGTTCGGGGTTTTGAGATACTTATTATTTTTAGATCTTGATACTCATATTTTACGGTGTTTAACATGGTGCTGTGATTTTGTAACCGCCAGTGCTTTTTTTGAGCTGGTGAATCCCAGCACTCACCACAGCATTTAAATAACAACACTGGCACTTATACAGCAAACTGGACCTACAAATATTGGAATTCTTTTTATGAGCATAACTTGAGCGCATATTTTTTTCTGGTACAAAAGTGGAGACTAAGTGATTTGCCCAGGATCACAGGATGTTGGGCCAATGCCAAAACTCAAACTTTGTTCCCTAGCTCTGAAGTCGGCACCTTTCAGTGCTGTGTAATAGCTTTTCCCTATCTGTTACTTTTTCTCTAGTAGTGCTTAATTTGAGCTGGTGCTTTCCGGAACTCACCACAGCACTTAATAAAAAACACTGGCACTTATAGCATAAACTGAACCCAGCGTTTTTGGAGTGATTTTTATAAGCATTACTTAAGGACGTATTACTTTCTGGAACAAACACTGTTATTTTTATAAATACCACTTAAGGGCATAAGAATTTTTGGTATAAACATGGAAATTAAGCGATTGGCCCAGGATCACAGGATGTTGATCTGACGCCAAGACTCAAACTTTGTTCTCCAGCTCTAAAGTCGGCATCTTTGCCTGTTACACAATAGCTTTCGCCAATGACATTTGCTACTCCTAATCTGTCACTTTTGAGGTCTCGGCCTGGCATTGGCAGAGCACATGCGCTGTCGCGCTGGCGAGATTTAATGATTTTTAGAGGCTTTCAGTATTGGGCTTTAAGCCCCGCCCCTCTTTCCCATTGGCTAGCGTCACCGTTTATGGTAAACGGTGGCCAGCCATTGGGAAAGAGCATTCTGTGATATAGACTTTTCTCTTTTTGAGACGGCCCACTTGGGCGGGCTCGTCTGAATTCCTTTTGGCGTAAAAGGTTTCTTATCTTTATTTGGCCATGTTGGCCCCATAAAAATAAGAAACCTGTTACGCCAAAAGGAAGTCAGATGAGCCCGTCCAAGTGGGCCATCTCAATAAGAGAAAAGTCTCTGTCATAACCGCGGCTGCCTGGCGAACGATTGTCTCTCTCTCACCCAGAAGCAAAACTTCACACAGGCGTGTAAAATCCAGCTCCCCTCAATGCAAATATCCTACATTTTCCATACTGTTTCCGATATTCACTGCTAAGGGGCACTGAAATGTGAGCGACTGTAATTTAGCCAGGATCACACAAGTTGATCTCTTGTGAACTGGAATTAGAATGTGTTAGCTGGTTTCACAGTGCATCTCCTAAAGCCTCAAGCGAATCTGTGACATTGTTCTGTATCTGCAAACCCCCTCGCTCTGCAGTGCAGGTTTGGTGCTCTCCGCCTTCTCATTCGTGGGTTTTGAGGTGAACACATCACAGGGTACAGACTTTTCAATTTTGCTGAATGTTTCCATCCACGGCACTGGGGACTGTTGTGTGTCTGTGTCTTTTTTTAAACACACGTAGTGTAAGGTGCACCATTTCCACCAGCACGGCGAAGACACACTGCTCACTCCACCCACTCCCCTCACCACAGCACCCACAGAAAGCAGGGTTTCTGCTCACGTAGGGCTTTAAAACAAATTCTTCCTAATCTGGTGTCATGGAGACATTTTCGGAGTGTCACGTGTTTTACCGACAGAGCATTTAGCAAGAAGGGGTATGTGGTAGGGATGGAGTGGGGAGGGGCACAGAGCAGGTTTTTTTGTTGTTTATTTAATGCATTTTTATATAGTTTGGACTTTACCCAAAGCTCCCCTCAATGCAAAGATCCTGCATTTTCCATACTGTTCCCAATTTTCACAGCTAAGGGGCACTGAAATGTGGGCGACAGTAATTTAGCCAGGATCCAACAAGTTGATCTCTTGTGAGCTGGGATTAGAAAGCCTCAAGTACATCTATGACATTGGTCTGACTCTGCAAACCCCCTCGCTCTGCAGTGCAGGTTTGGTGCACCCCGCCTCCACATTGGATGGTTTTGGGGTGAACACATCACAGGGTAGAGCACTTTCAATTTTGCTGAAGAGTTCAGTCCACGGCACTGGGGACTTTTGTGTCTCTGTGTCTTTTTTTAACACACGTAGATTAAGACGCACCATTCCCACCAGCACGGCGAAGGCACACTGCTCACTTCGCCCCTCCCCTCACCACAGCACCCACAGAAAGTAGGGTTTCTGCTCACGTAGGTCTTTAAAAAAAAATTCTTCCTAATCGGGTGCCCTGAAGATTTTTTCGGAGTGTCATGTGTTTTACCCACAAAGCATTTAGCAAGAAGGGGTATTTAGCTGGCAATCAGCACACATTTATTTTTATGTGCAGTTTTATATAGCCATGAAGTTGACCCGAAGGTATTGAAGCGCTTTCCAGCGGGCGAGGCAATGGAGGTATAATACAGCAGGAGGACCCTGTCGCATCTCGCTGCTCAAGCCTTGTCGTGGGACAAACCTGCAATTAATGCGTGTGACACTGTGTGTGTGAGAGATTGTTTATGTGTGTGTGAGAGACTGTGTGTGTGTGAGACTGTGTGTGTGTGTATGTGTGTGAGACACCGTGTGTGTGTAAGGCTGTGTGTGTGTGAGGCAGTGTGTGTGTGAGCCTGTGTGTGTGTGAGACACTGTGTGTGTTTGACACTGTGTTTGTGTGTGAGAGACACTGTGTAAGTGTGTGAGACACTGTGTGTGTGTGAGGCACTGTGTATGTGGGATACTGTGTGTGTTTGAGACACTGTGTGTGTGAGACACTGTGTGTGTGTGAGACACTGTGTGTGAGACACTGTGTAACACACTGTGTGTGTGTGAGACACTGTGTGTGTGTGAGACACTGTGTGTGTGAGACACTGTGTGTGTGAGACACTGTGTGTGTGAGAGACACTGTGTGGGACAGTGTGTGTGAGAGACACTGTGTGAGACTGTGTGTGAGAGACACTGTGTGTTTGAGACACTGTGTGTGTGAGACTGTGTGTGAGACACTGTGTGTGAGACTGTGTGTGTGAGACACTGTGTGTGTGTGTGAGACTGTGTGTGTGAGACATTGTGTGAGTGCGTGTGAGACACTGTGTGTGTGTGAGACACTGTGTGTATGTGAAACACTGTGTGTGTGTGAGGCACTGTGTGTATGAGACACTGTGTGCGTGTGGCACTGTGTGTGTGAGACACTGTGTGAGACACTGTGTGTGTGAGACACTGTGACACACACTGTGTGTGTGAGACACTGTGTGTGTGTGAGATACTGTCTACTCACTCTCTACTACTCTCTACTAACTACTAACTCTCTACTACTCTCTACTCACTCTCTACTACTCTCTACTAGGCACTCTCTCCTACTAATTCTCTACTACTCTTCTACAGTACGCGCTACTAATTCTCTACTACTCATTCTCTACTACTCTGTACTACTCCCTCTCTACTACTCTCTACTACTCTCTACTACTCACTCTACTACTCTTTACTATTCTCTACTCACTCTCTACTCACTCTCTACTACTCTCTACTACTCTACTCTCTACTCATTCTCTACTACTCACTCTCTACTACTCCCTACTCACTCTCTACTACTCTCTACTTCTCATTCTCTACTACTCTCTACTACTCACTCTCTACTACTCACTTACTACTCACTTACTACTCACTCTCTACTCATTCGCTACTCACTCTCTACTCCCTCTCTACTACTCCCTCTCTACTCCTCACTCTACTACTCTCTACTACTCACTCTACTAGTCACTCTCTACTACTCTCTGTCTACTACTCTCTACTACACTCTCTACTATTGTCTACTACGTCCTACTATTCTCTACTTTTCTCTACTATTCACTCTCTACTACTCTCTACTACTCACTCTCTACTACTCTCTACTACTCACTCTCTACAACTCTCTATTACTCACTCTCTACTACTCTACTCTCTACTCATCCTCTACTACTCACTCTCTACTACTCTTTATTACTCACTCTCTACTACTCACTCTCTACTACTCTCTACCTACTAATCTCTACTACTCTCTACCTACTACTCTCTACTACTCTACTCTCTACTCACTCTCTACTACTCACTCAGTACTACTCACTCTACTCACTTTCTACTACTCTCTACTGCTCTCTACTACTCACTCTCTACTCACTCTACTACCCACTCTACTACTCACTCTACTACTCACTCCACTATTCAATCTACTATTCACTCTATTATTCACTCTATACTACTCTCTACTCACTCTCTACTACTCACTCTCTAATATTCACTCTCCACTACTCTCTACTACTCACTCTCTACTATTATCTACTACTAACTCTCTACTCACTCTCTACTATTCACTCTCTACTACTCTCTACTTCTCACTATACTCTCTACTACTCTCTGCTCACTCTCTACTCACTCTCTACTACTCACTCTCTACTACTCTACTACTCTCTACTACTCACTCTCCACTTCTCTCTACTACTCACTCTCTACTATTATCTACTACTCTCTACTACTCACTCTACTACTCACTCTATTACTCACTCTCTACTACTCACTCTCTACTACTCACTCTACTACTCACTCTCTACTACTTTCTACTACTCACTCCACTATTCACTCTCTACACTGTGAGACACTGTGTGTGAGACACTGTGTGTGTGAAACACTTTGTGTGAGACACTGTGTGTGAGACTCTGTGTGTGTGTGAGAGACACTGTGTGTGTGAGACTGTGTGTGAGAATGTGTGAGACTGTGTTTGAGCATGTGTGCCTGAGGCTGTGTGTGTGTGACTGTGTGTGTGTGAGACACTGTGTGCGTGAGGCACTGTGTTTGTGTAATACACTGTGTGTGTGAGAGACACTGTGTGTGAGACTGTGTGTGTGAGACACTGTGTGTGTGTGAGACACTGTGTGAGACTGTGTGTGTGAGACACTGTGTGTGTGAGACACTGTGTGTGTGTGAGGCACTGTGTGCGTGAGACACTGTGTGTGGGACACTTTGTGTGTGACACTGTGACACACACAGCATTTGAGAGACTGTCTGTGAGACACTGTGTGTGTGAGATACTCTCTACTCAATTTCTACTACTCTCTCTCTCTACTTTCTCTCTACTACTCACTTTCTACTACTCTACTACTCATTATTTACTACTCACTCTCTACTACTCACTCTCTACTACTCTCTACTACTCACTCTCTAATATTCACTCTCCACTACTCTCTACTACTCACTCTCTACTATTATCTACTACTAACTCTCTACTCACTCTCTACTACTCACTCTCTACTACTCTACTACTCTCTACTACTCACTCTCCACTTCTCTCTACTACTCACTCTCTACTATTATCTACTACTCTCTACTACTCACTCTACTACTCACTCTATTACTCACTCTCTACTACTCACTCTCTACTACTCACTCTACTACTCACTCTCTACTACTTTCTACTACTCACTCCACTATTCACTCTCTACACTGTGAGACACTGTGTGTGAGACACTGTGTGTGTGAAACACTTTGTGTGAGACACTGTGTGTGAGACTCTGTGTGTGTGTGAGAGACACTGTGTGTGTGAGACTGTGTGTGAGAATGTGTGAGACTGTGTTTGAGCATGTGTGCCTGAGGCTGTGTGTGTGTGACTGTGTGTGTGTGAGACACTGTGTGCGTGAGGCACTGTGTTTGTGTAATACACTGTGTGTGTGAGAGACACTGTGTGTGAGACACTGTGTGTGAGACTGTGTGTGTGAGACACTGTGTGTGTGTGAGACACTGTGTGAGACTGTGTGTGTGAGACACTGTGTGTGTGAGACACTGTGTGTGTGTGAGGCACTGTGTGTGTGAGACACTGTGTGTGGGACACTTTGTGTGTGACACTGTGACACACACAACATTTGAGAGACTGTCTGTGAGACACTGTGTGTGTGAGATACTCTCTACTCAATTTCTACTACTCTCTCTCTACTTTCTCTCTACTACTCACTTTCTACTACTCTACTACTCATTATTTACTACTCACTCTCTACTACTCACTCTCTACTACTCTCTACTACTCACTCTCTAATATTCACTCTCCACTACTCTCTACTACTCACTCTCTACTATTATCTACTACTAACTCTCTACTCACTCTCTACTACTCACTCTCTACTACTCTACTGCTCTCTACTACTCACTCTCCACTTCTCTCTACTACTCACTCTCTACTATTATCTACTACTCTCTACTACTCACTCTACTACTCACTCTATTACTCACTCTCTACTACTCACTCTCTACTACTCACTCTACTACTCACTCTCTACTACTTTCTACTACTCACTCCACTATTCACTCTCTACACTGTGAGACACTGTGTGTGAGACACTGTGTGTGTGAAACACTTTGTGTGAGACACTGTGTGTGAGACTCTGTGTGTGTGTGAGAGACACTGTGTGTGTGAGACTGTGTGTGAGAATGTGTGAGACTGTGTTTGAGCATGTGTGCCTGAGGCTGTGTGTGTGTGACTGTGTGTGTGTGAGACACTGTGTGCGTGAGGCACTGTGTTTGTGTAATACACTGTGTGTGTGAGAGACACTGTGTGTGAGACACTGTGTGTGAGACTGTGTGTGTGAGACACTGTGTGTGTGTGAGACACTGTGTGAGACTGTGTGTGTGAGACACTGTGTGTGTGAGACACTGTGTGTGTGTGAGGCACTGTGTGTGTGAGACACTGTGTGTGGGACACTTTGTGTGTGACACTGTGACACACACAGCATTTGAGAGACTGTCTGTGAGACACTGTGTGTGTGAGATACTCTCTACTCAATTTCTACTACTCTCTCTCTACTTTCTCTCTACTACTCACTTTCTACTACTCATTATTTACTACTCACTCTCTACTACTCACTCTCTACTACTCTCTACTACTCACTCTCTACTAATTTATATATATATATATATATATATATATATATATATATATATATATATATATATATATATGTATGTGTATGTATATACATACATATATAAACATATATAAGCATCTGCATATTTATATAAATACAAATATAAATGCATGCATACATATACATATATGCATACATATGCATGTTATGTACATGAACGTTTGAAAGACCCTAATAAAAGTAAAGCCAAAAAGCCACCTAATTACTAACAGAATTGCTTTAACTTAAACGGGGGCGAGACCTATTCTATTTTCAATGCTTGTTTATATAGTAGTGCTAATTTGAGCTGGTTTTCTCCTGCCCTCCCCACTGCATTTAATTGTCAACACCGGTGCTTACAGTGCAAACTGGACCCAAAAGTTTTGGAGTGCTTTTTATAAGCACCATTTAAAGATATATTACAACGCATTATAACACGCACAAGTAAAACTCATTTCTGATATATTTTTTATTTATAAACTGCGATGTTGTTATTGTGCTCAATGTTTTACATGCTCTTTGGCTTTTATAATACGCACAAGTAAAACACATTTCTGATATAGCTTTTATTTATAGACTGCGATGCTGCTATTGTGCGTGCCATTTAATATGCTATTTGCATTTTGTAACCTACAGTGCTTAATTTAGGCTAGTGGTTTCCAGGACTCCCCAAGGCACTTAAATATTAATATAGAGCAATCCTAACCTACGATACTTCAGTTGTATATAGTGTTTTTTAGGTTGTATATAAGGTGCCAGAAAAGGTTATAACACTTTTTTTTATTATAACATAACTTTTAAACATGCTGCACAACATTCACAATACTACACAAATTATAAATGTTAACAAAGCCCATAGCTCTGTCAAAACACCTATTGGCTATGCCAATGCTTGTTTTCTTTTACCTTCCGATCCACCCGCCCCGATCATGGTTCTTCTGTTAACCAATCCTTGGTTTTTTTTCCCATCCAATACCCTCCCTCCCATGTTTCTTTTTATTTTTATTTGCCTGTGTTGCTACTTTTTATATTTTATTTGCCTGTGTTGCTTCTTTGCTCGCTTAGTGTAGGCTTAGCGTGACCTGAATAGCCATTGTTTGTCTGGCAGAAGAAGGCACCCAAATATGGTCTCATGAATGAGCAAGAGGCCTGTAAAACCAGTTTTCGCAGTAATGATGCGGCTGTTTATAATATTAAAAGTACCTAGAAACGAGATACACATTTTATTTACATATTTGGAAATCAGCCCCACAATTAATTGACCTCCTGAATGGTTAGAGCGGCAGACCCTGATGCAGAGGTCTGGCCCAGGACCGTGGTTCAATTCCCGCCTCGGCGGCTCTTGGACTCAATCTCTCCGGACCTGATAATTCTCGCCTCGGTGCCTAGTCTAATCATGGGTCCCACTCTGTGACTCTGGGCAATAGCTTGCTTAATCTCCACAATGGCCCCAGCAGCGCTTGGAGCCTGGCTTCACCTTGGGGGTGCCCAGGAGTGGACATCTCACAGGAAAGCCAGGAAGGGTTCCACAGCGGTATGAATACAGCGCTACGAAACCTCTGGGTAGAAGGCGCTATATAAATACAAACACATTTACATTTACATTTACATTCATAGTTTTGCGTAACTGGTAAATAATTGCAAAAGCACAATTGTTTACCAGCATCAACCATTACTTTGTTCTAAATCTTAGTTTGAAAAATATTGAAGGGCAGTAGAACATGGGAATACTATGAAACTAGCCCCATTTAAATATTTTCCCAAAAAGTTAACATATGATCATTAACTTGTCATCTCCGGTCTACGAATTTAAATGACAGCCTTCTTAAAAAGAAGTTATTTACAATTACTGAAATATGAAGACGATAAAATTAGATCAGTCGGTGAAAGGATTATAGTTACTATATGAAATAATAACACAATGCTTTTAAATATATATATATTATTAGGAAACTTGTGCTTAAACCCATCCGTGCTCCCATCGGCCATCGCCCGCCGCGAGCACTACCTGGCCATTGCTGGACACGTCCGTTGGCCGACGGGCCCCCGCCCAATCGTTAAATCCGCCGCACCGCCGCGGAATTCGTGCTGTGGTTAAATGGTTAGTTGCTGGCTCCCCGCAACAAATATGAGACAGCAAGATAAGCACAACACAAAGATAAAGTCAGGCAGGCATTGTTTTACTCAGGGCTGGCTTTAGCTCTGGTGATGCCCGGTGCGACAATCATATTTGGCGCCCCCAGCCTCCATGACTGCCTCCTTGGATTCTGTCGCTACCACCGGGAATAAGTGCCCCTCATCTCTCCAATCATAACCTATTGCTAAACACAGCACCCCCCCTGAGGTCTCTGCCCCGTCCACAGGTCAGCGCTCAGTGCGGCCGCACCAGTCGCACTGCCCGAAAGGCGGCTGTTTTACTAGGAACTCATGTGCATAGTTAAGTAGTCTGTATTTGCCGGGCCAACAGAGAGGTCAAGTTACACAAACAGGCACTTAAATTTTACTTCATAAAGGACGCATTATTATTTTTATTGTGCTTTTTGGATAACATTGATCCATAAAACAAGCAATACATTCTATAAATCACAAAAGAGTAATAAACAAGCTTTGGCAAAGCTAATAGGTATCGCTTTTGACTATTGAATCTTCCATTGTCTATTTTTCATGCTGTACAGAATGAGCATTGTGGACTCTGGCAATGATTTGATTTGTAGCCATGCTGTATAGCAGCATGGCTTCTGTGCAGCATGTCTGGAAATAAAAATAAATAAAAGCACTATGATGCATCAAATGTTAACACCTTTTTTAAAAACTGTTTTAGCCCTGGCTGGGTTATAGTGCTTTTCTAGGTCGAGCATTCGAGACCTTTTGTATATACTTTAGTATATTCCTATCATAAACTTTATTATATACTGGACTTACAGCCCACTCGTTGACATCCAATTTGCTGGTTCCATTGTCCCTCTCATATTCTTTCTCCCCATTTGTCCATGGCATGCATTTGCCATGCCTCTTCCTGTGTTGAGCCATCCCCCAGAGCAGGGACTAAGTACAATATAAATACACTGGTCATCACTTTAACATCTGTTCAGGAACTCTTTTTTTCTTTCTTGAAAAGCGATTCACAGAATTGGTCCTGTTTTCAACAGCTCGCTCAAAAGAGCGCCTTTAGGCTCCGTCTAGGCACTGCACATTGTAAACCCTGGTTAATAACGACTATAAAACACAATGCAAAATTACGGTAAACACGTCGAAACTATAAAGAATAAGACAAATTCATCCCTCATTTACTTGCACAGTTCAGAAAGAAGCTGCAAAAATAATCAAGTAAGATGCATCATTTAAATCCTGCCATTAATCAATACAGGTTTGTTTTCATTGCATCACTGACTGGTGCAATTAGTGAAGGCATTATTTGAATAATAGTATTTTTATTTATCAATTAATTTCCTTTAGGTTGCAGACTTGCCCTATCTGGTTAAGAATTGCATATACAATGTTCATTAAATAGCATGAAAGCCCAACCTTGGGTGTTGGTGGCCGTTCAGCAGTGGCATGTGAAGCAATAGTATATGTTATAGTACCCAGGATAATGTGCTGCATGGCTAAATACTATATAGGTCCCAAAGGCGAGACCTATTGGCTATGCCAATGCTTGTTTTAATAACCACATTGCAAAGCATTGTACAGCAGGGCTACAAAACATTGCTGTAGCCTATAGCTCTCATAGACAAGACCGATTGGCTTTGCCAGTCCTTGTTTTATGTCCCTGCAGTACAAACAACAGAACCAACCGCGGACTGAGATCACAGCACTTCGCTTCTCCTGTTTCCTTTTTGCGGCACCAGTTTCATGCATGGACTACCGGAATACTATATCTGGGCCATCTTAGCTGTGGCATTATCAGATGGCCACTTGCGAATAATTTCTGTGGTTGCAACATGACTTTACCCTAAGTCTTGGATACATGGTTTTCTTCAATATAAGACCTATGTCACGCGTTGATTACACATACATTTTGGATCAAGTAAATTTAGCCCTGATGAAGTTCATCAATCAATTTGAACGAAACGCGTTGGCTGGATGAAGCTTTTTTGTACTCTAATAAAACTGGTGACAAATTGTAGAACTTTCCGGACTCATTCATTTGATGCTAGTAAATACACTACTGCCACAGGTGCTCCATTCCATCATTTTCCCAGTTTTGTCCCCGCAGTGCCTGTGCATCATGTGCCCCTGAAACTGTGCAGAGTGAATGCTGTCCTATTGAGGACACAGTGATGGCTGATCAGTCTGCTGATTCTCCTGGATGTTGCCTTTGCACATCCTTGTGCAATGGATCTCTCAGCTCTTCAAGAGAGTCCTTACGTACACCTTGTGGGTTGAATGAATATATCTGTCTTCCTTTCCAACTCTAACTCGGCCCAGGAACAGTAAAGAAGTGACCATGCCCCTTGATGTGTATCTTTGCAAACAGAATGCCCTGGCTGAAGGAGGATGGGTGGAATTTTAATTGAATTGACCATGTGATGCCAGTCCCTTCTGCTGGTCTGCAAACGCACGCTAAGACATCACAAAGCCCAAAAAGCTTACAAGATTTCATTTCCAGTTGTGCTCTGCTTCTTGCAGCCAAAAACGCACACAATTGCTAACAATTTCAAGCAACCTTGCTAACAGCTATTTTCAGCCCATTTGCTCTGACAAAGAACCACCTATGAGCGTTATTAAATCTGATACTTGGCATATGCATTTGAAGTTGGCACAAAAGGTAAGAGTGATGACACATTTATATATCTATCGTGGATTATGTATATTTACAAATATTTATAAGTAGCCATTTTCTGAAGAAAAATAAATCTGCTTTGGGTCAAAGGAAAAAGTCCCACGATTCACATGTTTGAAGATAGAAGGGGCTACAGTATCATGACTTTTTTCATGATTTTGTTTATGACATATAGACCAATGGGCATATAGTAATTGTCATCTGCATTCTTACAGTAACGTGAATGACTTAAAGGGCTACCATCTATAAATGTTTTTGGATATTGTGTTAAGGAAAAATTGTAAAGGTCTTTTAAGTGAAGATTCATGACGATACCTGGGAATTAAGAATGAAAAAGCTCTGTGCCTGTTGATTTTTATTTTCTTCGGTCAGTGGATTTTTATTACTTGCATGAGATATAATAAAGCCAAAACTACTAAATGGAGTTAGAGAGTTTTATTACAAACTCAGAAAAGTTCTAAAGAAATCAAAAGTATCCTTTTCTATACTAAAATAGAAAAATCTTGATTAATCTAAGGTAAGCAACAAACAGGTGTTAGCATCATTGAGTCTTGTATAAAGTACTCCAAATCTATAGGATGTATAGTACGAAGTCACACAGTGAGAGGAGTAGCAAAAGAGGTCTGCCCCTCGTGGTTTGCACTTAGAGCAGCGCAAACCACTCCTCACTCTGCTTGGTGTCACGGAGCCCAGCCCCACCCCCACTTGGCTCAAAGTGATGCATAGATACAAAAAAATGATAATAACGTCCTGTTATTATTATTTTATTTTTCTTTTGTGCACTGCCTAAATAGCAATGGGGCGCCGCTCCTCCGTCTTAGCGGAAGAGCCGCCACTGCTAGTTTGTTATTCTCTATCCTTAAAAGTTATCTGTTTGTTTCTCAAGTGCACATAAATAAACGACCCAAAGAAACACTAAAAGTCTCTTTTTCTTTATCAGGTTGTTAGATGCTTATGTGGCTGATCGGGGCTCAAGGACTGCTCTGGGTTCTCTAAGGTAGGAGCACCCTGCTGCCTTCACACCACTGGACTTGGTTGTTGAGGTTTCTATACTGGGAAATCGCTAGAACTAGGCAGTCCTGGAAGTTCTCAAAAACGCCTTGAGATACCGGAAATCTCTGAGCTCTCAGAAATGTCAAGAGCCTTTGGGTCCCGGGGGGGTTTCTAGTGGCACCAAAGAGAAGGCCCTCCTCTACTGCTAGCACGCCCAGTGCAGGACCTGGTAGGCGCATTATATGCAATAAGTCTTTTGAGTTCACTGATGAAGTTGAAGCCACAGGGCTGACCAACGTAGCAAGGTACACAACTTGGAAACTGCCTAGGTGGCAGGGGCAGACTCACAGAACTCAAGATCAACTTCTAACTGCTGCAGACACACACACTCACAACATTCCATTCCTCCACCCCTCATCAACCAGTCACAACATACTTGCTGCTACTGCATCTGCATTCCTTCAGGTTCTAGCATGCATCGCCTCTTTCAAGCAACATGTGACCACAGAGCCACAAGAGAGTGTACAGGGACTCCACATTAAAGGGAGAATTCTTCCAAATGAACATCTCTCACAAAAAGACAAGAACCTTATCCAGCATAGCCCCCTCCACTAGCACCATAAAGACAATGGCCCAAAGAAAGCGTTTGGCAATTTCAAAATTATCTGTTTAGAGGCAGGCCAAAGCACCTTTCAGCCAAGTTCCCTCCTCTATGGTAAGAGTTGTCCTTCCTGCTGGCCATACAGGCCAAGAATGATGAAGTAGTAAAATGTATTCTTTTGTGATTATGCCAAATATCAATTCACTAGCAGCACCGACCCTGATTTTTGCAGCAGTTGGTTAAACAGTTTTCTCACAAAAGGGTGATGGGCGTGGTCAAAAGGTGGTATGCCACTGAAGCGAATATATGACATTACAATGCATACATTTACAATACATGCCTTTACAATGCAGTTTTTACATCGCAGCATCCTTTACAACGCATTCTTTTACATAGCATGCCATTACATCGCATTTTCAGAAACTACCTTTACAACACATTCCATTACATCGTATTTTACCTCAACAGCGCATACCATTACAATGCATACCATTACATTGTATTTAAGGTACGTGTTGGATAGTATAGGGGCAATAATTACTATTTAACTCCAGTGAGAGCAATAGTAGGGTAAGGGTTGGATGGTGTAGGAGTAAAAATTACTATTCTAACTCCAGTTAGTGCAACAGAAGGGTAAGTGTCTGATAGTGTAAGGGTACTATGCGTTGTAATGGTATGCGTTGTAATGACTTGCGTTGTAATGCCTGCGTTGTAGTGACATGCATTGTAATTACATGCGTTGTAGTGACATGCAATGTAATGGCTGCGTTGTAATGGTATGCCATTTGTAAAGGAAGTTGCGATGTAATGACTGCTATGTAAAGGTAGCGCGATGTATTGACTGCGTTGTAAATGGTTTCCCCACTGAAGCAGCTCAATCTAGACTCCACCCGTACACGTCACATGAATACAATTATATAAGTGTATTTTACATTATATTCAGTGTGTGCCTGTTAAGAAGTATTGTTAAATACAGTCCCACCATAGGTTTAGCATGCCTTTTCAGGAGTGCCAATACTTTTACATTAAATGTGTAGGAGGTTTGGTGAGAAGTCCCACTGATTTTCTTATTAAATCTATAGCAAGCTGCCGAGCAGTGATAGCAACGAGTTCTGTGGCGGAGGAATCAAACACACAACAATGAAAACACGATTCATTTTTTTCACTTAAAGGAAATGTCCACCTAACGCTATACATTGTTTTCTTTTATGCGATTCCAGGCTTGGTAATATAACCCTGCAGTGGTGTTTACTCAAGCAGCGGGGTGTTGGGCTGTCTAGAGACTTTTAAGCCACTTGTGTTCGTTTTAGTCTTTCTTCCATGCCGTCTCCGCTTTACATACAGGCCGTTAATCCCAGGTCCTTAATGCTGGGAATAGGCACAGAGTCTGCTAACTCCACAATGCACCGGGCCACTTATTGCAAAGTGGGTCGAGGCTTACTGCTTGAAAGGTTATGTCAACAGAGGGGATGTTTACACAGCAGCTAATGGGCAGCTGAGACCCTTGGGAGTGCTAATTCCAAATCTTGTAATTGTTTTGTCAAGTAAAAAAAATGGTCGGACATAGGTAGTTCGTCATTCAGAATGTTGATGCCCAAGACTCGAATGCGGGATGAAAATAATTGGCGGCAAGGGCACTGTGTCTAGTAAGAGGAATGATCAAAACGGTAATGCACTATCAAGCACCTCGCGTGAAATACGCTCGCGAAATTCTGAAAATATCGCAGCAATGAAATGGTGTTGTTCAGTGTTGCTGACCAGTCCGAGCAAAAAATGCCTTGTCAGTATCTCACCTGTTTTTTTGAACATGGGGTATTTCATGGCGTCTATTCTGCATGCAGGATACCGTAAACATGTATTATATTGTATTGTAATTGCATTTATATAGCGCTTAGTACCCCTGACGAGGTGTCGAAGCGCTTTTTTTCGGCGAATAGCACGCTACTCGGGGACCCATAGAGGATTAGTGTTGAATGAGTATAGTGAAACATGCAAGAACATTTTAAGTGGTGGATAGGTTAGTCAGTTATTTCGATTTGGAATGATAGCAGAAGGACAGAGGAGAAAAAAGGTTTGTATTTATATAGCGCTTGTTGAGGCACGCTATTCAGGAAGCCCATAAAGGTTTAGTGGTGAATTAATATGGTGAAATATGAAGTAATTTCAGTGGTGGATATTTAGTCATTTATTTGGAGTGAGAAGGATAGCGGAGGGATAAAAGGGGAAGAAAGGTTTGCATTCATATAGCACTTGTTACCCCTAATGGGTGTTTAAGCGCTTTTCTGGCAAGTAGCACGCCACTCTGGAACCCATAAAGGATTAGTGTTGAAAATTAGTATAGTTAACATATAAAGTAATTTGAGTAGTGGATATGTTATTCAGTTATTTGGGTAGAGAAGGGTAGGTGGCAGGATATAAGAGGGAAGAGGTTTGTATTTATATAGCGCTTGCTACCTCGGACAGAGTTTTTAAGTGCAAGTAGCGTGTCTCTTTAATAGACGAAGCAACTTTCGCCTGCTTTGTAGTTTGTTCCATAAAAGAGTAAAGACGTCATACAGTGCAGGGACGAGAAATTTTCTTTTCCCAAGTACTGTATTCTGTTTATGTATTTTAAATACTATCTAATGGTGTTAATTTACCAATGCATAAAGTGTGCACGTAGAATCAATAAGGAATCAAACATATTTTTCATGTAAATGAGAACAAAGGGAGGTGGAGTGTTGAAAAAAGTAGTCACTGAAGTTAAAGAAGGGCATAAAAATGAAGATGTAAATCATGCACAGGTAGACTAGATAGAAGTGAAGTAGTCTGGGCTGTTCTGGTGCTGATTATGTGCAGATGAATTCTACATTTGCTTGTTCAGATAAAGACACATGGATAAATCAATTGCAGGATGCAGGTTTCTGTCACTGCACATGCCTTCCTACAGAATTGCTTTCATGAATGGTAGTCAGATTGGCCATCTTCAGGTCTGCTTCTGACACAATTGGACCTCAGCACGCATTCCAACTGTCAATAACTGTGAATTTGCGCCTGGACTGAAGCACTCTAAAACAAAGAAAGAGATCTAGGGAAGTCGATGGTCTAGATCTTGATCAGTGGCCAACCACAAGCCATGTATGATAACGCAAAGTTTCCCAAATTGCAAGATCACACAATTTGTTTTCCTCTCAGTTTGCAAAATTCTCCAGCGAACAAAGGTTAAAAATGTCTCCAAGTAGCAGACGTCACATCAGAGGGTAGACGGGTGATGCTTGTTGCACCCACCACACCAAGCACTTACCCTGAAGCAAAAGGCCCAACAACTCCTGGACGCTTATACCTGATTCCTACACCCTCCTCATCCCTGTTATGTACCACTAGCTCCACCAACTGTTACATTCCCCCTGTCCTGCACTGTGCACTGCTAGAGCCCAGTTCCCATCCAATGCCCTGCTCACATATCTTGCCTCAACAACTACTAATAGCATGTTAACCTAAGGTCTACACAAGGGTGAACATCTCCCATTTACATCCACGAAGAACAAAGGCAGAAAACAACACAATGGAACTAGTAGTATCAGTTACTGAACAACACATTCCTCCTCATTGGACGAACCTTTTCAATGACATCATGGTGGTTTTCAAAGTAAAATTGACTGAATCATGGCAGACAAGTTGCTAACAAGCTCATCAATCTCGGACATTTGAGCTGAAAATCCAACGTGACATGCAATTCTGCTTCAGTTTACTTTGATCCTAGCCAAGGACACTGATAAAATAAAATTTTCCTTTAAAATTATGATCCTTCCCGACACAGGCATCTAAAATAGGAAGGCCACAAATCTTGACTTCGCTCTACTAGCAGGAACGGCACCAGCCTAAACAATATCACACTTCCACCAGGATAGTCTCCCAAAAAAACTGCTAAAATTCAAAAGCAGATTGTGACAGCTTGCTCAACTGTAGCTCGAACTCTAGTTTCACTTAAACCAAAAGTGTTGTAAACTCCAGTAATCCCTTAACTATCCAAAACTGTCCATACATTTGGATGCAAATAACCTGCGAAGAAACTTGTAGTCTGAGGGCCGCCCATGAGAAGGAACATGTCACTCACTATAAAATGTCAGACTGGAGAGACTTGATGACCGTGCTAAAAGGCAAGCTTGTGCTTAACTGGTCGTCTGGTCATCATAGATCATCAGATTCTGTTAAACCATCTGGCAAAAGTGTTAGGAGGAAGAGAGTCATTATAGCCTGGTTCACACCCTTTTAACGAGTCACACCCAGCAGGTCAAACTGGGGCCCTTCCCCACAGAAACCTTCCCCAATAATGCATACATTTTATTGAGAGCATGCCAGTCCACTGTATTAGACATTGATGTACACAGACAACAGGTAGATCTCTCTTAAATTGGAGAAATATTCTGCAGTTTTGAATCAAATCACAATCTGCTTGAAAGAAGTCCAAGATTTGATGACAGTAAACTGGTTGTATGGAAAAAAGGGATCCTGGTCATGGGCAAAAAATTAGAATGACGAGTGGGAGGGTTGTAATGGAAGAAACAAAATATGAAAAGTTGGTGTAACAGCAGAGAGCTTCACACAGCTATATGTAGTAAAAGACTAATGCAGGCCAAAAACTCATGCAGATGAAGAAGAGGTGAATAGTTTATGCGAGAACAGAGTGCATGACCTGTAAGGTCATAGTTAAAGGAAAACCCGTGTTTGACAAGCTTAATATAATTTTTTGGCCCTAGCACACAGGCACACTGACCTCAAATTTTTCTAAAACAAATGTGTACCAAGGATCACTGACATAATATCGAATTCACAAATATCGAATTACCAAAATATCGAAGAAAAAATATAGAATGCAATAATATCGAATTCCTATCTACAAACAGGTAAGTACAAAAAAATCGAATCAAAAATATAGTTAAAAAAAATATAGTTAGTCAAAATATCGAATTTTTTTAAATGTCTTAAAAGTAATTTAAAATTAATGAAATAATACATATAACATTTACTATTACCACTCCAGTGAGTGCAACAGTAGGGAAATCGTTGGATAGCGTAGGGGTAAAAATTACTATTCCCACTCCAGAGAGTGCAACAGTAGGGAAAGCGTTGGATAGCGTAGGGGTAAAAATTACTATTCCCACTCCAGAGAATGCAACAGTAGGGAAAGCGTTGGATAGCGTAGGGGTAAAAATGACTATTCGATATTAAATTAATTACCTTCAATTCGATATTTTTCACCACTATATTCTGTCCATTCGATATTTTGTCCATTCTATATTTTGACTTCGATATTTTGGTAATTCTATATTTTGAATTCAATATTTTGTCTTGTTACCCTCCTATAAGACAGGTAAGCATACTATTTGTCTTCTACTGCCTAGGTGATGCCTGTAATTTGATTTTCAAAAGCTCTGATCGATTTCCCTGTTCCCTCTGTAAGTGGCAATAACAGTTTGGCACCTTTTGTATCAGGGGCTTCTGATATAAGGGACTGGCAGACTGTTGGGGATTGTGCTGTTGTTATATTTTTGCTACACATGCAAACATTTCAGAATGTAGGGATAATCCCAGTCTGGATCTCCCTCGCTATAACAAATGCAAACCTCAACACTTGCCATATCATGTGGATCAAAGGGCCGGTCTTGTGGCCATTGACTCATCTGTTGAGCTAATCCTTCAGTACATTCTGTAAAATTATCTACATATGGCACAACACTGTACCAACTATTCTCTCCTTCAGCAACTATCTCACTAGGGGTGAGATCCGCACTGCCCATAACTGATTGGACACTCATCAGCTGCATTGGCCTATCATGTAGTGTCAATCCTCCCATGGCCTCACAAGATCCCATCCTGGGATCTGGTTGGCCATGTGCTCCCTGAAACCGCAACGGCTCAAGTTCTGTTGCTTGGGGTTTCCTAGCTTTAGAGAACATATCCTGCTCTCTTTCTCTAGTGTCAATGCGATTAGGCAATCCACTTGAAGCCTGTGTGTGATCCAAATTGAGAAGGGGACTTTCTTAAGTGTCAGTCAGTCAGTCAGTAAGAAAACTTTATTTGGTTAATTACAACCTTAAAAGTATACCCTATACATAAAATTACTGTTAAAACTTGAACAAGATCATATTAAAAACATGGCATTTGTACTTCCCGTAAAATAGTACATTCCTTCGTACTAAATACAAAAATACCCCTAGGGGTAATTAAGTCAGGTAATTTCCATCAGCATCAAATCAATTCCAAAGGTTCCAAATCACAACGTTAACCTTTACATGTACAGGCTCATCCTCCCCCCATGAGCGCCGCCTAAGATGTTTACTCTGAACACTTTAGAAACAACTTGACTTTACACAAAAATTTCCCCATAGCACAAGCAATATCTAGATACCTCATTTCAGCTATAAAGCTAGCAGCTTGCATCCTATTTCTGATCCTGTATTTTTTAAAAATTGGACATAAAATTTCTTTTCGTAAATCTAAAAACATCATACAATCTAGTAAAATGTGTACAATATCGCAGTGGGTACCCAACCCGCAAGTACAGGTTCCATTATTATTCAACATAAAATTTTTGGCTTCCTTGTTCCCATAACAGGGGTTTATCCCCATTCGCACCTTTAGGACCTCACGTCTTAGGCGGTAGCTGGGCAATCTGTCTAAATAGGGGTACTGTTGGTTAAGTTTCCAGGCCAGGGTCATATATGACACCGAAACTTTCTGCGAGAGATACTCTCTATCATATGTGCGGGACGTCTCGGCTCCCAGTGACCTCAGTTCCTTCCTAGCTATATGTGGATGACTCAGTTCCGGGCATAGTTTTAAACCCAACACACCATAGGCTTCACTTAGTGTGGCTCTTGTTTCTTTCGCCCAGGTCAGTTCGCTAGCGACAATTTCACTTTTACACCACTGTGAAATTTTTAAGTGCTCTCCAGACCCTAGGCGCTGCCAAAAGCGGATTAGTGCCATACAGGCAGTTACTGCCCAGGAGGTAATTCCCAGCTCCAGTCTTGCAGCATGTACCATAGAAGATTTAGGCAAAGAGAACAGGTTTTTTAAAATATTTCCCTCCTCTTTATCCCACCCTTTTTCCCCACTTAAATAGAGCACTTCTGCCCCATATAGGAATTGGGGGGGGACCATTGCTAGGTAGGCTTTTATGACCGGCCTATCTGAATTTTCCCCGTACACACTATTAAATCTTTTTAGCCCCTTCACAGAGGCAGATGCCCTCATTTTGAGAGCCTCCAGATGGGTATACCATTTAAGGTCACTCTTAAACCAGATTCCCAGGTATCTGTATTCGTTCACCCTTTCGAGTGGCTTTGTATCCAGATACCACAGGAAGCTAGTTTTACTCCTACCGAAGCATAACATTTTAGTTTTATCCATGTTCACTGTTAACTTTTTATTCCGGCAGTATTCATTGAACATGTTTAATTTCCTCTGGAGGCCTATCTGTGTCAGGTCCATAATCACTAAATCGTCCGCGTATAGTAGGCACGAAACATGATTTCCTCCCAATTTTGGACTCGCCCCTTTAACCTCACTTAGTTTTGCTGGTAGGTCGGCCAAAAACAGAGAAAAAAGCAGTGGGGCGAGTACGCAACCCTGCCTCAAGCCATTACCAATCTGTATCTTCCCAGACAATCCACCCTCCTCGTCCAAGATTATCTGGGCCCAGTTTTCTGTGTGTAAGGCTTTTATAATGGCCAAAAGGTCTCCGTGTAGATTATATCCTTCCAAGGTTGCCCATAACTGCTCCCTACCCACAAGATCGAAAGCCGCGCGGAAGTCCACAAAACAGCAGAATAAATTACCCCTCTGTTCTATCGACTTCCGCGCGATGGCCCAGAGAGCAAAGCAGTGGTCCACCGTCGAATGCCCTTCTTTGAACCCACCCTGTTCTGGGGGTACTAACTGGTTATCCTCTGCCCAATTCTTTAGCAGGCCTAGGATTACCTTGGAGAATACCTTTTCCCCAATATCGAGGAGATTTATTAGGCGGTAATTTTTTGGGGAATTTACATCACCTTTTTTATGAACAGGTCTAATGATTGCCCCTTTCCAACTTTCTGGCATGATACCAGTCTTTAATATCCCCTGAAACATATTTGAAAAAAACTCAGCCCACCATTCTGAGTTAGTTTTTATGATAATTGCTGGTAAATTGTCTGGTCCGGCCGCTCGGGTTAGGTTTAAGCCAGCTATTACATTCCTAATATTTCCTGAGGTGAAATGCACTAGTATGTCATCCCTCACTTCTGGCCAGCTTGATGAGATTATTTCCCCTTCGCTCTGCCACTTACCATATATTTCCCCTAGATAGGCTACCCACTTGGCCTCTGGGACGGAGCACAGCATGGATCCCGCCACCTCACCCGTGCATTCCTTAATCAGTTTCCAGAATCCTTTAACATTTTTTTCTTCAATAGTCTCGAGTAAGCTCATCCAACATTTTTCCTTAAATGACCTTTTTATATCTCTAATGGTCGTCTTATATTTTAATCTTAGGTTTTTTAGTTCTGATGATGAAATATCATTATTATTACCCCTAAGGCCTCTTTCGTGTTTCCTGATAACAGCCTTTAAATACCGACATTCATCATCAAACCAAGGGTTATTAGTTGGGGGAGCCCTAACTCTGCTTTTTTTCTCATACTTTCCCTGTTTGATTTTTATCCTAAGGCATTCCACCATTTGACTTATTGTATCCTCATACCAGGATAAAGCCTCCCCTGGTAGGGGGTTTTCTAACCCAACTAATAATTGGAGAGCTCTCAGTTTCTTTAGAAATTCCTCACTAATCCGGGTTGTAAGCCGCTTTGGGTAATCCACGTCAATTTGTAGCACTCTCTGTCTCGGCGGGTCCCTGTTTATCCGTAGTTCCATCAGCAGTGGGAAATGGTCACTACCCTCCACCCCAAGTACTTCAAAGTGGTTTATTAAGTAGAAGCACCAAGCCTGAATAAATACATAATCTATGGGGCACAACTGCTGCCCTATCTTAAAAGTACGTTTAGCGGGTCGATCCGTTTCTTTCCTCCCGTTAACACAGATCAGGCCCATAGCTCCCAACAGCTGCCCAAGCTTTACATCTTGGGTAGAGCTATCACTGTAAGAGAAATTTGCAAATTCTATGTTATAGGCTCTTAGCACGTCACTCTGCCATGAGTCAATTTTATGGGGGTTTAATCTATGATTGAAATCGCCCAGTATGACGAGCACATCTTTAGGATATATGTCATACAATCCTTCCAAATCCTTCTTTAAGCAATCCAGCTCCACGTTATACTCTTTTAATTTCCCTTTCTGTATGTACACATTGATTATGCATAGCCCTCCCCCACCTGCAAAACTGTTTGATATCAATACTCTGCTGCCTAATGCCCAATTACATTTAAGTTGGAGTGATTGTATGTCTTTTGCTATCCTTGTTGACACAAGGGTCATCAGGCCGCCTGATGGCCTACCTACTTGATTCTTTTTTGCAGGCCTTACATGATGTGCAAAGCCTTCGGTAGCTGGGGTTTCGTCGCACAGCCAAGTCTCCTGGAAACATGCAATGTCAGACTTCCCAAGGATATTTTTAAAACCTTCTTCTAACACTATTCTTTTGTATCCATTTACGTTCCAGGACACAATAGATAGGTTGTGCGACGACCCAGTTTCCTAGTCATTGCTCTCATCAGCTGCATTGGCCTATCATGTAGTGTCAATCCTCCCATGGCCTCACAAGATCCCATCCTGGGATCTGGTTGGCCATGTGCTCCCTGAAACCGCAACGGCTCAAGTTCTGTTGCTTGGGGTTTCCTAGCTTTAGAGAACATATCCTGCTCTCTTTCTCTAGTGTCAATGCGATTAGGCAATCCACTTGAAGCCTGTGTGTGATCCAAATTGAGAAGGGGACTTTCTTAAGTGCTAATATCTTAAGTTGAGAACCTAGCCTTTGGGGATCTAAGTATTTCACCTATAATATCTACACACCTATCTAAGGATTCTATTCTATTTAACATCCTCCCAAAACTTACCTGTATCTGTCCTGAAAGGTTATCATAATACCCTTCTCGCTTCACTTCTCTCGCATTTCTCCTACCCTCACTTTGTGACAACCATTCCTGAATACTCTCTAGTAAAACTAATATGTTCCCTTTCTCCTTCTGCCAAGGTGGTAGATTATCTTCAGTCCTGCATCTTTCTTGGGAAACTGCCCATCGTGCCATACTAGTTGGCCTGTCAACATAGTCACTCCATCTAACATCATCTGTATTTTTCACTGTTGGGGAGACATTAATTCCCTAACAACCCTTCCTGTTGCATCTAATTTTTGTAACAAGTGTGATGTGGCTGATGGAACATGTAACTGGTCCTCACTGCCTTCTGGATTTTGGTCTTCACTTCTATCTTCCTGGGGAAAGGCTGAATCAAAATGCAGTGTGAACGGCCCTTATAGTTGACCTAAAAACGGAGAGTCACCCACCCTTACTTGCTGTCTGAGAGTACTCGCATGTCTTGGCTTTGACAATTGTGGGGTGACATTAGGGAGTTCCTTTGGGTGTTGTGAAGGGGTCTCAACTTCAGGGTTCTCATACTCCACTGCAGCTTCTTGTAGCTTCATCTGTGGATATATACAGGTGCCTTGGGAGAAATACTTGTAAGGTCATATGGAGGTGGGGTATTGAACGGGGTACTAGGAGTGTCGACATTTGAGAAGTCCCTAGACTTCTCACAACAGACTTGCCATAAAGCTAAGGTGGCTTCTCACTTCTGCAGTTTGGCTCCTGCAAATTTACTTTTAATTGATATTGATAACATTTTATTAAGCATGAAAAATGCCCAAAGGCATCTTGGCGCTGACATCAAGACAGGTAGAAGTACCAATAGAGGCAAGTAGAAGTACCAATAGAAAACCAGCCTTAAAGAGAGACTGAAAAAATCCAAGATTTAAGTTGATTTCTAAATTAGATGAATTTGACTGAAGTTTAAATTCCAAGAGGAATGTGTTCCACAATTTACAAGTGGAGTACACAACGCTCCGGCCTCCCCATGAAATGTTTTTACAGTTGGGTACTACCAGAGCTCTGGAAGAGTGCTGTGTGTCTTCTGGATACATACCAATTAAAACTTTTAGGCAAAAGTCCCATAGTTTGGCCAGAGATACACATATTTCTGAGTGTCTTTAAACTACTCCTGACAATATTTTTGTAATTTTCTCTAATCATTTGGAAAAGTCTTTGGCATACGCACTAGGGAAGTCTCCATTATTTCTCGTATTTCTAACAATTTTTACAATGTAACTTCTGATCTGTCCGACCAATATTATTTTTTCTTTTAAAAATTTCACACTAGTCCTTATGAACAAGAAAATCTGTCAATGCTTTCAAAACAATCATATATTAAACATTATGCATCACAATAACATTATGCAACAACAAACCACACTATGGCCACATTTCCATTCACATGCATACGCATGCATTCACCATCAACATTTTTAAAAAACCTCAACAGTTTTAAATGTGAATCACCAATGTTCTACTCAACACATTAAATGCAGTCAGAAACCCTTGGCCACTTCCCACTGGGCTTACAGTAGATAACCCTTAAACCTTATGTATCATAAACCATGGAATGACTTCTGGACATTAGGTCCTGGTGGCAATTCAAGTGTTCAGATCGTTCCTAGAGGTATTGTTTAGCGACTTCAGCCTTTCAGCTTTCCTTCTATGTCAAATATTGGAACACATATTGGCAACCCAACTTTAAATCACCCACATTGACCACTTCTAACTTTATATTGGGATAAACATGTCAACGGACTATGTAGCACCTTTAACTTGATATTGTGCAACACATGTACACAATCTTGCATGCAATATCCTTATCTCTTTTGCATCCTTACATCTATATCTGTATTTAGCATTGCCAAAAGAGACATTTCATATAATGTATTCAAAAACATGGAATGAAGTCTGTATTGTTCTCATCTTAAATATGGCAATCCCCGGATCCTACATGTCCCCCGTGAATAGGCAGCCTATAGACAATATGGTGCTTGCTCACCTCCTCAAAGATGTGCCATGGTCTATGCAGCAGGGGCAGGCGTTGCTCCAGTTGCAGCAGTCAGATAAGGGCAAAAGGGGCCCCTGGACTGGCTCCCCAACTGTTGGTGGGTAACTAAAAATGAAGTAAGACACACTCCTCTTGGCAGTGTAAATACAGCTCTTTATTCTTTAGGCAGGGAGAGTGACCGTCTTCACACAAGAAAAGAGCAGGTCTCAATTTGCTGCTTCATTGGCATCTATTTTTCATACACAGTTAAACAAGGCTAGTTCCAACAGTTAGAACAATTAATTACTAGGCAGTTACACATTGGTACACGGTATACACTCAAAATATCGAGTTTTAAATATCGAGTTACATTAATATCAAATTAAAAATATAGAATGGACACAATATCGAATGGACAGAATATATACTACAAAAACATTGAATACAATAGCATTAATATTGAATCCAAAATATAGAATGGACAAAATATCGAATGGACAGAATATAGACAACAAAAATATAGAATGGACAGAATATAGACAACAAAAATATCGAATTTGAGTTAAGTAAGTTAATATCAATTTTTTAAAAGTGTTTTTTATGTTACTATATGTGTGAAAAGTGTATATTTATTTAATAATTTATTTGAATTAATTAATTTTAAGGTATTTAATTTTTGCATAATATAATTCTGTAGCGGGTTGTGGGTTTATAGGGGAATAGGGTGGGAAGTAATGTATTTATAATTAATTAAATATGTTAATTTATTTATTAGTATTTATTTTGAATTAATTGTTAATTAATTATCAATTGGTAATTATTTAAAATATAATTGGTAATTAATTTTAATAACTTGATTAATTGATAATTATGTTAATTATATTAATGTATTTTATGTAGTGGGTTGTGGGTTTACAGGGGAATAGGGTGGGAAGTAATTTAATTATAATTAATTAAATATGTTAATTTATTTATTGGTATTTATTTTGAATTAATTATTAATTGGTAAATAATTAAAATATAATTGGTAATTAATTTTAATTAATTGATTAATTGATAGTTATGATAATTTAGTTATTTCTTTTTAGTAGTGAGTTGTGGGTTTATAGGGGAATAGGGTGGGAAATAATCGAATTTTAAATTTAATTATTGGTTATTTTTGTTGTAATTTTTTATTATTTTTTAATTGTTAATTAATTTATTGTTAATTAGTAAATAATTTGTATTAGTAGGTACATTTTAATAAAAATTAATTTTCATTTGTATTTGTAATTAATTGATTAATATATTATATAAAATTGTTAATTATTTTAAAATATTTGCAATTATTATTAATATTTAATTTAATTTTATTCATATATGAAGTATTTACTTTCCCTACTGTTGCACTCTCCGGAGTGGGAATAGTAATTTTAACCCCTACGCTATCTAATGCTTTCCCTACTGTTGCACTTACTGGAGTGGGAATAGTAATTTTTTCCCTACGCTATCCAATGCTTTCCCTACTGTTGCATTCTCTAGAGTGGGAATAGTAATTTTTACCCTCCCGCTATCCAACGCTTTCCCTACTGTTGCACTCTCTGGAGTGGGAATAGTAATTTTTTCATCTACGCTATCCAACGCTTTCCCCACTGTTGCACTCACTGGAGTTGGAATAGTAATTTTTACCCCTACGCTATCCAACGCTTTCCCAACTGTTGCACTCTCTGGAGTGGGAATAGTAATTTTTTCATCTACGCTATCCAATGCTTTCCCTACTGTTGCACTCTCTGGAGTAGGAATAGGAATTTTTACCCTCCCGCTATCCAATGCTTTCCCTACTGTTGCACTCACTGGAGTGGGAATAGTAAATTTTATGCGTACGCTATCCAACGCTTTCCCTACTGTTGTACTCTCTGGAGTGGGAATAGTAATTTTTACCCCTACGCTATCCAACACTTTCTCTACTGTTGCACTCATTGGAGTGGGAATAGTAATTTTGACCCCTACGCTATCCAATGCTTTCCCTACTGTTGCACTCTCTGGAGTGGGAATAGTAATTTTTACTCACCCGCTATCCAACGCTTTCCCTACTGTGGCACTCATTGGAGTAGGAATAGTAATTTTTACCCCTACGCTATCCAATGCTTTCCCTACTGTTGCACTCTCTGGAGTAGGAATAGTAATTTTTACTCTCCCGCTATCCAACGCTTTCCCTACTGTTGCACTCACTGGAGTGGGAATAGTAATTTTTACCCCTACGCTATCCAACGCTTTCCCTACTGTTGCACTCTCTGGAGTGGGAATAGTAATTTTTACCCCTACGCTATCCAATGTTTTCTCTACTGTTGCACGCAATGGAGTGGTAATAGTAAATTTAACCCTTTCGCTATCCTATGGTAAAAATATTGTATATTTTTTGTTAATATTATGTTTATATGTATATATATATACATATATATATATATATTAGAATTATAATTTATTTTTGTTACATTAATTATTTATTAATTTTAAGGTTATTTAAGTATTTTAAGTATGTTTAAGTTAATTATCTTTATTATTATATTAATTTTAAATTACTTTTAAGATATTTAAAAAATTCGATATTTTGACTATCTATATTTTTTACAACGATATTTTTGATTCGATATTTTTGTACTTACCTGTTTGGAGATAGGGATTCGATATTTTTGTATTCTATATTTTTTACTCTATATTTTTGTAGTTCTATATTTTTGACATCGATATTATGTCAGTAATCCCAGGGGGAGATGAGCTGCTCTGACGCCCCTGCGGCCCCCTGTCAGGTCCACCCCAGGCTCTCAGCTCTCTGCACCTGATCGCGAGGGCCGCACGGGCTCGGCCTCTCCACCGCTGCGATTCTCCCTCTCACCTTGAGGTGCTGCATCGGTCCATAACCCCGGGATCGCTCATCTGGGGTGGACACCTTGTGTCACCTGTCCCTTCTGCCAGGATTTATGCTGCTGGGCGCGCTCTAGGCTCCAAGTAGTCCCCCATTCCAGTCCGGCAAGAGCAGAGAGACGGGAGAAGGCGTCCTACCTCTCCACAACTTGGCCACACCCCCTAACAGACTACTTTAAAATATGAAAAAGGATTTTCTATATTGACAAATTATTTACAAAAACATACAACCATATAGACATAAACCACATAATTGTGCTCACATTGTTAGACATACATCGTATATACAGTGTAAACAGTGAATAATGGCAATTAAGGGGAAACGATATAATGAAAATCGTACATATTATGACGAGAACATCATGCACTCAATGCTTAATCCCAATTAGCCAGAGAGTCATCAACGGCGTTTCAACAGTTAGAATTCACAGGTCATCATCAGGACATATGTAATTAATTTCAGAGCAACCAAGGATACCATTTGCAGAAAAACAGCCTATGCATTATCAATGTATCCAATATCCAGTCACATACAACAATTAATAAATCATGATCGAGGTCTCCAGGGAGTAAAAGCACTTAAATGGCTATAGAAAGCCAGACTCCTCTTAGGACAAATACCAGACTGTCATAATCATACTTCAAAGGAACAAATCCAAGGAAAGTCATTCCAGTATTCAGAGAGACTCCTCCATTCTCACATCTCAACAGCAAGCCGCCTAAATTTGAAAGACTATCCGTAATGAAAGTACAGCTATAAGATGAGCTCGACTCAATCAGAGAAGGTAAGATACGGTTACATATAATTCATTTTATAACAAAAAGCAGGAGAAAGCGAGTCACAAGCAGGGAGTGACAGAAAAAACATCAGAAAAGTTAGTGTAGCAAAAGTTGGCAAAGTAAGGAGCAGTGGAAGGAGCTATAGTAGCAGCCACCACACAGATGACTGCAGTGTCAGTCGGATCACTCTCAGGGACCACCCAACAACAGTACTCCTAACATCAGGATAAAGTGAGGGCACAAGGAAGTATTAGAGGAGGACAAGGAGGAATAGGTAGAGGCAGGATAGGTCCCCAAAGGAGGGACCAAATATTAATTACCATCACAGATATGGGCATTTTATCAGACAGTGCATGACTAAGAGATGGGATTAACAAATTGAAAGGTTAGAAGATTATAAACAGCCAGGGAATACAGCAGTACAGCCACAGTCAAACCCACAAATAATATATTTACCTCAGACCCCACATCAAAATGTGCAGCAATCAGTAATGGCTCAAGCACAAGTGCTGCCACAGTAAAGTTACCAAGCACACCCAATGCTGACTCCACCTCAAAGTGGACAGGGATGTGTAATTGTAAGAGGAGGAAATCTTTTCCAGACAAATTATGTAGGAGGATATACACAATGAACGTGCCCACAGAGTATTTCCATGTGTCCAATTTTGTCAGTGATGCACAGTCCAGATGTGGAACCCACTGTGACGGTAGCTATCAATAACAAGAGGTATACATTCCTCATAGATACAGGAGCAACTCAATTCTGTAATAGAGAGTGAGACTTTTTAATGTCTAAAGATCAATGGACACAGAAAGATTCTCTGGGCAATCAATGAAGGTTCCATTTACTAATCCAGTGGCAATGGAAAGATGAGGGACATACATTGATGGCTGTTTTCTGTTTTCTCCAGCTGCCCCAGCTAATCTGTTAGAGAAAGATCTTATGGCCAAGTTAAATATGATCATTCATTTTGAGTCTGATGGTACCAGGATTTGTTCTACCCCTGGAATTTCACCTTCCAAGATTATGGCAGTAACAGTAGATTCCTCTGCTGGAGATCAAATCAGAGCACAACCTGCTGATGTAGAGGCATAGATGTAGGCCTTAATCGTACTGCTACATAATTCAGAATTACATTAAGGGAAGGTGCTATCATACTTAGAGTGAGGTAGTATCCTCTGTAATTATGTGAGACAATGTGTGTTTGATTACAGTACCCTAATAGGGCCTTTATTAGCAAGATAACGTGGACACCAGAAATGAGGGAGACTTTTCAGAAATTGAAAACTGAGAGGACAAATGCTCCAGTTATGGGAACTTCTGATTATACCAAGGAGTTGTATCTAGTTTGCCATTGCAATGGTAAAGTGATGACAGCTGTACTTACGCAGAAATATCCTTTAGGACACAAGCCCATTGTACACTTTAGTGGAGAGTTGGATTCAGTGATGAGAGGGCATTATCCTTGCAAGCAAGCTCTCACAACTTTTTGTTTTATCTTATTTTTTATTTTTAAGGTTTTATAGATCGCGAACCAGACCCGTGAGGGTATCAGAGCGCTTCACAGGTTTGAGGGTGGCATACAAAGCGTTAGGAAGGGGGAAACAGTAGGGTAAGTTGGGGGATACATTATACATTATAAAAGAAAAGAACATAGTTTAAGGTAAGAGGGGATACATTATACACTGTGCAAAAAAAGCAAGCAGTTTGAAGTTCAGGCTACAGGCAGGATAAAAAGATAGCAATAAGAGGACACTGCAGACGAGCACCCCCATTGTCATGGGTCACCTTTGATGCTCTATGCAGAGCATTAAGCATGGGCGAATTTTGCGAATCTGGCGTTCGCGAATTTGCGTATTTGCGAACTCGCAATCCGCAAAATCCGCGAATTCTCGTGAATTTGCGGATTTTTTTGTTTTTATAGTGTTCGCAAGGGTTTCTGCCAGTTCGCGAGGATTTTGTACCAGTTGGCAATTGCGAACTTACTTGTCGGCACGCAACGGTCGCGACTATGTTGTTTATACGTCTGGTTCATCATCACAGGTTCACAGCACCCTCTGTTTCAACACTGCCACCCTCTGTTTCACCCATGCCACCCTCTGGTACATCAATGCCACCCTCTGGTTCATCATCATAACTGTAGATTATGGGGGGGGAAAGCAAGCACACCTGCCCTGCTTCAACTGACATGAATTAATTTGGGGTTGATTTATTAATGTGTCACTGTTTTAAAATTCCAGTCTGGCACCTGCTTCCTTATCTGTAATTTGCTTTCTGTTGCAGTGCAAATTTTTTTTCCAGGACCTTTGTGGCCTACTTGTAGCTATTCTATGATCCGGCTGTGAGGGCCAGAGCAGGGTCATACAATTGTTGCAACTAGCAACTGAACTCTGGAGGGGCCCCAGTCAGGAAGCACTACAGGGAATGGTTACTAATGATGAATTTGAACTTTTGCACCTGCTGAGTGCTTTTAGTTTAGCAAAACCCGTTTTTCTGCAGAACAGCAAATGTAATGCCCCAAACAAACTTACTTGTGAAAGTTGATTTCTAATCCAAAAGTGATCCAAAGAAAGTCAAAAGGCCTCAAATCCAAAAAATGGCAGGCAAATGTCAACCTGAGGAGTTATTCTGATAAAAATCATCATTTTCAGAAGGTCTATGCTGCTTGCTAGTGGATTTCTTGTGCAGAATTGCAAATTTTGTAATTTCGCGAGAGCGAGATTGTTGCTGCCCGCCGCACCTACATGTTTGCGAACTTACGCCGCACGCCGCAAAATTGTATCACCAAGAAAAAAAAATCAGCTGCGTGCGAATTTGCGGATTTTTGGTAAATTCGCGAGCGTTTGTGGATCGCAAATTTACCGAAAATCCGCAAAATCCGCGCACGGAACGAATTTTCCGCCCATGCTTACAGAGCATGCAGTGTTTGCTATCATTCAGAAGGCTAAGAGCCCTCTGACTACACAGAGAGTGTCAGGATTTGAGGTGATACTGTCACAACCATTTTTGAAGGTAGTGAAGTGTCATACTGTAAATCCTGCGACATTCTTTACTCATTCTTTACTCATCCCATATTAGATTCTGAGAGTGCCTGACTGTGCAACTTACATTCCTACTGAACCAAGTCAAGCAACAGAGGGCACTATACCAGGTAGCATTGCCTATTTCGTTGATGGTTCTTCTATTGTTGACCAGGATACAGGAGCAAGACACACAGGTGCAGCAGTAGATAAAGCTCAGAAGCATGATTCCTTAACCCCTTTGATGCTCATGACGAGCTCAGCTCATCATGAGGCACGGTTGAGCTGTGCTGATGACGAGCTGAGCTCGTCATGAACAATGGGAAAACATAATAGTCAGCATATGAGGAGAATTGCTGCAGCAGCGATGGTGTTAAATACACTCGACATAGTAGAGCAGTTAACACTAACAGCAAACTATTCTGCACAAGCAGCAGAATGAATAGTCTTGATAGCGGCGCTTAAGCAAGGAGCAGAAAAAGTCATCACAATCTATCCAGATTCAGCTTATGTGACACCACTGTACATTTCAGCATTATGAGATGGAGTAGGAGAGGTTTCCTCAAGTCAGATGGAAGTCCTGTTATGCATAGGAATCACCTAGAGTCTTTAATAAAAGCACATGTGTTATTACAGGCAGTGAGAGTTGTGAAATGTGCTGCACATACAACTGGACAGGATTTTGTGTCATGAGTTAATGCACTAGCAGATTGGGCTGCTAAGATGCAGCTAGGCGCACACCCCGCCTGTGCCATCAGTTTAACAATGTGCAACTATTCTGATGGCTCAGACTGCCTTTCCACCTGAATCTGAGTCTAACCCTACCATAGACAATGTCATGCCTCATTATGGTGAGACAGCATGTTCAGAAACCTGAGAATTGCGGGTAAGCCACTCCACCATATGAAAATCAATTATGGAAGGCTAGAAGATGCTTCCAGTCAGGGGATGACCTAATAAATAGACAAATATCCACAAGTAATCCAGTGATGCCTCTGGATTTACTAATGAAAGCTCTTCATCAGTTGCTTTTACCAGCTCATGTCTCAAGAGTTAATTTGTCTATGCAAATACAAAAAGACTGGTTCATTCCGATTTTGCATGATATTTTTACTATGTACCTTCACAATTGTACTGTGTGCCAAAAGGTTTCTCTCAAACTCACATTAAAAGTGATAAATCCTACTATTCCATGACCACAAGGTCCTTTTAAAGCCCTCCATATTGACTTTGTAGACATGTTAGATAGGTGTAATAGTCCACAGGTGATCCAGTGATTCCTCAGGATTTACTTATGATAGCTCTTGATCAGTTGCATTTACCAGCGTATCTCTCAAGAGTTCATTTGTCTATGCAAATACAAAAAGACTGGTTCATTCCCAATTTGCATGACATTCTTACCATGTACCTTCACATACTGTCTGCCAAACGTTTTCTCCAAATCCCACATTGAAAGTGATAAATTCTACTAGTCCATGACCACTAGGTCCTTTTAAAGCCTTTTAAAGCTCTCCATATTGACTTTATAGACATGCTAGATAGGTGTAACAACTATTGGTTTCTTATAGTTGTAGTTTGTCCTTTTGCCCTATGGATTGAAGCAGGAGCATGCGTCCATAGTGATGTCAAACAAGCTGCTATTTTTCTGATTCGTGAGGTGATTCCATACTGGGGAATTCCAGATGGGAAAGATCTGACAATGGCACGCACTTTGTTAATGCAATCTTTACATATACTACGACAATGTTAGAGATAAAACATAAACTATCCTCTGTTTAACATCCCCAAAGCAATGGCTTTGTTGAGCACCTGAATGGCATGCCAAAGAATAAAATCAGCAAGCTATGTGCCACATTGGACAAGATGTGGTTGTGTTGCCTACAATTGGCACACTTTTCCCTTGAGAACCCCATCACATAGTGACTGGTAGACCCATAAACATGCATGTACTTGCCACTAGAAGTAATGTACAGGGAGAAAGTTCAGCAGAAATACTAAATGATGAAATGCATGTTTACCTTTATGAATTAATCAAGGCTGCAAAGTTCATTTCCAAACAGGTAACCAAAGGTTGGAGAAACACACCACCACCGTTGTCGGCCTCTCAGCTGTGCACATAGGTGACTACGTTTTTGTACCCAATTTTATCCGGAAATGGAGACAGACAAGATTCAACAGACAATTCACTGTGACCATGGTAACCCCAAATGCTCTAGGTAGATGGCAGGAATCCCTGGATCCGTCTAACCGATATTCGTCTGAAACCAGTATCACACCAAGCATTATAGACAACATGAATGGAACAAGAGGGGACACGAAGATTGTTATCATAAAAATACCCCCTCCATCTCTGTCTTTGGACAATTTGTGGGATTAACAGCATGAATGTTATGTATATTTGCTTACCTTTTTCGTCTCTTATTACTATCTATTCCATTGTTGTTCTTTATAAGAACTTCTCTTCTAGCTCTAACCTCACAAACCTTCAAAGAGAACTTTCTATCCCTGCTAATGTGTCCCATAATGCCCATACCAGATTATCAGATAATATGTATATCAGCATATATCAGACATAGGTTCAGAAAGTAACAATGAATCATGTTTCGTCTGCTGTCTAATTCCTCATGCTAAAAGATCAGATAGCCTACATTCAACTAAAGAAGCAAACCGAAGCACAGCTCTATGGCTATTGCATCTCTACTTGTGTAGGATTAAGGCCCAAATGTAATTAACACAAGTTAAAGTAGTGTGTTTTCTTGTCAATTCAACAAAATATGACTCTTCAGGAGAAGTTTCATATATCCTTACAGATAGAGAGGTCATTAAGGATGAGATATCATGCATGACGAAAACAGGTCATCCGGATAGTTTTAAATTTAGGGTTTTTAGGAGTAACATACCCACCCATGGAGTGTAATAGTTCCTTAGTAAATTCTTTACCCCCAGATTGTGTTAATAGGACATGATTTAGTCACTGGATCAGTTTTTGCCCATTATGATAAATGGCATTCTGATTCTGATATCAAATTCTCCTTTAGGGTCATGTCTTTATGGAATGGCACTAATGCAAATAAGGAAGCGCAAATTTGGGACAACAACATTGCGCGTTACACTTGGATAGATAGTACAGTGAGTCCTCAGACTGTCATGAGACTAAAATCTGTTTCTTTGTGTTTCATAGGAAATGGCACTGTTAATATAGGACGCAATGCAACTGTAGAGCCACAATAGATAAGGCTGACATGCAGAGGGGAACCTCCAGCTTCATGGGCAATTATTGGCAGTGTGAAGAACTAGTATATGCCCAGTTCCATTGCACACCCGTGCCATGGTAATTCCTGGAATTAATATATCAACTCCATATGAACACCACTTGAGCCAGTCAACTCCTTTATTACATCCTCATTGAAAGAAGAGAACTGCAGAGTATTATGGCACTATCATGTGGAACGATAGTCTTCCAGAGAATTGGTTGTTTAATGATACACAGCTGTTCTTTGGGAGCATGGCTAAAGATAGCTCAATGTGAGCTCCTCAAGTACATCAACACAACAAAAGATAGATTCAAAGCCATAAAGGAAGAGCTGCATGCATTGAGAATGATGCTAATGCAGCACTGTTATGTACTTGACCATATGAAGGCTATGCAAGGAGGGATATGTGCCAAGCTAGGAACTGATTGTTGTACTTTTATCCCCGAAAACGAGCAGACGATGGAATTTTGTCAGAGTCTATATAAACTTTGTACAATCTACAGAAGAAAAAGGTAGATAAAGGAAGTGCCCCATATAATTGTTTTACCATGTGGTTTTCTTTTTTTGCCATCCTGGAGCTTGGGCTTTTAAGAGCCTTGTTGCCAGCCATTGTGGGCCTACTAGTGGTATAATGTAACATCCAGTTAGTCTTAGCCTGTTGTAGAAGGATTGGTAAGAAGGCAAGAGGGAGGTTTCCACTTAGGACACCAACTCGAGTAATAGAAGCTCAGGGCAGCATATATCACCTAGTGCCAAGTGTAGACCAAAGTTTAGGTTGAGTAGTTGAATTATCAACTAGAGGGGAAATGTTATGGAAGAAATACAATATGAAAACACAGCACTACAGCAGAGAACGTCACACAGCTATACGTGGTGGAAGACCGGTGCAGACCAAAAACTCATGGTGATGAAAGCGAAGTGAAGAGTTTGATGTAGAACAGAGTGCATGACCTGAAAGGTCATAGTTAAAGAAAAACTCATGTTTGGCAAGCTTGAAGGAATTTATAGCCTTAGCACACAAGCACATCAGCACGTGTTCTGTGTTTTCAATAGATTGAAACATGAGTTGGCTATGGGAGCAGGAGACTGAATTTGCCAAGAACACATGGAATGTGATAAGAGGTCTTAGAAGCACACAATAGAGCACACACACAAATAAATGTGCATTCAATCCAAATACACATGTATTCAAAAGTAGAAGAATACTTGAGTATATTAGGCATTGTTAGAAGCACAATAAAGGA
Organism: Lissotriton vulgaris; assembly: GCF_964263255.1. Taxonomy (NCBI): domain Eukaryota; kingdom Metazoa; phylum Chordata; class Amphibia; order Caudata; family Salamandridae; genus Lissotriton; species Lissotriton vulgaris. The sequence goes on along the minus strand of NW_028248512.1, from coordinate 400,150 downwards.
TGCATAGAGAATTAGATCAAAGTAAAGGGTCACAGCTGACCTCATGTTTTTCCATAACTAATGTGTACCAATGTGTAACTGCCTAGTACTTCATTGTTTGAACTTTTGTAACTAGCACTGTTTAACTGTGTATAAAAATTTCGGCCTGTGAAGCTGCAAAATGAGACCGGTTGTTTACATGGGTGAGGACGATCTCCCTCCCTGCTGCGACAGTAAACAGCTGTCTTTTCTCCATTTTTAAGTTACCCTGCAACAAGGTCTGGTAGAAATGGAGGTCTCTAGATGCCAGAGGTTTGCACCTTGTCCTGGTAGGGGCCCTTCCTTCTAGGGAGTTACACATTTTAGATAACCCCTGCTCACTCCTTTGGTAGCTTGGCATAAGATAGGCTTATCCCAAAGGCAATGTGTAAAGTATTTGTACACAAACCCACAGTAACACAGTAAAAACATTACAAATGGGCATCACACCAGTTTAGAAAAATAAAGTATCTTTATCTAAACCAAATAAGACCAAAACAACAAAAATTCACAATTCATATATCAAGATAACATTTTAGAATGACTATTGCAAAAATAAAGCTTTCAGGAGAAATTAGCTCCAACTGGGGCTATTATGATGTAATGACAGGCGTAAATCCAAAGTACAGCACCGACTGCGAGGTGTGTGTGCTGGCCACAGAGTCAGACGGACCCCCAAATATCAGTACATTGGAACTGAACTCAGAAGACTGTGCACAGTGTTATGCAGGTGAGGCGATGTTGGCCCAAGGCGAGGCTGGCTCCTTACTGCCACAGGGGAGGCACGACGTCGAGTCCGCGAGGCGTCTAGCTTGGCAGGCAGGGGAGGTGAGGCGGCGTTGTCGCTGAGGCGTTGATTCCGTTCAGCAGTGCAGTGTCGATGAGTTTGGGAAGTCACCAACATCGATAACTTGTAGGCATTGGGAGGTGTCAGAGCTGCGGTGCACCGTGCATTTCACAAGCAGTGCCTACAACCTAAATGCAGGTCTCCACGTCACTGGCGGTGTCACTGATGGTGTCGGTGTTGTTCTTCCTGGGTTGCAGCACCAACCACACGATTCTAAGGGCCCAGGAACTGGAATTGGCACCCTTTGGCAATCAGGAGCCCAGGTGCTCTTTAGCAAGTTGCAGGGAAAATCTTTGTGTCCCTGAGACTTCAGAACATGAGGCAAGCTCTGCTTCAAGCCATTGGAGAATCTTCTTAACCCCTTCCGTGCGGGGCGTATTTTCCGCCTGTGCTGACTCCGCCTTGCGCGGGCGGAGTCAGGACGGAACGCTTCCGTCATCAGCACAGCTCAGCCGATGCTGATGACGGAACCGTTCTGTCATCAGCATGGAAGGGGTTAAGCAGCAGAATACCACAGCAAGGAAAAAGTCCAGTCCTTTCCACTGCCTACAGACAGAAGCAGCAACTGCAGACCAATACCAAGCAGGCCTCTCAAAAAAGGGGGCTCATTGGGTGAGATCTTTTCCTTCCCTTTTCCCAATAGTTTATATCGAGTAGTGATTGTATTAAGAAAATTAAAATTACCTTTAGGTAGCCAGTGAATACTGCTTTTATTCTCTTAAAATAATCTATGGTAAAGATAAAAACTATTGCAGACCAACTGAACATCAGTTAGTCTTAGGTCCTTTGTGTGGCCAACATGTTTACTTGCTACCCAGCTGCATCAAGTGGTGTTTCTTCAGGACTTATATATATATGACCCTGCTATCTTCTTAGCTGGCATGTCTTGAGTCATATGACAAGGTCGTTACATGCCCACACTTACAATGCTGACAGGCCCTCACATCTGCTCACTACCTACTTGCTGGACACCTTGAATTACACATTGCATCTTTGGCCATTTGGCTTTTTCTGTGCTATTTTGTAATGCTGTACATTATAAGGACTCGTTTAGGTCTGTTTCACATTCATATAAAATCCATTGTATGGTATTATGGGCCACTGATATACTAAGAGGGATCAGAACTGTAGAGATCCCTGCACATGTCCTTGTTGCTGAACATTTAGACATGGATGTCCATGGTGATGCCTCAGAGGTATAATGGTTGTGTATTGCAGAGAAGCATAGTGTGGTGGTGACACAGTCAAGGGTAATTCAACTTATTTTTGCAGTTTCAGGCTGTTAGTTCTGTTCTAGAACTAAGTGATGGTCAAATAAAGGTCCGGGGGCTCCGCAATCCCTGAGGAACTAAAGCGAGTACAGAAAGCCAAACGCAAGGTTTCAACCCTGGAAAAGGAGCTAACGAGACGCGAAGAGCAGGGCTACAAGGTGGTAGGAGCCGGCAGTCTCAGAACAAACCCCAATAACCAAAACGAACTTTCGGAGCCACAGAGGGATGAGAAGCAAGATGGCGGAAGAGCGGCGCTAAGAGAGAGGAGAAGCCGAGGCAAGTCGAGTTAAGCCAGGAAGTCAAGCGCTCAAACGGGGTTCGAGCGGAGTGCAGGCAGAGCAGAGCGGAAGGTATAACGACTAGGAGGGAATGCAAACAAGCCACAACGTACCGATGCACAACCCAAGTGCGAAAAGGGAGGAAAACAGCTGAAAGAAGCGGGAAGACAATTTGAAAAAGCACGCCGCAACTACCTACCGGAGGAAACTCGGTCATTGGGGGAAACGCGGAACTTGGTCAACTTGGTCAACAACTGAAACCGGAAGTACCGGACGGAGGCAGCCATTACAAGGCGGAAGAGGAGAAGAACAAAGCGGAAACGGAAGCACACATCCGATGAGGAAGGAAGCGGAAGCGGCCTGTATGACCTGGTGAGCAGGAAGTGGAAACGACGGTGCAGAGTCAGGCACGAAGAAGGGACACAGCAGGCGGACTACGATCAGCCTGCTCTCCGCCTAGGAACACGAGGCAAACGATCCAGACATTCGCCATTGCCACGCAACGGAGAGGGAAGCGAATGAGTGAGCCCCGCCCTCCCCGAAGGTAGGCGAGAAGCGCGAGTGCCTCACACGCTCCGACTCGGAACGCCAAATAGAGGGGGAGCCCCAACATCGCGCTGCCCGAGCACTACCGGAGGCATCAACTGCGTGCAGCAGCTGCGTTCATCAGCGAGCTCCAGGCTTAAAGAGACAGGCTCTCGAGACACACTGTAACCAGCCTGGTGTACAGAGTTAACATCGCGCCCACTGCCAGCAAGAGGTTTCGGAGAAGGAACGAGACCCAAAAAGGGGAAGTGCCAGACAAACAGGGGAAGGTGAACGGCACAGGCTCAGGCTCTGAGACCCACAATCAGCAGTAGCACGCAAAGGGGGCAGAGAGTGCAGAGATGCCATTCCTGACAGAACTTAGCGTCAGGAGGCAGAAGAAGACCAGCAGATGGGCTATCGCACGGCCAGGCGAACGAGACAAGCAAGCGCTAGAGGGGGCAAAACAAAACAAAGAGCTGGCAGATCAAGTTTCGAGCTGCTTCCGCTATAACTGCGCAGTGCAAGAAACAGATCTAGGACAAGCCACACAACGAGCGAATGTTGGGGTGAAAGAAACATCTCACACCACTCTCCGCTCTCACAGCAAACAGTGCTCAAAACCCCGGGCTGGAGATAAGATGAACACCCAGGAGGACACAAAGAAAGACACTAGACCAAGACCAAGACAGAACAATGGGCGGAAGGCAGTAGGAAAAGACACGCACTGGGCAAAGTATAGAGAAACACAGTAACAAAAGTTGCGATACTAAAGCAAGCACCAGGGCCAAAACCGCGGAACAGGAGCGAGGCGGCACACTGGCCTGGGGTGACCTAGTCCACGAAGCAAGCGTAGAGACACAGTGGCAACGTCAGGGGTCACAACAACAAGTGCTCAATAGCACAAAACCACTACAACCACCCTACATCTCCCAGACGCGAGACGCGAGGAGCTGCAAAAATCAGGAGCAAGCAGCCTGAACGGCCGCGAACGAGACAAAGCACACGCTGGCAGGTCCTAAGGTTAGGACAAGAACAAGGCACATCAGAGAGCCCAGCAGATATAGACTTCTAGGGACCCACGTGCCGGCGATAAAGACAACACCAAATCTACCAAAGGAGGTCCAAACAGAGGGGCGGCTAGGCAACATCATATCCAGAAGAGGCATCGGAACAATGGCGGGCAATGAGTGGAAGAAAGGGGAGGACCAAAAAAGGCCCAAATTTGACTCTCAAGGCTCCCCACTGAAAACCAAAGGTGAAACAGCCACCCTAGAGACCATCCTAAGGAGAATAAACGAGGGCAATGAAGTGTCGAAGGAGACGAAAGTTAAAGTGGAGAACATGCAGCTGGAGCTGGCAGCAATAAGAGCGGACCTTCACAAAACGAACACAAGAATGGAAGCAGCGGAAGGCCGAATAAGCTCAGTGGAAGATGAGACAAAAGAGAACACCAAGGCCATAGAAGAACTACAGAAAATCACGAAGGCCATACAAAAACAACTAGCGGAGAAGGACGACAGGGCAAGAAGGGGCAACATACGAATCCTGGGCATACCTGAAGGAGCAGAAGACAAAGCGGGCTCGTGCTCAGCCATGCTAGAGGAGATGATTCCACAACTCATGGGCACCACATTTGAGAGAAGGTTCGAGGTGCAAAAGGCCTATAGGATACCAGCAGGGAGAGCGATGACAGGCAAGGGGCCAAGGGCGATAATTTGCAACCCACTCAGGATGAGCCAAACAGAGGCAATTTTTGCGTTTGCCAGAAAGAACCAGAATCTGTCGTGGGCGGGGAGCAAGATCGTGCTAACCCAAGACTACTCGAAGCAAACGGTAGAGGCAAGAAAAGCGTTCCTGGCCCTCAGAGAAACCTTACGCAAGAGAGGCGCCACTTTCAGCTTTGTGGGCCCAGCCAGGTTCAAAGTAACCGACAAATGGAAAACAATGATCTTTGAATGCCCAGAGGATCTAAGGAACTACCTACGAGGACCACCGGTGGAAGAGATGGAGGAGATAAAAAGCCCCGGGGTAGCAAAAAGAAGTGCATCACCAGACGTGAGCGGGCAATCTGAGTAAGACACACCACAAACGAAGGAATACTCAGGACATAAGACAACAAATCTACCTCAAGCTACCATGAACACTCAAACAGGAGCTGTAAACAGTCAGCAGACACAAAGGGACATAATGCCGGATGATGGCAATACCAGCGACCAACTATGCAACAGAGACTGAACAAGACAATGTTTTTACTTCCAGCCTACCTACAAACAAAGGAAGAACACAAAATCTACCTCAGGGATGATGCGGGGCAGAGGAACTTTGTCGGCGCACACCCACTCAGCAAGTAAGGGAGGGTGGGGGGGGGGACGGGCGGGGGGGCCAAGGGGGGCGGGGGGAGCGGGGAGCGTATACATGGGCTTACCTTCTATCATCTTTTCTTCTTCTTCTACTATCTTCCCCTCTATATCTTCACGTCGAGGTCCAGGAAACGCAGGCATAGGTACCAAGGAATGCATACAACACAGACATTGCAAGCACGCAAGGGAGGGCCAAATAGACCGCGAAACACAAGCAACATAAAATGACAAACACCAACCAGAGCAGCATCGCAACAGACATTAAGATAGTGTCCCTAAATGTCAAGGGCCTCAACAGCCCGGTCAAAAGAAGGAGGGTGCTCGAGCATCTTAAGAAACTCAAAGGAGACATCTATGTGCTCCAAGAAACTAGATTAGAAGCAGCTGACATCGGGCGCATAGGTGCAAACTGGATAAGCGAGGTGGTGGGATCTCTGGCACAGAACAAGAAGAATGGGGTAGTAACAATTATCACCCAAAAATCCCAGCTAGCAGTGGTAGGCTCACAAGTCGACACCAAAGGAAGGACACTGGTGACCACTCTTATAAGGGCGGGAGAAACATTTCATGTAGCGAACATATACGGACCCAACACCGAAGATAAAGCATTCTGGGAGGGGGTGGGTTCACAACTACACACACTACCACTAGAAGATCTGCTGATAGTCGCCGGGGACATGAACCAGGTTCTAGACTCAGCGATCGACAAACACCCAAGCAGGCCAAGCCAAACAGCGAACAACCCCAACATCCTGAAGAATCTCTGCACCAAACTCAGACTGAGAGACCCATGGCGCCTAAGCAACCCAGATGCCAGAGAGTACACATTCTACTCTAACCCACACAACTCATACAGCAGAATAGATTATATCCTCATGTCAGATACACACACCCACCTCATAGACCACACGGAGATAGGACCCAGATCAGTATCAGACCACTCGCACATAAGCCTAACCTTGGCGGGTAGGCATAACGAAAAGCCAACCCGCAGATGGCGATTCGACGATAGCGTACTCCATCACGCCTCAGCGAAAGGCGAGATAGAGAAGGCGATAAACGAATACCTGCTAATAAATGACGCACCAGAGATAAACAGGGAGGTACTATGGGACGCACTAAAAGCCACCGTTCGGGGAGTAGTCATGACAATCAAGGGCAGATTAAACAAAGGAAGGAATAAAAAAATTGAAGGCCTAGAAAAAGAAATTAAAAAACTGGAGAACAGCCACATAGCCAGAATAGAAGACAAGAACACACTCACGAATCTGACCAAACACAAGTACGAACTCAATAGAATATTGAGTGAGCGAGCAGGGACCTGGATCAACAAATATAAATCTATTAACCTCTGCACTGCAAACAAGGCCGGCAAGAACTTAGCATCCTACTTAAGAGGGAAACAGCGACAACACACGATAGGAGCCATCAAAGACAGACAGGGCAAGTCCATGACTGCAAACAAAGATATACTAGAGGTCTTTAGAGATTTCTATGAGGGACTGTACACTAGGGATGAAACACTAAAGGAGGATGGGGGCAAAGAGCTGCTAGGAAGTATAACCACCCCTACATTATCAGCCTGTGAACGAGACATCCTAAAGCTAGACATAACGGAGGATGAGATAGCCAAAGCCACGGCGAGCCTAAAGGATAATAAAGCGCCAGGGCCAGATGGCTTCACAGCTAGCTTCTACAAAAACTACATGCACATTCTCAAACCCACAATGAAACAGGTATTCACAGAATGCGTCCAGACAGGTCACATGGCACCCTCAATGGCTGAGGCAAACATAATTGTCATACTAAAGGAGGGGAAGGATCCAACTGAGGCAAAGAACTTCAGACCGATCTCCCTCATCAATGTAGACTGCAAGATATACGCTAAAGTACTTGCCAACAGACTCAATGCATACCTACCCAAACTCATACACAACTCTCAGGTGGGCTACCTCAAAAACCGCATGTCCCACGATAACACGAGACTAATATGCCACATAATCAACCACTCCTCCAGGAGCAACAATGCCGCAGTCATGATAGCCCTAGACGCGGAGAAAGCTTTTGACAGGGTCTCATGGCCCTTCCTAGGGCAATGTATGGCGAAATTCGGTTTAGGACCGAACTATAGGAAGATGGTGATGGCCCTATACAGCAACCCCAAAGCCAGGGTGGTGGTCAATGGAGGCACATCTAACATACTCAACCTAGGCAGGGGCACGAGACAAGGCTGCCCACTATCACCAGCCCTCTTCCTGTTAGCCATTGAACCACTCCTCACGATGATCAGAACGAACGAAGATATAGTAGGAATACCAATAGGGAGAGAAACATTTAAGCTGGCGGCGTATGCGGACGATGTCCTAATAGTCACAGAAGACCCCGAAAGATCCATTAAAGCACTGACTGATACTATTGACAAATACGCGCAAGTATCAGGGTACAAGCTCAACAAAGATAAATCAGAATGCAAACCCCTAAATATCCACACAACAAGAGAGGTACTAGGGAACTCCGGATTAACATGGCAACAGTAGCCCATAAAATACTTAGGCATCCTTTTTGAGAGAGACCTAAAAACGACACTGGAGCACAACGAAAAGGCAACAATCAAGAAAATTAAAGAGAAAGTGGAGGGGTGGTCGCCCAAATTCACCACATGGTGGGGAAGGATAGAAGCGATAAAAATGATGCTAACTCCTGTGGTCAACTACATGCTAACCATGCTCCCATTGACGAACACAGAAGATTTCCACAAGAAACTAGACAAGATACTTAACAACTTCCTGTGGAAAGAGAAAAAACCCAGAATAAGCCTACACAAGCTTAGACTCACAAAAGATCAGGGCGGTCTGAACATAACAAACTTCAAAAGATTCCAGGTAGCATGCATAGGCAGACAGGGCCTACACTGGTTAGACCCAAGAAAGGAATATACCCCAGCATGGTTGACACTAGAGCGTGAACTATTAAAAGGCATGAACCCCATCACCCTCCTCACAGCCACCAGACACCCAGCAGTCAAGGAGAACCCCGTCCTAAAGAACACGAAAACAGCTCTCCTGAGCGTCGACAAACTATTGACATCAAGCGTAAGAGGCAGCCAACTTGAATCTATATGGCATAACCCAACATTGAAATACAGAGATAAGGTCCTAGACATGCACGAATGGTATAGACATGGCATCTCCACGGCTCAAGACCTTCAGGATCAGGGCGCATACACATCTTTCGACACCATCAAAGAAACACACAACCTACAAAGCATAGAGCTCTACAACTTCCTGAAAATCAAAGTAGCCATCAGGAAGGCAAACCTCAATAACCGCACTCCCCCGCTCGTACAACTCGCAGCCAGTCTCAACACACTAGGACACCAAGTAGCACACCTATACAAAGCCCTCTGCCCCAAGAACTCCAAACTAAACGATAAGATCACAAATTCCTGGGGGGAGGTAGCAGGAAGGGAGCTAAGCGAGGCAGAGAAAGCAGAGATGTGGAGATCCTCCACTAGAAAGAAAATAACGGCAGCGCTCAACCAGACCAAATATTGGCTAGTGCACAAGGCATACTGGACACCAGCCCGCCTGGCCGCTCTAGGGATCCGAGACAGCGATACATGCTGGAATTGCCACAAAGCGAAGGGAGACCTAGAACACCTTCTGCTCAGCTGCCCTAAGGTCAGGGGATTCTGGAACAGAATTGGAACCCTCATCAGTGAGATCACAGGAATAAACATACACATAGATTTTCCAAACCTAGTCCTAGGCTTTACGTCTCCGTCAATCACAACGACAGAAGATCGTGACCTCATTGACCTATTGCTAACGGCAGCAGTCAAAACGGTCCTAAGTAATTTGAAGGACACCTCAAAAGCCGTGCCCCAAGCATGGCTCAACTGGGTCACGTTCTTAAGGGGGGCAGACAACATCACAGCGAAACACTCACCGAAAACACATAGGCAAGTGAACATGTGGGGACCCCTAGACCATTACCTAACATCGCACAACCCCCCATAGGCGCAGAATCCAGACACACCAGATGGGACACACGTTCCTGCGTACCATGTACTCTCTCTATCGACCTCGACCTCTATTCCCCCCCCCCTCCTCACCATGGTCCCGGGTCGGGGAAAGATACGCCAACGAACAACGGAACGTCGCAAAGGAGGAGGCATAAAACAAGACCAACAGAACATGGACAATCGAACTATTACCCCCCCCCCCCCTCCCGGCGCTCCTTTCCTCCTTCTTCTTTCTCTGTTTTTCCACTCATGTATATCCCATGCTCCATGTAAATATATATATTTTCTTTTTTTTACTCAATAAAAAATTACAGAAATAAAAAAAAAAAAGTACATTCATCCTAATTACTAATCATTGTGGTCAAAATGTTCCAGTCCCACAATTACACTAACGTCTCCTTAAAAATCATTTTGGGGTCAGGGGCCACTGAAAGCTACCTATATTGTCATCTCATTTTCTGCCCGTCATATGCTAAACCTTTTGTCATCACTGGTTACAGATAGAAAGTTGCAAAAGGTTGCAGAGGGCTGCCAGTTGGAGTTTAATTTTGAATGACAGCTTTTCACTCTAAATGTCATATTCATTGCCTCTTTCTCATTCTGTAGAGCTGGCACTATCTTAAGTAGGATCAAATGTGTTTTTATTTGTATCTATTTAAAGAGGTTTATAGAGTGCTGGCAAGACCCAAGGGGACCAGAACGCTTTACAGACATTGTCAAGATAATGTTAGCAAGCTTAGCTTACATAATAAAAGCTTGTGGAAAGTTGGCTCAGCACGTTTCCTAGAGAGAAACACCAGAAACATATATGATTTGAGGAAGAGACTGTAGTTGTGTGCTAGGTGTTAGAGTTCAAAGGGATAAGGTGCCGATTAAGGAGCAGATTTTTAATTTGTCTTTTGAATCACATGAAGGATGGATTCATCCTGCTCTGTACTGGGAGGTAGTTCCAGATTTTGGGGGCATTGCCAAAGAAAGAGCTTGCTAGGGCTTTTTGTCTATGTTTTTTTAGTTGGATGAGAAGTAGAGTGTTGGTGCTTCTTAGATTTCTTGACTGGCCTGGCTTTGTGAGTTTGGACGCAAGGTAAGCTGGTTTCCCGGTGTGAAGGACTTTGTGAGTGAGGCAGGCAGTTTTGAAGCAGTAGCGTGGTTCGATCAATAGCCATTTAAGATTTTCCAGGGAGGGGGAGATGTGCTCATGTCTTTTGACACCAGTCACTATCCTTGCTGCTGAATTTAGAGTGTCTCTTTAGGGAGCTAAGTTTGACTTTGTGGTGCCAGGGAGTGTGGCATTTCTGTAGTTCACTCTTGATAGAACCATCGCTGCGTGGTGACTTTTAGATCATTTGTGGGGAGAAAAGGCTTAATTTTGTGCAGGAGTTTTAGATTGTAGAATGCACTCGTCACTGTATTTTTTATGTGCGGGTAAATGCTCAGACTAGGATCCAAATGTGTGTTTTGGGTTGAGTCCCTCATAAACAGAACAACAGATTTGGATTTCCGAAGTATCTTCTCTCCCCTTTTGGAGAAGATGCCTGGCTGTCAAATTCTGTGGATTGTTCCCAAAGGAGAAGGCGCTGTAGGGTCTGTAGGAATGAGGGTAGAGCTGCCTACAGCCATAGCTGGCACCTCTTGTTTACCACTGCAGATGTGGAGAAATATTTCCATTCATATAGAAGCGTTTTCACTGTGCATTAAAGCTAGGAAGAAGATGTGCCTGGTTATGGGAGGCAGGACGGTGGGGTACTGCTTTAGGCCTTAATTTTGTTGCAAAGTAAAATCCTGTACCACCCAAAAAATCCATGAAGTACCAGCAGCCCCTTTTTACACTCTCCTTACAAAACAGTGACATTTCAGGTGGAAGAACAGGAAGAGAGACAAGTGGCGCAGGAACCGACGGTAACCCTTGACTGGAGTCCCTGCCGCAGGATGTTTGCAGAGGTCGAGGAGGTATTTCGGATGAGACTCGGGTTGTGTGCCTGTGAGAGTCATTAGCAGCATTAGTCCTCTTTATTCCTGCTTTGAAAGGATTAATCAGAGCCAGGTGGTGCGTGAGTCAGCGCGCCAGTCGTGGGGGTGGGGTGCTCACCGTTTTCCAGGATACTGTTACCCTTAATAGGTATTCGTAAGCCCATCCTTTGTTCCAGTCGCTGCCGCAGAGGAATTCCGCCTCTAATGGCTTCACTCAGCACCAGGGGCAGGCCCGGGGGCAGCAGCTGCTGCGGGCAGGGCTGGCCCAGGAGGAGCCGGCTGAGAGGCGCTGCACTGCCATTTTTCCTGCATTTATTTACACGAAGTCCAGGGCGCATACCTTTTGTTGATCCATTTATTCCTGTTTCATTCCATGTACTTGGGCTGCAATGCTCTAAAACGGGGGGAGTACTACACCAATATTTCCATTGAAAGATGCAAACGTAGTACAGCGAATGGCTCAACGGAGACCTGTAATGTGAGCCATGCCAGGTGTTGGTCCAGTGGTTAAGTTGTCTTTTCATTCTGGTACGTGTAGTTCTGTCCTTTCTTTAGGAATGTGTCACTAGAAGCAGCACAGGGCTAAAAATAAAATACAGGGCTCAATGAACTGCTCACACATAACCTGACATTGCACATCATTTATGACTAAAGTTAAACCAGACTGTGTACGGCTTGTTCCTGTGTAATGGCTGCCCATCGAAAAGCGCATTCAGTTTAAGGTATTGTGCATTTCACATAAAATGTTGATGCACCAAGCCCCTGCTGGGCTATCCTGCCTGTTGATGCCCTATGTGCCTAGGTGCGCACTGAGATCTGCTGACCTTGCGCTTGTCTGCGTTCCTCGAGTCGGAGAGCGAGGGCAGGAAGCCGTTTGTTCGGCCTTTTAGCGGCTAAACTTTGGAACTCTCTCCCAGCGCACATTAGAGGCATTCCCAATCTCTTGATGTTCCGCAAAACCATAAAAACTTAGTTGTTCCCATTATCTGATGTTTAATCGCTAGGTTAGTTTTCCTGCTTTGCTTTTGGTTTCTGGTTGCGCTGGGACGCCTCGTTGCTGAGGCGCATTACAAGTCCTAAATAAAAAATAAATAAAATGTACACAGCAGCATTATCATTGCAGCAGTCCCTGTACAGCCCACATCATTTGTACCTGAATCCAGTGCTCCAAGCCTGCCTCCCTTCAGACCACCAGCGCAAACTAATCTTGGGTCATACCACTGCATGTTACCCCCACCGCATACCATGGCAACCGTGTTAACAAAATTATTAATGGGGCAGGGATCGGGTGATATATGCTGCTGCATCCATACCTGACGCCATGCGTGTCCTGGCGGCGTCATGCCATGGAACGAGCACCTGGTGCAAAAAGAGATGAATCTGCCCTTCCTTTCACCTCTGCTGTTCTGCCAAAATCCTCCCTCTTCCCGTCTTTTAGGCTCCACGCTTAAAGCTGTCCCTTCATCTTATCTTCCCCTCTTCCTCTTGTTCCATCTTTCCTGCACTTGTTCTCTTTCTAAATCTTCTATTTTCCTCACTGCTCTTTGGTTTCCTTTATTAGGTCTCGCCTACGACAAACGCGCTGAAAGCGCGTTCTCGCAGTGAGAACTATAGTCGGCGTCTCAGCTCAAAAACCAGTGTTTCGACAAGATCTGGCCGCGCGCAGCGTTTCCCCATAGGATAACGTTGTGCGCGCGGCCAGGTCTTGTCTCCACAGCATGGCATGGCAGACCGGATCGCGTCGCGCGCCTCTCTGGAATGCAGGGGGAGTCTGCATACCAGCACGCAGCGCTGATAAACAGGCAGGTTTTTTTTTTTTCCGTCCGTCTGCATGTTAGTAATGTCGGCACTATGTTTTTCCAAGTCGAAGGGCAGCTACGTGTTTATTTTTGCATTGCGCTTTTACTTAAAGTGAAAGTGCGATTCAAATTTAAAGAAGCAGCTGCGATCTCATCTTTTCACACGCTATGACTGTTTGGGCTGGGCGTCCGCCGACGGGCTGCTCCCACGGCTCAGCTTGTTAGTTATTGTATGTGACATCACTCCCGCATTTTTATGTCCTTAGAATGGTACTTCGTCAGGGAATTATACAGTGATCAGACTGGAGTAGAGGGCACGGTAAATCAGTTTTATGGGAAATGTAAAGCACTTTCTTGATTAGTTGCGTTATATTCTTATTTTTATATATCTCCAGAGGGGCGGGGCAGATGTTGCACCCACACACCTGACTGGCTGCTGTGAATGCGCTCTATAGGTTCTAAGAACGTAACTTATGGCATGCTACATACGAAAGTACTCATATCGCAGATCGCATTATGTACCACATATGAAGCACATACCTTACACATTCTGGCTGAAACAGTGTGTGGAAAAAGTTAGAGAACTACCACAAACCCCTTTTCATGCATCATTTATCAAAAAGGGTGTACCAATACTTAAACTTTGTAGCAACTTGAGCCTTAAATACGACTCTTAGTCACAGTGCGACCTGGCGGAAGCTGTACCTGTCCGTACGTGCTATAACACTGGAGTCCGTCACACCTTGTTTGTGTATGTAGGTGTGCTAATGTAAGTGTACAAACAAAATATATGTGCTAGGCAGGTTATGTGGTGACCCTTGGTGGAAGGGGGTCAAGCGAGGGGAGCGGGGAGAGGGAGGAGTTTCAAGATTTTTGCCAGTACCACGGTTTTCCTCATGAAGCCTGGTTAGTGTTGAGTATTGTATTGTCTCTAGCGCAACACTGCAAAGGGAATCCCCAGTGTGTGCTCCCGGACTGACCAATACAGTCAAACTGTAGTAGTTTTGTTCAGCCTTTCCAAAGTTGCTCCACCCAAATTGTAGCACAGATGGAAACACAGACATTTGGAGCGTGAATGCACGTGATAAAGGGAATATGTGAAAAAACGCAATTTGCCCAAATTACACGCTTTCGCTTCTACGTGGAAGCAGGCATCAGAGACTACAACTTTCAATCCAAAATCCGGCAATTTAGCCACAAGGCCGCGGTATATTCTTGAAAGTCGTTCTAAACGACGGGCAGTGAATGCTTCCTATAGGCGGCCATTCTAAGGGCTGTTCCTCTGTCAGTGTCCAAGGGCTGTCCCTCTCTCGGTGTGAAGCTCCTCGGCGGCCCCCATAGGAAGGGAGGAGCGCTCGAGTGCGGGCGGTGCCGGCTGCTTCCGATGGCTGGGCTACAGGCTGACCTGTCCTGAAGGAAAAGGCCGGGAGCTACCTGCACAATGGAGGGTCGAGGAGGGCGCACTCACAGGGTGCGGCCCGAAGCAGCGCCGCTCGCTGCATGGAAGGAAACGGAGGCGCTCGGGAAAGCTTTATTTTGGGCAGTGGCCGCTACTGGGAAGAACACCTGCAGTCCGTGCAGTTCCTCCTAAAGTCGGAGGCCTCGAACAAATAGACGGCCTGTGTCAGCGAACGCCCACACCTCCGAGACACGATTTCAACAGGACCGAGGGGTGGGAAGCGGGGTCGGGGGCTCGGCCACCCCAAAATGTTCTGAATTCCACCCTGCCCTGAAATTCACTTTCATATGGAAAAAGCCACCAGTTTTGTTAATTTGGGGACAGAGTCACAGCCACTGAGTGAGATTTGCAGACACTGGTCGCCCACCAGGAAATGATCACTCTCAGTCCTTCACTACAAAGTTATATTATTATCCCACTTAGCGGCACTCTTTCTGGTGAGCCTAGATGGATGAAATGCCGAGTCAACTCTACACTTATGATTCGAAGCTGCAGGTTATACACCGCAGGCGCTTCGCCCGCTGCGCTGCCCGGTGGCTGTCTGTCTGTCATGTTGATCCGTCGCTGCTGTCTCTGAGGGGTTCGGTGTCTGCTGCAGGTAGGCGCGAAATCAATAGATACAGAGGGTATCACCCCGGGCTGCGCCTGCAGTGATGTAGACGCTGCGGCAGGCTTCGGAACTTCGTCTGCATTGCTTGAATTAGAAATAGTGAATGCTCCTGTCATCACCGTTTGACGGTATCCACTCTGTCATAACAGAGGCTGATTTATGGCTGTCTGGCAAATATTCAATGTGGTGTGTTTATGGTGAAAACTGCTTTCACTGGCACCAGTGGCCTAACGCATAATGGTGTGAGCCCCTTAATCCAGTTCACAGTTTTCTGGCACCTTATGTTAACATTCGAGTTGTCTTTGCTTTGTACGTGCACTGCTCGTGTGTTCACTGCACTATAGAGGTGACGTACTCCACCCGACCCTTCACGTGCACACTCACCGGATCCAGAGCCAGGGCGTTCAGTGCGCGCGCCTTAAGATGCTTCGGGCCGGTCCAGGTGTTTTAACTCAGCTGTGGAAACCGTGGACTACCTTGAGAGTGTATGTGTGAATAGTGCAGCAGGTGCAGTCACACCAGGGTTCTGAGTAGATCACAACACCCCACTTATAGCTTCTTTTCCTAGCAAACAAGAGGATGTTTCCCTTGAATTAGGAACCCACAGCGCCCTTGCCTTAACCCTGTGTCCAGCCAATGCGCTGCTGCATGTTTTCATTGGATTTTAGGTTTTGTACCAAACGGAGATTTTCAAGACATGCGCTGCTGCATGTTTTCATTGGATTTTAGGTTTTGTACCAAACAGAGATTTTTCAAGACATTTCCAGAAGCTTGTACCTTTCATCTGTGAACATTCACCTTCCCTGAAGAACAAAAATAGGCCTCGCATTTACGCAAGTTTGACCTATTGGCATTGTAAATGACAATGGCTTTTATTTATTTTTCATAAATAAAAGGCAATGTCAATTACAATAAAAATAGCTCAAACTCTCGCAAATGCGAGATCTATTGCATTGCAAATGCTTGTCTGTTCTGCTGCTGTTCTGTGTGTCTTTTTCTCTCTCTCTGGCTATCTTCCTATGTGGAACATATAAATACTGCTGCAAACTTTTGCAACGTGCCCACAGGAAAAGAACTAAGGTACAAGATACTAAGGAGCATATTTACAAGCCCCTATCATCACCACAACATTACTTTCAGTGACGTTGTGATGGCAATAGGGGCATTGCCTTATTTATAAGGCAGAATTTAGCCACTAATGCTGCCTTCTAAATAAGGCACCATTTCACGCTGTGTTTAGCGTGAAAGGGGAAGGCAATGGGTGTTGCGGTGGGCGTTCCACTGCAACACCCATTGATTTTGAGGCTGCCCCCTATTTACAAGGGAAGCATAAATAGAAGGCAGCGCCAAAATTAAGACCAGGGAAAACCTGGTCTTAAACAGGCGAAATAAGGAGATATTCTTTATTTTTCTTCGTTTTTGCTGTTTCCATGTGTGTGCAGCACACATAGAAACAGCTAATTGCCTATGACTGTTTATGTGCAGGAAGGTCCCCCAAAATGGGTTTGCGATTCGGTATTAGGAAAGGGCATGTTTAGGGCGTCCCTTCCTAATACCGAATCGTATCGGTATGTATGAATGTTTTGTGACCGCAATTGCGGTTGCAAAACATTTGCATTTTACCCCCTACTTCAAGTAGGTGGTAACCCTTTCTCAAATGGGAAGGGGTCACCCAAGGGACCCCTTCCCCTTTGTGAATGTTTGTAAAACTATTTTTACGCGTAGGCAGTGATCCCACGGACCACTGTCTGCTCTTAAAAAATGAAAAGAAAACTTTTCATTTTTCGTTTTGTAAAGCATCTAGTTTTCCTTTAAGGAAAATGGGCTGCTTTACAAAAAAAAAATATTGCTATATTAAAAAGCGATCGCGGACATGGTGCTTTGCTGATCTCAGCAGGCCACCATCCCTGTGATTTTTGCGATTACTAGGGGGTCGCAAATTGCGACCTACCTCATTAATATTCATTCGGTAGGTCATTTGTGACCCCTTTGGAATCGTAAAAGATGTACTATACACCTTCATACATTGCATTTTGCTATTTCTTAATTGTGAATCCTTGTGATTCGCAGTTAGGGAATAGCAAAATGCAAGCTACATACATCTGGTCCTCAGTCTCCTAAATCCCATATGCTCTGCTGTTGGTTAGGTTCAGGTTATTTATTGAGTAAGTAGTCATGCACGGCTGTGCATCCGCCCACACTCTTCACGACACTCGGGGGGGGGGGGGGGGGGGGGGGGGGGGGACATTTACTATTCCTTCACGCAACGCAGTCCAGCAAGCAAATTTGCTGTGCTGTGTTGCATGACAAGCAGCGAGGAGAAAGGGATCATATTTACAAAGATATTGAGCATTTCTGCTTCCTCCTTGTGGTTGGCAAACTGTGCTGCTTAGCAAAATAGGCAGCTGTGCACCATACTGCAAGGGTACCTGTGTTCCTGCACAAAACAATCCTTAGATCCATTTTCTGCTTTCCATGCCTGATGTACAATGCATCTACTCAGAAAGAGGAAATAATGAGGAGAAAAAATATTTTCTACTCATTACACCATGGTTGGGGTGGCGTGCTATTTTGGCTCAATCCCAGGCTTACAGATGTCAGTAAATTTGGGATTGCATCAGATCAATGGGTGGATGCACAGGAAGGCCCATGTTCTATCCATGGAATGCCTCCGAGCTTTAAATGTAACGCAACGCAGCGCGAGTGGCTGCGTTGCACATTTTTCACAACGCTATTCAAGGCATCCCAAATCATCCCTTGCGCAGCTTTGCACACATCACTGAAGTCTTTGCGTTATCCTTGCATCACCTTGTTCAGGGACGACGCAAAGGCTTGTTAAATCTCGGTCTTCATTCTTATGCTCGAGGTTTATGCACTGCAACACCCACCATCCATTTCACAGCCTCATCAGGGGGCATGTGCACCATTTCGATATATTTCAACTGCAAAGGTTCACCTAGGAGGTGCCCTTTTGTGCATGCTTCCTTGTGCTGTCAACATTCTATGAATGTTTACGTCTAGATCTCGAGGTGTAACAAATGTAATAATTAGGCTGAGGTCTTCATTGTCTGGTAGATATCTTTTATCAACAATATGGGTTCTCAGGCCTTTCCAGCAGATAGCGTGTTTGCAGGAGGCTGTCTGTCTGTACAGTGCACTAAAATGAAGTACACGATGCAGAGAGACCAAGAATCCCCATGAAGTTGTTTAGTGGTAAAATAGATACTACTGAAGCTCTATTTTTTGGTAGTGTGAGCGAGCAGACAGGGTTATCCTGGGGTTGTGCTCAGTATTTGTCACCACACTCTGAGCCAATAAACAAGACATGCTCTCAAGAATAAATCTGGCTAATGATGCATGAAAATAGCAGGAATCTTTATATGTATTGGAGAAGCAAGATTTCAAATAAGAATATACTTTGAACAGTGTAAAATACTTCAATAAATACTTGGTAGACTAGGGATCAAAATAAAAACAATGCAGGTCAAAGTATGAATATGTACTTGTGTAACATAACTGGCGCTCGTGTAAAGATCTCCAATACCTTTGGGTCGAGTTTACGCTAGATATAACTGCAAAAAAACAGTGATCAACTATTGACTGGACCAAATACTCTGGATGAGGTGAAGGCGTTTTGTCTTTGTGCAGATGGTTTTGAGATTTCCAGTCTTACACCAGGGCAAAAGTATCAGGATAAATGTCCAGGCAATTACCCATTTACCTTGTATCCTCACAAAGCGCTGCTTAGTCCAAAGTGTTAAAACCTCTGCTCTCAGATCTTAATAAATTCTCTGGGGAAATTATAACCCTCATACACTACATTCTTGGAGGTCATGTGCCAGTCCTTCCAGAGTGCCACAGCGCTAAACTGGAACATGACGCGTTCCCCCACTCTTCTGCAACATCACGCGTAATCAGCATGAGCCCCAATACACATCATGTCAAACTACTCCTCTGCAAGTCATTGTTGGCAAAGATATAAAGAACCATGTCTCTGGATGTCCTGGGAACATTCATTCCAAATACTTTTAACAATTCGGCACTGACCTCCGACTAGTAGGTGTGTGTTGTGGTGTCACATACAATGCGGCCTGCCATGTAACTGGCATTGACACGGGTGTTCCGGTGTCCGTCAACATGTATCAACAATTTTGTGATTGGCCGATTTATTTTATGACCTTGCTGACATCACTAGGACACAAACAACTTGTCCACAGGAGCAAGAGTCACAGCACAGGATCAAGTGATGCCTATATCCATTCAGATATATGCACAGAACACACTTCTCAAAAACGTATTACAAACAAAATAAAACAACTTGGTGAACAGAATAGATAATAAAGAGTCTGAACTTCAAAGTCTGAATATTACTGAGACATGGCAGGCTCTGACCACAGATGACAGTGGGGATTGTTGAAACAAGCCCTGCAATCTTTCATGATTTCGGGAGGGGTTGTTCCAGTGGTGTTCTCTATGCCATTGCCTAATGGTGTCTGGGATTGCGTTGTTCTATGTTTAAATCAAATTTATTAGGAGGACAGAATATAAGAAATGATTCTTCATCCTACACATTGAGTCTGTTAAGCATCAAAAAGGCAAAGATATAGAAAAACGACAGTGTTACAATAAGGAAACCAACCAATAAAAACTGGATGCGTACCGCCAGATTGGGTTGTTCTGAATTTGTTTGTGCTGTTCACGTGCAGAACCCCTCTGTCTCTCCCTCACAGGCAATAGCCTTCCTCTCTAAGGAATTTGTTGCGAGCTTCTTCAGAAATTATGGGGCAGATTTACAAGCCCCTTGTGACACTTTTTACGCAGCCGTTGCGTCACATTTGTGACACAGCGGCAACGTAAACAATGCGCCACGTTGCGACACATTTACAATGTGACGCATCTCAGTTGAAAAGCCCTGCATCACAGTATAGCTGCATCAGGTATAATGTATGCAGGGTGGGCGTTCCCACGCCAGACAGCCTCATAAAAGTGATGCAGTGAAATCTA
This sequence comes from Lissotriton vulgaris, assembly GCF_964263255.1. Lineage (NCBI taxonomy): Eukaryota > Metazoa > Chordata > Amphibia > Caudata > Salamandridae > Lissotriton > Lissotriton vulgaris. The sequence goes on along the minus strand of NW_028248512.1, from coordinate 379,981 downwards.
CAAGATTTCACAGAGTCACTTTTACGAAGCCATTGTGTCAAAACCTTACGCCCGCTGGAAGCAGGCGTACGGAGTGATGCAGCACAATAAGTATAGGTCCCCCCAGAGCATTTCTGGAGTTGCGTCGCACTTGGGACACGACTCCAGCAATGTGTTACCTTTATGCCGACAGATGCATCACCCACCTGTCAATCCTCTCGCCATGGTGCGCCACATTGTAAATGCCATTATAGAAATGGGGTAACCCAACAAGGTTTTTGGACCTGGGTATTCGATACTGTCAAGGAAAAACAATGGTCCAAACCAAAATTTATCGTATATTCAATGAATAATATACTCACAGTTATTCTTTTTTCAATTTAAATGAGTATCTGAATTAATCTACTCAAAAGAGTCAAGCAATAATGATTGTTTAAAAAGAAAAGCAACAACCTGAAAAGAACTGAATTTATTCCAAAATGGGGGAGTTTTCAAAATTACTCCATCGTAATACAATTAATATATACATTTGTACATCTTCAAAAAAACGAACGGTAAAGAAAAGGGGGAGCAATCTGCTTCTAACAAGAGGGTGCCGGAAAAGAAGAAAGAGTGATTGAGAGATAAAGGGGTGTAAGCCTCAATTGAAAAGTGACATAGAATTTAAGATAAATAGAAAAACAAAGCTATAAAAAATCTAGCTGGTAGTGCAATTAGGCCACTGATGTTTTTTTTCTTCTATTTTTCACATTTATACAGTCTGGACTGGCATGTATAATGAAAATTTTTGGATGGTCCTATTTGCTTATTAAAAAGGCGTCGACGTTTCGACCCGTCTTGTGGTACATGGGTGACTAGGAGCCTCGACCTGCGGGTCTTCTTCAGGACGTGTATGACCCAGGCCCTTTTACCGTCGATATTCAATATAAACCCAAGAGTTTCTTGGTATATTTTATCATATGAGGGATGATCGCAGTCCTCCTGTACTTGATGGTCTAGTTGTATGACCGTGGTAACCCACCAACCAGATTGGTGGTCGTGTATTTAACCAGAATGGTTGAGTAGACAATTGGGGGGCAGCAGACACAGCTCACAACAGGTAGCCGTCAGTCACTTATAATTTTCCTTAAGCCGCCATCACTTGCATAATTGCATAGGGGTTGCACTACACACAATCGGACGTCGGTGCAAACTTATAGGTTCTTATGTGGCCATCCCACGCTGGGTAGATAGTTCAAAAAACGGACGAAACAGGTGGCGCTCACCAGGTTCTCCGTATTGCTCCGGGAAGCACTCCGGGCAATTCCTATAGACGATGACCTGGAATTTTTTTTTAAATAATCAATTTTCTCTGGTCATCGTCCGTCGAAATCCCCCCTACCGGGCCCTACTGCACCGCTCTTAACTGCATGGGATGGTAAGATAAAAATGCAAAGCTAGATTTGCTCCCATTTGAGAATCCTATGCCGTTAAACACACCACTGTATTCTTTCAGCATGCGATCAACATTGCACAGTTGTACGCCAATTGCAAAGATTATCAGAGGCAGCAACTCTGCTGCTTGATGGTTGAGGAGTGTGTTATACAGTTGGTTATAAAAAATGAACTTCAATGGATTGTTTGAAGTGTGAGATCATCATAAGAAAATCACCAACAGTGGTAACTGGTGACGTGCTGCCATACACTAAGACTTATTTGTGTGCGGGTATTTTGAGCTGGGTGAGTTTGAAGGTGTTTGTATTCTTTCCAGGCCATCCTGAACACTCTGCTCTTGTGTCAATGGGGCAGACGTTGGTAGCACTGCCTAGGATGCTTCAAGTTATCTGTTCCAAACCAAAACATCAGTCTCAAATGTATGAACTTACTCTGTATAAAGGATGAAGGCCTTACCCACTGAAGGGTGGCATACTTCATCATAGGGCACCTCCTCACAAAGACAGTGTTTGGGTGCCTGTGTCAGCTAGGACCCTCATGGATCTTGTTAACAATGTGCCATTTAACCGCATGGACATTATCTGATATGAATGCAGTAGTACCAACCAAGCCATGTTCTGTAGAACAACTGGGAGAAAGCTCAATTATATTGAAATGACAATCTTCTCAGGGTCCAGCCACAGGATTGTGACAGGGTATTTTCAGTTTTCTCTCCCAAAGCATAGCAAGGTTCAGCCTTTTGGACCTCCGGGGAATCTTTATTCATCCAGGTGAATGAGAGCATGCACCACAAGTAAATGTTTGCTGGCCAGCATTTTAATCTCAATATTTAAGAAGAAAATAGGACATAAGGAAGAGCATGCCTCCACTGGCCTACCCTCCTTGAGTATTAAGGATATGTTTGCATTCCTTGGACGGTGGGCAAACCCCCAGCTGCCCTAGCCTCATTATGTATCTCGCTAACTACCCACTAATCCACCCACTAGTATCTTGAACAGTTGTGCCCATGCATCTTCCTGGACTGCACTAGAGAGACAGCACCAGTGATCTTGTTGATCATGAACACCTCATCCAATCTATGGCTGTCCTCATCCTGACGTCTTGGGCTTAGTAGCTCAGCAAGCAGTTCTACAATCGTATTATAGTACCTGTCAGGCCCAGCCTAAAACAATGCAACAGTGGGCATAGTGTATTAACGCAGACAGTGTATAACCCCAGAGGTTTTTGCACCTCAGGTGAGAACATTGGATCATTGGGAACACTATGTCAGACTCACAAGCAACTTGCCCATGAACTCAGAACATTGCCATTAGAAGGGTTGTGCTTCTCATCAAGAAATAATACAATATATGACCGATTTAGGTACATTTATGAAAGATTAAGAAAGACTATGTCATGGCTTCCACTAGCTTTTAATTAAAAACCTAGCTATAGTCTATAGCTCACATTTTAAATGTGACTTTGCTAATGTTTTATTTAATATTACCTTAATTGTCCGTCATTTACTTTGCTCTAGGTTTGTGTGTAGTAATATATATATATATATATATATATATATATATATATATATATATATATATATATATATATATATATATATATATATATATATATATATATATATATATATATATATATATATTCCCCTTGCAACACCTACCTGGACGGTGTGGCAGTCCACAAACACACCGTGAACTGTCAATAGGTGTGCAGATACTCACGGGGGCGGAGTGTGACCTTGACCAATCAAAGGACAGCAGGATTTAAACTTGTGATGTAAACAGCCTTCTGGATTCTTGGGCGCTGATGAAGGCAGATGAAAGTGCAGAAATGCATTCGCCATTACAGGAATAAAATTTGCTTCCATAAGATGTTCCCCGGTGTGATCTCTACTCATTTCTTTTGAAAGGAGGTTTTGTGGCATATTTTCGTGTCAGCCGGAGACACGCAGAGACCTCCGCCTTGAAAAGTTGGCCCTGACATCACTGGCTTTAGCTGCGACCGCGGCTGTTTGTGCGTCCAAGGGATTGGAAGGACAGGGCCCGCCATGGACTGTGGGGAAATTTAGAAGGCAGTAATGCAGTTATTCAACTGTGTGTTGGGCGGCATGTAACCCACTGTTGCCCCTGCTTGACACTCTAACCCGGATTCCAAGGCTGAGGCGGTTCGGGGACCCAAGGAAGCGTTTGTTCCCATAACAAGCAGGAACATTTGGCTGTTTTAATGTGCACAGACTATTCTGCTTAAAACCTGCAACAAAAACTGAATTCCCCATGCAACACCTACCTGGACTGAAGTTGATGCATTCTGGGTGTGGCAATCCACAAACACACCCTGAACTGTCAGTAGGTGTGCAGATACTCACGGGGGCGGAGTGTGACATTGACCAATCAAAGGACAGCAGGATTTAAACTTGTGATGTGAACAGCCTCCTGGATTCTTGGGCGCTGAAGAAGGCAGATGAAAGTGCCGAAATGCATTCGCCATTACAGGAATAAAATTCGCTTCCAAAAGATGTTTCCCGGTGTGGTCTCTACTCATTTCTTTTGAAAGGAGGTTTTGTGGCATATATATATATATATATATATATATATATGTATATGTATATATATATATATATATATATATATATATATATATATATATTGCTGTTGACTTCTCTGAATCCAATGTGACGAGCTCGCTTAAAAGAAATAACCTTGTAAGAATTCTGGCAGTCCTGGAGGACTCTCAATACTAATCTGTACTCTGTGACTTAGCCACGGAAGGATCATTAAGACCGCTCTCTATATCGGGCACTCGGTGGGTACAAAGGCTACCCATATAGAACTGCAGGCCCAAAAAGATCTTATTGTGATGTTGGAGGGGAGGGAATCATTTTGCTCATAACACAATGGCAACGATTGCTTTGCAAGGATAGGAACACCCCAAGAATCCCTCATAAAACAAGCATCAGCCAGCCATTTGTATCAATGCCTATCGACAAAATTACCTTCACTTAATACTAGGTAAGGCTTCTGCAAAAGAACAGTGCCTGGTTTGTATTACAGTAAGAGCTAAAACAGTGTCCGCTTAATTTTGACCTGCAGGCCATTATCATCCTAAGATAGGGCTCTACTGATCTTTAAGTTAAGTCATCACAGCAGTACATTTCCTCCTCTACACCACAGAACCCTCAAAGCTGACAGTAAAAGGCAGTCTTCCATAGCACCCCAATCCAGACGAGACACCAGATACACTAAATGTGCCACACTCAAATTAAAGCCCAAACCATATTAACAACGCACCCCCAAACTCAAAATCCACACCACCTGAATTAACTATGCCCACCAAACACTTCCAGACAGTAGGACTTGTATGACCCATTTCCTCAATATATGAAGTGCCTGTTGCCCCAGTATAATAAGCATAGCTTTGAAATGTAAGAGTGAGAAGCAGATCCCTTGTGCATTCCCTGTTACCCTCTATGGACAAGTAGAACCTCCAGAGAGCAAGAAATATTAAAGGTTTAACCCAAATATCATTGCCTAAATAAAATAGGGTAAAAAAAATCAAATAGTGCATTAACAGACTAAGAGAATAAGAGTTGAATCAATTAGCCATGTTTGAACCATAAGGGACTACACACTCTAATATCCGGCTGGGCAGATGGCATTATCCAAATATGGTTCCAATCACCACAGTTTTCTTTATCAAGCCACAAGTATATACCCCAACTGCGTCCAAGCCGCTCCTGGACTCACCCATGGACCCTTCTCTTGCAACTCCTGCAAGTTCGACAGTACCAAAACCAGCTCCCCATCCACCAACACCAAACAGAGATCCGACACCAACCACCTAAAATGCATCCTGCTCAACACCCGCTCGGTCCACAGACACGCCATCGACCTCTGGAATCTACTCAACACCATCTCACCGGATGTCGCCTTCTTAACAGAAACATGGATGAATGCCTATTCAGCCCCAGACATCACCATTGCCATCCCGGAAGGATACAAGATCATCCGTAAGGACCGCATCGAGCAAACAGGAGGAGGCATCGCTATCGTCCATAAGAACTCCATCCGCATCTCAACCAGTTCTGACGCCAACCTGGCCAGCGCCGAACACCTCCACTTCCAGATCCACACCGACCCCAAGACCAAACTCAGAGGCACCCTCCTCTACCGGCCTCCAGGACCCCGTGCACAATTCAGTGACCACATCACTGACTTTATCACCCCTCACGCCCTCCCCTCCGAGGACTACATTCTATTGGGAGACCTCAACTTTCACCTGGAAAAGAACAATGACAGCAGCACCACCACCCTTCTGGACAATCTTGCCAACCTCGGACTCATACAACTGGTCACTACCCCCACCCACATTGCTATCTTCACTTCCAGCAAACATGTCTCCTTCAGTCACACCACAGCTCTTCACTGGACAGACCACAGCTGCGTTCACTTCACATACAATAAGACCACAATCCACAACCATCCTCAACCCACCATGCGAAGAAACTGGAACAAAATCACCATCGACCAGATCTCCTCATCGCTTCTTCAAAACCCTCCTGTCCACTCCTCAAACACCGACCAAGCAGCCATTAACCTTACCCAATGGATATCCAACAGCGCCGACATCCTAGCACCTCTGAAAAGACGTCAAAGCAAACCAGGCAGCAAAAACGCCTCCTGGTTCAACAATGATCTTAAGAAATTGAAGAAACACTGTCGCTCCCTCGAGAAGGCCTGGAAAAAAGACCCAAACACCAGCACCAGGGACGCCTTCAAAAACGCCACCCGCATACACCACCAACTAATCCGGTCTGCCAAGAAAGCCGCATTCAAAGACCGTCTAGATAACAACGCCCACAACAGCAAGGAATTATTCAACATCGTTAAAGAATTTACCAACCCTTCAGCCAACTCCAACGACATCACTCCCTCTCAAGCCCTCTGTGACTCCCTAGCTTCCTTCTTCCTCAACAAAATTGCAGACATCCACAACAGCTTCGACAACCAACCCGGAGACCAACCCACCCAACCTTCTGCTGCACCCTTGAACATCCTCAATGACTGGAACCCCATCTCCACTGAGGACACCATCCGCCTGATGAACTCCATCCACTCAGGATCCCCAACTGACCCATGCCCTCACCACATCTTCAACAAAGCTGACTCCATCATAGCTCCACACCTCCGAAACGTCATCAACTGCTCCCTTTACTCCGCCACCTTCCCGGAAAGCTGGAAACACGCAGAACTCAGCGCCCTTCTGAAAAAACCCACAGCTGACCCCACCGAACTTAAAAACTACCGCCCCATCTCGCTTCTTCCATTCCCGGCCAAAGTCATCGAGAAAGCTGTCAACAACCAACTCGCCTCCTTCCTCGAAACCAACAAATCCCTCGACCCCTCACAGTCCGGCTTCCGAGCCAAACACAGCACTGAGACCGCACTTATCGCAGCAACAGACGACATTCGAACTCTACTGGACAATGGAGACACAGTCGCCCTCATCCTCCTCGACCTCTCCGCTGCCTTCGACACAGTCTGCCATAGCACCCTTCTACAGCGCCTCAGAAACGTAGGAATCCAAGGAAAAGCACTGGAATGGATCACCTCGTTCCTCACCGGAAGAACACAGAGAGTCCGCCTCCCACCATTCAAGTCAGAGGCCTCTGAAGTCATCTGCGGCGTGCCACAAGGATCGTCACTCAGCCCCACCCTCTTCAACGTATACATGAGCCCCCTTGCGGCCATCGCTCGCCAACACAATCTCAACATCATCTCCTACGCGGATGACACTCAACTGATCCTATCACCCACCAAAGACCCTAACACCGCCAAAACCAACTTACACGAAGGAATGAAAGAAGTAGCCGAGTGGATGAAGCACAGCCGTCTTAAACTGAACTCAGACAAAACAGAAGTCCTCATCCTAGGCACCTCCCCCTCCGCCTGGGATGACTCTTGGTGGCCAGAAGCCCTTGGAAAAGCACCCATCCCGACGGACCACGCACGGAACCAGGGCGTCATCTTGGACTCCTCACTCTCGATGACCAGACAAGTCAACGCCGTTTCATCATCTTGCTTCAACATTCTTCGCATGCTCAAAAAAACATTTCGCTGGATCCCCACCGAAACCAGAAAAACGGTCACCCACGCACTGGTTACGAGCCGACTGGACTACGGAAACACACTATACGCCGGTACCACCACAAAACTCCAGAAAAAACTCCAACGGATCCAGAACGCTTCAGCCAGGCTCATACTAGACATTCCACGTAAAGAACACATCTCTGGTCACCTGAAAAACCTCCACTGGCTCCCCATAAATAAGAGAATTACCTTCCGCCTCCTAACCCACGCACACAAAGCACTTTACGAACTTGGACCAGAATGCCTCAACACACGACTGTCCTTCTACACCCCCTCCCGTCAGCTACGATCCTCCAACCAAGCCCTTGCCACTGTTCCTCGCATCAACAAAACCACCATGGGAGGTAGATCCTTCTCCTACCTGGCAGCTAAAACCTGGAACTCTCTTCCCACTCACCATCGCCTTACTCAGAACCACCTAGCATTCAGAAAACAACTTAAAACTTGGATATTCGACAAGTAATTCCCCACCCTTCCTCTAGCGCCTTGAGACCCTATGGGTATGTAGCGCGCTATATAAATCTCTTGACTTGACTTGACTTGACTTGACCGAATGAGGTATAGTCTTCCTAGGTGACATTTTCTTTAGTGTTTGAAAAGATTTCAAGGGAGGCCTTCTAGTTCAGATGATGGGTGGCAGATCCCCGGTTCATTCCTGAAACAAGTTGTGGCCGTCATGGGACTCAGGGACATTGAATTTGTTCTCCAGCAGTTCCCCCAGCTTAAACATAGAATCCCCCTTATCTTCCAAAGCACCAGATCACAGATCTCCTCCTTGGTCTGACTCCACCCTTGCCCACCAGCCACTCCCACCTTCCTCAAAAATATGGAACAAAGCATGGGAAGAATGAATGAATGAATGAATGAATGAATGAATGAATGAATGAATGAATGAATGAATGAATGAATGAATGAATGAATGAATGAATGAGGGAAGACTTATAACGTGCAATTTAGCCCAAGGGCATCAAGGCGCCAAAAGATAGTACAGCTTGGAGTTCTCCTAGTGCAAAATTACTGATAAGCCTCTGCAAAGAGCCACGTTTTTAATGCTTTACGAAAAAGCACAATAGAGGATTGTCCTGTCAATTCAGGGGGAAGGGCGTTCCAAAGCCTCCCCACCTTGTTTTTCCAAATCTGAGAACTAAGAGAAGGTTTTTATTGGACGAGCGGAGGGCTCCACTGGGGGAATAAAAGTGTAGGAAGGACCTGATGCCCTCTGAGCCCGAGCCATACACAGCCCCATGAGCAAGAAATAGTATCTTAAACGAGATCCTAGACTGGATGGGCAGCCAATGCAGGTTCTTCCTGGCCAAGGAAGCTGAGGAGAGTCTAGGGAGATTAAGAACCATCCTGGCTGCCGCGTTTTGCGCTATCTGTAAGCGCCGGATAAGATTCTTATTAATACCTGAATAAAGCGCATTGCAGTAATCTAGTCTCGAAGAGACGAGAGCCACAGTAACTTGTTTCCGGGCCTCAGGAGAGAGAAAGTGTGCAATCTTTCTCAAGATCCTGATGATGCCACAGCAGGTTGAGACAGTTCTACTAACCTGACGTTCAAAGGAGAGTGTGGTATCTATCAGTACCCCCAAATTCCTGGCACATTGAGAGGGACGGGGACACTCCCCAAGGGATGGAGGCCACCAGTCACTCGTCCGGATGTCCTGGTTTCCCCCGAAGATCAAAACCTCTGTCTTCTCTCCGTTCAACTTCAGGGAGTTCTGAATCATCCATTGGGAAATTGCCTCCATGCAGTTCCTGAAGTTGAGAGCAGAGCCACTAAGAGATTGTGTGAGGGAGACCATCATTTGGGTGTCGTCAGCATATGACAACACCTCAAACCCAAAGGATCTCACTAACCTGGCAAGTGGGGCCACATAGATGTTAAAGAGTGTGGGACTTAAGGACGATCCCTGGGGGAAGAAGAGAAGAGACTTTGGCTCCTATCAGCAGAGTCCAGCTTTGCAGCACTCGGTGGTGAAACCCAGAAAGGCCTCCCACCAGGAAAATTTGAAACGAAATTAAGTGATTATGACGTATATTATGTGGGCGAGAGACTGGGAATCAGTTTCTTGGCTGCAGTAACAAGAAGCCTCGGAAAGTTTGCTTTGTACATCTTGACAGGATAATGTTTATTCTCCATGTCCTGTGAATGATGGAGAAGGGCATATCAGGGCAGGGCACAGGGTCGAGATGCAGAGTTTGGAGAAGAACGTTCCAGACAGCCTTTTGTTTTTTTGCCGTTTTATGTAGCGGGAATATCGACCCGAGGGTATTGGGTCGCTTTACATGAACACCAGTTATATTGCACAAGGACACATTCATTTTTGGGAGGCGCAGAGAGATTATGTGATTTGCCCAGAATCACAGGATGTTGAGCTGACGCCGAGACTTGAACCTGGTTCCCCAGCTCTTGAGTTGGCAGCTCCGACCGTGAGATGGTATGGGGTTACTTATGCTTGTGGCGCTACTTGTTCCACAAGCCTTGAACCCGCTGTCTGTAGCCCGTATTAGGCACGACATTGTATGTGGTTCTGTGGCGCAGAAATGTATATCTGAAAACAAAAGAGAACTCACGTGTCTAGTCCAGTGAGTGGGCAGAAAGTTTGAGTGTGTTTGCAAGATGGCTCTGCCCCAAATATACCAAAATCACATTTTATTGCATTGGTTACAACCAGAGGCGCAACTAGAGATACATTTCGGGGGGGGCTAAGAAAAGATTATGGGGCAAATTCTTCCAGCAACAGGGTTGGATTCGGATTCAAAATCGGCCCGGGCACACTAAAAAAAGTGCTGCTGGCTGTAACTGAACAACAGTGACACCGCCCAAATGTACCCTTCAGACTGCCCCAAAAAGCAGTCCACAGCTGGAACTCAGCACCGTCCCCTCGGGCATTGCCCAAGCACCCGTGTTGCCAATCCGACGCTGTCCAGCAATAGGCAGAGTGGAGATGCAGGGGCTCTAAGAAGAGGTGAAAAAACAACAAAGCCCTTAGTTGCGCCAAGTGACTGAGCCCCCTACGGGTTAGGAGGGGGTAGGATCCACGTGTGCTGAGGGATGGTGGTCCTGGACTCTACTGCCCTAACCCGCAATGTGTGGACTGAGTAGAACTGAGTAGAAACTCAAGAACATTTTTTGCCAATTTTTTTTACTGCCTGGAGTTTAAGTAATGTCGTGCCTGATTTACTTAATGCCTTTGACAAGTTGATGCGGCTAAAGCGTGATGCTGTGAATAATTGTATATATCCAGACAGGGTGGTTTTTTCCTTTTGGTCTGTGAAGAATTACTTTGTTTGATGTGATTAAAAGGGTACGCCCTAGACAACATGTTCTGACTCTGAGAGTTCTTGGGCATAGTGGTGTAAACATTTTGGAAATGGAGAAGGGTGAATGTCAAGTTTGTGCTCATACTATGTGAAGTACTCTGGTGTGACTGTGTGTGCCCAGGAAGCTGTCTCAGCCCGGGCTGCCACACACGACCAGAGGAAGGGGGGTGTGTGGGGGGGGGGGGGGGGGGCGGGGAGGGATGAAAAATGACAATATCTCGCTCTAGCAACAGAACAAAGACTCAGACAGACAGATGCCCAGGAGCCTTGCCTGCATTATTATTATAATTAAGGAGTCTTGCTCACAGATGACCTGGTATAAGTTGTCACATTGGCTATAGGAGAACACATTTACATAGAGAACTCCTGCTACAGAGAAAGAGGGGCTTACTTGCTGGCAGCAGACACATTAAGTCCCTTTCCTTCCGGTGGCTCTCTGGGTCACCCTTACTCTGGGTTTTATACATTGCTTCTAGTAGCTCTCTCCACTGATCAGTTACCTCGCAACCTGGGAGGCTGTGGAGACCCTGCTGGGCCGGAACTACTTCAGACATTCTGCACTAGCTCCCAGTCACGTTGGGAGGTGGGATCTCTTCTCGCTCTGAGCTTCTATGGTCAGTTTTGAAAGTGGGAGAATACCATATACAGTATGCTCTGGTGAATTATGGAACTAACATCACTAGGAAAATAGAGAATAATCTCCAGGGAACAGCTCTTACCCATTGTAAATAATATATATGTGTATTGTATTGATAAAAAGATTACAATAAAAGGTATAAAACATCACGGTCAGTACAAGGTCTGGAAAATGGGTGAATCATTTCTAAAATGATAGTGTTATAAAATCAAGGCATAAAAGCAAGCAGTTTCTTTGCATTTGAACTCTGATCAATACAATTCAGAGTGTGGACGAAATAATTAAATCAGAGAGTTAATGATTTGTGCGCCTGATCTAAAAGTTTAATTGGCATATTATTGCACTACTACCATTAAAAATATCACAGTGGCAGGCGGATTAAACGGTAGATCTCATGGACATTCCTGGCCAAATGCCATTTCCAAAATACACATTTTTAGGAAGTGTACAAAAAGCTACAGACTGCAATCAGTATATAGGAGCTGTTTGCATGAATCTTGCTACATGCATGATCAAGCAAAATGTAATGGAAGACATGCTTTATAAATCTCGACCAATAACATTATTAGCCTTATTATTTCACTATTGTCCCAGGCAATTTCACAGTCTCAAGCAGCCTCTTCCATCAATCTTGTTTGATTTACTAGCTGACTTTTCTTAGATACGTAGTAGTGCAAGTGCCCAATATGTGCAAAAACATATAATTTAATGTAGGGTGTATACAAATAGCTTGCTTAAATACAAATACAAAAGAGATAAAGCAGGATATATATATATGGATGAGAGAATAACATCATACAGATTGGGATTTATAAGCCAGATCTAAAAATGTTGTTCACATTATTATTTCACTATCTTCACTAACGCCAAAACAGTACCTGACAGCTTCCACAGTTGATTTGAATTTTGCCTTGTTGAACATGGGCATAAATGATTTTTCCTTAAATGCAACAGTCTAGGGCAGAAACATAAAATGTGCAGAAGGGATTCGGTTGTATGCTCACATAGTCGACACACAGTTTTATCTTTAAAAACTGGGTATCATTGCTCTTCAAATTTATAAATCGGGATATAAAACAAGCTGAACCTTAAAAATGTAATTTTAACTTAACCAGGCAAAGTTTACCCTAAGTATTTTTGTCTGTAAAGAGTAGGTATAAAACACTTAGCCCATGTGATTGTATTCTTTGGCCTGTGCCAGGTCAGAGTCCCTCTGAGAGAGAAGATACCACAGAGTAGTATTTTCTGGGATAATCGATTAATTTGCGCCAGTGTCTGTGGATCAGGTAGATAATAGTTTTCTGAGCTTGCAGGTAAAGATGGAAACTCTGAGTCCTTGTATGTAGTTTTTCTTACTTCCTGATAAATTAGATGTTTTAGTGATGTTGGATCCGCTGCTGCACAATCACAGAATTCATTCATGGTGCTTCTGTAGAGGAGTGATATAAGAGATCTTAAACTTAGTTCTAGTCTTATGACACAGTGATGGGTAGCTGTATGGAGGTGGAGCAGGTTGCGTATACGTAGAATACATTTTTTGTCAAGACTGAGAATTGTCTTGTGGGCCAACGTGGGAGATGCATATATAGTAACCTGGGAGTAGTTTGCAAAGTAGTGATGCACGTAGCTACGCGAAGTGCACTTCGCACTACGCGAAGCGCTACGAGAACTGCGTAGTGCTCTATTAGCTATGATTGCCCAGTGCCGGATGCTTGTCCGCACTGTGCAATCACTGAAAACGGCATCTTGCACAGTGAGAGCTATCTTTTACTGCCGGTCGAGTAGATTTTTACTCGAGCGGCAGCTTTCTCAACGCGGATTGGCAGTTTCTCATTGCGAGCGGTCACGAGCACACGCGACCACTCGTGATAAGAAACCTGACCTCCCCGCGTTGAGAAGCTAACCGGGAGATTTATTTTCCACGCTCGCGATTGGCAACTTGATGTTGCTGATCGCGAACGAGAAAAAAGTCTCGCCGGGATGTCATTTTGCTTGCTCGCGGTCGCCAACTTGACGTTGAGGACCGCGAGCAGGCAAAAAATGACCGCTGCACTATGCTACGCTAAGCGTGTTTGCACTGTGCTACGTGCAATTTGCGTAGTGCGAAGTAGCGCAAACTTCGCAAATTTCACGAGCGAAGCGTAGTGCTTTGCCCAGGCTTAATATAGCAAATATGGAATCAGTTATCCAATGGTCAGAATCTGTAGTCCCTTCACTCGGTGGATGACCACCTTGTCAAAAACTTTATTGATATCTCTACCTGGAGATCAGACTAATGTATTGGACATTCCCTTCGATTAGAAATCCATGCTTTTCAATTCAGTAAGGGATTAACAATGATCTGCTTCAAACCATCGTTAAAGCCTTTTCAGGGCTCGGCTGCTTTCTTGTACAAGATTTCATGTTCGGTGCAAGTTCTTTGCAACTTTAACAAACAAAGGCACCAATAAAACTGCTCTGCTACCACCCAAAGGAGGAAGCAACCCAAATCCTAAAAGAATTTCTAAACCCCTTCCTCTTTTTAAAATCCAATGATGCACTTATGAACTTCATTGAAGTTTCATAAAAAAAATCATACTTCAGTCATTGGCTGAATTTTCCTGCCTGTGTTGGATTGTAGAGCCACTACTTTCGACACCTTTGTAGGTAGGCTATGAATTCTGGCTTCAAATGTCACATCTTTGATGTCTTGTCCTCCCTTCCTCCTTTTTATCTCTCTTAAGCTTTGTAGATGGCCATTGAGGCAAGGTAACTGGAAAAGGGACCATGAGATCTCACTTCAGTGCTCTTGAAATGGAAACGAAAGTGGGAGACTGGTTTTACTCAGAATCATCCTTGGGCTACACTGTTTAAAATCATTTTCCCAACAAATACATTAAAATAACTCTAGAACACAGCCTCGCAGCACTACAGACAAGCAATTGTAGAGGCAGTGGTATAACGAAATTTGAGGGGGGGAGGGCCTGCAAGGGGCATGGAGGGGCCTGCTCTGGATTTTATCAGGAGCTCTTGTATCAGATTATTGTCCTGAGGGGGTGCCCTATAACTCTGGGGACGCGCACCTCAGGGGTCCTGTGTTACACCACTGTGTAGAAGTTCATGGCGGGCGGTGGGACGGAGCTTGATTGTCATATCGTGTTGCTATCATTTACTCTGAGTTCAGCCCTCCATGTTTCTTTGCCAAGGCAATTGGTGAGAAGGTTCTTTCTCCTGCTGGGGTCCTGGACTGCTTCTGGAGTGTCTAGTGCCTCAACTCTGTCAATGGACAAGGTGGGAGCATTTCTCATCCTGGCACTGAGGAAATATAAATTCTATGGTCAAGTTGTGTTCCCTAGCGTGTACCCCACCGTCTCCATGTACCAGCTTAAAGTGCATGTAACTTCCCTCCTGTGCCAGCTATGAAGACGCAAATACATTTGCGTCCAACGTTAACATGTCCTCTTTCAGACCCACCCTGAATGGGTTGAATAGTCCGTTCCTAAGTATGCTATGCCAACGTCTTTTTGTAGTACACTTTACACGTTTTTCCAGCTCTGGCAAAGTAGGCCCTGAATTTCTGCCATCGAGCCTTTTTTCTGGCTTCTGACTCTGAAAGCCTCAGCCCAGGCTGCCTCTGTACCCGTGAACTCTGACTTACTCCCAGCGCGGCCCACCGCGCTTAGCTCAGCCTGCTGCCTGCCAAGACTGACTACAACCTTCGAATTATCTGTTCCGCTCCTCGAAAATACATTCCTGCCTACTAGTTCAAGTAAACATTCCCCAGCTGCAGAGCCAAAGGGCCGGCCTGTCTCCATGCAAGTAATTCATAGCCTCTGTTACCATGCTCCCCTGGAAGGCCCATGCCCCCACGCTTCTCATGCAGACACTCAGGCGCTTATACACGCACTCACAGTCAGTATAGAATAGCTTCTGCCCCAGAGACCTTTTCCGTTCAGATAATATGGTTCCCAAACATCAGATATCAGATATGATAGAAGTACGAGTTGATCTGACATGTCAGACTTCTGTCTCTTTCCGTCAGTGTAAATGTCAAGCCCCCTGCACCCTCCAGTTTCACGTCAATCACACGTCATGCAGCTGCGCGCGCATCCAAGCTTCCGATTTCTGCTGACATTGCAACATTTCTGTTCAGTGCCACCCCCTTGTGACACCTACCTGTGACGTTTCTAGCACACACCTCTAGTTCACGCCTAGTCCACGCCTTCTGATTACGTACTAGTAACACGTGGATACTGTTATCTTGTCTTCTCTCAGCTGTTACGCCTACTATATTGCTTTCTATGGTGTAAATTAAGTATATAAGCTATGTATTGTCAATAAAACTTTGCTCTATCCCTTCTTCCACCCCTGTGGTGGGAAGAACATGATATCCAGGTCTTGACCATTCCTTTTTAAGGAATAAAACCCCTAAGAACTCTAACACCACGGACTCTGTTTTTTTCTTTCCGATTTGAGTTATTATTGATTAAGTACTTACCTGCATAGAAATTAAGACGGTAAATTATATATTTACAACAGCACATCAGTTCTATTTTGAGTGGCTCTGATCACTGCACTATCTTTTCACCCTTTCACTAACCTCCAACCACCTAGACACTAAATATAATGGGCCCGATTCACAAAAGTAATCTAAGACAAAATCCTAACTTTACGACTTTCGGTATTCACAGAAGTCATTTAGGAGTACTAAAGTTAGGATTTTGTCTCAGTCAATCTTAAATTTTGGTCTTAAGTTAAACTTTCGGAACCCACATAATCTGAAGTATCCAACTCTGTCATTACAAATCAAAAACACCAATAGAACATGTTCTTGCATTTATTGGCATGACACAGTATGTGAATCTTCACCATAATTTGCATGACTTGCATAACAGTCTTAATTGATATCCCTAGTAGCTGGATCCACTGACTCAGCCGGAATCAGCACAGACTTAAAATAGATGCAACTGTGTTCTCTAACAATGTTACTGTCACCAACTAATACAGTGTACTAGGACAACAAAACAATAGAATAATACACTTTTTTATCCATTCCCTTTAATTACACAGACACAATTAGGAATTTAAATTGATACATAACTAAAGCACCTGCATCAATAGCAACAACTAACACTCCTCTAGAGTTGAAAGTTACTGCAATTAATTGGTATACCAACTATACTAGTGTTGTGAAAAATAGACTTTTTATCTTGACACTCGCTCAGCCATTTTGTACTCTGTATAAAAGTATATCTGTTATCTTGCCATTCACTCTGCCATTTTGTGCTATACCGTTCATGACTGACCTCTCTGGAACACGTTGAAGATCCACTTTTGACCTGCCACATTCCTGCACGGACACTCACACCCTGTTCATGTTTTGGCCTGCCACAAACTGACCAACCCATGCTCAACCAGTCGGGCAGGGAGTTTCCCAGATGTTTATCATCCTCACCCTGCACACTACGCCCTGCAGGGGTCCAAGCAAACTACCATTTGCAGACTTATTTGTATTAACATGCTTTTCGCCTACACCCTGCAGGGGCCTCACCGCTACCCTCTGTGCTTATCAGATTAACCTTTGTTTGACATATAAACATGCCTTTTTCACCTATGCCCTGCAGGAGCCAAACAGCCAACACATGCCGATTGTATCAGCACTGATCAATTGTCTGTAAATTATTGGTGTTTGTTACTGTTCACCTGACATGCACAGGGTGGGGATGAAGGGTATATAAGGTGCAGAACCAAAGCACTGATCAGACTGCCTCCTCAGACAGCTATGGATGTCTGTTGTTGATGCTTTCTTGCTCATAAGATAGCAATAAATATCCTTTCTCTCTGGCTCCAGCGTTGGTCTCAGTTTGTATACCGGACCCGTTGACTATAGGGTGATCCCTGCACTTTTTGGGCGGTCCCCCAAAAAGACCCCCAAAATCCACAATTGACTCCCAAATGTTGGGCCGATCAGAGACGTGGATGCCCGGTCGAGGGGTCCCGACGAGGAAGTTGAACGGATGGTGGTGGGGCATGCCTATGTGAAAAAGACCCTCGTCTTCGTAGCCACCACCCGACCTTCACTACATCCGAAAAGACCACCGCAAATGGCTCCGGTCCTGACTTGGGCCGCGGATAGACTTGGACAATCTTTGCAGTAAAGAGACCACCTGGAGAACAAGACAATGGATTCTGGTAGGGTCGCTGATTTGCGACACCTTTTTGTTTGTACTTGGTTTTGGTTGTCTGGTTTGTGTGATTTCACTCTTTGCAAAGATTGAAGATAAACGGGTAGTGTGGACTTTTTGTTTGTCGTTTGAAATTTGTAGAGATATTATTTAAGATAACATAGAAAAGCATGCCCGTACTTGGTAAATCCGCTTGATAAG
The DNA here is from genome assembly GCF_964263255.1 of Lissotriton vulgaris. Taxonomy (NCBI): domain Eukaryota; kingdom Metazoa; phylum Chordata; class Amphibia; order Caudata; family Salamandridae; genus Lissotriton; species Lissotriton vulgaris. The sequence goes on along the minus strand of NW_028248512.1, from coordinate 362,093 downwards.
GTTGTTGAGGACACCTTTTTTTTGGTGTTTTAGTTATCCAAACTTGGTATTTCAATATTTGCAAATTACGAAAGTTAAGCGGGTAAGGTGGACTATTTGTCCAGTTTCTGAAATTTGTAGAGACCTTTTTTAAGAAACTAGAAAAACATGCCTGCATTTAGTAAAGTTTGCACGAATGGTGTTGTTGTCACACCTCTTGATCTCAGTATTGGAAGAAAGTCAGCAGGCTCCCCAGGAGGTACCCAGAGTAGAGAAATATACATAAAGTACAGTGTTTCTCCTATAATTGTACAGCACATTATGGGACAAATACATGCCAAAGGATAGGGATAATACCTGGTAAAAATATGGCTCCTTGACCCTCAGAAAATAGAGACAGTAGAAGCTCAATCGCATGGGCGCAGATCTAGACACTCCATGTTTGATTCCTGGGAAGAAGTAAATTATAAAAAGAGAGAGAAGAGCTTAGGCCCGACCCCAGAAGACAGTATGGCGGAATCACAACAAGAGAAGGTGGCTTCAAATATTGCCTGTCTAGATAAAGAACATTGACTAAAATGCCTCTGGCCAATATCCTATGCGATATACCCCCTTAGTACAATCAGACACCCATGAGGACTAATTAATCCTACACCCCTCCCCCCCCCACCTTCACTTGGTGAGGTTGCTCCAAATTCAGGGTCTCCAACCTCTTCTGTAATGAGAGCTATTTACGTTCAATGAAAAACGACCAGACCTACTCATATTATGAAAGTTGAAATAGTGACCACTTCAGCCAGGATTAAATTAATGACCACCATATGCAAGATTACCAACAGGGTTCATAATATTACATTAGGCGGGGTTGCCAAAAGCAATACTCCTGGCCCCAAGTTCGTAGGAGTAATATTAGGTTTGCCCAACGCCAGATGATTTTTCTTTTACTTTCATGACGTTTAAATAATGTCAACCATTTTTCTCCAAACATCAGCTTATGAGTTCTGAAAATAAACAAATGTTTCCCTAATAAACCATTTTTCAATTTTGGAATACCTATATTAATTCAACTGAGCAAAAGCTTCTAATTTAGTGTGCTGGGCTGCACAAAAGAGAGCTACTTACAGGCAACTGGTGAGCTACTGGTAGCTCCCGAGCTACTCGTCGGCGAGCCCTGCATGCTTGCGCAATTAATTGAATTAGAGACACTCGTCATTTGGGGAGATTGGAGACTGGGGTTATTAGTTTTCTCATTTATTGAAGGTCACTGATTTTAGGGGACAATGAGTAAACTAAGAAAATGCATTTCTCATTACTATGTTGTTTTGGAAACCCACATTTGAGCAGATCGCTCAGCTTCCTACCTCTAAATTGGAGGATGTAGGTGAAATTTGAGGTGAATCTTTGGAATAGAGTTTTTTATATATATGAAATATACAAAGGACAATGAAGATTTGAGTGGCTGCTGGACGGCTCCTTAGATTCTAAAACAAAAAAAATACAGTATTTAAGATTTTTAAGTGGAAAAGAAGGTAGATGAATATGAAAGCTTTTGAAAATGGAAAAAACATGCACCACATTAGCAGGGCTTGCACAATGTCGAGCAAGATTTAATGTAAACGAGCTATTTTAAAGGATTACCATGGCAAATTGACAACGGGTGTCCTGCTTACTCAGCAAACTGAATAAGAAATGACAATGCTTTTAAATATGGTTATCTTGCAACATTTTCTCAGCTTTCAGAAACAGAGGTCAAAAAGTCAGTTTGTTTTCTGCGACTGAAATTAAAGGATTTTGTAGGGTAAACTGCGTAACGATTGCACTGTGAAAAACATGTGAAATGGAGGGCTGTAGGATGCCAGAGTTCTTTTCCTTTTTTTCTCCAAATCTGCGCTGAAATAGCTAATGAGTGAACAGTTCCAACATTTCGAATATGCTTTACCAATTTTGAAGACAATCTCTTGTAAATTTGGCTCGAGAGGAAAAATAATTTTTTTTGATAGGATCGGAACAAATTAGAATGATTTGCTTGCTGATGTGCACATTTTAGGTATTCTTGCCGAATAGCGACCTCCAAACATTGTTGGTCCACTATGTACCTTTGTCAGTAACACTACACGTTAGTGGGAAACCTTTAGTGGCCATCTCAATGAAAGAAGAAAAAAAACGAAAGAATTATGCTATCTGTAATGACAGTGCCCTGCTACTGTATGCTTTGTTTTACTAATGTATTTGTGATAAAAGAGTTCTAAATTATTATGCTTCCTGCCCAGGTGACAATGTCATTACCAAGTCAACCACCACATGATCCAGCTAGTCAAACAGCCTGACGGCACCCCCTTGCCTAGGATGCGCAAAACATGGTGCTCTAACAGGGATTTGTGCAAATGCTAGCCCATTCAATTGTGCCCTTTTATTTCTGTGAAGCTACATTCCGCCCCAGGTTCACAGCCTCTTCGAACAAGCTCTCTGGAGACAAGGGCACCCAGGGGTCACTATGCTCCAATTGCATCAGCTAGAGTGTTCCCTACTCGTTTTTGACTCTGAGGATAGCAAGAGAAGGTAGTCCACTAATGTATTTGTGATAAAAGAGTTCTAAATTATTATGCTTCCTGCCCAGGTGACAATGTAATTACCGAATCAACCACCACATGGTCCAGCTAGTCAAACAGCCTGAAGGCACCCCCTTGCCTAGGATGCTCAAAACATGGTGCTCTAACAGGGATTTGTGCAAATGCTAGCCTATTCAATTGTGCTCTTTCGTTTCTGTGAAGGTACATTCCGCCCCAGGTTCACAGCCTCTTCGAACAAGCTCTCAGGGGACAAGGACACCCAGGGTAGTCCAAGGCTTACTCAAAGAGGTGAGATGCGGTTAGACATTCAGAATACAGCACCCCCTGTACTGCCAGATGATGGACTAAATGGCCGGTCAGTGCTTTACTTTTTGTAAAAAGAAAAGCATTTTATTACACCCAGGAGAATTAGATTACACATAAAATTAGTATGACCAGTGAAAACCAGATGTCTCTACAACCCTCTGGACCAGAGTTCTGACCCAAGATAGTATTAGAGTGTCTAGATGCTAAACGCTATAAAAACACAGTTAATATGAAAAAGTGCAATTAACAATGCCTTTTTACAGACCATGTTGCACAGGGTTGTTCTCGTCAGACATATTGTTATTATAAAAGCCATTTAAAATTGAACAAAGAAAGTCTTATTAGAATGTTATTATGACAGTTTATTTTGCAGGGGAGACAGAAATTAATGGGAAATATGCAGAAGAGGAGGAGTACAATGGAAAAGAGGCTGGTCAACCTTCGCTGGATCTGGCGCAGCAACGTGGTGGAGAATAAGGCCAAAATAGGTGTGCCTACGATTTACAGGAAGGGTCATTGAACTAACGAATGCCCTCACTTACCGGGCCAAACAACAATGGCAAAAGGAAGGGGTAATTCATTCACAAGGAATGCCAGCAGAATTGGTGCAATCACACTTTTCAGACTAAGACTTCAATGTAGAAATGAAGGATGCAGAGTAGAGAACAGATGCAGAAGAGGGAAAGGCAGATTTTGATGAAAGAGCAGAACAGATTGAGATGAAACCGAACATAGGGGGGCGGGGTAGATTTAACCAGGACAAGGGCAGATTAGATGAAGGCTATGCGTTACATTTTGACCTTTTTATTGAAAAACACCAGACTCCATGTATTGACAAACAGCCTTTGCCAAGGTGTATTTGCTTGGCCGCGGATTCTGTGAGAGGATCTAAGAATCAAAATATGGTGTCAAAGATTTCCGCACTATAAGCATATAAACAGGCAGAAGCTTTTACAATGATGACTATTGACATTTGATTATAATACCTTAGAATACAGTCCACAGGGCGATCTAGGAAGGGCAGAAGAAGATTCATGATACCAGTTAATACAGCTGGCCCCTATGTTACTGTACCATTGGGGGGAGGGGAGAGCATGAGTTTCTGGTGTATACTGGTGCTACTTGCACCCCTCTAGTTCATAATCCCTTTTTCCCAGGTCTCCCCTCTCAGGTTAATTTCATACATCTGTGGGATTTTTCTGGCATCTCTGTTCAAAGTACTATTTTATAAATATCTACCCAAAAGAAATAATATGTAGGCATATCAATGTTTTTATTTCCATATTCTTGAGAGTTAAAGAACATATTGTTGTAACAAAATTACTTAGTAAGGTGGAATGTGCTAAAATGCATTCTAACTGCAGTGCATTCACCAGGTACCACCGAGGATGGATAATATAGTTGGAATACATTTATGTATTGAGGTTTAGTAATGAGAATGAGTATATGTAAATACAGAAGGACAGTGTGCATCAAATAAATGTGCTCTATATTATACTGTTTTGGAATACCGTTGGTATAGATCTAATATGTCTTTCAGTATACAGATGCAGTCTTTAAAGGTGTTTGCAATTGGATTACAAGGTAAAGGATTGACACAGTTTGAAAACTACAAGAATTCTGATTCCCAGAGGTGTCACTATGACAGAGATTTTCAACTGTATTTTAGGACAAGCTGTAGAACAATGTTTTAATCCTTCTTTTTGCTATTGGAGATAATGGATTTCTTTTTAAGCCAACAGATACAGCATGCGCCATTAATAGCACAACTATTGCAAGGCCTGTTGCTGCCAAAGTTTCAATTATAGAGTGTGCTGCACCCACCTTTTTCGAGGACTATGTATCATGGTTGTGAATATACAATGGTTCAAATTGCGTCTGCTACCTACGATATCATGGTATAAAGATAAAGGATAATGACATGTACTATGACCCTAAGTATATCATAGAAGGGGCTGGGTGGAGGAAAAGGAAGAAGGGAACAGGGGAGGATGTATGCGAACAGAAAAGGAATATGGGTAGGCCCAAATGGAAAAATATGTTTAACAGCGATAATGCTTGCCCCCATTACACTACGTTTTCATGGCTCACCACTTGTAGGACGTAAAGGAATGATGAGACTGTTTTCCTAAATGTTGGTACAAAGTTTGAATTGGGAAAAGGTACTTCCGCTACCCCAGGCCACTTCTCCTCCCCATATTAAAGAGACTTCCTCAGCTTGCCCCCCACTCAAACTACAAGTACGTGTTGGTTATTGTGTGCATGTTTAGCAGACGGACTGAGGCATACCGATCCAAGAACTGCAATGTACCAACGATTGCCAAATGCATCCTAAAAGAATTCATACTGCACTTTAAAGTACCTTCGCCTTTTTTCGGTTATGACAATGAACTGGCATTCATCCCACATGCGACTGAGGGGTTGCGTAAGGAGCTAGGAGCTACACAGAATCTACATGTGTTCTTCTGAAACCACCAAGTTAAAATGGCATCTCAAGCTCATCCTGAGGGGTTGCACATGCTCCACACAGCTGACAAAGGAAGAGTGTGTGTGTGAGCAGGCCCCAAGTTTACATCAACTAAGAACGTCCGGAGAAACCAACGCCCAACCCCTCAGTCTGCAAGATGTGGCAACGAAACATCTTCACCTTCTTCACCATTTTGATCATATTGGGAGTGCCTAAGTAATAAGAAGTGCTAGTAACCTCTCAAATTACTTGAAGACAGGCACCAACGGTTGCTTTTTCTGCTTACAAGTATGACCACTGAGGCTCTGCATTACTCCTCGGGAAAGTCTTGAAAAGAGTAAAAGTGCAACAGGAAATAAGACAGTATTTCAACTAGTCACACTAGCCACACGTACCAACGATTGGGACAATACCTCTTGACTTTCTGCTTCGCTCCTGTCAACATGAAGGACTCTGGAAAATAGACTTTTTATCTTGACACTCGCTCAGCCATTTTGTACTCTGTATAAAAGTATATCTGTTATCTTGCCATTCACTCCGCCATTTTGTCCTATATCGTTCATGACTGACCTCTCTGGAACACTTTTGACCTGCCACATTCCTTTACGGACACTCACACCCTGTTAATGTTTTGGCATGCCACAAACTGACCAGCCCATGCTCAACCAGTGGGGCAGGGAGTTTACCAGATGTTTATCGTCCCCACCCTGCACACTAGGCCCTGCAGGGGTCCAAACAAACTACCATTTGTGGACTTATTTGCATAAACATACTTTTCGTCTACACCCTGCAGGGGCTTCACCACTACCCTCTGTGCTTATCAGATTAGCCTTTATTTGACATATAATCATGCCTTTTTCACCTATGCCCTGCAGCAGCCAGCACATGCCGATTGTATCAGAACTGATCATTATTTGTCCGTAAATTATTGGTGTTTGTTACTGTTCACCTGGCACGCACAGGGTGGGGATGAAGGGTATATAAGGTGCAGAACCAAAGCAATGATCAGACTGCCTCCTCAGACAGCTATGGGTGTCTATTGTTGATGCTTTCTCTCATGAGATAGTAATAAATATCCTTTCTCTCTGGCTCCAGCGTTGGTCTCAATTTATACTCCGGACCCATGGACTATAGGGTGATCCCTGCACCTTTTGGGTGGTCCCCCAAAAGACCCCCAAAATCCACAGTGCTACATAATGTATGACAAAGTGCTAAAATTACAACTAACACTACAAACTAAAGCTGGGCTACATAGAGTAGGGTGCTACCTGTCTGCAAAGAGATTCAGTGCCTTATCATGGGTAGTAAGAGCTATGTACATCTACAATATAGTACCATGCATTCAACAGCTGAATGGGCTGTTGGAGATTCATTAGTTCTGAGAAGATCTTCCTGACCTCTTCTGTGTGCATGTGCTCCTGCTGAAGGCCTAACTCTTCCTTCAGTGTGTCATCCCAGTGACTGAGGGGCAGGAGAGTGCATGCATGCCCTTCATTGATGAAGTGTTCTATCATTGATCAATCGTTCCCCCATGGCTCTGTCAAAGTATCAGTAGGGAATGACCTTCTAACTATGTCAGTGACACCAGGTAAAGCTGACTCTAGTCATTGCAGCTTCACAAAAGACTGTAAAAATGTTTTCCTTTTATCCAGCTGTATTTGTAAGATGTGAAAGGTCATCCTCCTTTGGAAATAAAGAATAGAACACTGCCTTATTGGAAAGATCCCAATAGTACAGTACCTTTTGTAGTGATTGTCTATTTTTTTTTTTTTGGTAAATATATTTTTATTGCAGCAAAAACAAGTATTAATGACATATCGTATACGCCATTCCAGTCATTAACCAGTGTACATATAGTTCTCCATTGCTTCCCTCACACAGCCATTTAGCTCACACCCAGGAGGTTGAGCGGCGCAATCATGGAGAAAGGTTCGTTCTGGGGGATGCCACATGAATCAGCGACATCCTGTTGTCTGGAAGATGGCAATGCCGCTTTTCGGACCACACATTCCCCCCTACGTTTGCAGTGTTACAACAGTTCCAACCAAACTTCGTCACCATCCCCGAACAAACCTCTCCCCCTTGCCCAACTCCCCCAACCCCCCCTCCATCCCACCTTCTCCCCCCCTCCTCCCCATCTCCCCCCCCTTCACACCACCCTCCACCCCCCCAGGCGTGTCAGAGTATCACTAATGCGAGTTCGCATACCACTCTACTAACCCGGACTCGAGGCAGACCATCAGGAGTAATCAACTAAGACTGGTAGTCATCACGTAGGAAGCAGGGAAACAAGGGGTGGAGGTCAGGTCACCACCACCTCAGGCAGCTACTCCGCCGGAGCAGGGCTATGCGCGGGGGTGTCTTCATCATCTAGGTCCAAGAGTTGGAGGTCGAGGACCAACCGCTCCCACGCCCTGGTGCTCTCCAGAGCCGCGTCATCGCTCGCCCTGAGTGCAGCCTCCATGCGGAGCTCCCCCTCACACCGGGCCCATTTGTGTAGCTCAGCCTTCCATCTCTCTAAAGTGGGGCCCCTACTTGACTTCCATTGGGATGTTATGGCACGCTTCGCTAAGAGTAGGCCTAGGTCCAGAAACTTGCTAGTGATTTTGTTCTTTGACGTGTGTGGGAACCAGTGTAGGATGCAGTGTGCCATGTTAAATTGCAAGTCCCTCTCCGTGATCTCCCCCAGAGTATCCACTACCAGTGGTCATCGGCAGGCTGCCCAGCCGCTTCGCCTCATTATAAAGCCACGTTAGGCGGGGTGCAAGGAGATCAGTGTAGGTGAGATAGAATTCCGTAGGGAGCCCGTCGGAGCCCGGCGTCTTATTTCTCGCCATGCTCTTGATGGCGACTTTCACCTCCCTCTCCTCAATTTTTCCCCCGAGCAGCTTTGCGTCTTCTTCCGCCAACTCCGGCAAGTCTAGTCCCTCCTGGAAACCCCGGAATGCGTCCACCGACGGCAGGACACTGCTACGGTAAAGCTCCGTGTAGTAATCATAGAAAATCTCATTAGTCCCCTGCTGGTAAACCGCGCCGCACCCAAGTGATCTCTGAGCTCGAGGATGACCGAGCTCCGGCGTGTCAGATTGGCCAGCCAGGCCAAGAGAGCTCCTGTCTTATCACGCTCCGAGTGTGCTCGGGTTAGATAGGCTTTGTAGTCGAAGCACCGTAGGCGCTCCACCGTCGCCGCTACTAGCTCCCGCGCCTCCAGTAGGGCCTCATGGGTGTCTGGACGCTCAGGCCTCGCTCTCTCCAGAACCCGGAGTTTCTCGTCCTCCCATGTAATGTCTGCCAGCAGGGTCTTTCTAACACCCGACGCCGTCGCGATGCATTGTCCCCGCATTACTGATTTAAAGGCGTTCCATTCAATTGTGGCTGAGCCCGCGGTGCCCGCATTGACCTGAAAGTACTCCTCGATGTTTGAGACTATCGTGGTGCGGAAGAGTTGATCATCCAGCGCCTCCGGGTGCAGCTTCCAGGCAGGGACTCGGGGGCGGCACTGCGACCAGCGCAGTTGCATAAGTAGCGGGTTATGATCGGAGATTGTGCGTGTGAGATACTCACTGTGGCACACCTCCGCATGCACGTCCTGGGAACACAGGAAGGTGTAGTAATCCACAACCATTACCACAGAAGGCATCTATGCAGACATGCAGGTCATGAAGGGCGGAAAAGAATGAGTAGTCCCTATCCGATGGATGGCCAGCTCTCCACGAGTCAACCAGATCCCATTGGGATTGCCAAGCGGAACGCGCAAGTGCCAGTCTGCCAGTCTGGTAGGGGGGGGGTGTGATCTGTCCAGCGCAGTGTCAGTAACACTATTAAAGTCTCCTCCGAGGAGCAAGGGTTCGACCAAGAAAGAGGCCAGCTTGTTGGACAGCAAAGAGAGAAAGGCCATTTGTTCCACATTCGGGGCGTATATACAACCCAATGTCAGGTCCCTCCCATCTAGTTTGCCTCACACCATAACATACCTCCCCTCTGGATCAATTAATTGCTGTGTGCATTGGAATTGAACTCCCGCCCGTATCCAGATAGCCACCCCCCTAGCATACGCAGAGTAGCCAGTATGATAGACCTGCCCTCTCCACCTTCTTTGCAGTGCTTTCCCCTCCTTTGCTAACAGGTGTGTTTCCTGGAGGAAGTTGAAGTGAATGCCCCGTCTATTTAGATAGGAGTGGATCTTGTGGCGTCTGTGCATAGTGTGCATCCCTCTTACGTTCCACGTGAGACATTTGTAGCCTAGGTCGGATCCCATTGCAGTACCCATCATGCTTCATACATCCTCGCAGCGACCTCCTTGACACGCCCAGGTCCCACCCCCAGCCCCCCCCAACCAAACCAAGAAAACCCCCCCAACTCCCACTCCCCAGGACAGACAACCAACGTGGAATCCCCATCCAAACTCTAGTAAAGCGAGTGTATCTAAACAGATGAGGGCTAGGGTGGCCAGTACACCGACCCAGACAGGCCCGAAGCTCCCCGCTCCCACCCCCTCCCCCTGGCACATTCAGGAGGCTCTCCCCCACGGCTCGTCCCCCCCGCACTTCAGTGATAAGTCTCAGGAGGCATGTTCATCACAGCGTTCAGCCTCTGGAGGCAGCCTCAACTCATAGCCCAGTACCTTGTAAACGTGTCCAGTACCGCCCAGGCTGCATCAGCTAAGGATTCCGTCCACTGTTTGAGGAGTCACCACCGGTAGGTCCGCCTCCGAAAGATCCTGTACACTACTGGAGCCAGGGCTAAGAGCCCTATTCTTTGATTGCTCCGATGCACTACTGGAAGGGCTGGCGTCTCCCTGGCTGATGGCCACCACCGCCAGCACCGCCTTAGCTCTTTCCTGCTGCCATCCCGACGGGGATCCAGATCTCGTCGTCGGCGTCGTTTCTGCAGAGCGCCTCCCAGGCGAGGTCGTCAGGGGGGCATCCGTGTCTGACTCCCCCCTAGTGTCCAGCCAGCTCCAGGCCTCCTGCGGCGTGATAAAAAAGTGAGTGTGACCCCCAGCAATGACCCGCAGCCGGGCCGGGAACAACATAGCATATGACAGCTGCAAAGACCTCAATTTCCACTTGACCGCCGTGAAAGAGGCCCGTTGCCTTTGTACATCTCTCTTGAAGTCTGGGAAAACCATGACCTTGCTGTTGTCAATCCGCAGGTCCGGAAGGTTCCAATCCCTCTGGAGAATACAGTCCCGGTCTCTGAAGTGTAGGAGGCGCATCACTATCGGGTGTGGCGGGCCACCAGGCTTGGGCGGTCGCGCTGGGACTCTGTGTGCACGCTCTAGGGCAAAGAACGGGGAAAGTTCTTCTGGAGCCACCTCAGACTGCAGCCATGCCTCCAAGTAGGAGACCGCATCCTGGCCCTCCACTTTTTTTGGCACTCCCACGAGGCAGAGGTTATTACGCCTAGAGCGCCCTTCGCTGTCCTCGGCTCTGAGCTCCAGCACTCGGACCATGCTCTCAATGTAGCCACGTCTCCAGGCAAGTCCTTCAGGGTCACCTCTGAGGTCGCCATTTGCTCCTTCAGCTTCCTGTGATCGTCCTTCAGGAGGGACAGGTCCGAACCGATGGTGTCCATACGCTTTTCAATAGCTTCCCGCGACGCTACAATCGCCTGCATAATGTCACTCAATGAGGGATCACGCGGGCATGCCGAGCCCCCCGAGCCAGTTGCCGGCGCGTCCTCCTCCACGAGATGGCCTGGGTCATCCAGTTTCAGTGCGTCGAACCCCTTCTTTCTGCCTCCTCGCACCATGCTGCCGAGTGCCAAGATTGGTGTAGGTCCGTTGCGGCCTCCAGTGATCCAAGGCACCTCTGACCTCCGCTCCGGCGTCGTCGCAGGCACTCAGCACCTCCGCGCCTCCCCTCTTCTCACCTGGCAGCGCAACAGCCCATCCGCTACCCCAGGGCGCAGGGCTCCACTTCACCAGGTTAGGGGGGGTCCCCCCGGGAGTCTCCCCTCCAGTCGCTGGGCGAGTTCCTCCTTCTCTGGGTCGTTGCAGGCTTTTCTGTTCTGTGCCTCCGGGTGCGAGGCCTAGGTCGACCCCTGGTGTGCGGGTGCTCAGCAGTTCGTCGTCTCTGGTCCAGGGGCTGGCTTTCGTCGCTGACAGCCCTGGCACCTCCCCGGCGCCTCTGTGTGCGCTCCTCGCTCAAGGCCGCTCACCACCGACCTGTGGTGAGGGCAGGCATCTTCTTTCCAGTTGCGAGGTAGCTCCCCCACTCGGCGAGGCCTCGGGCTCGACTACCGTCAAGATCGCAGGACAGCCCCCGGCGCACGGGCAGCGCCAGCTTGTGGTCAGGCAGCCTGCTATGGTCTCGCCCTCCAAACCCGGCAACACCTTGAAACCTGCGATGCCCTTCACCTTCCCCGGCGTTGGGGGGCCACTGCCACGATGTGGGCGATGCTTCCCGCTCCCTCCTGAGTTCTCCGGCTCCACCAGCGCCCCACCGTCAGGCCGTGCAGATATGGGCAGCAGCCGCCATTTTGGTCGCTCGCCACTCTGGGTGTCCCAACTCGGGGCCTCTCACCTCTGGTCCGCTGATGATGCTTGCGCCAGTCCTCTCAGGGCGCGGGGCATCGGGGTCTCCGCCACAGTAGCAAGGCGGAACCACCATTCAGCCCGGTCTCACCGCCGATAGAGCCCGGTCCGGCTTCGTCACAATGGGGCCGCCATCTTGGGGTCAGGCAGCTTGCTGCTGCATCGGCCGCCAAGCTTCATAGGCGCTGCTTCTTTGGGTGAAGCCCTCTGCTTCCCCCAGCACCGGGGGACTCCCACTGCAGCGCGGGCGATCGTCTCTGCTCTCCTGTGCTCCCCGCCGCCTGCAGGATCCCGTCGTCAGGCGCAGCAGGCAGGGACCGCGGCCGCCATTTTGGGCGCCCGTGACTCTGGGCGCTCCTCAGTGTGCATAAACGCTCATTTCTGGCAGCTACGGGGACTCCAGGGCCGCCAAAGTTATCCCCAGTGCTCTCTAGACCCTCCCATGTGTGTCTGGGGGTCCGAGGTCCGAGCCGGGGGTCAGGATATACTGCGGAGCGAGGCGGGAACGGAGGAGCTCCGGAGTCCCGCTTCCAGCTACATCGGCGCCCTGTAGTGATTGTCTATTTGTCAGCAAGGTTCTGAATATTAATTCTGTTGAAATGAATGTCAGCTCCTATTCACATAGAATTAAGTTCCCTAAAAGAAGTAAGAATTTACAACATTTGGAAAGGCATTCCTAAAAAAGAACGTACAGCAGTCCTGTAGCTGGTCTGCACCAACCAGGCTACATCTATCATTTTTCTGCCTATCACTCAGGGGTTGAATGTTGTCTTTTAAACTGTGTCCATTACCTGCAGTGGTCGCGGCTCGTAGAGTGGAATGGCGAAGAGTGGAGTAGAGTGTTGCAGAGTGGTGTGGCAGAGAATGTCTTTTATTGGAGTGCCATGAAGTAGAGTGGCATAGAGTGGAGTCACATAGAGAGGCGTATATGGGAGTGGCATAGATTAGAGTGGGCTGAAGTAGAGTGCATTGTCGTTGAGTGTTGTAGAGTATAGTGGCGTAGAGTGCAGTGTTGTAGAGTGCAGCGGCATAAAATTCAGAGAAGTACAATGCATCGTTGTAGAATGCAGTGGCATAAATTAGAGTGCTGCATTGTAGCGTGCAGTGGTGTAGAGGTCAGTAGTGCAGAATGGGGTGGTGCAGGGTAGAGTGGCATAGAGTACCGAGTGCAGTGGTGCAGAGTAGAGGGACAGAGTGCAGTGGCATAAAGTGGTGCAGAGTAGAGTGGTGATGAGTGTTCCGAAGTAGAATACAGTGCCATAGAGTGCAGTGGCATAGAGTGGAGTGATACAGAGTAGAGTGACATAGAGAGCAGTGGTGTAGAGTGGTCTAGACTGCATTGCCATAGAGTGTAAAGGCATAGAGTGGTGTAGAGTGGAGCAGAATGCAGTAGTGTAGAGTGCAGTTTTACAAAGTGCAGTGGCATAGAGTGCAGTGGCACTGAGTAGAGTGCTGCAGAATAGAGTAGAGTAGACAGCAGTGGTGTGGAGTGGCACAGAGTAGTGTGAACTGGTCTAAAGTATATTGGTGTAGAACATTGCAGAGTATAGTGATGTAGAGTGCAGGGCCTTAGTGTGCAGTGGTGTAGAGTACAGTGGAGTAGAGTGCAGTGGCATAGAATTTAGCGGTGTACAATGCAACATCATAGAATGCAGTGGCATAGATTATACTGGTGCATAGTAGAGTGCAGTAGTTCAGAGTGGAGAGGATTAGAGTGCAGTGGCATAGAGTACACTAGTGTAGAGTGCAGTAGTTCACAATGCAGCATTGTAGAATGCAGTGGCGTAAATTATACTGGTGCGTAATAGAGTGGAGTGGCGTAGAGTAAAATGGCAGAGAGTTCGGTGGCATAGAGTGGTGCGGAGTGGAGTGTCATTGACCGCAGTGTCATAGAGTGGAGAAATGCAGAGTGCAGTGGCGTTGAGTGCAGTTGCATAGAATAGAGAGGCATAGAGAGTACTGGCATAGAGTACAGTGGTGAAGTGTCATAGAGAGTAGTTGTGTTTAGTGCTTTTACATAGAATGCAGTGGTTTAGGGTAGAGTGGTGTACAGTGCAGTGGCATAGAGCAGAGTAGAGTGATGTACAGAGCAGTGGTGTTGAGTAGGTGGTTTCAGAGTAGAGTGAAGTGACGTAAAGTGGAGCAGTGGAGTAGAGAGGCATAGAGTGAAATGCATTGAGTAAATGTGGTTTAGAGTGCAGTGGCATAGAGGTCAGTGTTTAAGAGTTGATTAGAGTGGCATACAGTGGATTGGCAAAGAGTGAAGGGGCATAGAGTTGAGTTCTACAGAGGTAAGTGCATTGGTTTAAAGTGTATTGGCATAGAGTTCAGTGACCCTGAGTGCAGTGTTGCAGAGTGCCATAGCTTAGAGGGGCGTACAGTGGATTTGTGCAGAAGAGATTTGAGTGGCCTAGACTGGAGTGGTGTAGAGTGCAGTGATGAAAAAACACTGTGGTGTAGAGTGGCACAGCGTGCATTGGCATAGAGTAGAGTGGTACAGAGTAGAGTAGAGAGATGTAGAATGAAGTGGCATAGAGTACAGTGGTGCAGGGTGGAATAGAGTGCAGTGGTGCAGAGTGCCATGGCTTGGAATGGTGTAAAGTGGAGTGGCGCAGAGTAAAGTGCATTTGCATCGAATGGTGCAGAGTAGAGTAGAGCGGCCTAGAGTGGAGTATGCATGGTGTGGTAGCACACTGCCATTACAGTCCACACACTTTCAATTGATATGACTATAACATTTGCACAGAAATACAGTTTTTCTAATAAAACTATACCTCGCACAAACAATAATGTGTGGAAATGGCATCAACAAGTGTAATGATTTAATTTGATCATATTAAAGTATTTGTTTCCAACACACTTCATTTAAATGTTGTGTGTGATAAAGAGAAGTCCTGTCCTATCCTAGTAATCAGCAAGATTGTCACATAAATCCTTTCACTATGAAGTCATAGAAAGAAAAGTAAGCACCAGGCTACCTGGGAGACAGAGCCTCACATCTGACCTCGGTGTTTGAATGCACAGCAAATGTGACAAGATAAGAACAGGATTTATAGTCCTATTTACAGAAGGAGCACTCCTGGAAGAATACAAGGGGAGTTGGTGTGAAAATACTTTGCTCCTTTTGAGGGAGGAACTCATCCTGGGCAGCCCAAAACAAATAAAGCCAGCAAAAAGAACAAGCATTTGCAATGCAATAGGTCTCGCCTTAGGAAAGTTGGAGCTATTGGTATGGTAAATGACAAATTTTTTATTTATGCGTTTTTTTTTAAAATAACGTAATTAATAGCTTTGTCATTTACAATGCCAATAGTTATAACTTTCACAAATGTGACACCTATAGCATTGGTAATGCAACATGTTTTGTATTTACGTGACTTACATGTGTTGATATTCCTGAGTGATGTGGTGGTGTGCCCGAATGATGTGGTGGTGTGCCCGAGTGATGTGGTGGGGTGGCCGAGTGATGTGGTGGTGTCCCAGAGTGATGTGGTGGTGTCCCAGAGTGATGTGGTGGTGTCCCAGAGCGATGTGGTGGTGTCCCAGAGTGATGTGGTTGTGTCCCAGAGCGATGTGGTGGTGTTCCAGAGTGATGTGGGGGTGCCCCTGAGTGATGTGGTGGTGCCCCTGAGTGATGTGGTGGTGCCCCTGAGTGATGTGGTGGTGCCCCGGAGTGATGTGGTGGTGCCCCGGAGTGATGTGGTAGTATCCCGGAGTGATGTGGTGGTATCCCCGAGTGATGTGGTGGTATCCCCGAGTGATGTGGCGGTATCCCCGAGTGATGTGGCGGTATCCCCGAGTGATGTGGCTGTGTCCCTGAGTGATGTGGCGGTGTCCCCGAGTGATGTGGCGGTGTCCCCGAGTGATGTGGCGGTGTCCCTGAGTGATGTGGCGGTGTCCCCAGAGTGATGTGGCGGTGTCCCAGAGTGATGTGGTGGTGTCCCAGAGTGATGTGGTGGTGTCCCCGAGTGATGTGGTGGCGCCCCCAAGTGATGTGGTGGTGCCCCCGAGTGAAGTGAATATATATGAGTGTTTAATAGTCTGTGTATGTGGATGTCGTAGCATGCCACGGCCTGCTAGTGCGTGTATACCCGCACGTTAGAAGGGGACTATACACGGATGGCTAATTGTACAGCCCTGGGCGTGTGTGGACAATCATCACAGTGAAGATGTTTGTATGCAATCTAGGTGAGTAAGTCACTGCCCCCTTTCCTGGCAGTGCTTCCTGCTGACGGACCACTTGTCCTACTCACCTTGCCCGGGCTCCGGCTAGGTGCCACGGTACCGGCCCTCGTACCTGGAGTCCACCACCTGGAAGCTTTTGGTCCGCAGGTTCTCCAGCATCTCCTCGAAGCTCTTCACCAGCCGACCGTCCAGCGTGGCCTTGAACTGGGCGGGCTCGGGCCTGCTGGCCTCCGCAGTCACAGGGCTGGCCTACGCAGTCACAGGGCTGGCCTCCGCAGTCACGGGGCGGCCCTCCCGCACCCAGTTCCGGAAGCCGCCATTGAGCACCGACACCTGAAGGCCCGGAACATCCACGAGACCCGCGGGGCGTAGAAGGAGCCCAAATGGTCGCCGTCGTAGACCACCACGTGCGTGCTGTTGCCCCCGCCCAGGCTGCCCACGTAGTCGCCGAACAGCTGCTCGCCGGGCAGCATCACCTCGTAGATGTACTATACACACTTAATATGCAGCACTCCAGGCTGACCCTCGAGTTGCTTCAAGTTCCCGCCGGGCCGCCGCGCTGCCTGCGACGACCCGGAAGCGGTTGGGCAACCGGCCAATCGCAGCGCGGCCCCAACCGGAAGTCCCGCCCCCATCACGGCACGAGAGAAAAGCCACTGTCCGAGGAGCCCCGAGGGCTCCTGATCGAGTCCCGGTCCCGAGATGGGGGACCGGGTAAAGAGCGGCCGGGCGCATGGGGAAGGCAGGGCTCTCATGTGGTGAGAGAGTCCCGCAAAGCGCTACCGCCGCCCGAGAGGCAGAACCGCCGCCGAGCACCGCCAGAACAGGTGAGTGTGTTGAGGGAGAGGAGGGGTGAGTGGGGGTAGGGAGAGGAGGGGTGAGTGGGGGTGGGGTGAGTGGGGGTTGGGTGTGCGCGTGTGTCTGTGTGTCTGTGCGTGTGTGTATCTGTGCGTGCGTGTGTCTGTCTGCGCGTGTGTCTGTTTAAGGGGGGGTGCGTGTGTGTGTGTATGCAGTGTGTGTATGTGCGCATGCGTGCGTGAGCCTTTATTTAAGGGGGTGCGTGTGTGTGTATGCAGTGTGTGTATGTGCGCATGCGTGCGGGAGCCTTTCTGTGCATGGGAATATCAGGCACGGCGACGCGACGTGCGCGCTCACGAGCTACAATCTCCAGGAGGACAAGCTCGTCACAGTCTGCAGTCCACATTCCCCGGAAAGTGACAACATTAGTTGTCTCCCTAGACAGCAAAGCTTCGCTTTGCTTTCGTCTAGGCGAGACCTAAAAACCAGCAAATCTTAGTTACACACCACACAACCAATGGTAAGCAACGGGCAGAATGCATTTCCAAGGAAGCTTTCTGAATGCCCCCGAGATGACTTTAGAAAATCAGTCTGGTAGGCTTCGACCTAAAAAGGAAATGCATTTGAGGCTGTTATTTCATCGCTTTGGAACCAACGGCTGGGCTTCGTTACATTCTGCTTCGCTCATGCCTAATTTTCCTTTTGTTTTATGTGTGCATCTTAAAAAGTTAGACACGGTGCTTCGGTCATTCCTGCAAGGACACAAATCCCCACCAGGAGGTGCCAACCACCCACTTGAGTGATGTGCCAGGAGTCTATGGACAATTGCATACGACAGTCAAATACACATCTAAACTCTGTTGATCGAGGTGTGATGACCATTGATAAACCACGCAAGAACAAGAATATAAGGAAGTGTTCTGTGGCCAGGAGCATCTCTATACCTGCGAACTAGAAGCCCCAGCACCAATGTGCTCCCTGCTGCAGTACATGATCCAGCTCTAGTGTAAACAGATGCACTCTGGTCCCTCGTGCTTATCACATCCATCACAGGCTGTGATTCATGAAACACTTCTTGCAAATGTAGTAAGAACCCTGCTTAACTTGTTAAAGTGAAGCAGGAGCCATCCTTGGACTTCAGTCTTCGAGCCGCAGGTCACTGTGCTCAGTAACTTGATCCTCTACAGACAGTAAAACAGTGAGTGGCTGAGATGCTTTCATGTTTGAATTCATCTGACATACTTTTAATTCCTCTGGGAAGCACTCTATTTCATCACGTTTGGCGCTTTTTTGGTGCCATTAAAGGAAGGCATCAATGATCCGTAAATCAGTCCGAACATTAAGTCACCTGGGGACTTACCCGTGATGCTCTATGGCATTCCACAGTAACCTCAAAGCGAATGACAAAGTGCTTGATGTGTGGAGAGTTGTTCAACTCTTGCGCGCTGCGCTGGTTTCTTTACTTGCTGTAAATCTTTCGGCCTCCCATTTCCTTGTGGCCTCAGTGACATTATCTTCCTCTGATTGATTCCCGAACACTGCATGAACCGTCTGAATTCTTCACCACGGAATGAAGGCCCTTGTGAGACTTGAGCCTAGTAGGTGTGTTCTACCCTGAAAATAGTTAATTTAAAATAGGAAGCATTTCCATTGCTGATATAGAAATGTGTTTAAACGCAACTGAAAAATGCAATAGTTGTCTATTAAAAAGACAAATATTTTCAGAGTCGGTTAGCCAATAACAAACACATCTATCGATACAATAGACTTAAAAGTACCCGGAAGAGTTAACATGATTAATTTCTCTGGCGGTGCAGGGTTTCCTGTACATTGGCAGAGATGGCATGATAATTCTCAACTAACAGGTCTAAGCCAGGGAATCAAACTATTTCCCCCAGAGCTTCCTTTGTCTTCACAAGGCTGCTGTGTGATATCCTGCACTAACGTGTAACTCATTTTTAAGTTGCGAAATCATCCAGCCCTTGTCAAACTCTGTGAAAACTGTACTTCTCAAAATATATGTTTCTTCGTGGGTCAAAGGCTTCGCTCAGGCTCTTTGAGTAGGCAATATGTGTTTGAGATTTTTTAAGTGTGCATTTTACAAGGAGGTGCTATATTGGTACTGAGAGTGTTGGAGGTTGTAGTCTTTTGGATTTCACTCCTTCTGTTTGGAACTCTCTTCCTCTAATGGATTGCTGCTAGCCTTCCGTATAGCCTCACAGACTTGGCTCCTTTCTGGAACTTAATAGGTGCTGAGAGGTCTAACTTCTTTTTACCATTGCTCCAGGAAACTTTTAAGGTATTTTATTGTAGCAGTTGTATAATACTTAGAGTCCCTACGTGGGTGCTGAAGCACTTACCCACACGGATTTCACGCTACAGCATGTGGGGTGTTGAGAGTGGATTTGAGGGTGGGCGGGTGGTGTTTTTGTTTGGAGCCTGTATCGGAAGTGTTTCATGTCATGCATGATGACCACCGAGGTTTGGTTATCGTGACCTTGCTGGTGTCATGGGTGACGGTATGCGAGAGTTAGGTACACAAATAATAATTATAATAAGTTCTAACCAGCTTAGCCATGGGGGCAGCCGGATACAGTGTCCCCGTACATCAAATGGGAGGAGGGTTATAAGAGAAGGTTTAGTAATCCAAGTGGTCATGCTCCAGGCAGAGGTGCTGTTGAATTAGTAAAGGACAGAAAATGGCGAGAACGGGAAGCTCTGACACAAGCAGTAGCCACAAAACATTTGGTTGTCATTATTTACTTTTCGAAGGCATGGACACTGTTCACTGCTGAACAAGTACACCCCATCAATGATGAAGAAGGTGGAGGAGCGATCAAGGCTGGCATCTTAAACAGAAGCTTCACAACCTTAAACAGCCCAGATTCCACCTACTCCTACTAGGCCAAAGAAAGCCAAACTTTTGAGCAGGGGCTCAGGCCCGGCACCCTCGCAGGCTCTCAATGGCAGGCGAGCACCAGTGGGGCTGTAGCTCAGACCCCAGCTAGACGGGCACCATGCACATGTGAGGGTGGGAGACACAGCTTAGTAGGTTGCTTTCCTTACACAGCGCAAGAGCGAATCAGCATTGCTTGTGTGATCCTGCTGTCTTTAACCCTCTGTGTGAACCCAATACTTTTCTTGGATGCCAGTGTCACTTGGTATTTCTAGTTTATGTAGTAGGATGTCCTTCTGAACTTCTAGGATTTCCTCCCAGAACAACCTTCAAGTTCATTATTAATAGTGAAGGACATTACAGAGTAAAAAAGAGCCAATCAGGTGAAAGGAGACTTGCCCTGCTTCGAGCATGGAGAGGCTACAACAGCAAGGCACTGATTTGGTAGTTCTCCATTTATCAATAAAAGAATTTAAAGAGGGTCAAGGGAATATGTTTAGCGACCTGTCATTTCATTTCCCTACATCATAGACATTATACAAAAATATAGAAATGACCGGTCCTCTATGTGTTGCTGTACTAGTAACTGAGAAAACAGGACTCATGCAAATAGTGGGAGAGTTACAACTGGCTGAGATATTCCCATCACACCACCCTTCTGGCGGAGTCTCATCATATGGGATATTTGTTAATCCATCCAACCAACCGCCCAAGCCATCAAATGATGGTGCGGATATGGATGTGGAGTAGAAACTCTAGCCAGACTGGCACTCAGAGGGTAGTGCTAAGGGTGTGTGGTGCAGTGCTGTGGTGAAGAACAACTTAAAATTAACGACTCAGACAAAGAATATATTTAATGAAAATTGTCTAAGTGTCAAGGTTAAAACCACGCCTGGTAGCCTGAATATATAACTACACTGTGGCGCTGTGCAGGACGGTCAACATGTTTCAGCCAAATTGGAAATCTATTCGGCTTTCGTCAGGACCTAGATAATAAGCTACTGCAACATGGAAAACGTGAAAGTGAAAAATAGTAACAAAATTGTTTTAAATTATATAGGAACTCTTATATCTACCAGGAACTTGGAGCCCCAATGTTCACAAGGAAGATGTAAATTGTGTCTTAATCCTGTTGAAAGAAGCACAAAAACAGACACATATTCACCCTTCTGACTCCGCCAGAAGGGTGGTCTGATGGGAATATCTCAGCCAGTTGTAACTCTCTCACTATTTGCATGAGTCCAGTTCTCCATTTATTTCATCTTAGGCCAGCTCTTCTCTAACATGTGCACCTTGATTGAATTCTTCTGGTTAATTTGTGCACCATGAACATTTGTATAATTTAACATACAATTACCTGCATAGGTCATGCTCTAGTTCCCACTTGAGCTGGGTTGTCGTGCCATATCACATCATGCTCACGCAATGTTGCTCTTTGTGATGCAGTAACGCATTACAGTAGCAGTAACAAAATGTATGGGGTTTTTCAACCAATCCGTGTTTTGCAGTTCAATATTTAAAATGCTAGTACCATTGAGATTTGTACTGTAAAACTTTAAGAAGATACACATATAATGTAGTATGTAGTTTTGCTACTATGCTCATGTTCTGGTCGTGACATCAACCATGACATAAAAATGAAACATGCTTCAAGCCTGTTACTCTTACAGCGTTTCTGAAAATCCCTCTGTTCCCCTGGTTGTATAATGTCAACCAGGGGATCCATCTGCACTGCTCTTACATTTGCCGGACAATCGGCACCCGTGCCAACCGAGGAAATAACTAAGCCATTTGGTACAGCCCTCCAGCCTCAATCACCAAAAATTCACTGCTCGTTTAACCTGGCATACTCACTGTACTAACTGGTACCTAAACAAAACTGAATCAGGTTCTTGTGCAAGTGAGGTAGGAATTCAAATTATAGGCAATGTAAAACTTACAGAATTGTTTGGAAAACTTTGCAGCTCAGTGGTGAGCAGTAACTTTCTCTATTCTTGAAATCCAATGTGCAGAATATGATAATATATTGTTTTTATGATTTCCTATTGTATTGCATTGTATTGTATTGTATTGTTGTGGTGTCTCTGCAGCACTTTTCTACCCCGACGAACTCTTTTGATGGATATCTGTCATCAACAGAAGGAGCCTCAAACTGGTTTCCAGAGTTCAGTCTAAAATTCCTCTCCTGTGCTGTTTCAGTGTCAGCTATAGCAGAGATTCCAAAGCTATGAAAAACATGCATGTCTTGTATCCCTGCACTCCCAAAACACAGGGGAATACATAACTTGAACCACTTTCCATCCTGATGCATTCCAACGGTAGGGCGGTAGAAAAGAAATGACATATTTCATTATGTCATATGATTTTGTATTGTGCAGCTTTCGCCATTTACATTGCTGCTTTGCCCAGGTAGCACACTGTTGTCTGCTGTGCATTTTTAGGTTTCGCCTGCACAGCGCTTGTGCTGTGCTAGGTAAATCTATTGTTTTTAATATAAAATTAGAAGAGACTTACATCCCTCCTCCTCTCTTTCCTGGCTTCTCGTTGGTTTCTCTGCATGCCACTTACCTTTGCTCTGTTTCTGTTGGCGTAAAATATTTTCCTGCATTTACCAATGCTGTACCTCGTCTGCTTCTCTTATCAGTTTCCCACTGCCGAAACACTGTTAACATCTGCCTACATCTATGTTTCCCTTCCCCACTGTTTGAGTCTCCCTGCCCAAGAGACGTCTTCCTCTGTCTCAGAGTCAGAATCTCAGCATTGAAAAGCGAGAATCTTCTTTTGTAAACGAAGTAAGGCCCTTGTAGGTAGTCACTCAAGTAGGCAGTAATGCTAATTATTTAAGTAGTTTTATTTAGTTAAAAGTAATATGGAAAGTATTGCCTCACCGGGATCACCATTCTGCTGCTAAGTCCCACTCATTCCAGCTGACCACTCAAACAAACCATGCACTCATGAACATTCTATTACATCACATTCACGCAGGCTGGGCAGCAAGGTACTAAGAGATATCAGAAGACAACATATTCCAATGTCTTTGGCGATATACGCCTTGTTAAAGTGTTCAGGCCTCCCTCTCAAACATGTAAGTGTCAAAGAGTCATTGTATTCCCTGTGGATCTGCCATTGTCTCCAGGTCCCAAAACCAGGGACTCACTTTTCTAGAGTCAGTGCTTCCCTCTTCCTCTGTTGTTACCTTTAAGTGCCAGTGTCAGTGACTTTCCACCCCGTTCTCAGTTCTTGCACTTTTACATGTCTGTGTTACCAGTGTCCACAGGCAGCTGTCCCAGCATTAGTGTATTTAAATCCCACTGCCACACTATCAATGTGCATTGTTCGATCTACTATTTGTCATTCCCTACCCAGATGATCATCTCTCCATGACAAAATATCAGAGGCTGCCCTTTCCCAAGGCAAGTGTTTCCCATTTTGTGTCAGAAAATTCCCTGTTACAGTGTAGATGTCTCCCTGCCCAATAACTGTCTGTGTAGTCCCTGTAGATGTGTCATCACCTCCTGACCCCACACTACAGTGTTTCCATTCCTGTGGCAGTTCTTCCCTTTCCCTGTGTGAATACCTCTTTTTTCAACTTTGAGCACATCTAGTGTCAGTGCATCCCAATCCCAATATCACTGGGCCCTAGTATCAATGGCAGAGTGTAAGAAATTGGGTCACTGGTAGAGGCGGGTGCAACCCTTCTCAAGCAACAACCCCAATTCATCTCAGGGTGAAGTCACACCCTTAAATTAACCTGTGCTCAAACCTCAGGTAGCTTGTCACAGAGCAGCTAGGCTTAACTCAGAGGCAATGTGTAAAGTATTTGTGCAACACTTCAAACAGCAAAACAGTGAAACCACACCACAAAAGGAGCCTATAACACTATTAGAAAAATAGATTCGTTTTTTAATAAATAGACTACATTGACAATATATTGAATTTTAAAGATTTTTGAGAAAATAGCGCCAAAAGGCATAAAAATGCCTACTGTGGATATATGTGGTCACGCCAGATGGGACAAAGTCAAAAGTTCAGACTGACGACAATGGACTACATGCCGGCTACAGAGATCCAGATAGGCCCGCTGAACAGAGTACCTTAAATCTTGGTTTGCAGAGCGTTGCATGGATCCACATTGAAGATGAACCATGAAGCTGAAGCGATGCGTGGGCACAGAGATGCAGCAAGCTGCGGTGCGAGGTCCTGTTGCATTGACGTCAAGGATCCAGCCATCAAGAGCTTGCGATGCGAAGTCTGGAGTCGGGGATGTGTCGCACAGTTGGGGCAATGCCTCGTTTTCGAGGGGTTGAGAGGCTGCGATGAGGAGTCCAGGTTCCTTGTCGAGACTGCCTTCGACGAGAGTTGTGAGGGCCTGTGCCAAGGATGCATCGCGCAGCGGTGGTTCCGCCGGAAATGCTGGCTGTGAAAGTGTTGGAAGTCTGCGATGAGTCCAACCCACGCAGTCGCGGAGATGCCTAGGTTCTCTTTCGGTTGTGCATCCCAGTAGAGGAGATGAGTAAGTTCCACTAAATCCACAAAGGCTGGCAAAGCACCTTAAGCCCAATTCCAAGGGTCCAGGGCTGGAGTGGCACCATTTGGCAGGGTAGACTCATGGATGGCAGAGTCCAGGTGCCGATGCAAGGTTATTGTTATGTCCCTGAGGCTTCAGATCAGGAGGCCAGCCAACTAGCCCTTGGAGCCACTCAGGGTTCAGGGATCAAGAGATACAAGTCTAGCCCTTCTCACCCAGACAGGAGGGCAGCAGGCAGCAGGTCAGCACAGCAAAGCAGCAGTCCAGCATAGTGCAGTACACCAGAGTGACAGTTCTTCAGCAGCACAGCAGTCCTTCTTCCTGGTAAAGTATCCACAGGTCCAGAAGTGCACTGAAGATTTGTTGTCTGGGGTTCAGTATTTACCCAGTGGTGCATTTGAAGTGAGGGAACAGCTTCTAGAGGTTTGCCTTTGAAGTCCCCAGGCATCCTACCTTCCCTGCCTTGGCTCCAGACTAACTACAGAGAGTATGCAGCCCTTTGTGTGGAGGTAGGACACATTCTTTTAAAGTGTAAGTGGGGCTGTGCTCAGCTGCTCCCTTCCATCCTGCCAGTGATGGCCCATCCAGGTACACTTAAACCCTCTATTGTGTGTGCGGCTGTCTAGAATGAATACACAAAGCTCAACTATCTGCTACACCGATTCATGTGACCACATTCAGGCTACAGGCACTAAATGGCTGAGGCAAGAAAATGGCAACTTTCTCAACAGTGACCTTTTCAAAATTGCAGTTTAATATCCGACTTTACCATTAGTTAAGATTTTAAACTGTGATTCCAGAGACAACAAACATGAACTGCATACCTTCTACCATTTGGAAAGGACACTTATAAAATGTAATAAAGCAACTCCAAAGTGATCCTATGGGAAAGATAGCCCTTAAAGCAGTGAAAAAAATGTTTTTCACTACAATGGACATGCAAAACCTTTAAGTACACATCCTGCTTTTTAAATACATTGCATCCAGTCCTCTGGAATGTCCAGGGCCTAACCTAAGGGTGACATATGTATTAAAAAGAAAAGATTAGGCTTGGCAAAAGGTTTATTTCGCCAGGTCGAAATCACAGCTTAAAAAAGTGCACATAGGTTCTGCAATGGCAAGCTTGAGACATGTTTAAAGGGCTACTTACGTGGCTGGCACAACCAGTTCTGCAGGCCCACTAGTAGCATTTATGTTACATGCCCTACGTACACGTAGTAACACTTTACTAGGGACTTATAAGTAAATGACATGTGCCAATTGGGGATAAACTTATATTATCACGTTTAAAGGAGAGAACACAAGCAATTTAGCACTGGTTGGCAGTGGTAAAGTGTGCAGGGTCTTAATACCAGCAATAAACAAGATCAGAAAATTGAGGAAGAAGGTAAAAAGTAGGGGGGAAGGTAACTTAAGGCTGTCAGGTCTGACACCTAGTCTTCCCACCTAAGTATCATTATATCCCAGTGTGTCAGCATGTCCCAGTACCAATGTTAGTGCATATCAATCCCATTGTCAATTTCTCCCTGCCCCTCTGTTATTGTATCCCTCTCTTTATTTGAGTGAGAGTTGTGAAATGCTATAGTTAATGCAAAGAACCCTAGCACACGTGGGACTCTTACGTGTTATACAAAACTTCTAAATAAATATTTAATTAAATAGAAAGAAGATTGTCATTTTCCCTAAGGGGGTCATTATGATGGCAGAAGGACCGCCGGCCCGGCGGTGGCGGTCCTTCTGCCATCACCAAGCGTATTACCCACTGCCAAATTAGGATGGCGGTGGGTATCGCAGCGGGAGCAAAGTCCGTCCGACGCTTCACTGCCAAAGGCAATCGTACTGATTGCCTGGCGGACGGTGCAGGGCCCCTAAAATGGTGCGGCGCCTAGCAGGCACCGTCCACCAAATTAGGATGTGGGTATAGGAAAGGTCTTTCCATGGCAGCAATGCCACCATGGAAAGGCTTGCGGGGATTGGGTTTGGGGGCCAGTATGGCGGGCGCATCCTAATCGCAGTGGTGGGACCGCCGCATGACTGGCAGGCGGTCCCAAACACCGCTACGATGGCGAGCGGACCTAGTCATCATAATCAGCCCCTAATTTATTTTCATTTAGGTTTTTTAAATAGTGCAAACCTCAATGCAGGGAGTAGGAGGATTTTAAACACAAAATGACATACACAGAATAATACTGAGTGGATATGGGACTTCTGGTTAAAATTCGATCTAGAACTTTTTATTATGGCAGCGAAATTTAAAAAACACACGTTTCGTGTGTCTTACCGGCAAACCACATTTTTGCTAAAAGGCTCATATCTCTCAGTTTTGCAAAATTAAAAGTTGAAACCAGACTACAGATGCCAGGTTGTGATGAGAGGAGGTTTGGAACATGCACATGAAACAGTACCAGTCTGCACACCGCACCAGTGTTTTGTTTCAACATGTATGTGTTTACATTATATGTGTTTACATTTTGAGGAACAGTAAGAGATTTGCCAGTCACTACAGTATTTTTGGTGAGACCCAAATGTCTTTGATACTCTGCAAAACAAACCTCTAGATAACATTTCAAGATCATCTTTTGAGAAATGAGAACCGCTCTTCCAGTTGTTCTCTTGACCAGCCAATCAGAAGGTTTCAGATCTTTATCAATCTCATGAATTCCTTAGGGTGGAGGGGACACTTTCATTTTTCATTAGAACAATTGAAACCACTACTAATATATTCGTATTTTGTATTGTCAAAGTCAGAACATTCACGAAACATATCCATTACTGTTGTTGTCTGCTTGAAATTTATAACAATATTAGGATATATTTTGTTAAATAATTCAAAAAGCTTTGCATGTTTTCCTATATAATTTTCCTATCTATATATATCTGTGCTGTGGCTGTGCCAATAAATTACCCTGTACATCTTTTGCAATTTGAATATACTATAAAGCAAGGGAGCTAAATGTCTTTTAAGGAGGTGCCAACAGGTAGCTGATAGTTGTCTCTCAGCGAAGACATATTGTATGGAATGCTTAGGGGACTGAGAACTCGTATGCTGCACACTCTGTATGTAGATCAGAAAAGATTTTTGCATACTTATTTTTAGCAGAATAAGAAAGCATTTTGCTAATTTTTTAGTTTAAAAACGTACTTTATGACTAGGGATCCCGGTTTTATGGTATTTTTTTAACATTACCATCAGCATTTATTCATATTTGTTTTTTGGCCATATAATTGTTTTTTATCCATATATGTTTTGTTTAAAAAATAAACAGACTCGCAAAATGGTTTATTTACACATTTATTTAACTCTGATGTGCACTCATAAGTTTACTCTAGTCTACCATAACAGGCCCCTTCAGCCAAAGATTGTAAAGAAACAAGCATTTACAATACAACGGTCTCGCCTTTGGAAAAGTTAGAGCTATTGGCATTGTAAATGACACATTTTTTATTCATGTGTTGGTTTTGAAAACATATAAATAAATGGCATGGTCCTTTGTCTGACCTTTAAAATCCTAAGAGGTATAGGCCCTGAAATTTTGTCCAACTGTATCTCTTTTTATGTTCCCACCCGCAACCTTCGATCCCAAGGCCAGGCCCTTGCTGTTGTCCCCAGATTCAGACTCAGCCGGATGGGGGGTCGTTCTTTCAGGGTGAAAGCTGCACTAATTTGGAACACCCTCCCAGTTGAAATCCGTCTGCTTGAGGACCTGTTGTCTTTTCGGAGAGCCATTAAAACATTCTTGTTTTAGCTATCCCTTTTAGGTCTTATCTTTTCCTGTTGTGTTATGTTTCTCCTTGTCTCTGCACCGGGACGCTCCTTGGCTGGAGTCGCTGTGCGCATAATAAATTAATATAACATAACATAACATAACATTTACAATGTCAATAGCTTAATCTCTCGCAAATACAAGACCTATTCCATTTGCACCCACCCACACACACACAGAGCCACACGCACAGAGCCACACACACAAAGCCACTGGCACACACACACACACACACACATAGATGTGGTGGATGTGGGGGTGGTGGATGTGGGGGTGGTGGATGTGGTGGATGTGGTGGATGTGGTGGTGGTGGTGGATGTGGTGGTGGTGGATGTGGTATTGGTGGTGGATGTGGTGGTGGATTTGGTGGTGGATGTGGTGGTGGTGGTGGTGGATGTGGTGGATGTGATGGTGGTGGATGTTGTGGTGGTGGATGTCGTGGAAGTGGTGGGGGATGTGGTGGTGGATGTGGTGATGGGCGTGGTGGATGTGGTGGTGAAAGTGGTGGTGGCGGTGGATGTGGTGGTGGTGGATGTGGTGGTGGATGTGGTGGGGTAGTTTGTAAGCTACAGCATATAATGTTACAAATCCAGAACATCTGAAACATACAGAAAAAATGCAAAGTAAAGGCTTTGGTGAGCGCGGGCAAGTGACCTCCATTGTTTTAGTCATGGGTGGTGCATTTTTTTCAATATGCCAGTATAAGGGTGCCACTGAGACACGGCATTGTGTATTCAACGGCTTTACCAAGTGATGCAAACCACTGTTGTAGAGTCTGAGCGCTTCCAAATTTACATAGGATCATATGAACCTAACGGGTAAAAAAAGGACAAGCTGCCTTCAACTCCCCTTAAAAGAAATAAAGCTAGTACTAGCACAAATAACGACTTAGGTCATTTATGACTGCTGTGATGTTTACATGTTTCTCCGACCTAACAAACCGAAACTTTGCTTTATTATACTGACACCACTTAGGCCAACAAACTCGACATGCGATGGCTCTCACGCTATGCTAAAATCCATCAAGTGTCTGTGCTATGCTTTTTCTGGTTACATGGAAATGCATGTATAAAGAGAGCATGTCACTTCCGTTCATATGATGCATCCTTGGTACTTGGTGCACGTCCTGTTTTGTTAGTGTCAGCCATGTGCTGACCAATTGAGTGCTTCACAAAGAGGGGATGGGCTGCTCCAAGACTGAACCTTATATTAAAAATACGAAACGCATTGTGAGGTATTGTACAGCGTTTTTCAATCTGTTTATGAAATGCATTTTACATTTCAAAAGATATTTCTGCATCAAAAATAAAATAAGGTCCCTCCGATCCTCCGAATTAATCCTGTCGTCTATCCTGTCCCACGGAAGTGGGAACATGTTGTTGAACTGCTGCTGATGCGGGACTCGTTTGCCGATTGAAGATCCGAGACCCCCAGGTGGAGTTACACCGTGTTGAAGATTGGGGACGACGACGCCAACAGTGCCCGGGCTTACATGGGCGACTGCGGCGCTGCTGCACGGTGGTGGTCCTAGGAGTGAACGACTGCCCCACCTCAAGGTGTCACCCGGGTTACTCTGGAGACTGATGTACTGACTGAGCGGTGGACGCGGATGCTACCGCCTGCCGACTTGGGAGCCCGACGAGGACCAGGGGGTCTTCCCGATTGAGTGGGCTTCTTGCCCAACATGGCTGGCAGAGGCGATTCAGACAGAGGGAAACCCCGGGTCAGCAGAAAAACATCTCTTTCTCAGTCCACCAACTCTGATCGCTACGCCCACCCAAAGGGATCGCCCGGAGTCACCGTGAGGCCTAAGGACAAGCAGCGGGATGTGTCGCCGGACGACTCGGCTCCAACCCTCCGGGACGTCATGGGCGCCATTGCGGGCATCAAGGCAGAGATGCACAAGCAACATGAGGTGCTGACGCACAAGGTCGACACGCTGGCCATCGAGATCAATTTGAACAGAGCCGAGCTCGGCAAGACTAATGACCGGGTCAAGTCACTCGACATAAAATCGTTGAGCCTGACCTCGGACGTAACGGACTTGCAATCAGAGATCCGCGACCTAAAAGCTGCGAACTCGCTGTTTGCCCGCAGGCTTGATGATTTTGAAGGACGGGCCAGGCGTCAGAACGTCCGCATTGTTGGTGTCCCGGAGGGGGCCGAGGAGGACGCCACCGATCTCTTTGTTGAGGACTTGGTCCAGAACCATCTGACCCAGGGCGGCCTCAGCAAGTTTTTCTCGGTGGAGCGAGCTCATAGACTGCCCGGAGGCCGCCCGAAGCTAGGGGCCCCTCCGCGCCCTATCATCGCCAGGTTGTTCAACTTTAGAGATAGGGACGCCATCCTACAGGCATCGAGGAGAGGTGGGCCGCTGAAGTTCCAAAATGCTGACATTAACTTTTTCCCGGACTTCACCCAAGCGGTGCAGAAGCGAAGGCAAAGTTTCACGGGCGTGAAACGTAGACTGCGTGAGCTGGGGATGAAGTACTCCATGCTGTTCCCGGCGAAACTACGCATCGAACATGATGGCCGTGCATTGTTCTTCGACATGCCAGAAGCGGCAGGGGACTGGCTGGACACTTTGCCCCAGCGTCAGGGCACACCCGAGGACCAGTCGGAGGGGGCGGCTGGTGGCCCCGATCTTCAGGAGTAAAAGGACCCTTTGGGCCATTTTCGGATGATGAGTCTGCTAAGGCAGTCAGTCACAGAATACTGTACTTTTGCTGCTATCCTTTATCCATGAACGGGGGAAACGTGGGAGGGGATAGGTTGGCCTCCTTTCTCCTCTAGGGGCTTTTCGTAGAGTAGTTTTTGGGGTGACAGGCACACTGCTAGTAGGGGGGCTCTATAGTCTAATGCAGGGGTGCAGGGTGGGGGTGGATGGGTTGTTTGTTTTTTGTGTATTCTCTCTTTCTTTCCTTTATCTATTTCATGGCAAGGTAACTATTTTGATGATGATTATGCTGTAGCGACTTCTCCCTGCGGGGGCGGCATGGGCCTCTACATTGACGATTGGGGGTAAGAAGTTAAATGTACTGAGTTGGAATGTTAATGGGCTGGGTGATCGCATTAAGCGAGGGGTGGTGCTGCAAATGTTTAAAAGATGCATGCCTGATGTCATCCTGTTACAAGAAACACATCTGATTGGGAATACGTGCCACGCACTCAATAGAAAAGGCTTCAAAATGATGGCACACTCGGGGTTCTCTTCGGGGTCCGTGGGGCGGGGATCATGGTGCGCATGTCTCTCCCGTTTGAGGTGGAATCTAGCGTGATCGATGAGAGGGGACGCTACGTCGCCGTCACGGGTAGGTGGGAGGGGCGTACCCTGGTCTTGGTTTCTGTTTACGTCCCCCCTGGTTTGCAAACGACTACGTTCCAAGATCTTGGGGGCGCCATTTTGGGCTTGCCCGAAGGTTTGCTTATAGTTGGTGGGGACTTCAATGCAGTTGGATCCGGGACTTTAGACCGTCATCCATCCAGAGATCTTCGAAATGCGCAGTCCTGGCTTCCTGATTTCCTGGATACCATGGGGCTTATCGATTGCTGGAGACTACTCCACCCCGCTCAGCGACAGTACTCCTTCCACTCGGGAGCGCACGGTAGCTTCTCCAGGATTGACTATGTTCTGGCATTGGCTGCCCACGCGTCGGCCGTCTCTGAGGCCCGTTTGATGGCCAGAGGCATCTCGGACCATTCCCCGGTCTGGGTGTCTTTTGACTTTGACATAGTAGAGGCCTCGAGAGTAGCGCCAGTCAATCCGTGGTACTTCCGTAATCCTAAGACTCGTGACCTCCTGGCTAAAGCCATTGAGCTTTATTTTTCTGAAAATACGGGCTCGGTAGCGTCGGCCATGTCCCTATGGGAGGCCTTTAAAACTGTCCTAAGAGGAGAAGCCTTCTCCTTAATAGCCAAGGTGCGCAGACGTAGAGACGAGGAAGTGGTGCGGCTGGAATCAGAGATTGGGGACCTTGATTCTCAATTGGAGACTGGTCCGACGCCTGCCCTGCTCCACGCTCTCTCAATTAAGCAGTCGGAGTACCGGGCCACTGCTACTGAAGCTGCCAAGGCAATGGGCAGAGAACAGCAAGGGAGGATCTACGATGTCGGGGACAAGGCAGGCAAGCTTATTGCGTGGCTTGACAAGAAGGAGATGGCCTCCCGTGTGGTTCCCGAGGTGCTAGGGGAGAACGGACTGGCTGTCACCGACCCCAGCGCTATAGTCACGGTCTTCGCCAATTATTGTGAGTCCGTATATACCTCAGCTTCTGACATGACCAAGGCGGACTCTGCCGCCCTCCTTGAAGAGGTTGACCTTCCGTGTCTGTAGGACACCGAACGTGACGACATGGATAGAGGTATAACGGTGGACGAGGTTGCGCTTGCGATATGCTCTTTAAGGTCTGGCAAGGCTCCCGGCCCTAATGGCCTCCCGGTGGAGCTTTATAAAATAAAGGCCGACACCATTGATTCGCCTCTGCTGAACATGTTCCTTGAGGCGCGCGAGATGGGTGAGCTCCCCCCGGACCAAAGATTGGCCACCATAGTGGTCATCCACAAGGACGGGAAACCCAGAGACCTCTGCCGGTCGTATCGCCCAATCTCCTTGTTGAACGCCGAGCCTAAGATCCTGGCTAAACTATTGGCCAATTGGTTGGTGGGTGCGATTAGCGATTTGGTCCATCCGGACCAATCGGGCTTTATTCCTCATTGCAACACTGCCCTCAACCTTAGGAGACTCCAAGCGGTCATGGCAAGGGTCAATACGCTCCAGGAGCCGTCCATCTTGGCGTCTCTGGACGCGACGATGGCTTTTGATTCCCTTGAATGGAATTACCTGTGGGCGGTGCTGGCGAAGTTTGGGTTTGGCCCTCAATTTATCAGATGGGTCAGGCTCCTATACGCTAACCCATTGGCCCATCACGGTCAATGGCCGAGTGTCTGCATCTTTTGCCCTTCAAAGAGGTACCAGGCAGGGTTGCCCCCTGTCACCTCTGCTATTTGCATTGGCGCTTGAACCCCTTGCCGCTTGGATACGGGCCCACCCCGATATCAATGGGATAAGGTGGTCGTCTGGCTTCGAAGACCGCGTGTCTTTATACGCGGATGACATTTTGCTCTACCTCACCTCTCCTTGTAGATCCCTGATTGTGGCTTGTGACGTGCTGCATACCTTCGGCAGATACTCGGGCCTGGTTATTAACTGGTCAAAATCTCACCTTTATGTACTGAATGGTGAGACTCCGCGTCTTCCCAGGGGCTGCTCCATACAGATCGCGAGGAAGGGGTTTAAATATCTGGGCATTTATATTTCAACCGATGCCCGGACACGATATGCAAATAACTTGCTTCCCCCTCTTGCACGCCTTCGGCGCGACGTGGAGGGGTGGCGCAAGCTACCGCTTTCCCTGCTCGGACGTGCGGCATTGTTCAAAATGATGTCTCTGCCCAGGTTCCTGTATGCGCTCCAGAACACTCAGGACCCAGTCCCCTCTGGGTATTTTAGAGAGGTCGAAGGTCTGCAGCGGACCCTCCTCTGGGAGGGTAGACCACGGATTCCTATAACCAAACTGACGCTTCTGTGGTATGATGGCGGCATTGCTCTGCCGGACATCCAACAGTACTACTGGGCCTCCCATTTGGCTGCTCTTAACCATGGTTTCTATGGACCGGCTGATAGTCCGGGGTACGCCATGGATCCGTGGCTCCTCGACGGCGGGAAATACTACAGAGCGCTGTATTAGAGATCTCTGGATGGAGGGATGACAGGCCCCACTAGGACAGCTGTGCACATATGGAGGGCTATCACAAAGGCACAGGGGTGGCAGGGGAGGCTTACGTTGACCACCCCGCTTTACGACTCGGACCTATTGGGCAAACTGTGGCACACAAAGGGGTTTGATCGGTGGGACCTTATTGGCATTTCTAGGGTTGACGACATGATGGCTAAAGGCGAGATAAAGTCTTTCGCCGCTTTACAAGCGAAGTTTCAGCTGGGAGCGACGGAATTCTTTAGATATGCCCAACTACGACACACCCTTATGGCGGTGCTGCCGGAAGGTGAGAGAGTCCCTGAGTCGTCCCCGTTGGAAGACAGGGTCTTGGATGGTCATATGCCAGGCAGTGCCATTTCATTGGTCTACAAAAAATTGATCAATGTCCGAACGGATCTTCTGCTGAGTGTGAGGGACCAGTGGGTGCGTGATGGAGTCGAATTGGATGATGAGGATTGGCAGTATGCGGTGTCTTCTCCCAAGGAAGTGGCAATCCCAGCTAGACTACGCCTGGTCCAACTGAAATTTCTTCATAGAGTATATATAACCGGCCCCCAGTTGATTCATATGGGACTCTCGGTGGATGGTCTTTGTAGGCGCGGATGTGGTGAACTGGCCACATTCATGCACATTATCTGAGAGTGCCACGCCATAGCCTCTTACTGGAGGCGTGTCCATGCGGTGATGCGTGAGGTGACTGGTGTGGATTTGCCGGCGGAGGCCCGGCGTTGTTTGCTGAATGTGTGGGGCCCCACGGATTACAACAACGCACAAACCCAATGGGTCACCCTGGGTAACATGGTGGCGAAACGTGACATCGCTCAGAAGTGGGGCGCTCCGTTGCCCCCCTCTGTGGAACTGTGGAAGACCAACATGGATTGGTGTATGGTTCGCGAGAAAACGGTGTACGTGGCCCGGGGCAAGCCCAAGAAGTGGAGTACGATCTGGGGGGCCTGGAATGAAT
The DNA here is from genome assembly GCF_964263255.1 of Lissotriton vulgaris. Classification (NCBI taxonomy): domain Eukaryota; kingdom Metazoa; phylum Chordata; class Amphibia; order Caudata; family Salamandridae; genus Lissotriton; species Lissotriton vulgaris. Next base: position 327,321 of record NW_028248512.1, on the reverse strand, counting down.
GTAGGGGCGATATCTGTCTACCTCCCGACACCGCCCCATTGGATATACGACTTTCCCCCTAGCCCTCATTTCCAACCTACTCGTCATTTCATTGCCATCTTGGTTCTCTTCTCCCCGTTGTCGTTCAATTTGTACTGCTTAGTCACACCCTGTGGGCATACGGCCCTGCCCTCTCCTGCGTTGGGTACTGTCGCATTTATGTACTTCTTCCTTGCCTTTTCACACTGGTTTTGGTGTTTCTTTAGATTCGTTACCTCATAGGTTTGTCGTTATTATAACATAAAACTAAACCTGGTACGATTTTATAACATGTACTGTGTACACTAAACATCCTTCTTCCAACCATGCTGCCTAGCCTCCGGGATGTAAGGCTAAATAGCTGTGTGCCTTAATTTTTCAATAAAGGTTTTCCAAAATAAAAAATAAAAAAAATAAAAAAAAATAAGGTACAAAAGAGTAAGGAACTTCAAGAGCAAAACAATGACTGCCTTCAGCACCTACGGATAGTGTGAGTGGGTAACCCGACTATATAAACACCTGCCCGCCAACACCGAGGGCGAACTACTAGCTCTGGGGCGAGCTGAGGCTCTCTGAACATCTGTCTGCGTCTGGGCATCCATGGGGGCTCTGAAACGCGGCAGTATGTTAATGAATCTCACCATCAGAGCGGACATGTAACACCTTTTAAATCCTGTCATGGGGGTAGGGGGGGGGGGTGGTGGTGAGAGACAGTGGTGTACACCGCCTATCTGTTTTTGTTATTGTGCAAAAGCAAAGGTTCCAAACCTTTCTTCAGTGAATTACGCAGCAGCTCCAGTTATGTCCTCTTAGCAATCACAGGACATATAAAAAATGCATAAACAGGTGGTACACTTTCGTGACATAGTACAACGCAGGTTCTGGTAAGTTATCGCAACCATAACCCTGCACTATAGTTCATTATCATGTAAGGTGCACCTATGGCATTATAGAAACATTACACTGTTATGTATTCTCGTCCCATTCCATTAAGGATAAATGTTTTATATATTGCCAATAACATTTTACAGGTCGATACTTTTACAACTGCTAATATACCTCTTAGTATGTGGCATAGGCTCTGTATAGTGTGCATGTGGATGTCATTGAATTATTAAATATGACCCCCCCCCCGGGATTGTGGTGAATCATGGTACATTCCCTATTGGTATTTGGTTGACATTGTATATTACACCATGCAATAACCTATAACTTTTATATTTCGATGGTATTTGGTGAGACAATATTACACCCTGCTCTACCCTATAACTTTTATATGACACCAATGCGCGAGAAACCAGCTGAGAACGAGAGAAAATAAAAGGTGATGAGAAAGAAAAGGGGTCAAAACCGGCAAAGATAAGAATTGAAGGAGAGTAAAAGAGCAAGGGGGGGAGAACGAGGGACCAACGTGGAGGGAGAGAGGGGAGTAGAGAAAGACAGAGAGGGAGCAGTGGCAGTAAGAATGAATGTGCGAAAGAAACCCGAAGGGCATAAAAAAAATTAAAAGTGCATCATGCTAGATAGTGAGCTCAGGTGACCACAGTCCACCACGCCGTCTCCCCCCCATTTTATCCTCACCCTGTACCATTTCTGGGTCTCACTTTGGATGGGCGGCAGCCTGGCGTGTCTCCCTAAGCCCTCTGCCCCTCGTGCACCCCCTCCCCCCTCCACCACGTACCTATCCTCTGCGGTTCTGGTTCTTGGCTGCTCAAGGCATTCTCCGGGCGCCCATCATATGCAGGCTGGGCAGGAACTCGGGGTGCAGACTGGGGAGGGGTGTGCCTTTCTTGGGGGTGAGATTTTGCTTTGGGTGTGAACCCCCGCTTCACTGGTGAATGTTTACCCCTGAAATGCACGCTCTTATATCAGGAGGTGAACTGTGTCTCCTGGGGTGTACTTTCGTTCCTCGGTCCCGTCTTCTGCTGAGATCCTCTTGTAATATTGGGGTGCACGTTTATTCCTGGGGTTGCATTATAGCTCCTATGATGCACTTTTGACCTGAGGTGCCGTCTCCTTCTAGAGCTGCAGTACTATCTTGGGGTTTTCTCTTTTTCTGAGGTGCAGTCTTGTTGCGGGTGCTCTAATGTCCAACTGGTACCCCCTTGTTACCGAAGGCGCTCTTTTGCTGCTGGCCGGCACCCTGCTCTGGAGGAGCACTCTTACAGCTGTCGGTGCCTCTTGTTACCGAAGGTGCACCTCTGTCCCTGGTGCACTTTTACAGCTGTCGGTGCCTCTTGTTACGGAAGGCGCACTTCTGTCCCTGGTGCACTTTTTCAGCTGTCGGTGCCTCTTGTTACCAACGGTGCACTTCTGTCCTTGGCGCACTTTTGCTGCTGTTGCAATCTCTTGTTACCGAAGGCGCACTGTTGTCTCTGGTGCACTTTTGCTGCTGGCCGGCACCCTGTTCTGGAGAAGCACCTTTACAGCTTTCGGAACCTCTTGTTACCGACGGTGCACTTCTGTCCCTGGAGCACTCTTACAGCTGTTGGTGCCTCTTGTTACCGAAGGCGCACTTTGTACCTGGCTCACATTTGCTGCTGGCCGGCACCCTGCTCCGGCGCACTACTGTCCCTGGCGCACTTTTACAGCTGTCAATGCCTCTTGTTACCGACAGTGCACGTCTGTCCCTGGTGCACTTTTGCTGCTGGCAGGCGCCCTGCTCTGGAGGAGCACTCTTGTTACCAACGGGAATACTGCATACTCTGCATCATTAGTATCCGAGCAGACAGTGTATCAAGACTGACGTAGCAGAGATGTGCTCGCTGGAAGCATTTACAATGATTCAGTGTCGTGTCAAGGGGAGCAATTTACAACCAAAAGCAGCTGATACACACACAATTGACAAAACGCAAGGGAAACTTCTTTGAAGGGATACAAAAACTAACACACGGAAAGAGCCTTCGAAAGAAAAAAAAAACATTAAACAGGTGACACGAAACTTTCCTCACATCTTGCGGACAACATAAAACGTGGAAAACAATATTTATGAATTAAAAACATTAACACAAGTGGGTCAAATCAGTTGAACACGGCCAGGACTTGCACAGACAACTCTTCTGCGGGGCGGGCGGGGGCCCTGAAGCAGCCTTTTGCTCCTGGACAACGTCGGGACGGGCATGACGACAAAAGGGGCGGGACTTTAAAAAAGACACGGAAACGCCCCCGAATCACGTCGTGACGGGGGAAAGAGTAATTGACAACCATCTCTTCCAATGGCTAGCCTCCATTTATGAAGCTAGCCAATGGAAGAGAGAGGGGGGACAAAGCCCCATACTGTAGATCACAAAAGATTTTGCCTGCGCAAGCACTGCTGGTAGTGCCACGGACAGGCGAAACCTAAAAAGTATAGTAAGGCACAGGTCAAACTAGATCAGCGTCTCCCACTGCACAGAAGGTGATCAATTCTCAACCAATGTTTACACAGCATCTTGGACAAGTTTGATCCACAATTTATTTGCATATATTCTAGTATTTTGTTAGTTAGTGCAGTTCATATTTTACAGCTGGCAACTATTTGCTGAAGACCTATTGCGGAGAAAACCAACTTTTTTCAGTGGGGTTTGGGTCAGCACATTTGTTACCATTGGTTTGCCTTCTTATCAGTATCGTTGGGTTTCTTTCTATTTACTGGCTTTCCTTCGTGTTTTTGTATTTCTCACTCCCCTGGAGCAGAGCTACATAATCACCTTTTGATTGGATGACAGATCCTCCCACTGCCTATATTGTGGGAATTACTTTTGTTTCTTTTTAAATCATCACTCCATGGGAGTGCATATGTTTTCATGCTCTCTCATTTATGTACTGCTAAAACTGCTCAATTGCTCCCAACTTGCTCTTGCTCAACACCCTCTATTAGAGCATTGACTTTTGTACCCATGCTTCAGTTACTTCCACGCCCCTCCCTATATGTTTTCCCTATATGTTTTTCAATGAGTGCCTGATAGCTGCAATCTACTACCAAGCTGCTTCTTTCTCTTTAATGGTCTTTCAAGCATATTTTTATATTATATTTTTTTATTTTAATTTACCCCCCCAAAATCGGTATCTGTCATTTTAGAATACTAAATTAAAATTTAAAAGAATGAAAAATGGCTGTTGCACAATGATACATATATGCATATGTCTGGTGATGCATGCACATGTAATGAAATTAAATCCAGTATTTGTAAAGCACACAATACCCTATGGTGTTAAGGCGCTGGGAGCCGGCGGGAAGATTAAGCGAGCTATTGCCCAGAGTCACATGGTGCTGGACTAACCTGCCGTCGGCACCAGGGATCAAACTGTGAGCCCGTGGTCCGGAGTCAGGTGCCCTGGCCACTGTGGCACACCTCTTCCACATGTACACATCTTCACTCTACAGTGGCTTTTTTGCCAATGGTGCTATGCATTTCGACAACTTGGTATGTAATACAGGACATACTTCACTAGGTTGATCAAAAACCCCAGTAGTTACTCATTTCTAAAAGTACCCACAGAGTTCTCTTGGAAAAACCTGTTAACTTTGCTTACCTGGTGTTACAGGCGCCCTCTGTATGTGTGAATCCATAGGGTAGACTTGAGGGGTGAGAGGGCTCTGATAATGAGGCCCTAAATGTAATAAAACAAATCTGTCAGAAAATTGCTAGTTACCAAGATCAAGCTCTACACTATTTTGTTGTGTAAGAAATTTACACTGTGCTGAAGAGTTGTGCATTGCTGACAACTTCCGCAATTGTGGGGCTGTAAGGTTGGTCAACTTCGCCTGTGATAGGGATGTTCTACCAAAAGATTTTTGCCTAATTGTTTTTATCCGAATAAGAAAGCTTTTTGCAAACTGTTTAAAAACGTACATTATGACTAGGGATCCTGGTTTTATGCTATATATTTTTTTAAGATTACCGTCTGCATTTATCCATATAAATTTTTTTCCCATATAATTGGTTTTTATCCATATTTATCTTGTTTTGAGAATAAATGGATTCTTAAAATGGTATATTTCCATATTTATTTAACTCTAATGTGCAGTCATAAGTGGATGCCTGTTGCATTTGAGCAAAGTAAGAAGCCCCCTATAGCAAAACACTACACCCACAGGTACATATTAGCATTATACTACAAATATATGTCAAAATATGCCGGTATTTAAGGAGATCTCATCCTGTTATTTAACTCCCCATATGGCATATTACCAAGGTCATGCGATAATCATCGCAAATCGCTCTTAGCGCGATTTACTATATCGCTGGATTATATAGCCGTGCTAGCGACGTATCATCAACGTTTTGCTAACAGGCTATGTAATTCCAGCGATAGAGTCCAAATAACAGGATTAGCATGTGAAATCCAGCGAGGATTTCACAACGCTCATGAAATGCTTGATAATGGGGGAGTAGGGCCCTAACCAGACGGTCCACCTCCCATACAAAATATGCCTAAGTCAGGTTTTAAGCAGACATAAGAAACCGGTGATAACCGTGGTTAGCATGGATTTTAATATCGCTTCACGGTTCCTTGGCTGCGGTGTTAATACCGCGATGAGGTGTTTGAGACCTTATTCATTATGTTTGAAGAAGGACCGCCTACTTTGCATCTAATTAGCGATGTATATCGCTATGATGCGATGCGCTACGAAAACTGGCAGCTAATATGCACTAATGCATGTTAGCGCTGCCTTGATGATTGTGCGATATAAAAATTGCAGCTTTTTCGGCGCTATGTGCGATATGTGTGTTGATAATATGCCCCCATGTCTATTTGCTCAGCTTTTGCTTGGAGTTTATGAAAGACAGCATGGAGATTCTCTCACAAGCCCCACAATGATCAGTATTTTTCCAATTTTAGAACTAAATACAGACAGGAAACACATTGTTTTCTGTCTGTATTTACCTGTAAAAATCTATAAATTGAATACTGGGAGCCTTATTTATGATGCCTTTTTCAATCTCATTTGCATTTTTGCCATCTTCTGAAGTTTCCAAGTTTGCAAAATTTTTAAATCAGTATCCTGAAGTTATCGGAAGTGAACTTTGCTGACGTAAATCCCACTTCAACAACACTCGTTTTATTTGCATGAAAGAACCTAAATCATGTGTTCTTCTGTAGATTTCACAAACTAAAGTTATATATTTTAGAAAGGATTATGTTTTATTGATTTGTGATAAAGGAGACAGAAAAAGAAGCAATAATAGACAGCTCTGTCACCTACAACAATCCAGTTCGTCCTGGACTGTTCCTATTGGACAAGGGTCAAGACTGATTTACATATGGCTGGGTCCAAACTGCGGTTGCACGGTGTGCAAAATAACAATGGATTGGAACGCGGTTCCAAGTAATTCGCAGTGGCTGAGATTTTTTCAGGAATTCGATCCATCACTTTTTTATATACTTTATGACTCAGGGCGAGCAGCATATGGGATACATTGATAAGCTTCTCCCAGGATCAATTCCACCCCTCCCTCGCAATCCTCCTACTCCAGCACTCTTTGGCAAACAAAAAGACTAGAATAGCACAGAGTTAAATTTCAGTGTATCCCTCTGTCAGTAATGACCCCTCACTCTCACAGGATCTCTTTTGAATTCTGCTATGTAGAGTCGGATCTCTTACATGTTGGAGGGTGACAATATGCAATAGCTGCAGCTATTTTGGACATGTTAACTCATTAAATTCGGTAAAAAGGAGAGCAATGAGAGGGCCCGTGACTCTTGGTATGTGTCCAATATGTGCTTATGGATAGGATTAACTTTTCCATACTCACCAAATACCATAGGCTGTGTGGGGTGTGATCAACTCTATCTGAACCCCATAAGGACAGAATTGCCTGTAGCGCCGCCCCCTGGGAAACTTCAGAGTTGGTTAGTGAATTGAGCAGGACAGGCAACACATACACAGGTAGTTGTGTGATTTGTGAATCCTAAAATGTGTCTATGTCATTCAGGACAGCAGTCCAATATCAGGACAGTTTGGGGCAGTTCCAGAGTAGATGCAATAAAGTGCCTGTGACTCCGCAGCCCCTCCAACATTCTTTGCTGTGTTTAGGGCAACATTTCTGTTCTCTGGCTAGTGTCCAGTATCAGTGTGACGTTACCTTAACAGCTGTCTATGTGTTATATGTGTTTAGCGTGGTGTGCCAGGCCCTGTGGAAGATATCTGTAGTGTCTTGCAAGTTTTATGAGGGAACCTTTTTGGCTCCTAACGAACTCCGTAGAGCGGAAAGCATGAAAGCTTGTTTTAGGATGTTGATTTTGCTGCAGAATAAAGACGTGCAATACTAAGCTCCGTGTGTGGCATAGTCATTGACGGGTACCGAGGCTGGGGAGGACTCTACAATATCCTCCAATGCCTTATGTGTGAGTTCCCTGCCCAACTGCACCTCCCAGTGCGTCTGCCCTGGATGCTTCACTGTTGGGGCTGGCTGTGGCATCAGTGAGTAGAGTTGTATGATCTAAGTCACTTATCTTTGTTCTTTGTGAAAATCCATGTTTCAAATAGGGCGAGTAGTCTGTGTGGATGCAGTTTGAACGAGGAGTGCATAACCCAATGTCTGATTTGCAGGTAGGGGAGATGCTCAGAATCAGATAACCCATATTCACTTTTCAGAGCATAAAATGGATTATACTGGCTGTATCGAATAAGTGTCCCACTCATTTAAACCCTGAAAATTGCCACTGCCGGAATCTCGCTACTAGTAGACTGAGAGTAAATTAAGGATTGTCAAAGGTAGGGGCCATTGGAGATTGGAAGGATGTAAGCCTCTTCTGTTCAGCTATCCTGTCCCAAACCACCAAAGTAGCCCTTCTTATCGGGGAGGAGTATAAGCCCCAGGGCTTGTGCTTCTTAGGAAGCCAAAGCACTTCCCAGATATGGGTGCCGGCTACTGTCTGGCCCATGAAGCACCAATGTTTTTCAGAAGTATCACAACCTCACTCTACCATATAGTAAAACTGCAATGCGTGGAAGTATTGAGTAATGTTGGACCCTCCCAGACGCCCCTTCCTCATGGTTCGATAACCCAAGAAGCGGTTAATGCAGGCCTATTCCCGTCCTGCACAAACTTGTTGATGTCGGCTTGCAGTGCTTTAAGAGTGTTGTGGTGGGGGAGATCAGTAGGAGCATTTGGAACATGAATAACACCATGGGCAGTATTGTCATCTTTAATGTTGCTGTATGGATAATTCAGGAAAGCCGGTGTCTGCGCCACTTAGATAGTTCTGCTCTGATTTGAAGGAGACACCCGGAGTAGTTAATCTCTGGTGTGCTGGTTGCCATGCAGGTTTTATGGACACCTAAGTAAGGAATTGATGTCTCTGCTCAGGACACCAGATATTAAGCTATGAGTTGCTCTTGGTGGGTTTGAGAGACCATTAAATTAAACACTTGTTACTTTTGAAGGCACAGTTTTAAACCCTGAGATTCCCCAAAACTTTACAGCACAGACAACAGAGTGATGTGAGTGGCTCCATCAAAGCTACTATCACATCATCTGCATATAGGCTAAATGTGTGGGTGTCTGCGTTGGACCGTGCTCCGGAGATTATTTTTGTCAGCCCTGATTCATTGCACCAGGGGCTCCATATATATGGCAAAGAGGAGTTGGTGACAGGGATATCCTTGTTTAGTCCTGCTCCATATAGGAAAGCAGCCGAAGGATACCCCATTCACCCGTACTATAGCCATGGGAGAATTGTGGCCACACCAGTCTCAACTGCTAACCCTACTCCAGAATCCATAGTGTTCTAGAGTGTGTGGCATGGATGGCTTATTAACTCTATCAGCTGTTTTTTTTTTTGCATGAATAGCAAATAGTAGTGCTTCCTTTTGGGCCTTGACAGCCTTATCTATAACATGTACTATGTGTTTTGTGTTGTCCCTGCCGTTTCTGTTTGGGATATATTAAATGGGGCATGTAAGGGTGCTGTCTTGCCCCTCAAATGCTGGTGAAAAGCTTGACATCAGCATTTATCAGCAAAATAGGCCTGTAAGAGCTGTAAAATAGTTCTTTCTTTCCTGGTTTGAGGAGGACTTTGATAAAGGCCCCCATCATTGAAGCCATAGGGGGCCCCCTGTCCATGAACAAATTAAAAAATCTTGTGAGAAGTTGGGCCAGGGTGTGGCAGAAGGTGTTATAAAAAAAGTGGTGTGAAAGCGCTAGGACCTGGGGATTTAAGGGGCTTTAGCCTGCCTATGGCTGTAATCACCACAGCGACAGTGATGGGTTTCTTAAGGTGTTATGCTTGATGCGGTATGAGTTAAGTCACCTCTGCTCTGCCAGTTAGATGATCCCATTATCATTTAGGTCTTGAGACATGTAGAGGGTGCGATTGAAGTTCCCGAAGACGGATGCTATCCGAGTGTCTACCGCCAGCCTCCCCCTGTTCATTTTAAGATGGTGTGGACCCTATCATTGTTGATTTTTGAGTGCAATCTCAGAGCCAACAGATTGCCACATTTGTTTCTCCCTGTATGATATTTATGTGTGAGGTACAGTAGGGCGCATTCTGCCCTTTCTATGTTATGTTATGTTATGTTATTGAGCTTTTGTATAGCGTGCAGCTACTCACAGGGAGTGTCCCGACGCTTTCCACCCTCAACTCATATTGAAATAACACAACACAGCTAAAAACAGACAGCAGAACGGAACAAAAACAATGGGCAGTAAAAACAGACTAGGAGTTAAAAAGCCAGGTCTTCAGGCCCCTCCTAAACTGGAGCAAATTAGCAGTACTCCGAAGAGAAAATGGAAGCAGATTCCAAAGCTGGGAGGCTCTGTAGCCAAAAGACCGCCCTCCCGCGCGGGCCTTCCTCACCCGTGGAACCACCGCTCTGCAAAGAGCTTCCGAGCGGAGGGAACGAGCTGGACGATAAAAAGTCAGTCTCCGCTGCAGATATCCCGCTCCTGAACCATGCAGAGCTTTGTGCATCAGGGTCAAGGATTTAAACTGGATCCTCTTCCTAATGGGGAGCCAATGAAGCGACTGGAGCAACCCAGACGCTCGAGCTCGTCTCCCTAGACCAAAGATCGCCCGGGCAGCAGAGTTCTGCACCACCTGAAGGCGCTGGACCAGATAATCAGGAAGGCCGAGAAAAAGAGCATTGGCATAATCTAGCCTCGAACCGACCAGAGCCTGCACTGTAATCCTCCTGTGCTCCTCAGATAACAAAGGCAAAAATTTGCGGAGCATTTTCAGTACTCCGTAGCAGGTGCCGGCCAGGCCAAGGATGTGAGTTCGGAGCGACAGCTGATTGTCTAGCTTGACGCCCAAGTTTTTGGCCACCACTGAGGACTGTGCAGGAGGACTCATGTCGGACGGCCACCAATGCTGCCACTCAGGATCGGCAACGCAACCAAAAAATAAAATCTCAGACTTTCCTGAGTTGGCCCTCAGACCGTTCCGCTGGAACCAGTCGAAAACCAGCGCAAGGCAGTCCCGGATTCTCTCTCCCACAAACTCTTGATCTTTCCCGCATGTGAAGAGGAGTTGTGTGTCGTCGGCATAGGAGACGATCTGGGCCCCATACGCCTCTACCAGGGCCGCCAGAGGGGACATAAAGATGTTAAATAATGTGGGGCTCAACACAGAACCCTGTGGAACCCCAACTCCCAATGGCGGCATCTCGGCGGAGCTCTGGGAAACCCAGACCGTCTGGCGTCGGCCTTCCAGGAAAGAAGTAAACCACCTCAGCACCGTCCCCCTCAGGCCGATGTCATAAAGCCTAGTTAGAAGCGCCTTGTGGGGGACGGTGTCGAAAGCCGCCGAGAGATCTAACATGACCAGCATGGCCCTGCCGCCGGCATCCAGAGTCTCCCTGATGATCTCAGTCACCTCTATCAAAGCTGTTTCCGTACTAAAATTAGGTCGGAAGCCCGATTGAGATGGATGGAGCAGATTATTGGCTTCCAAAAAACTAGAGAGAGCGCCATGAGCATGTTTTTCCGTAAGCTTCGCTAGTGCTGGTAACAGCGAGATAGGCCTGTAGTTCGCCAAGACTTCGGTGTCAAGGCCCGGTTTTTTTAGGAGGGGGATCACCATCGCTCTTTTCCAAGAGCTAGGGACCCGTCCCTCCCTCAGGGAGGCATTAAGGATAGGGTTGACCAAAGGGTTCACCACTGCCGCCATCCCGGCCAAAAATTTGGCCGGGCAGGGGTCAAGTGGCGAGCCAGATTTGAGGTTGGCCAACAACGTAAGAGAGGCCTCGCTGGAAACAGTAGGGAAGTCGGACAGCACTGCCACCGAAGTCTGCGGCAGTCCGAAGTCCAGCCTCGCACCACTCCCTCCATCCGGTTCCTCCACGAAGGTGGCCTGAATGGCCTTGATCTTATTTGCGAAGAAACCAGCGAGATCGCAGGCCCAAGCATCCGCCGAAGCTGGAGGGGGCGGATGGGAGCTGGGGATCGTAAACTCCTTCACAATATTAAAGATCTCCTTGCAGGAGTTCGCAGATGCCTCTATCCTCCTAGCCAGATAAACCCTCTTGGCACCGAGAATGTCCCGATGGTAAGCCTTCAACATCGCCTTGTAGGCAAGTTTAGCCTCCCCAAGTTTAGCCTTGTAGGCAAGTTTAGCCTCCCCATCGTACACAAGGCGCCAGGCCCTCTCGGCCACCTTGCACTGCCTACGAGCCACACGGAGCGCCTCCGTAAACCACGGGGCAGAATGCCGAGCCACCGTGGACCGGGGGACAACCTTGGGAGCGAGATCTTCCAACCGATCGGTAAGCCAACGCTGCAGAGTCTCCGTGTCACTATCCAGGTCACCCGAGAGGAGACAGGGGTGCTCCAGCAGTGCCTGCTCGAGCAAGTCAGGAGTTACTCTATGAAGCGCTCTCGAGGCCGGTTTAAGCAAGGTAGGCGCTCTGTGATCCGGAGGCGCGCATTCCAGCACCAAAAAGCTGATCAACCAGTGATCGGTCCAGAGCATCTGCAGGGTAGCAACCTCCATAAGCGGAACAGATGAAAACACCTGATCCAGGGTATGCCCCTTCTCATGTGTTGGCCCTGATACGCAAGGAATAAGACCAAGCGGAGATGTAACATCCATCAATTTGGCCGCATCAGGGTCATCCGCCACATCCAGATGGAAATTGAAGTCGCCGGCCACAATGCAGTGCTGAGTGGATAGCGCCAGCTCAGAGACAACTGTCTGTAGATCCTCTAAGAAGGAACCCACAGGACCTGGAGGTCTATAGATCAATAGCCCCTTCAGGGCCTGACCCGGGGACAATCTGATCGTGAAGGCAAGCGACTCGGCATTCCCAATAGGGTTCAAGGGAAGTACTGAGCAGGAGACGCACTTTTTCACCACCACGGCTACTCCCCCTCCCCTACCCTTCGCTCTGTCCTGCCGGAAGATGTTATATTCCGGCGGAATGGCGGAGAAGACGTCCGGGTGGGAAGCCTCTCCGAGCCAGGTTTCCGTCAGTAGCAGGCACAGAGGATTTTCCCTGACCAAAAGGTCATGAATATGCAGGGCATGACGACCTACCGACCTTGTGTTCAGCAGCATACAAAGATGCCTCGCATCAGCAGTTACCTGGCGTGACACTGTAGTACAAGACAAGGCAGGCCTCCAGCCGCAGGACGGGCAGCAGCGTTTGCCCCTAAACCGCCCCGGAAAAACAGAGCGGCAGGAACTAGAATGGCCCCGCAAGTCCCGCAGTGACGCAGAAGAATAGCAGATCATCGCAGCCAGAGTAGTGCCGGTCAAGGTCCCCCGCCGCCCCGACGCCGCCGGGACGCTGACGGGCGCAGACGGGCAGGACTCCGGCACGACTCAGGCACAGCGAGGGCGTCAACCTGCGCGTCATGCTGCGCGTATGAGAGCGACTTTAAATAAGCTCTCACGTCACCCTGCGCGCGCGAAGTCCGCTCTAAGATGGCGGCCGCCGCAGGATGAAGTATCCCAACCCAAAATGGCGCCTAGAAAGATCCCCTGAGCCCGGACCCACCAAAGTGGTGGTGATTGGAGGCACCTAAGTGCACTTTTTATATGCAGTGAGGGGGCAGGAGGCGAACGCTGAAGCTACACGAAGCCACAATAAAAAACAAGGGTAAGACCCAGATAAAGCACAAGCCCAAATAAAATAAAACAGAGTTTAAAAACGCAGCGCTGGTGCAGCGCGAGTTAAGCTAGGTGGTAGATAATCAAGAGTCAAGCCACACAGAAGACCGCCTTAAATAGGCTCTCACGTCACCCTGCGCGCGCGAAGTCCGCTCTAAGATGGCGGCCGCCGCAGGATGAAGTATCCCAACCCAAAATGGCGCCTAGAAAGATCCCCTGAGCCCGGACCCACCAAAGTGGTGGTGATTGGAGGCACCTAAGTGCACTTTTTATATGCAGTGAGGGGGCAGGAGGCGAACGCTGAAGCTACACGAAGCCACAATAAAAAACAAGGGTAAGACCCAGATAAAGCACAAGCCCAAATAAAATAAAACAGAGTTTAAAAACGCATCGCTGGTGCAGTGCGAGTTAAGCTAGGTGGTAGATAATCAAGAGTCAAGCCACACAGAAGACCGCCTTAAATAGGCTCTCACGTCACCCTGCGCGCGCGAAGTCCGCTCTAAGATGGCGGCCGCCGCAGGATGAAGTATCCCAACCCAAAATGGCGCCTAGAAAGATCCCCTGAGCCCGGACCCACCAAAGTGGTGGTGATTGGAGGCACCTAAGTGCACTTTTTATATGCAGTGAGGGGGCAGGAGGCGAACGCTGAAGCTACACGAAGCCACAATAAAAAACAAGGGTAAGACCCAGATAAAGCACAAGCCCAAATAAAATAAAACAGAGTTTAAAAACGCAGCGCTGGTGCAGTGCGAGTTAAGCTAGGTGGTAGATAATCAAGAGTCAAGCCACACAGAAGACCGCCTTAAATAGGCTCTCACGTCACCCTGCGCGCGCGAAGTCCGCTCTAAGATGGCGGCCGCCGCAGGATGAAGTATCCCAACCCAAAATGGCGCCTAGAAAGATCCCCTGAGCCCGGACCCACCAAAGTGGTGGTGATTGGAGGCACCTAAGTGCACTTTTTATATGCAGTGAGGGGGCAGGAGGCGAACGCTGAAGCTACACGAAGCCACAATAAAAAACAAGGGTAAGACCCAGATAAAGCACAAGCCCAAATAACATAAAACAGAGTTTAAAAATGCAGCGCTGGTGCAGCGCGAGTTAAGCTAGGTGGTAGATAATCAAGAGTCAAGCCACACAGAAGACCGCCTTAAATAGGCTCTCACGTCACCCTGCGCGCGCGAAGTCCTCTCTAAGATGGCGGCCGCCGCAGGATGAAGTATCCCAACCCAAAATGGCGCCTAGAAAGATCCCCTGAGCCCGGACCCACCAAAGTGGTGGTGATTGGAGGCACCTAAGTGCACTTTTTATATGCAGTGAGGGGGCAGGAGGCGAACGCTGAAGCTACACGAAGCCACAATAAAAAACAAGGGTAAGACCCAGATAAAGCACAAGCCCAAATAAAATAAAACAGAGTTTAAAAACGCAGCGCTGGTGCAGCGCGAGTTAAGCTAGGTGGTAGATAATCCAGGACCAAGCTTTTAAGTTGAACCCAGGTTGAGTCTGCACCACACCCTAGGTGCTCCACGGTGCTTTAGAATGGCTTTAAATCCCCTCATTGCCTCGAGGTTCTGTCTTTTTTCCTGTCTACTGCTTTCAGAGTCTCCCTGCGTGTGCCTATAATCATATCCTTTGTGTCATTAGCGTTTAAGTAGTTATCAAGTGCTGTGTTAACCGCCTCAATTCCCTCCATAGGTTGTATAACGCTATTCTGGAGTCTCAAGCTCCTGGGTGTCCTCTACTGTATCGGTACTCTATGCACCACAGAGAGAGGGCAAGGTCAGACATGGACATAGGCTAATATCCACACTCTGTAATAGTGCCTGTGTAGCAGATGTGACCAGGAAAGGATCCCATAGGTTTTGTAGAAAGGGGAATAAAAAGTGTAATCCCTGTGTTAGGGATGATGGAGGCACCACAGGTCCTTAAGGCCACATTCCCACAACCAGACAACGCTCTTCAATGAAATTACTCTGGTTTGGTCACAATGTTTTAAAGACATAAGTCAGTATCCATCACCAGATTGAGATCACTTCCCACTAAAACCACCAAATCAGGGGACTGAAGAACCACCAGCAAGGTGCCTATTCGAAAACACTCCTGGTGGGCGTTAGGAGCGTACACCATAACTATGAGGAAGTGGAGTGTAACCAGGCTAACACAATAAGACAAAAGACTTTACTTGATTTTGACTATTTTACCCAGGACCTCCCGACGAAAGTTCAGGGACAACAGAATGGCCTCTCCCTCTTACTTAGCTGCCCTGAATCAACATTTTTGCTGGGAAAACAATTGTGGCCTCCGTCTGTGTTCATAACTTGGTAACAGATAGGTTTCCTGAAGAAGACATACATCTCGCCCTTGTGCTCTAGTAAACAAAGCATAGCTGATCTTTTGGTGGGGTGATTTAAACCTGTAGCATTTATGGGTTAGAGATGGGTAAAGATAGTGATTGTCCGGCACCGAATGCCTGAGTTGGGGCACAGCCAACAGCTATTTAAAAGGAGTAGGCACTTTATCGACCCTTCCCCGCCCTGTCTTACTAGGGACAGGAGCATTGTCTGAGCTTCCATTGCTGGATGCGTTGCTGCCATGCTGAAGGACCGGACCTGTGAAATCCAGTCTTGCCTGACAGCGGGTCAAAGACCGTGCATCTCTCCTGTGTGATCTCCTCAGGGTGTGGATACAGTCCTTTTTTGGATTTTGTCACTCGCTGACATTGGTTAGTGCATCTCTTCGATACCTGCTCTGCCTTCAGTGAATCTCCATGTGGGCCCTCCTCCAGGAGGTCCAGGATTCAAGCAGCCTCAGAAAAGGATTTGTGATGATACAAGCGGCCCTCCCAGGGAAAGATGATCCAGAAAGGGAGACCCCAGTTATAGGAGGTCTCCTTGCCCCGTAGGCAGTTATTTGTCTAAATTCCATGTGCCGCTGTAAAATGATGGAGAGGTCCTGAACATCATCGCCATGTAGCATTGGAAAGTGAGTGGATGGGCTTCCTTGGCTTTTTTAATGATCGCCTCATTCAGATGGAAGTCATGGACACAAGCTAATTGCCTAGTGGATGTTATGCTATGTTAGGGTACGTTAATTTGTATAGCACACAAATCACCCAAGAGGGTCTCCAGGCACTTGGGCAAGGTGTGTGGGTGTGTGATCCCAAGGTGGTTATATGAAGAT
The DNA here is from genome assembly GCF_964263255.1 of Lissotriton vulgaris. Taxonomy (NCBI): domain Eukaryota; kingdom Metazoa; phylum Chordata; class Amphibia; order Caudata; family Salamandridae; genus Lissotriton; species Lissotriton vulgaris. The sequence continues at coordinate 311,085 of NW_028248512.1, read as the reverse complement.
CCAGGTCTTCAGCTTCTTGCGAAACTCAATGAGTGAGGCGGAGGCTCTGATGTGTTGAGGGGTGTCATTCCATGTCTTAGGTGTGATGTAGGAGAATGAGCAACCTTAAGTTTTGCTTTTGCGGATGGGGGAGCCTGTGTTCGAGTGAGAGTGAGGTATCTGGTGGGTTGTTGAAAGAGTATGCAGCTCTTAATTTATTCTGGTCCTATGTTGTATAGGGCTTTGTATGTGTGAAGTTTTAATTGGCTGCGCTTGTGAATGGGGAGCCAGGGAAGCTTTCTGAGGTGCGGTGAGATGTGGGTGCTGAGTGTGAGGTCGGATATGAGTCTTGCAGCTGCGTTCTGGATGGTTTGGAGTCTGTATAGGAGTTGTTTGGAGATTCTGCCGCAGAGAGTGTGCCCATAGTCGAGCCTCATTGTGATGAGTACTTGTGTAATGGTCTGTCTGGTGTTCTGAGGCAACCATTTGAAGATCTTTCACAGCATGTGTAGGGTGTGAAAGCAGGAGGTGCCCACTGCATTTAACTGAGCCGTCATGTTAAGCTTTTCATCTAGAAGGATCCCTTGTTTTCTTGCATGGTCTGAGGATGTGGGTGTTGGTCCTTGCTCCGACAGCCATCAGGTGGAATCCTATGGGGAGATCTTGTTGCCGAAGATCAGTATTTCCATCTTGACAGAGTTAAGCATCAGGCAGTTGGTTTGCATCCAGTCTGCTAATATGGTCATGCAGTTGGTGAAGTTTGTTTTGGTAGTGTTGGTCTTGTCCGTCAGGGAGAGGATGAGTTGGGTGTCATCAGTGTAGAAGATGACGGTGATGTCTTGTGATCGGATGGGCAAGCAAATGTCATGTATTTGTTGACAAGAGTGGGGCTGAGGGATGATCCCTGTGGGACACCGCATATCAGTTTCTTGGTCTCTGATGTGAAGGGTGCCAGTCTGACCCTTTGGGTTCTTCCTGTGAGGAAGGAACAGATCCATTTAAGAGCAGATCCTTGTATGCAAATCGTGTTGAGTGTTCTAATGAGGGTGTTGTGAGAGACAGTGTCAAAGACTGCGGAGAAGTCAAGCAGGACGATCGACGCTGTTTCTCCTCAGTCCAGGATGTTTCAGCATCAGTACCAGGGCAGCCCACCCAGCGGACTCTGTCCAGCTGGATATTCACCATATCCTCCCAGGCCAATATATGTTGAAATAGAGCTGACACATACCCGGTCATCCATGGCTCCTAGACCTTCCCGCGCCCTTCCGGATCGCTCACTCGCGTCAAGAAAAACAGTAATACGCCCCCACCACTTCTGTGCTTGAATTTGGGTGCCCGCCGGAGGCACTTACAGGAATGTGGTCGCCATGTTGTGTTCCTTCTGTGAGCACAGTGCCCATCTCAGTGTCGATCAGTCCTCCAGTTCAAGTTGGCCGGTACGCTAAGGCATCCAACACATCTGAATGTCGAAAATGCACTCAGTGTAGCCCGGCTTCATTCCTAAACACCGAGGCGATGGGCAGAGGAGCGCGGAGCCCACTAGCTACATCTTTTGTGACCATTAGGCATACCTTCATCTACCAATTTCAGTATTACATTTCTATTGTATTCCAGGGTCACGCATCTTTCATTATAGGAATTCATGAACTATTTAATCTTAAAAACCTGGGGAAAGCTCTGTGAACAACAATAGAGGAAAAGGGGCAATTGCACAACTTGAGACCTGTATTAAATACTAACTGAACATTTTGTTAACTCACTGCCACTCTTACCTTTCCTTTCTCTATACCACAGTGGTATCATTAGCAGCAGAGAATGACAGGCCTTTTTCACTGGCCAAATTCAAATAGCATAACCAATGAAAAAGAAGCATCTGCAAATGCTCAAAGCCCTTTTCCGACTAGCTGCCTGCTTGCTGATTACCTGAGCGAGAGGCCTTTCTTTTTAATCAGCTTTGTCTCATTGTGAAATTGCCATGGGGAAGACAGAGACAGAGAGAACGAGAGAACCGGGTTCAGCAAGGAGGAAAAGGCAGGCACAAATGTCGAAACAATGGACCAGGTTATTGCAAAGGGCAAAACACGTGTTTGTAATCAACGAAAATGTAAAAAATGATAGAAACGAGCAGCGGTTTGATGGCGAGGAGAGCGCTGGATAATTCAGAACATGCACGGCCTGTCATTCGCTCAGGGGATGGAATTTCTCTTGTTCAGACAGTCTTCAACATGAGGGATTACCGCTTATGGCGCTGCCAGCAGGCATGTTAAGGGGCCTGAAAATTAGCAGACTCTATACATGAATTGTAGCGGCAACTGCATAGCGCTTTCTGTCACTGAAGAGGCGCTTAAGCGCTGTCGGGGGGGGGGGGGGGGAGCAGTCTAAGTCAGTGGTACTGCAATGGGGGGAATAAAGTATGTGTGTTGTGCAGCCGATGTCGGTAGTTACGTGGCACGTGAAGACCTATTCCGTTCTTGCGTTTTTTGTCACTTTGTCTATTCTTGAGCTTGATTGGAGGGACAGATGGACGCTTACGCGTAAAAAGCGTCATGCATAGGGACGGACGAATTTGTTATGCTATTTGGCAATGGCACACAATCGGTAAATTCAATTTATTAGCAAACGAATATAATTTGTTTAGTGCTTTCCTGCTCCTAATGAGACCTCTAGACGCTTTCTGGATGATCTAGTAAACAGCTATTCGGTTTGATGTGCATGATTGGCAGAATGTGTGGTTTATAAAGTGCCGTGTGTGGGGAGTATGTGGGTGGTGTGCAAGAGTTTCGCAGGTGTGCTCCAATCATGTTGCAGTGAACCTTTTGACTTCGCTCCACCGAGTATGAAGCAGAAATCTGTGAGAGTTACATGCTAGTATACTTACTTACCATACTTTTCAACATTATTTATGTTAGACGGACCGGGAGGGTCGGCCGAGAATAAGGGGAGAGGTCTCCGGGGAGAACCGTCTCCAGCGATCGTACAGACAAGTAACTTCCCCCCCCCCACAGACGGACACCACACAAGGTTAAAGTTCAACGAGACTTTATAGGCAATTCTTTAAGTTACGATGAATGATACAAGGAGGTCTGGACTCAGGGGTCCCCTCGGTTCTGGTCTCTGGTTTGGGAAAAGGGGTAGCGGGACAGTCTTGTTACCAAAAGGTGGAGATAGCTCTCAATCCTCGAGCTCGGCGTTCTAGATGATCGGGCCGCGGCGGAGCCAGCAGGTCCCGAGATGGACGAAGGAAACGACGGTCCGCGGCGGAGCCAGCAGGTCCCGGTGAAGATGACGATTACAAACGGTCCGCGGCCACGCCAGCAGGTCCCGACGACGATGAAGGATATGAAGGTTGCGAAGGTTACGGCAGCGCCAACAGGCAGGACGATGGTGCACAAGACAGAGCTATGGCAGCGCCAGTAGTCCGTCTAGGATGAGTTCCTCTTTGCGTCTCTCGACTCCAAGATACAACTGCCTTCCTGCTCTGGAGCTGCCCCAGTTATAGGGCTGGTGTGCTTTGATGTCCGGACCTTCGCACTTGGAGGTCGGGAGGTCCGGGATGAGGGAGTCCAGACACCCAGCAGGGGGGTGGAGCCGGCGCCCGGGGAGGCGATGGGCGAGCGGCACTTGGCGGGGGAGAGCCATCGACACCTCTTTCTCCCATTGACTTGCCAAGTAGCCCGCTCACCTCCTGGGTGGATGGTGGTGCCGGGATGTCTGAGGCCTGGCCAGGCCCAGGGTTGAGGTCGATCGGGGGCCAGGCGGCCTCGTGGTGGAGTGTCCAAGATGGCGCCCCAGGATGGGCGCGTGGGCCGGCAGTGGATCGGACCCACGAGGTCGACATGCTCGAGGGCAGGGGTCCCTGAGGGGACAGAGGACGTGCAATGGTGGTGTGTGGTACTTGTGGGCCCGGACTCGGGCCTGGTTGGGCCGGGGGAGAGCGGCCCTTCATGTGGCCTGTCCAACATGCGTCCCCCCCAGCTGAAGGCGGGGAGAGTTACCCATCCTCTTGGGGACTCTCCTCGTCGAGGCGGAAGAATCGGGACAGGCCATCCGCGTTGGCGTGATCTGGCCCAGGCCGGTGTTCAACTGTGAAGTCCATACCCTGCAGGGAGATGGACCAGCGTAGTAACTTCGGGTTTTCCCCCCGCATCTGCATCAGCCACTGCAGGGGTCGGTGGTCGGTCTGCACCCGAAAGTGTGTGCCAAAAAGGTAGGGCCGGAGTTTCTTGAGGGCCCAGACTACAGCGAAGGCCTCCCTCTCTATGGTGCTCCAGCGTTGTTCCCGTGGTAGGAGTCGCCGGCTGATGAAGGCCACCGGTTGATCAAGGCCTTCGGCGTTCACTTGAGACAGGACTGCCCCAATGCCATGGTCGGAGGCATCCGTCTGGACGACGAACTCCCGGCTGTAGTCGGGGGCCTGGAGCACAGGGGCGGAACACATGGCGGCTTTCAATTGTTCAAATGCAGCTTGACACTCGGGGGTCCAGTTGACTTTCTTGGGCTGATTCTTTGACGTGAGTTCTGTGAGGGGCCCCACCATCGTACCATAGTCTTTCACGAACCTTCGGTAATAGCCCGTGAGGCCCAGGAAGGCTCGTACTTCGGTCTGGGTGATGGGGGGCTGCCAGGATTGGATGGCGGCAATTTTTAGCTGCAGAGGGGCCACCAGGCCGCTTCCCACCTGGTGCCCGAGGTAGGTTACAGACCCTTGCCCAATTTGACACTTGCTGGCCTTGATCGTGAGGCCAGCTCGCTGAAGGGCTTGCAGCACTGCTCGGAGGTGGTGGAGGTGCTCGGACCAATGGTGGCTGTATACAGCGATGTCGTCTAGGTAGGCGGCGCTGAATTCTTCGAGCCCCGCCAGGACCTGATTGACGAGCCGTTGGAATGTTGCTGGGGCATTCTTCATGCCGAAGGGCATGACTGTGAAATGGTAATGGCCATCGGGGGTGGAAAAGGCAGAGCGTTCTTGCGCCCGGGGTGTGAGGCCGATTTGCCAGTAGCCCGCCGTCAGGTCGAAGATACTGAGGTAGCGGGCAGCTCCCATGCGGTCGATTAGTTCATCTGCCCGGGGGATGGGATGTGCGTCTGTTCTGGTGACCGCATTCAAGCCCCGGTAGTCAACGCAGAACCGGAGTTCTGGTGTGGTGCCGGGGGCAGCTGCTTTGGGGACCAGTACTACAGGGCTGGCCCAGGGGCTGTCTGAGGGCTCGATGACCCCGAGCGCGAGCATCTTGGCTACCTCTTCCTGGATGCAGGCCCGTACCCGATCTGGCACGCGGTAGGCCCGGTGGCGGATAGGGGGGCTGTCCCCCGTGTCCACATCGTGCACACACCAGGAAGTGACACCTGGGGTGAGGGAGAACAGGCTGGCGAACTGTGACAGGAGGACTCGACACTCCTGGTGTTGCTCTCTGGTGAGGGCCTCCGAGAGTCGGACCCCATCCACGGAGCCGTCTTGCTCCCGAGTCCGTAGGAGGTCAGGGAGGGGCTCGGAGTCTTCTTCAGCCCCATTGTCTGTGGCCATCAGGAGGCTGAGTTCTGTACGCACAAAGTGGGGCTTCAGTCTGTTAGCGTGGAGGACCCGGAGGGGGTTCCGGGACGATTCCATGTCGATGAGATAGGTGGCAGGGCCCTTGCGCTCGACTACTTTGAAGGGCCCCGTCCATTTGTCTTGCAGGGCGCATGGCTCGGTGGGGGACATCACCCATACCTGTTGGCCAGGTTCAAATTCAATGGAAGAGGCATTCCGGTCATACCACTTTTTCATGTCCTCTTGGCTGGCCTCTAGGTTAGCTTTCGCCAGCTCCCTGAACCGCCGGGTCTGGTTGCGGAGGGTGAGGAGGTACCGGAAGACATCTGGAGGGTTCTTTAGCGGGGGCATCTCCCAGCCTTCTTTGACTAGGCTGAGTGGTCCCCGCACTGGGTGTCCATATAGCAGTTCAAACGGGCTGAAGCCCAGGGATTTCTGAGGGACCTCCCGATAGGCGAAGAGGAGGCACGGCAGCAGCACATCCCACTGGCGACGGAGGGGTTCTTCCAACCCCCCGATCATCCCTTTTAGCGTGCGGTTGAACCGCTCAACGAGTCCGTTCCCTTGAGGGTGATAGGGGGTTGTGAATCGGTAGGTAACCCCGCACTGTTGCCAGAGGGATTTCATATATTTAGAAATAAAGTTCGTGCCTCTGTCGCTGACGACTTCTCGGGGGAAGCCCACCCGGGAGAAGATCCCCATCAGAGCCCGGCCGACTACCGGGGCTGTCACGGTCCGCAGGGGAACAGCCTCAGGGTAGCGGGTGGCGTGGTCCACTAGCACCAAGATGAATCGATGGCCTTGTTTTGTGCGCGGGTCCAGGGGCCCCACGATGTCTATCCCAACCCTCTCGAACGGGGTGGTGACCACGGGAAAAGGTTGCAGGGGGGCCTTTAGTTTGCGGCCGCTCTTTCCACTGGCTTGGCACGTGGGGCAAGATCGGCAATGCTGGTGTACATCGTTCCTCATTTTGGGCCAGAAGAAGTGGGTCACTAGGCGACTGTAGGTTTTATCTTGTCCCAGGTGTCCTGCCAGGGGGACATCGTGGGCCAGGTTCAGCAGAAAGTCTCTAAAACGGAGTGGCACTACTAGTACTCGGCTGGCCCCCAGTTCTGCGATTCTTTGCTCACTGTATAGCAGATCATTGTCCCAGTAGACCCAGTGAGTTCCGGAGGTATCCCCTGCGCTTTGGGCGAGTGCTTGCTGGCGGAGTCCCTCGAGGGAGGGACAGGTCTTCTGTTCGTGGCGAAATTGTTCTTGCGTGGGCCCCCCCTCTTGAGGCCACTGGTCGAGGTTAGCGAGGTCGGAAGGTTGAGCTGGTTCGGGGGGGACGTCACGGTCGGTGGTTTCGGCTGGGGCGACCGGAGGCGGTGGCGCCGGCCATTCGGGCTCTTCTGGGCGGTGGTTGGCACGGGCGGCCATGGACCGGGTGGTGACGCACGCCCAGTCCGGGACGCCTAACATCCCCTGGTGTTCTCTTCGTTCTATGGCTGCCCACGGGGAGCTTTCAAGGTCATTCCCCAGGAGGCAGTCTACGGGGGCATCGTCTCGGACCGTTACTTTCAACATGCCGGAGACCCCTCCCCATTCGAAGGGGACGCAGGCCATCCGACACAGACTTTCTGAGTTATCGGCTGAGCGTACAGGGCAGAGAATGTTCGGTAGATACTGTTCTGGGGTCACCAGGTGACAGCGGACGGCTGTTACACTGGCCCCGGTGTCACGAAGGGCTTCGGCCCGGTGTCCATTGATGCTCACCCATTGGCTGTACTTCCGGGTGTTAGCGGGTAGGGGGACCCGCGGGACCATGTCTTTCCCCCCTAAGCATGCTAGAGCCATGGCGGCTGGCTCCCATTCTTGGTGCTCTTGTTCATATTCCTCTTGTTCCTCTGTGATCTGTTCCTCCCCTAGGGCAGCAGCAGCCACCTGGCGGGGTCTTGGGCTCTGGTACTGCGGGCAGTTTGGGTCGTTTGCATAGTGGCCGACTCGTTGGCATCGATGGCACGTAACATTGGCTCGGTACCCCGGTCGCGCTGGGGTGCTACCCCGGTTGGCCGGGGGGGTGGTGCTGGTAACGGGGGCGACCGGGCCGTTGTCTCTTCCGCGTCCTTGGCCCCCTCCTCCTCCTCGGGGTCGGTGCTGACCATTGTTGTTCCGGTTCTGTTCGTAGGACCCATTCCGGCCTACTCTGGTGATCTCCCACCGGTCAGCTTCGGCTGCGAGCTGCCGGGGATCCGTTAACTTGCTGTCGAGGAGGTGCTGGCGGAGTTCAATGAAGCAATTGTTCGACAGATGCTCCCATACCATAAGATTGAACAGTTGTTCGTAGGTTGTGACGTTGCTTCCTTTGATCCAGCCCTCGAAGGCTCGGCTAAAGTAGTTTACATAGTCTACCCAAGTTGTACCCGGGATGCGGGTGCAGTCTCGGAACCTCTGACGGTACATCTCGGGTGTGAGGCCATAGCGGGTGAGGAGTGCAGCTTTCATATGGTCATAGGAGGTCATCTGGTGGTCCGGGAGCTGTAGTAGGGCATCGCGGCCCTCATTGAGGAATCTCCCCCATAGACCGGCTCCCCAATCGCTTCTATCGATCCGGTGTGCAGTCATAGCGATTTCATAAGCCTTAAACCATTGTTGGATGTCGTCCTCTCGGAAGTATTCTCGAACGACATCTTTGGGGATGTGTACCTTTTTCTCTGTTGCCCCTGGGGTGTGGGTTTGCTCGGGCACCCCTACTCCTTTATTCTGCTTGCGTAGGTTGATCTCCGCTAGGTTCCGCTCGTGTTCGTACGCCAGTTTCTTTTCCTCGAGCTCCCTTTGTCTCTGTTTCTCCTCTCTTTCTTCTCGGAGACGCAGGTGCTCCAAGTTAATTTTTTGTTCGGCCAACTTAAGTTCAACGTCCATTTTGAGTCGGGCCATTTCCAGCTCGTGTAGTCGGGTTTTTTCTCTTTCCTGGATCTCGTCTTGCGAGAGACCCGTTCTTTGCTCTTCAGGGGCCGTGGTGGTTTTTGCTGTGGTGCTTTGATCGGGGGTTCCGGCAGCCCCGGTTTCTGCCCAAGATTCTAGGGCATGCTTAAAATCGTCTTTTGTACTTAGTCCGGTGGTAGCGATACCTAGTTCGATGCAGAATTGTTTTAGTTCACGATGGCTGTACTCATCCAATTTTTCCATCTGGAACTTCTCAGTTGATCCGCTTTCTTTAGTTGTCATTGTGATTTCGTCGTGGGGTGAGCTACTCTCTGTACGTTTATGCGGTGATTCGGATCGCGCCGCTGGCCACCAATGTTAGACGGACCGGGAGGGTCGGCCGAGAATAAGGGGAGAGGTCTCCGGGGAGAACCGTCTCCAGCGATCGTACAGACAAGTAACTTCCCCCCCCCCACAGACGGATACCACACAAGGTTAAAGTTCAACGAGACTTTATAGGCAATTCTTTAAGTTACGATAAATGATACAAGGAGGTCTGGACTCAGGGGTCCCCTCGGTTCTGGTCTCTGGTTTGGGAAAAGGGGTAGCGGGACAGTCTTGTTACCAAAAGGTGGAGATAGCTCTCAATCCTCGAGCTCGGCGTTCTAGATGATCGGGCCGCGGCGGAGCCAGCAGGTCCCGAGATGGACGAAGGAAACGACGGTCCGCGGCGGAGCCAGCAGGTCCCGGTGAAGATGACGATTACAAACGGTCCGCGGCCACGCCAGCAGGTCCCGACGACGATGAAGGATATGAAGGTTGCGAAGGTTACGGCAGCGCCAACAGGCAGGACGATGGTGCACAAGACAGAGCTATGGCAGCGCCAGTAGTCCGTCTAGGATGAGTTCCTCTTTGCGTCTCTCGACTCCAAGATACAACTGCCTTCCTGCTCTGGAGCTGCCCCAGTTATAGGGCTGGTGTGCTTTGATGTCCGGACCTTCGCACTTGGAGGTCGGGAGGTCCGGGATGAGGGAGTCCAGACACCCAGCAGGGGGGTGGAGCCGGCACCCGGGGAGGCGATGGGCGAGCGGCACTTGGCGGGGGAGAGCCATCGACACCTCTTTCTCCCATTGACTTGCCAAGTAGCCCGCTCACCTCCTGGGTGGATGGTGGTGCCGGGATGTCTGAGGCCTGGCCAGGCCCAGGGTTGAGGTCGATCGGGGGCCAGGCGGCCTCGTGGTGGAGTGTCCAAGATGGCGCCCCAGGATGGGCGCGTGGGCCGGCAGTGGATCGGACCCACGAGGTCGACATGCTCGAGGGCAGGGGTCCCTGAGGGGACAGAGGACGTGCAATGGTGGTGTGTGGTACTTGTGGGCCCGGACTCGGGCCTGGTTGGGCCGGGGGAGAGCGGCCCTTCATGTGGCCTGTCCAACAATTTATTACAGTGAATGACTAAGAGAAGTACACTCACCTAAGACTGTGCCGGGTGAGTGGTTGTGAGTTTAAAGTCTGACCTAAAAGGAGATTCGAGCCAAGAAATCAATGTACAATTAACATGTAATATGGATTAATGGCACCCAACCAGGAGTGGTGATGCTGCAAAGGAAATCACAAGAGGCCATGGGTATATGGGGTGAATCAAAAAGCAGTAAAGGAACAACTGAAGGAAACCAACACATCCGAGGATATTAAGACACCACATATAATAGGTGGGTTCCACCAAGGTGTGGTGATAGGGTGGTCCAGGGAATAGCACACACAAAAAGATCAATATCCCACATGCGCAGGAGTCTGTGGGGTTCGTCAAGGAGCAGAGGTGGTGCACCTGAAGGAATCAATAGATTCCACACGCACAGGGTCAACCCAGGAGCTACAGGAGCTGCATGTTTATGAGTCCACATAGGATTATCAATCGATCGAACATGGATGGCTAGGCTGGATTCTATGAAAAAAGATATTACAAGGATTGCCAAAGCAATAGGTCTCGCCTGTGCAATAGCTATTGGTTTAGGAAATGTGTTTTAGCCATGTTGTAAGTTAGCGTAGCTGCTGTTCAACAAGGCTTAAAGTTGGTGGCGTAGAGTGGAGTAGAGTAAAGTGGCGTAGAGTGGACAAGCGTGAAAAAGAGTGGAGTAACTTAGAGTGTTGTGGAGTGTCGTAGAGCCTCCCAGAGCAAGCCAACATCAACGTGGATTCAACGTTGTTTTTAAAAAAAAAATAAAAATACGTGACCACTTCTTGTGGTTTGTTGCTCACAAGATTGTCAATCAGTAGTAGCGCGCAAAAGCACAACCAATGACGGCCCTTATTTCATTTTGCCTGTCCCCGCACAACCCATCCTCCCCCCAACCTCATCACACACAATCTCGCCTCCGAGTCCAGACAGCCATAGCCAGCCATGCCCAGGCCAGCAGCCAAGCTCGGGCCCACCTAGAATCATCAATTAGCAGTGGTAACTGGCTGACTGCCTTCGCATCATTATTTGTCCTGGGCGCCCCCCTCGCCCCCTACCCCTCCTGCGCTCTCTGACGGGCCCTTGATTTCACCCCTCCGATTATGTGCTAATTTTCCTCATTTTGGCCAACATGCCGGATAGACAGTGTTGAGTTAGAGACAGTACCCCATTATCTGTTCCACAGGTGGCACCCTGTCCTAATGCACTGCCCTGACCTTGGGTACTTTAAATAGATCTTGTAAAAACACACTGTAAAACAGAGGTCAAACCTGGCTTTAGCTCATTCTTTCGTTTGCATAAGGTTCGCGCTTTTGGGTAATTCCATTTCCATAAGCCGTGAGGTGAACGGCCATCGAGGTCAGCAGACAGCAGACAGCTTGCCATTTTAGCGCTCCAGCGCTCTACCGACGCCGTGAGGGAAACGGCCAGCGCTACCAGCGCTCAGCTCCATAGCGCTCCAGCGCCATCCACACTACAACTCCCAGGTGCCCCGGCGGCGGAAGTGACGCCGCACGAGCGCCCGGAGGCGCTTGAAAGAACGGAGCGTCCAGAGCTCCGGCGGGACAATTCCATTTCCATAAGCCGTGAGGTGAACGGCCATCGAGGTCAGCAGACAGCAGACAGCTTGCCATTTTAGCGCTCCAGCGCTCTACCGACGCCGTGAGGGAAACGGCCAGCGCTACCAGCTCTCAGCTCCATAGCGCTCCAGCGCCATCCACACTACAACTCCCAGGTGCCCCGGCGGCGGAAGTGACGCCGCACGAGCGCCCGGAGGCGCTTGAAAGAACGGAGCGTCCAGAGCTCCGGCGGGACAATTCCATTTCCATAAGCCGTGAGGTGAACGGCCATCGAGGTCAGCAGACAGCAGACAGCTTGCCATTTTAGCGCTCCAGCGCTCTACCGACGCCGTGAGGGAAACGGCCAGCGCTACCAGCGCTCAGCTCCATAGCGCTCCAGCGCCATCCACACTACAACTCCCAGGTGCCCCGGCGGCGGAAGTGACGCCGCACGAGCGCCCGGAGGCGCTTGAAAGAACGGAGCGTCCAGAGCTCCGGCGGGACAATTCCATTTCCATAAGCCGTGAGGTGAACGGCCATCGAGGTCAGCAGACAGCAGACAGCTTGCCATTTTAGCGCTCCAGCGCTCTACCGACGCCGTGAGGGAAACGGCCAGCGCTACCAGCGCTCAGCTCCATAGCGCTCCAGCGCCATCCACACTACAACTCCCAGGTGCCCCGGCGGCGGAAGTGACGCCGCACGAGCGCCCGGAGGCGCTTGAAAGAACGGAGCGTCCAGAGCTCCGGCGGGACAATTCCATTTCCATAAGCCGTGAGGTGAACGGCCATCGAGGTCAGCAGACAGCAGACAGCTTGCCATTTTAGCGCTCCAGCGCTCTACCGACGCCGTGAGGGAAACGGCCAGCGCTACCAGCGCTCAGCTCCATAGCGCTCCAGCGCCATCCACACTACAACTCCCAGGTGCCCCGGCGGCGGAAGTGACGCCGCACGAGCGCGCGGAGGCGCTTGAAAGAACGGAACGCCCCTCGCCCCCGCGAGTCGCGCGCGGGAGCGCCCGGGCGAAGCCCGGGCCAAGGGCGGGCCCGTTTCAGCCCGTTCCAGACAGATCCAGGCAGGGCAGGGCCCCCCCCCCCTTTCGATTCGGTACGTTCCCGCTTGACGACCATCTCTTCAGTTACAGGTACTCTTTGGCTCAGTGAGTGATTGTGATTCCTTTGGTCCACTGCCCCTGTGCCTGCCTATCCGCACTATGTCAGTAACAAGGGGATCCAGAAGTAAGACTGCACTTAGAACTGCTCAGTTCATAGGTCCTATTGACAAATTTATTTCCACTACCACTGAAGCTATCAATTTAAACATTTCCCTTTTGGAGCGCAGGGTTTCCCAGGACCTTGCGTTTGCTAGGAGATCCTCCCTGGGTCTCATAGCTACAGCCTTAACCCCAGCCCCAGCAGTAACATCCATTCCCAGCCTTTCTCAACCTGCAAATGTTACAGCACAATTACATTCCATTCCGAATGCCGTAGATTTATCGGCCACTAACTTGTCATTAGGTCTGGATTCTATTGAGAACCTTGAGATCACCCCGGATCTAGAGCGGATTGTAGTTGACGACCAGACTCAAGGTACTCATTCCATGGGGGCGAGAGAAGGCGCCATTCCCAAGCAGTCAATACCTACAAATAAAGGGAACAAGGCCAATCAACATCCGAAAAATAAGAAAAAGAAAGGGACTATTACAGCACCAGCCATGAATATACCTACCGGCACAAACTCCACATCATCTGTCTCGCTTAATCCATATAGCGCTTCTAATGATATTGTCCATGGGGGTGCACCTGGACCGTCCGATTTTGATAATATCCAGTTGTTTGAAAGACTCAGGGACTTGTTTAAACAACAACTCTTGCCCCTGGAACGGAGTATCATGGCCATTGAGAAACAGCTTGCTATACTTATTGATAAATCTTCCAACCACCCAAGGGCAGGTGCAGCTAAATCGGGGGGGGGTTACACCTGTGGTTTCAGCTGTGGTGTCCTGTCCGGGGGTCCCTTCAGCTAAGACTAACATAGATAAACCATCTGCTAATACAGTTATGTTTAGTACCAAATCTATAATAAAGGATCCTACCATTTTAACAATGTCTAATTCTAACACCTGTACTAACTGCACCAAATGTAAGCCGAAAGACAAACCAATACCCCAGACACCGTCATCTAGTCAGCAAACCCTTGCTGCCCAGACCCCACAGGGTACTTCCAATGAAGCTAATCGTGCCCTTACTAATGAGCCTTTACAGGAATCTACCAGCAACAAAAAGGCCCCCAAAGCTAATTCTCATGCAGACAAAAAGAGGCCTAGACCTAAACGCCCTTTTCAATTGGCCCCAGAGGTATCTCCATTTACGGCAATTTTAACAGGAGTACCGGAACTTCCAGAGGGAACTGACGAACCCCACTGGTCCCTCCGGAATAAAATTCTGCAATGGCTTTGTATCCATAGGCCTCTGAAGCCCCCATTCACCTGTAGAATATCCTCGGTACGAAGGGTTTCTTGGGTGGGTAAGATCCCCAAGAGCATTCAAGGGGATTGTGTCATCATCACATGTGAGGATGCCGCTACTGTGAATCACATATGTTCATGGCCTGACCTAGAGAAGAAGGGAGGAATCGATACCCATCGACTCTCCTTTTTTTATCCCCCTACTTCTAATTACCACTATCCAATTCCACCGCCAAATTGGCCTTTGAACCAAGAACATCAATGGGACTATGGCGACCCATGGCACACTCAACAGTTTAGAGGTAGGGATTGGGTACCTCGTCCTTGGTATCCCAATAACAACCGTTTTGCGGATGGCGGGTGGCAGGGCATCCAAACCACTAACAGATTTGACTGCCTGGAGATGGTTGATTGACTTTATGTTCCATCTCCACCGACTCCAACTGTCTACAGGCGGTCGGTATCTGATATGGTTGTGCAATCTGACCCCGTCTGCCCTAAGTCTGCCCCCATAGTGGCCCCTGTGTTTTCTAGTGGTCACATGGTTTTACATAAGACTACAGCATCCGAAAGTTCTTCTATCCAATCACCCCCCTTTTGTCCCCACCCTTTTAACACCCAATCCCCCGCTTGTCAGGTAGTAACAGGACTCTTGAAGATACCAGCTCATGTAACTAAGCCTGGTGACCTTACTTTGTTATCATGGAATATTGCTGGTATCGCAGGGAAACTAAATACCCCTTTTTGGTCCAGATTCATAGGAGAAGGGTTTGATATAGTCCTCCTCCAGGAGACCTGGAGTCAGGAAGATATCAACGTAGAAGGTTATTCCTCCTATTGTCTTAATGCCACTAAATCCAATTCTGGCAAGGCAAAGGGGGGTCTTTTGATTCTCCTTTCTAACAGATTGGAATCCTACAAAGTTAGAAGTAGTTCAAATGTGGGAGCCTACAGCCAGGTATTAAGGATTGCATGTGCTAAGGGTAAGGACCTGGTTCTTGTTAACTTTTATAACAACATCTTTGATGCCTCCAGAGGGAACATCTTGTACCCCCTGGAAAAAGAAATTGCCAAGGCTATAGGCATTTCTAATAAGCAGCTAGACATCTTATGGGCTGGTGACTTTAATTTGCAGCCATGCCAGCTATCCAAGGGTAACCCTTGTGGTTTTGGTGTGGAGTCGGATAATTTCAATGGGGGTATAGGAAGGAGTGAGGATTCTCCCCACTTCCCGCACTGCCATTACGGCTCCACCTTAAATAACCTGCTACTAAAACTAGATTTATCCCTATTAAATTGCAACAAAAATAAGCAGAACGCCAGTTGCCCCACTTTTACAGGGAGGGAAGCTGGGACTTTTATCGATCACATCCTGTTCTCAAGTCATGGGGACTATTCAAGTTTGTATGTGAGAGAGGAAGGTCTTAGCGATCACAACAGTATTTGCGTTACCCTTCCTCTAAGGGGTGTCACACAAAGAACTGGGGAAACCTGTACTACCGATATAGTGTCCCAACGGCCCAATGGTCCGAGAATCAAGTGGACCGGGGTCAACTCTGTGGCTAAACAAAGGGAGGTAGTAGTCAGCTGTAAAATTGAGCTTAGCTATTGCCTTAATGATGTTGTTAACCACGACCTTCTGATATCCCAATTTATTAACATCAATACCATCATTGAGGGTATTTTTACTAAAAAACCCTCAGCTAATAAAACGACAAAATTGGGATGGTTTGATAAGCCTTGTATTGTAACCTTACGGGAACTAAAACGAGTTTTAGGGCTCAAACCCCGTGATGGCACTAGCATCAAAGAAGCAAGGGTTAATTACAAACTGGCTATCTCAAACAGGAAAAAGGTATTACAGAGAGAAGCTTGGGATAAATTGAATGAAGCTGTTGAGACAAAAAATAGTAAACTCTACTGGGAAATAGTCAACAGTCCATTCTTAAATTCGGAAGGCGTCCCAGAAATTACTTCTTATGTTGCTTGCGAGGACTGGGTCTCTCACTTTACCAATATTTTTAACCCAGAAAAGGTATCACTGACCCTACCTCTTGTTGATTTGCCAATGTGGGCACCTATACCTTTGGAAATTACGCTGCAAGAGGGACTAGAAGGCCTTGCTAATAGCAAGGGGGGGAAGGCTCCGGGACCTGATGGGGTGCCCATGGATCTATTAAAAACAGAACCTAACCTGTGGGCTCCCATTTTGGTTAGAACTTTCAATTGCGCAGCAGAAGGTAATTTCCCTCCCTCTTGGGGTCAATCGGTTATTGTCCCCTTACATAAAAAAGGCAGCAAATCTGAGGCCTCCAACTATCGGCCAATTTCTCTATTGGATGCCTCAGTGAAGGTTATGAGCAGAATTCTGCTCAATCGATTAGAAACTTGGGCAGAAGATATGAGTATTTTAACTAAAGTGCAATACGGCTTCAGGAAGGGGATGGGTACCTTGGAGCAATGCGTGAACTTGGATCTTTTAATTAATAAGTACACTGTGGCTAAAAAGGGTAATTTATTTTTATGTTTCGCTGATCTGAGCAGCGCATTTGATTTAGTTGATCATGGCATTTTATGGCAGGTTTTACTGGAGTTAGGAGCGCCGAAAGAAATAGTACATTTCCTGGCTAGGCTTTACCAGAAACTTTCTTGTAAAGTCCGATATGGCAGCCATGGTGAATGCACTCCATTTTTCAAGGTATCTAGGGGCATCCGCCAAGGATGCGTACTAGCTCCTCTTTTATTTTCTCTTTTCATTAACTGTGTAGATCGCACCTTGGCCACCATATCAGCAGATGCCCCGCAGATTGGAGGCAATTCTGTCTCAATCTTACTTTATGCGGATGACGCGGTACTTTTATCACGCACTCAGATAGGCTTACAACGCCTTATTGATGGTTTTATGTTGTTTATACAAAAAAGGAGACTCTGTGTAAACAAATCTAAGACCTATGTTATGTTGTGCGGTGAGTCAGTCAATAAACTAAAGTCCAACTTCTATCTAGACAGCGATAAAATGTTACAAGTTAAAACATTCTGTTATTTAGGAATCACCTATGCCAGTGATGGGTCCTGGAAATCAGAGCTTGAAAATGCTAGGTTGAAAATGACTCGTTGTACCAGTAGTGTTTTTCGCTTCTCTTCTAAGCTCGGTTCGAGAAGTATTCGTGACATGATTAACATCTACAATATTCGTTGTGTTCCCTCGGCATTGTATGGGGCTGGAGTGTGGGGCCACACAGATGGCACCCTCCTCCAAAAAGAGGAGAACAAGTTCCTAAGAAAAGTGCTATGTGTTCCCCACTCCGCCTCCATTCAATTAATTCATGACGAGGTTGGGGTCGAGTTTATTTCGGACTTAGCAGCCGTTCGTCCACTCCTATTGTGGCGTTCTATTTGGGCTAAGCCCGAAACTCGATTCACTCAAGAAAATATTCTTGATTGTATAGGCCTGGACTTTTCTTTCCGTATTCTTTGGCTGAAATACATAAATTTTTGGTTTAAGACTCTGTTTGATATTGACGTTCTTACTGACCCCGAACTCGCGGTAGAAATACCCAAAAAAGAGATCAAACAAACTTTCTTGATGTATAAAAAGAAAGGGCGAGATGAGGCATATGGCAAGTTAACTACCGTAAAGTTCTATAGAGAACTAAACTTGCCATCGGGGTTTCAAGCATATCTCCTACATGTCAGCCGCCCATCTCATCAATATGTTTTAACTCGCGTCAGGTTGGGCATTGCACACCATCTTGTTGCGTTCCCAGTACAGAAACAGAAATCTGACACCCCCTGCCCTTGTGACAATGTTTCACGCCAGAGTTGCTGCCATTTCCTACTTTTTTGTAAATTTTATCATTTTCTAAGATTAAGGTACTTGAAACCTATATTTATTAAATACAATATACGGTCTTTTAAGAATGCCCTTGTGTTATTATCAGCTTTAGAAAACGTGGACATATGTTTTTTTGTTGCAATTTATATTTTGAAATGTACAGCTGCCAGGAAAAGTATTGTGTTGCCATGATTTTCATATTCCTGTCTGAACTTTTCAAAACGTACAGCTGCCAGGGTGAGCACTTTTTTGGTAGTGTTCAATATATCTTTAACCCTGTCTGTACATGTTTTTCTTTTCTTGTATCAACAAATTTTAAAATGAAACGTTTATGTCCCATGATTAGGCGGGGGTTTGTTGTTCAACGTACAGCTGCCAGGATTAATATTTTGTGCTAATTTATTTACTCCTGTCTGTACGATTTTAACTGTCAATTTCTATTCCTTTTGCCACTTTTATGTGTTTTTCTTAATTATGATCCAATATAAACGCGTGCTAGTATGTGTCCTATCTTTACATGAATTTTCTCGGATTTCCGTATAAATTTTGTATTTTCTAAATTTTTAATGTAATGGATTGATTTCATGTTTTGCTTGTATGATTTGTTTACAAATCGAATAAAAGCTTTGAAACCGTGAAACCGGGTAATGCGGTTTTACCATGTCATTGACGTGATGGAAACACTGTCTGCCATTTAACTGACAACAGCTGCACAGAGAAGAATGTGTGTTACAGCTCCTCACGCCCCATCGTTTCTATTCTAAATCCGGACATGTGGCTCAAACACGCATCAGAGTAGCGGAGGATCTGTCTACATTATCTCCTTATACGCTTGCAGCCTCAGTGGCATCTATGTGGTCGACCTCTCACACTGCTCTCAGAATAGTAGGTGAATACGACTATTGAGACCGGTGTGCCCTGAACTGCGCAGAGTAGTGGGCAAGCCACTGAAAGCTCGAGTCAGGCTCGAGCCTGAAGCCTGCCTCTAGCTCAGCTTGAGGTCCTGCTGGAAACTCGAGCCCTTCTTGAGCCAAGCTTCCAGGTGGTTTCTACCTACCACCATGTCTCTACACCCATGTCTTAGCATTAGTGCCAAAACTGCCGAATTTGGATCTGGGAACCAGATTCGAATCTTGGCGTCGGCTTCACATCCTGTGATTCTGAGCAAATCACTGAATCTTCCCGTGCCTATACAAAAGAGTGTGACCGTATCTAACTTAATTTGTGCTCATGCAAATCACTCCAGCCAGTTCACGCTGTATAAAAAACTACATAAAATGCACAAAGAGATAAAAAAACAAGGCATCAATATAAAAGAGGAAAGACATATAGTTACATATTTGGTGGCTAATTTGAACAAGGGAAAATAAGAAAACCTGGAAAATATCTCAGCGTCTTTACTTAAAATGATTGATCTTAGGCAAATATTTTATTTCACCAATACTCCTTTTTCATGTGAGCTCTGAATATCAGTTGTACCAATACCTTTTGTGTCTGATTACATCGAAAATAGAGTTGGTTTATAATGAGCTGGGCCACATACAGGGTGTACATGATAACTGTGTTGCCTTCTTAGTTCACTAATGGTTCATGTTTGAAAGCTATCACTTTTAATAAGTATTTCTCAGTGCAGTGCTATAATGTGCCGTAACAATGGCAAAGCTTCCACATGTTAAAGAAATACACTGTTTTAAATTTCAAAGAGCCTTTATCTTATTTTATGTGATGTTTATTGTATGATTTCCATAGCAAACATTTTCATGGTTTGGCTCATGCATGAGCCTAAGAGCCAAGCCAGACCATTGGCTCGGCTCTCCCTGTTATTTCTTGGCTCACCCACCTCTAGATGGCAGGCAGCTTAGCGTGATGCATGTGCACTCGTGTGCAGTGGTAGGGGTTACTGGCTAACCTGATTGCTTTAGGGTTCAATGATTTGCCAACCTTGCATGCCTCTGTCCAGCTACAACAAATGTGTTTCCTGCCATCCTCTTTCTCTATCACTTTCACTATCTCTTGTACAATATTTGCGCGGGAGTGGTGGGTACTCCGCACTGCAGTATCTAGGAAGCATGCTTTCCTTCCTGTTTTGCAGCTTGTCAAGGGGATGTGATGCATGGTGGTTTGAAGAGAACTTAACTTGTCCAGCTTCATGTTTTTATTTAGCCAGTTCTCCGTGTGCTTTTTTTTCTTTTTAGCTTTGGCGGCTTTTTGTTCTGGTACCTGCGGCTCTGCATTTGTAATTGGAAACGAAACAGACTTTCTCAATCCAAATAACTGACTAACATCCACCACTCAAATTGCTTTCATATTTCACTATAATAATTCAACCCTAATCCTTTAATGGGTTCCGGAGTTATGTTCTACTCCCCCCAAAAAAGCGCTTCAACACCCCATCATGGGTAATAAGCGCTATATAAATGCAAACCTTTCCCCTCTTCTATCCCTCTGCTATCCTTCTCAATCCAAATAACTGATTAATATCCAGCACTCAAATTACTTTCATAATACACTATACTAAATCACCACTAATCCTTATGGGTTCAGAAGTAGCGTGCTACTCTCCAAGAAAGTGCTTCAACACCCCATTAGGGGTAACAAGCTCTACATAATACATAATTGCAAACCTTTTTTTTCCCTTTTCTATCCCTCTGCTATCCTTCTCACTTCAAATAACTGACTAATATCCACCACTCAAATTACTTTCGTATTTCACTATTCTAATTCACCACTATTCCTTATGGGTTCCGTAGTAGCGCACTACTCGCCAAGAAAGTGCTTCAACACCCCATTAGGGTTAACAAGCGCTATATCAATGCTAACCTTTTTTCCCTTTTCTATCCCTCCGCTATCCATCTTAATCTAAATTACTGACTAATATCCACCTCTCAAACTCCTTTTATATTTCACTATACTAATTCACCACTAATCCTTTCTGGGATCCAGAGTAGCGTGCTACTCACCGAAAAAGCTCTTTAACCCCCATCAGGGGTAACAAGCGCTATATAAATGCAAACCTTTTTCCCTCTTCTATCCCTCCGCTACCCTTCTGAATCCAAATAACTGACTAATCTATCCACCACTCAAATTACTTTTGTAGTTCACTATACTAACTCAATACTAATCCTTTATGAGTTCCGGAGTAGCGTGCTACTCGCCGAAAAAGTGCGTTGGTGCCTCGTCAGGGGTAGTAAGCGCTATATAAATGCAATTACAATACAATACAATAATTAGCGAAATGGGCGATGCACAGTGTCAGTGTGAGTGAAAATCTTGCACTCTCTTATGTGACCCTGCCTAAGAGACTAACAGTGTACTTTTGTGAGCCCTCGAAGTGCTGTACTTGACCTGACTCAATCCTGGTACTTTACTCTATACTTCTACTGCACAGCGTCCTAGTAGCACATTACATTTTGTTCTATGGCTCATTTAATTTGTTTTAACAGGCTGGAATAATATTCTCCTTGGTCCAATACTTAATTATTGTGATGCATGTTTCTCTCCTCTTTTGACCATGGTTTAGTGCTGAACCTTTATCTCTTGCTCTATTAATGTGCTTGTCACTGCTCTCCATGCGCTTTCCTATATCAAGAGGATTGCTTACTCCCCACTGACTTCTTGCCTTCACTCAACTGCTTCTGCTGGCTTTTATGGGGAAACTCCGTAATCTGAAGCTTACCACTATATCGAAATTGCCTGTTGGTTCTGATTCCGACTCTCCTGCCCAGGACATGGAGGAAGGCAGGCCCTCAAAGTCTGACTCAGCTCATGGGGCCATTCCTAAGGCTCAAAATGGAGGTAAGGTGCCACCTTCCTTAACTTCATCCAAACGCCTGAAGGATCCGCCGTCTCCTGGGAGTAATTCTTCTTCTTCCTCTATGGATCTCATTTTGGAGGAACTGCATGCTTTCAAGCCATTTATGGAGGCCACCACAAAAAAATATGCAGGCCATGCAGGAGAAATAGTCATCTCTGGACTCACGTGTTACGAATTTAGAGCATTCCTCAGATTCTCTGCAATCTTCCTGTTCCCAAATTCCTTCAATGGAAGCAGAGATCCTTCTACTTAAGCGTCAGACAGAGGATTTGGAAAACAGAAATCGCAGGAACAACCTACGCCTATATGGTCTTCCGGAACTCACAGAGGGGTCTAACCCTACCACTTTCTTCCAATCCTTTCTTGTGACGATCCTAGATGCTCCGGCCTTATCCTCCATGAACATTCAACAAGCTCATCGCCTCGGCCCTAAGGTTGCTTCCGAACCTAGGGGTGTTATTATGCTGTTCCTGCAGTACACTGACCTCTTGCAGGTCCTCTCAGCCGCCAAGCTCAAGAAGCAAATCATGTGGGAAGGTCACCGCCTTTATCTTTCGCAGGATGTCTCCAAGACCACCGCAGACCGGAGGAAAAAGTTTTTGGACCTGAGGCCGCAGCTTAGAGCCCTTAATGCCAGATATGGTCTCTTACACCCTTGTCTCTTCAAGGTCACTTATAAAGATAGAACAACCACGTACGAAGATCCTGCGGCCTTGCAAGCTTTCCTTCAACAGCAGAGTCCAGATATTTTGGCCCCATCCAGGCCTGGCTGAAAGGATTTGTTATCTGTTATCCTCTTGATGTCACTATATTGTGGTTCTGCTGTTTTCTTCTTTGGCGCTGCTGATGTGCTTTACTTACCGTTTGCTATTATGGTTGTCAGTCAGCCTAATGTTTATCTCCTGTTCAACCCAATTTTACTTCATGTTTCGTTTTAGACCCTTACATTTCCCCTAATGTTTCTCTCATTTCTTCAGATATTCCCCTCTTCCTCTTCATCCTGATGTCTCCTACCGTTTCTTATTTCGCCCATTGGATTCATGGTAATAGAGGTTTGGTGTCCGCTCTGGTTGTTGTTGTCGTCATCTCCCGCCACCACCATCCCCATCCCTGTACTGGGTTTTTCCGTTTTCGTAAGTATGTCTTTCAGTTGTTCGTTTCGGACTTGTACTGTCTCCTTGATCGTTTTTGTCTCTGTCCTCTTTCTCTCTCTCTTATTCTTGAACTCTCTCCCGCTCTTTCCCTGGTCACTCCTTCTCTCCTCTTTTCTTTCTTCTCGGATTCAGTATTATCTCTATAGCAGTTTTTTCTTCTTTTCCTTGCGTCTCTCCTTCCTTTCTTTCTCCTCTCTCATCCATTTCTCCTCATCACTATGTTTCAATTTTTCTCAATTTTCTCAGTTTATTTCTTATGCATTAATAAGCATGTTGCTGTTAGTTGTTTTTCTTTACTGTTCCATTCCGTGTAACGACATGGAACGTTAAGGGATTAAATAATCCCATTAAAAGGCAAAGGGTTCTTTCACATTTAGCAAGACTTAAGACTGATGTTGCCCTTCTTCAGGAGACTCATTTCTCTGAGGTAGAGGCTCTAAAGCTCAAGCGTTGTTGGGTGGGTCATGTTATTTGCTCTCCTACGGCAACCAGAAAGAATGGTGTTGTAATTGTGTTGCATAAAAAGTTAAACGTTTCTTCAATCTCTCATGAATGTGATGTTGATGGCCGTTGGGTTATTGTTACATTACTCATAGATAATATTCCTCTCACCCTTTTTAATGTGTATGCTCCTACTGGGATCGATAGATCCTTTTGGATCTCTATCTCTACTAAGCTGTCCTCCCTCTCTGGGGATTACATACTTCTTGGAGGAGATATCAGGTTGTTGACCCCTTCCTTGATCGACATTCAAAAGTCAAATTTGTCTCCTCTAGGATGCACACTACATTTGTAAATTCTTTTCAAAACAATGCTTTGGTAGATATTTGGAGATTGTGTAACCCAGATATTAGAGAGTACAGTGTTTTCTCCCCTCCTCATCAATCCCAATCCCACATTGACCATATCTTCCTTAGTAAATCCCTGTCCCAACACGCTATTCGCTCTGAAATCGGCTCCATTCTGCTCTCCGACCAAGCTCCAGTTTTTGTGGATCTTGACCTACTCCCATTTTCTCCCCACTGGCAGATGGCGCTTCAATAATGCTTTGCTTTTGGAACCCACTTTTTGTACCGAATTTAACGCCTTTGCCACTGCATTTTTCCTACTAAATCATACCCCTGATTCCCCTTTTGTTATGGTTTGGGACTCTTTTAATGCAGCCTCTAGGGGTTTTATTAGCAATTTTGTGGCTCGGCGGAAGAAACTCCGAGAGGCCAAATCAGAGAAAATCTTAGCTGATATTAAAGCTTTAAAATTGCCTATTACGCTTCTAAATCTGAAACTTCTCTTAAATCACTTATTGATGCAAAAATCTCATTTAACAAATTCACAAACAACGCTGCCTCTAATATGTTGCTAAAATGTAACTCCAGATATTATGGAGGTAATAATAAAATGGGGAAACTCCTGGCCAATTATTTAAAAATACGAAAGGAACGTACAAAGATTGAATCTATTAAGACTTCTTCTGGAGAATCTACATTTAAGGATAAAGACATCCTTACTGAGTTTGTCAAATTTTACGATAACCTTTATAATCCCGAACAGGTTCCGGAGTCTGCAGATCTCCTTTCTTACTTTCATTCTCTTCTCTCTCCTCCGGATTCTCTGGTTGATTTTCATTCCCTGGAACAGGACATTTCACTCTCTGAAATTTCCCATGCTGTTTCTAAATTACGCCACGGTAAGTCTCCGGGTCCTGACGGATTTACTATTGAATTTTATAGCCACTTCGCCTCTCTCCTTCTTCCTAAACTTTTACTCTTATTTCAATCCTTCCTTGGAGCGGGTTCTTCAAGCGGTTCTTTTCAACAGGCTTTAATTTGGTTGCTCCCCAAAGAGGATAAGTGTCACTCTTTATGCAAGAATTACAGACCAATATCCCTGGTCAATACTGATTATAAGATTCTAGCCAAGATACTAGCATTACGCATGGATCCCCTCTTACCGGATCGAATTGGTCCTGAACAATCGGGTTTTGTCAAGGGACGTCTCTCCTCCGATAACTCTTGTGTCTTCCTTAACATACTTAGCAAGGCTTCCTCTCTGGCTCTCCCTTTTGGGGCTATCTCTTTAGACGCGGAGAAAGCCTTTGATAGGATTGGGTGGGACTTTATGTTTCAGGCTTTACGTTGGATCGGCATCCCTTCCAAACTCATCTCTATTGTTTCTTTACTTTAGTCCGATCCTCAGGCCTCCATTTTTGTCAACGGGATGTCCTCAGACTATTTCTCTTTACATAGAGGAGTTCGACAGGGTTGCCCTTTATCCCCCTTACTTTTTGTTTTAGCCTTGGAACCTTTCCTTACTAAAATCCGTCTGGATAACAGTATTTCCGGTTTCCAATTTGGTTCTCGCCAGGTTAAACTCTCGGTTTATGCTGATGGTATTCTTTTTTATTGCTCTGATCCTATTTCCTCTATTCCCTCCTTTCTTCAGCAGGTCTCTTCCTTCTCTGCAGTTTCTGGTTATCGCTTAAACACCGATAAGTGTGAAATATTGCCTTTGAATTCTCTCTGCCAGAAACATCTTGTTTCTCAAACGGGTTTCTCATGGCAACCATCTAAAGTCAAATACTTGGGGGTTTGGTTTGCTCCTCTTTTATCTGATACTCTTAAACTAAACTTCGATTATATTTCCAAGAAAATGGACACGGCTATTACACGTTGGCATCCGCTCTTTTTGTCCTGGTGGGGTCGGCTCAACTCTATAAAGATGATGTTATCCCCCCTTCTTCTTTATACTATTTCCCTGCTCCCTTTGCACATTCCAATTCCTTTCTTCAAAAGGATTGATTCTTTATTACTGAAATTTCTGTGGAACGGTAAACGTCCTTGGATAGCTCTTGCCTCCTTACGAAAGGACAAGGCTCATTCTGGAGTACGCTTTCCTGACTTTAAAGAGTATCATCGAGCCTTTTCTTTGAAACAATCAATCCGCTGGTTTTCCTCTGACCTTCCTCATTATCCTCCTGTCTGGTTGAGTATGGAATCCTCCTTTATTTCTCCCTTTACCTTTCGCGAATTCTCGTCCTTTACATCTTCCTTAGCTCGCCTTTGTACGCCTGTTATTGCTCATTCTCGTAATCTCCTTCTACCCTACCTATCTTCATCTTATCCCTCCCTCCTTTCCATCCACGAACAACCGATCTGGAACATCTCACTTCTCAAAATCCATAATCGCACCATCTTTTGGAAAACATGGCATTCTAGAGGAATATGTTGGATTTTCAATTAATTTCTCATGGTACTCCTTTCTCCTTCCAGGAACTTCAATCTTGTTTCTCACTACCCGCTTCTGCTCGGTCACAATACGCTGCCCTTTACCCAGTCTTGATCTTATATCTTTGCTCCCTGTCATCTTCCAACGATGTTCCTTTAGAGCGTAGATCCACTTCTTTATTATTGGAGTCTTCTCCTTCTGCATCTGCTCTGTATAATTCTTTCCGTTATACCAACGATAGACTAAAAGTCTCGTATTGAGACTGCTTGGGAATCGGATCTTTCTCAGAATTGGCCGCTACTTTTTTGGGATAAAATATGGACTAAACTTCATAAGACCTCTAGAGCTGCTAATACTACCCAAACTTTATATTTCATTTATAACAGAACTTTATTTACCCCACTTGCTTTATCCCGTTTTTCATCAGATGCTCCCTCTATTTGTTGGTCATGCTCCTGTTCCTCTGCAGATCTCAAACATATGCTGTTGGATTGCCCTCCTATTTCCCAGTTCTGGCAGCTAGTTTGGAAGTAAATACAAAAAAAATTCCAGTTCCAGGTTCCCTTTTCCCCCTCACAAGTTGTTCTAGACTCCCTTTCCCCGGAACTTCCTCAATCCCCCCGTCACTACCTTTTACTCGACCTATTAATAGCTGTAGCTTTTCATACCATCACTACAAACTGGAAACAAGCTGCAAGTATTTCCTACCAATCTTGGTGGAATGCGGTCTGCTTCCATCATCGTCTAGATACCAATTATGTGTCTCCCATCTCCCTGGCCATTAAACATGACCTGATTTGGCTTCCTTTGGTAACATATCTTTTTTCCTCTGCTCTTGTACATCCTTCTCCAGATTCTAGCACAGTTGAAGTACGCAAACCCCCGTGATTTTCTTATTACCCGATTGCTGTCATTTTTTAGGTCTCAATATACTGTATTGTACCTTTCATTTGTATTCACATGCTATGTTCATAAATCCTCATGCTTGTTATGCTTGCCTTTCATGAGACTTGTTAATGTATTGCTTATTTCATTTATGTACTTATTGTAACTGTTATTTCCCCTTTCCCCTTCCTCCCCTCCCCCTCTTTATTTTCTTCAATAAATCAAACTTAAAAAAAAAGTATAGTGCTTCACACATTTTACAAGACCCAGAGGCACTTCCATTTGGTTGGGTATGGCCTGTGTTATGTTTTGATTCTTGCCTACTGGTTACCTGAGTGTTCTCTTTGCCAGTCTGCTTCCACTGCTGGATTCCTATGCCTGTATTGTTCAATGGTGTGCAGGCTGGTAGAAAAGCAACATCTGACTAGGGGGCATTCTACAAGAAGATATTTGTTTAATTCAACTTGTGTCCTGTCAACTTAAAAGTTTGTGCATGCATATACTAATGAGGGTGATGTAACTGGAGAAACAATAGTGCTGTGGAAACTGATGGATATTTGTGCTGTCTCACTCACTACTAGTTGCTTCAAATGGGAGCAAACTAGCATTTTCTGTTTGTTGCATTTAACTTAGGGGTCACTAATCTCTCATTGGCTGCATAACCAGTAGGATAAATTGCTGTTTTAGAACCCAGGGAGAGCTCTGTAACGCAAGGGCTAGGCTGGCCTAATTACCAGAGAACAATATAGCCCATGGGATTTCTCTAATTTCTTATAGGTAGGTATGTGCAATATAATCTGAGGGATAGCTCTGCTGTCTCAGAAAAAAATGAGAACTTGTATTCTTCCTTGAGTGCTTGCTTCCTGTAAACGGGCCTGTGCATGTTATTTCTATCTTAGTACATTTGCTGTGCATTCAAAGGCAGAGGTCAAATGTCAGACTCTGTCTTCCAGGGTGCTTTGTGTTTACTTTTCTTTCTCTAACTTCAAAGTGAGAGGATTTATGTGACAATCCTCCTGGGTATCCATGTGGGACGAAAGGCTGTAGACAGTTCTCTAGCACACAACATTTTTTGTAATTCTGAATTGTGGTGAAAACGAATATTTTAATACAATTAAAACAAATCAATACACTTGGTGATGTCTTTTCCACACATTATTGTTTGTGTGCTGTATAGTTTGATCAAGAAAAGTGAATGTCTGTGCATATGCAATGGTCATTTCAAATGAAAATTTGTTTATTGTAATGGCAATACACTACCACACTATGCATACCTCATTCTACACAGCTCAACTCTATGATATTCTACTCCTGTCCACTCTACAACACTCTACTCCACGACACACACAATGAACACTTTACTCCCCTATATGCTATGCCACTGCACTCTATGGCCATCCATGCCAATCTGCCACTCCACTCTATGACAATCTACTTCACTCTAAGACACTCTAGTCCACTCTACTCTACTCTATGACACTCCACAATGCTCTAGTCCATTCCACTTTACTCAGTGGAGTAACGAATTTTGAAGGAGCCCTTAGGCAAAATGCATGGAGGGGGCCCCCCATGGTCAGGACCCAGTTGTGACCTCTCATGCAGGGTCGGACTGGGAATCGAAAGCAGCCGTGGGAGAGATTTGTCAGATCAGTCCTCTTAAGGTGCGTAGGAAGCGAACGAGGGAAAAAATAGCAGAAATGGTTATGTTATCTTAACACATTTATAAAGCATGTAGTTCCTGCATTTGGAGTGTCCCCACACTAAGATTTCACACCATAAAGTAACCTGAGACACAGTGAAAGAAGGAGACCCTGATTAAGGTTGTCAAAAGAGACAGGCTTTAAGCTTCTTTCGAAAGACTATTTTAGATCATTCCTGTATCAGATCAACCGGAATAGTATACCAAAGTTTATCTGTCAGATAGTTAAAAGATCGGCCTCCCATTTGCACTTTAGTCACCTTAGGGACCACTGCGAGTGTAAGACCTGAGGTCCTGAGGCTAGGGGAGTAGGGTTTGATCAAGCAACACAAGTAATTGGGACCCTTTGAGTTCTGGATTTTGTGGTAGAAGCACCGTGCTTTAAAAGAGACTCTTTTCCTCATTAAAAGCTAGTGTAGATTGCTAAAGGCTGTGCCCATAGAGGAGAATCTAGAAATGTTTAACAGCATCCGTGACCCTGCAGTCTGTATTCTTTGAAGCATTCTTAATCTACCTTGGGGGATCCCAAGATAGAGCACATTACATTAGTCCAATCTGGACACCAGGAGAGCCTGGACTACTGACTTTCAAGCTGTGTCTGGGACAAAATCCAGAATCTTACGTAGCATCTTTAAGAAGCCAAAGCATACCCCAGTGTGGTTGGCAATCTGGCAATGGTAAGAAAGGGTGTTGTCAAACCATATTCCAAGGTTATTAACCTTCAGCTTTAGAGTAGGAGTTGGTTCAAAACCATCTGGCCACCAAGCAGTAGACCAGGTTGAGGGCTGTTTCCCCAAGACTAGCACCTCTGTTTTTTCTGCATTTAATTTAAGACAGCTGCGGTCCATCTATTCTGCTAAGCCTAGCACACAGTTCCAGATATGATCTACAGTGAGACCCTCATCTTGTTTAAGGTGATAATTAACTGAGTGTCATCAGCGTATGACACAATGTTGATGCCAAAACGCTCAATCACTTCAGGAAGGGCGAGCATGTATAGATTCAATAGGGTCGGGCGAAGGGCTGAGCTTTGCGGCACTCTCTGCTGTAGGGAGAATACCTCAGAGGCATATGGATGTTGAATCACCTGAAATTAGCAATTTTGAAGGAAATTTGCCATCCATCTTGGAGCTGGTGACAGGGTGTCAAACTATGCACTAAAGTCCAGCAGAACCAGTGTGGCCGTCTTGCCCCCATCATCCATGAGTCTTAAAGAATGTTGTGTTGCTGTGAAAGATACAATTTACCAATATTGACATTATTAAATGAAGATAAATATGGTGTGCAGTGTACTAACTATTTAAGGCTTTTTTAAACAATGGTACTAAACTGACTGTAGGCTTTTAGCCTGCTAATTTTGTAAGCTGAAATACGTACACACCATGTCACATCAATGATGTCTGCAGTAATATGGTACTTAGCCATAAATTTCTCAAAGAGAAAATTGGTTAAATATGCACTTAAATGGCAGTATTTATTACATATATGCATGACGTTTGATGGTCAGTTAATGTACCTGAACGTGATCATGAATTCATTTAAAAAGAGATGGCCAACATGACCTTAACTGTGAAATGTAGAAATTAAACTTATGAGACTTTGAAGTATAAGACAAAATTGTTTTTAAATCGTTTAAACTACATACCCCACAATGCTTCATGAATAGCAAAGTGGGTTTGTTTGTATCTAATGAAATCAAAGTATGACTCACCCAACCGTGATCAAGACTCCTTAGTAGAAACGCGTTGGTGTTGGTGATGTGATTAAAGGATTGAACAGCTAACTCCTGGAGTGCGGCATAGTTTCTTTTGGTGTTAAAAATGTACGTGGGCTAGATTCCGTCCTGAATGCCGGCACTAAGTATGGGCGAATTTTGCGTATCTCGCGTTAGCGAATTTTGCGGATTTGCGAACTCGCAATCCGCAAAATCCGCGAATTCTCGCGAATTTGCGGATTTTTTTTTTTTATGTTCGCATGGGTTTCTGCAAGTTCGCGAGGGTTTTGTACAATTTCGCAAATTGCGAAATTGTACAAAACGCGTGCGAACTTGCAGCAACCCGTGCGAACACAATTATATGAAGAGAAAGAAGCTCCTGGTCACAGGAACAGCACGGGGATTGCGCTCATGAAAGTCAAGGATGCAAAGGCCTCTACCCAGCATCACAGCTGATTTTCCACAGTAGATTTGGGAAGAGGCACACCTGTCCCGCCTCGAAGACGCTCATGATTGTTTTTGGGCTAATGAATGAGTCACTGATTTTGAGCATCAACTAGTTCGAGCGACCATGCAAAGGCCACCCTCTACCCAGCATCACAGCTGATTTTCCACGGTAGATTTGGGAAGAGGCACACCTGTCCAGCCTCGAAGACGCTCATGATTGTTTTTGGGCTAATGAATGAGTCACTGAATTTGAGCATCAACTAGTTCGAGTGACCATGTGTGTGTTACTATGCAATCGCCCTGAAGGGCGCAGGGGTCCCTTGAGTGACCTGTGTAAGGCTGTGCCTGTAACTATTTTACAATGGCGCCAGCAAGCTGCCAGCGCCGTTGTAAAATAGTTACAAAGTTAGCTTGCACAGGAAGCACTTAGATAAAATAAAGCAGCACCTGCTTCGTTTTATCTAGTGGTTCCTGTGCAAGCTAACTTTGTAACTATTTTACAACGGCGCTGGCAGCTTGCTGGCGCCATTGTAAAATAGTTGCATGAGTGGGGGTTCAACTTTTGAACCCGTTACGCTCGCGGATTTTTTTTTGCGGATTTTGCAGGAAATCCGCAAAATTCGCGGATTGCGGATTTCCCAAAAATCCGCAAAATCCGCGAGCGTAACGGATTTCCCGCTCATGCTTAGCCGGCACCAGCTGTGAGTATGTTGTGTTTAAATCACATAGATATATGCAGGCCACCATCGACTGGGGCCATTTAACCACATCCTTTAACGTCCCCTAAAAGGATAATCTTTCAACATGCTTGATGTTGTCTCTTATGATTGAATAACAGTGCTGGGTAGTCCTAAACCAGTAAATGACCTTATTCTTAAGTGAAGCAAGATTCTCGCACCCATCCTTATGGAGTCGGGGCACCTCTGCGAGGTATATTACTGCTTTATTAGCCTGAGCATCAGATCTGGTACAGTCGCCATCCTTTACTACCTCCCTTCCAAATATTCCCATGGGGCCAGGCATGGGAGGGCACCCTTCATCTAATGTGACCTCACCTCTATCTATCTCCCTACCCTCCCCCGTGCCCTGAAGAAAGCCTTGGGATGCTACTGGCTTATTATTATAGCCATTACTAGAGCAGCGACCTCTTGGGCAGGAAGAAAAAGAAGGGGGTTGGGCCGCGGATTGGGGGCCCTATGTGCTGGTCTAGCATCATCCATCCTAGGTGCCCCGAACATATAGCAGCTGCTCCCTTTGGGGCACTAGGCAGTAATTCTAGACTGGTCTCTTATGGATTGGCCTTGTCATATTTTGCACTCCCCTTTAGGTTAGCAACTTCCAATCTCAGAGAGACTACCTCATCTCTCAGGGACACAATAATTGTTTTTAGGGCCTGCAACTCACCAGCATAAACTTTACAATTATCGCAATGACGATCTAACCCTCCCCCTATAGCCCCAATCTTCTCAGGGAGGACCCCAAATCTATTCTGATATTCTACTTGGATTGTATAAACCTCTTCAGGGCAGTCCTTTGGCTCACTATGGAGTAAAAGGGCGTCTCGCTCGGGCTCAGCTTCAATAAGCCTGCTTCCAAGACTTTTCCTACTCCCTTTATTAAGATTCTTAAACATCAGGGGGATTTGCTTACCAGGCTTTATTTGCCAGGGGGGTGCGGGGGAAAGTTCCATCAGGGCTCCGAAATTTATATCGGGGCTGGAGGAACTTTCTATTTGGGGGGAAGGCAGAGTTGTCCCAGAGTGTGCTGGCATTTGGTGAGTATGGACTCAATCCTATCCATTGACTCATGGCAGACTACAGCCGCAGCCTTCTTTTAAGGGCAAGTCGCACCCTGGGCCTCGTCCTGACCTTTTCCTTTGCCCATGACTAAGTGAACAATCAGAGTACCCTCCGAGCGCTCTTCTTGTCATGACTAGGGCCAATGGTGGGCGAAAAAACGATTTATAAGTGAATGCTTGAAGCTAAAAGTGAGCAAATCAAACAAACCAGAAAACTCAATATTTGGCCCTAGTGGATGCACAGCCAACCCACAAGTCCCACACACAGGTTTCACCATTGTCAGTTTACTGAAATTGTTACAACTAGAGGAATTAGAAGAGATGGGTCAAAACGATGTCAGATGGGCCACCACTGAAGTAGCTAGTTCAATTCAATTCAATTCAATTAATCTTTATTTCGGCTCAATCGAGCCATAAAAGATACATAAAGCATGCATACAATCCATAGACAAGGAAAATATATAGAACACTCTTAGAAAAACACAGTTGAGGTTTGGAATCATATATAACAAGCACTGGCATTGCCAATAGGTCTCGCAGTAGGAAAGTTTGAGCTATTGGTTTTCTAAATGACATTTTATTTTTTTGTTTTGTGATTTACAATGCCCATACTTTTAACTTTTCGCATTAGTAAAGTTTGAGCGATTGGTATTGTAAATGACACTTTTTTAATTTATGTGTTGGTTTTGAAAATAGCAAAATGAATAGCTTTGTCGGTTACAATGCCAGTAGTTTTAACTTTCGCAAATGTGACACCTATGGCATTTGTAATGCAATGTGTGTTGTATTTACGTGACTTAGATGTATTGATATTACAAATAACAATGGCTTTTAATTTTGTAAATAATTAATACTTAAATAAAAGTTATTGTAATTTATAATGGCAAAAGCTTAACCGTTTGTAAATAAATTTTGTGAAGATTATGTTCAGTGTATTTTATTGTGACGAAAATCCAAGAACATTGCATTTGGAGAGTGGAGGTCCTGGGGAATTGCCTACTTCGCCCATGCCTTAAAACGTCTCTGTTATTATGATAAATCACTTCACTTCACTGCCCTGGTAATTCGCCTACCAATCTAAAACCACAGATTTCTAAATGCAGTCTTCCTTCATGCAACTTAATCGTCGGACGGGAGGACCATTTTTGTTAGCAATTTTTACGCTGTTGTATACTAAATAACCCCCACCGTCATTAGAAAGCTGACATGTAAATTAATAAGGGGGTTCTCACCGCTCACCAACACCATGGAAATACACTTTCTTCTCCTGCCTTTGCATGAGTAGGTTTATATGCCTCGTCCAGGAAGGAAGGAAACAACCTGCAAAACGTTTGTGAATACCCACACACTGCACTTCATATGCCCACCCATGCCAACCGTAACCCTGAAATGAGCATGCAGATGACCCACAGTGATACCGCCTGGCTGCTGTACTGAGATATAGATGCGGGTACAAATGTTCGCAGTACCAGAGTGTGCCAATCAGAAGCCTGGCATCTGTGTGTTGAAAATATGTTTTTGTGCACACAAGCTGTTGGTTGTGCGTAAGCCTTGCCAGTCAACCAATATACAACCAAGTGGACAGCAATTGGGGTGGCGGAACAAACCTAACTCAAACAAGTCGAAGCAACTACAGTGACTGTTTTGTTTTAAAGTTGATGGGGCTTGCTACCTAGGCACACACGTGGTAAATGTTAGAGGGCATGCTGAGGTCTTGGTGACAGATAGCAATTAGGCTTGAAGGACAACGGGCGCACAGCTAACACTGCCTGTTGAACCGGTACCCCCCTCACTGCCTTCTTCCCCATTTCCCCTGTGAGGAGCAGCAGACCTCCGTGGATTAACAGCAAAGTTTAAAACCACCAAACATCGAAATGCCGGCATTCAGAGGCTTTCACTCTCCCACAAAGGAGCCGACTGGAAAAGGCTTTAAGCAAGTCATGTCTGGAGGCTGTGTCTGGAGGACTGGAATCTCGTATGGAATGCTGGCAGAAGAGAGCTGTGAATAACGCTATACCATGCGCTAGGACATCACTTAGCTGCTGCAATTGGGGGTTGTAATCTGAGACAGTCACTCACAGGAAACCCGCGGAGAGGCAAACACACGAGGGAGGAGGAGGAAAGCGCAAGTCAGAAAGAGAAAGGCAGTCAGAAACAAACAAGTACAGGATCCCGTGTACAGCACTTAGCGCAAGATTCGCTGTAAAGAAAGGAGGGAACGGTAGGCGGAGGTTGGAAATGAACCTTGGAATTCCAGCATCTGCCACAAATCTTCCTGTTTAAAACGAAGTGTTTGCACAGGAATTCAAAATAACTTTCAAGGAGACGCTTGAATTTCAGCTACATGTGACCGGCCAGCCATGAATAATTAGGGGAGGAGAAGCCGCAGAGCACAAGCTGGGAGAAGTCCTTTGATGTGGTGGCGGCCGTGAAAAAAATGCAATTAGGAGGGAGGGAGGGAGGCTGATGCGCGTGCTTGTTTGGTCACGTGATTCACGTGAACTCAAAGAAAACCGCACGAACAAAACCCTTGGTTTCACGAGTATTTTGAGCACTTGAATTCTCGCTGCGCTCAATGCGCATGCGCATTGATAGGTCACGAGACCTAAAAACTAAAAAAACTTACATAAATAGTCAAAAAAGGCATACGGTTAAAAAATTCATACCATCCTGTAAATACGACTATTTAAATCCTTCCTTATTACTAGGCATGGGCGGAAAATCCGTTCCGCTCGCGGATTTTGCGGATTTTCGGGAAATCCGCAATCCGCGAGATTTGCGAATCTCCCGCAAAATCCGCAAATCCGCGAGCAGCGGATTTTGCTCGCACTGCTCGCACTGTTCGCGTGAGTTCGCGCCCCGCGAATAAGTGCAAAATTGCAGAAATACGATCTTAGCAAAACTGAAAGTAACTACTTACCAGGTTCAAAAGTTCAGGCTCATCATTAGTAGCCATTTCCTGTAGTGCTTCCTGAGGGGCCCCTCCAGAGTTCAGTTGCCAGTTGAAACTATTATGTGACC
This sequence comes from Lissotriton vulgaris, assembly GCF_964263255.1. NCBI lineage: Eukaryota > Metazoa > Chordata > Amphibia > Caudata > Salamandridae > Lissotriton > Lissotriton vulgaris. Next base: position 275,602 of record NW_028248512.1, on the reverse strand, counting down.
CTGCTCTGAACCTCAGAATAGTTACACATATGCCACAAAGGTCCTGAATTACAGCTAAGGGAGACAAGCAGGAGCCAGGCTGGAAGTTAAAATCCATTAATCAGCCCCTAGTTCATTATTGTCAGTTGGGGCAGGGCAGGTGTTGTAACTAATTTTGCAACAATGAAAGCACTTAGCAAGTGCAAAAGATCACTAATCAGGGCGCACTAAGGAAGCAGGTGCCAGCTAAAAAAATATTCTGTGACACATTAATCAGCCCCAAATTAATTCAGGTCACTTGAGGCAGGGAAGGTGTGCTTTGCTTTGCCGAAAATAATGTACACTGGACAACCAGAGGGTGTGGTGATGAAACAGAGGGTGGCATGGGTGGGCCAGAGGGTGGCATGAGTAGTCAGAGAGTGGCAGTGGTGACAGAGAGTGGCAGTGATGAAGAAGAGTGTCCCAAACAGGCTGGACACGTAGAAACAACAAGTTCGCAAAACTTGCGACCCGACAGGTAAGTTCGCAAATTGCAAAATTGTAAAAACCCTCGCGAACTGGCAGAAACACGGGCGAACACACAAAAAAAAAATCCGCAAATTCGCGGGAATTCGCGGATTTTGCGGATTGCGAATCCGCAAATCCGCAAAATTCGGGAACGCGAGATCCGCAAAATTCGCTCATGCTTACTTATTACACAATACCATGGCTAATATGGTTTCTAAACACAATTGCAGCAACAATTTACAATCTTCATCACTTTATTCCATTAACCATCTCAAGACTATTCTGAGACCTCATTGCATTTATTTCCTTACAGGGTCAAACTTATCTTTTTCCACGAGAAACTTATTGACAATACGAATCTGCTGACCCCAAACACTATCACCAGCCTAGTGTCAGTCGTGAGTATCCTTACTGCTTCCTTATAAGAACGTACTCCCAAAATCCGACAAACTGGTAAAATCCACTTTTTCCTTGCTAGCCCATAGAAGGGACAAAAAAACAGGATATGTGCAACATCTTCTTTTGAGTTACTTAATCATAATGTACAGATATCGCATGTTTTTTCCTTACAAGAACGTGTCTACCTGGCCATGGTCTGGTTTGTTTTCAAGTTACCATACCTTAGCTTCATAAAAAGGGTTTTAGCCAGGGGAGGGTAGACCTCATCTAAAAATTGTTCGAAGTAGGGAGTGTCTTTAAATATAAGGAAGTTATTTGATAGGGTACCCCTTGATTAATCATTTGCAATACTGCTATAAATATATGCCCAGAAGACAATTTTTAGTTGTTTTTTCAAGTCTTTAGTCAGTGTTAATGGCTCTTCCCAGAACCGAGACAGACCAATTTCGTTTAGCCACATGCACACGTGCCTTAGCCAAACATTCGAGATGTTATGATCTATTCTCATTCCTTCCTGAAGACCTCTTTTATAGTCATCTAGCTCCAGTGTACACCAGAGTCTTACCCAAAATAATAACGGGCGAAGGATAGCATGATGGTCAGTGCGCTTCACATCTATATCTAGCATTACAGGTGTTAGCGGGGTGTTTGTTGGTAGTCTCAATATGGCCCTGAAAAACTTATTTTCACTTGTTGCAAAGGCACTCTTGCACATGGGCCCCCATATTTCAGCCCCGTAAAGTGCCGCTGACTGCGCCTTAGCCTTGAAGACTGCTAGTGCAGGCGAAAGCGCTTTACTAGTACTCGCTCCATGTTTTTTTTACAAAAGGCAATATATTCTGCTTTAGAATCATTCTGCTTTTGTCTACTTGAGTTTTCCATGTTAGTTTAGCATCAAGTGCAACACCCAGTTATGTAAAGTTCTGTACCGCTTCGAATTTTTTATTGTTTAGCATTAGGTTCCCCCTAAATGTTTTATGCGGATTGATGGCCATGTACTTGGTCTTATTTAAATTAATTTCAAGGCCATTCTTGTTACAATATTGCTGGAATGTGTTCAGAAGGGCTTGCAGTCAGCTAGAAGTTTGGGGAATTAAAATCGTGTCATCTGCCAATAAGTAGCTAGTTCAGTACTTTCCAGCAAGAAACACTCCGGGACAGCAAGCAGGTAGAGTGTTCTGACCAACCATCCAGACCCAAGGGGGTGGCCTTGCCCCACCACTTCCTGGTGCTGACGAGCTCAAGTATCATATTTGTTTGAGGCAGGGGAGATCTCTTTGAAGTGTTCCCCAGTATCATTTGAAAATCCCCAGCCGACCTATAAAGCAGGATGTGAAATTCCAGCAGAATTTGACACTGAAATTCCAAAAGAATCCTCACAGCACACTCTGCATATTCTGTCAGGTTCAGAATCTCTCAGGGTAACGAAGCAGAGCAGCATAAGGCCTACTCAGGGGAGGTGGGTTGGGCTACTAATCACCATTCACTGGCAAGCAGTATTAACACTCAATACATGATTGTCCAGCGAGTGCTCTGTATTTAGAAAAGGTAAGTTACATTTATTACAGACACACACACTTATTAATGCTATGTTCTACTTTTTGCAACATTACATTTGACTCCTAAAGGGTCATTACTCCCAAAATCACAGTACACTCCACCCTGCACAATATAGGACACGACCAGATGGGAAGTTAGAAAGGTAAAGGTGCCTTCAAGGGAGTTTGTTTAGAGAACAATAGATAATTCAAGCTGATTTTGGAGGATAAATTATTAATCCTTACAAGAAATCAATTTAACAAAATAATTATTTGATTGAGTAAAGAGCCTCTATTAGGTCAAAACATATAAACAACATATAAACAACAAACACAAAGGTGTATTAGAAAAATAGAATTTTATCAAGAGATCAATGAGGTAAATAATTTCATATACAGATAAGTGAAAATACAAAAATGGTTAGGACTGTAGGTACACAAAAAAGTAAATTAATAAGTGACTCAACAGAACCTAAAAACACCTATCCCAAATCAGAATGAATAAAACAAGACAGGGATAAGATGAAGGTCGACGTTTCGGTCTCCTAAATAGCGTTTCAGAAACCATCTTCAGGACTGATGTCAATTATGATCTGTATAGAAGCAAATGTAATCTGAAACATAAATATTTACAGTTACAAATCTAAAATGTTCATTACACCTTTGTGACAAAACAAAACAACAAGAGAACATTAATTAAACAAGCAGAAACACAGTGATACATACAAGAATAACCCTAGTGAGAATATCATAATTCAAACATCAAAACTTATTTAAGCAATCTGTTCATTATAGAAACACGTATACATTTCATGATACCAACAAGTGTATCTATAATTCAAAAGGAGGTAGCATCAAAAATTATTTGCTAACTAAAGATCAATATTGGAGATACATATTTCAATTCAAGAAATATATTCAAAACAAGTCGTTGAATGTAGTACATCTTTTTTCAAGGTACGTTTGGTACTGTGTCACAGCCTGTATTCGTAAAGATACATTTCACATAGCTATGTTATAAAGACCTACTCAGTCGAATTCATACATGGGCACCCATTTATATGTACTAAAAGTATAAAACAATAGTTGTTTCTATTCCATATATTAGGAGCCTTATCAGCAAACAGTCAGATTTAGGATTGGATTTGGGTTAAAAGCACTTAAATCTTCATGCGGATGCTATACGAATCCAAGCTCCATACCTATCACTCAGAAATGAAACGGATTATTTCAAATACGAGTGGTGTATTCTTCATAAATCGCCGCGTTGCACCTCGATCAACTTCGTGACATTAGGTAAGCAATACACTAGTGCCCCTGGGCAACTTTACAGCTTTGACAAATCTCTTGTCTTTCTGTTTCTTTTAGAGAATTTACCCCTGCCTAATTGAAGTTTTTTTCGAGTCTAACTGACTTTGCGGTCAAACTAGGTATCTATTCTTACCTTTGTCACCACACATCTTACAATCTTTGTACAAACAATATATAATTGGCTCAAATTATTTATACAGATTCATCTTTATGTCCTTATAAAATCCCACGATTTATGAAGAATACACCACTCGTATTTGAAATAATCCGTTTCATTTCTGAGTGATAGGTATGTAGCAACCTCTTTTTCACCTGCTCTTTTAAACTGACTGCTAGATTCATATATTGATATTGTCTAAACCCGGTTCTTAACTTGTAGCCTACCGGTTTGTGGCATGAAATCTACAACCTGCCTTAATTAACTTACACAGGAGTGGGCCGGACATACAATTAGGTAAAAATATTTTATGTTTCACCGATTGTTTATACACTTGTTTGTCCGTACACTGAGTAATTCCGGTACCCATATTTAGGAGCAGCGCCAGTACCCTATCATACATGATACTGTGATCGAGATACAACTTCCCTAGACCTGCAGCATTACAATCGAGGTAATATTGTTACCTATTAATGATACATAAGAATAATTTTGGGTTCGTATAGCATCCGCATGAAGTTTTAAGTGCTTTTAACCCAAATCCAATCCTAAATCTGACTGTTTGCTGATAAGGCTCCTAATATATGGAATAGAAACAACTGTTGTTTTATACTTTTTGTACATATAAATGGGTGCCCATTTATGAATTCGACTGAGTAGGACTTTATAACATAGCTATGTGAAATGTATCTTTAAGAATTCAGGATATGACACAGTACTAAACGTACCTTGAAAAAAGATGTACTACATTCAACGACTTGTTTTGAATATATTTCTTGGATTGAAACATGTATCTCCAATATTGATCTTTATTTTTTTATTCTACCTCCTTTTGAATTATAGATACACTTGTTGCTATCATGAAATGTATACGTGTTTCTATAATGAACAGATTGCTTAAATAAGTTTTAATGTTTGAAATATGATATTCTCACTATGGTTATTCTTGTATGTATCACTATGTTTCTGTTTGTTTAATTAATGTTCTCTTGTTGTTTTGTTTTATCACAAAGGTGTAATGAACTTTTGAATACATTGTAGATTTGTAACTGTAAATATTTATGTTTCAGATTACATTTGCTTCTATACAGATCATAATTGACATCAGTCCTGAAGATGGTTTCTGAAATTGCTATTTAGGAGACAGAAACGTCGACCTTCATCTTATCCCTGTCTTGTTTTATTCATTCTGATTTTGGGATAGGTGTTTTTAGGTTCTGTTGAGTCACTTATTAATTTACTTTTTTGTGTACCTACAGTCCTAACCATGTTTGTATTTTCACTTATCTGTATATGAAATTATTTACCTCATTGATCTCTTGATAAAATTCTATTTTTCTAGAACACCTTTGTGTTTGTTGTTTATATGTTGTTTATATGTTTTGACCTAATAGAGGCTCTTTACTCAATCAAATAATTATTTTGTTAAATTGATTGCTTGTAAGGATTATTAATTTATCCTCCAAAATCAGCTTGAATTATCAATTGTTCTCTAAACAAACTCCCTTGAAGGCACCTTTACCTTTTTATCTAATCATCCAAGCCCTCAATGGTATTTTGGGTTGCTCACTTTTTGTTGATCAGATGGGAAGTTGGCACTTTAAATAAGGGTAATGTTAAAACATTTAAAGAGTTCAGTACCCATAATCCATCTGCAATCATTGTAAATAATAATAGAATTGCAACCATGTGGACTCATTATAATTAATAAAACATTGCAGCCTTCAAAGATAATAATTGCTGTCTGCAGTACAACACCTTTAAATAAAGCATTGTACAAACATTAACCATGTGACTGTCTTAAACAAACGTAGACCACACAGAATGCAGCCATAGTACCTGCCCTTAAATGGTACTGCGATGCCAGTTGTAGAGCAATCGCTCCCTTCAATGAAATGCTTAAAACTGAATGTAACTCCTAGGGTGGTCATGATTCCTCTTACTCTGCAGATCTAAATTCAGCACCACATTTAAACTTCCTTTAGGGGGAGATCCTGCACTCTTGCAGCACTCCATGCTCTCTTTTTTTTCTCCATTGCTGGTGGCCTTGCCATCCTGGGGCCAGCACATTTATGAAACCAACTTGGGCTTGGTCGTGCCCCACTGGGAATTAATGGGTGCTCCCTCCCGGGAATGAGAATCTTAAACAGGTGGCTTCGGCTGCATTTCTTTGACTGCTGCACAGCCCTGCACCTCACAGCCTTTTTGTTTTCCTTTTGTTTTTGTTGGGGATGCCCGGTCCCACTGGTCACCCCGCAAGGCTCCCTTGGTTGGGGGCAATACAGGGAGTTCAGCCTGGCCGGCATTACCCTTCACTAGGCACAGACCTGGCAGTGCTCTGCTCCACTGCCTGCTCCTGTGACCAAGGAGTCTTCCCTTGCGGTGGCTTCCCCGCTCCCACAAGACATGGCACGGGAGTGAGGACGTCTAGGACTTCCCCCAACTTTTCCTTAGGGACTGGAAGGGGACCAGCTTCCATGGTCCTGGAGGAAGACCCACTGGTCAATGGGGTAAATTGTGGACAGAGTACCTTGTGCAAAAGGGCTTCAGGGGGTTCCTCTTTTCAGTTGTCCATGGCTGCCACCATCCAGTCCTAGTGTCCAGCTACAACACAAGCATTTGTAAAGCAAATTGGTCTTGCATTTGTGAGAGTTAGAGGTATTGACGGTGTAAATGAGAATGAGAATGTCTTTTACCCATGTTTTTTGGATTGGAGTGGATGTATGCGGTGTGGAGTGGAATTATGTGGCTTAGAATTGCTTGTTGTGGAATTGGGTATTATGGAAATGTGTCGAGTGGATTTGTGTAGTGGAATTATGTGGTATGGTGTGTATTTGAAATATGTGGTTAGTAATTATGTAGTATTGAGTGTACTGGAATTGTGTGGAGTGGGATTGTGTCTAAGAGTGTAATTATGTGGAATGCGATTTCGTGTGGTGGAGTGGCGGTATGTTGTGAAGTTTAACTATGTGGTGTGCTGTTGAATTATGTGGCATGTTGATGCTTCGCTAATACCTTTGAAACTAGCCCTGTGAAAGTAATTAAAAGGATGCAGGCCATGAGTTTTGCAAAACTGTAGCCATCACATAAGAGGAAAAGGCCAAATGAATTACCCTGTCTGAACGAAAACCAAAGTGCTTGAAATACGACCATTGTGAAGCAAATTATTGTTCAAACAATAACACTATTTAATCAAAAAAACTTTCTTTTCCAACATAAAAACATTTACCAAGTAAACATATTTGTTTTTGAATTGTTTAGATCAGGAACGTCATGCATTTCTAACAATGATTGTAAAGAAGCTGAGAATGAATGGGCCCAAAAGGTCTTTCGCAAATTAGTGTAACTGTAACAGCATGTGGTTAAAAGTACTGTAACTTGCATATGTGGATGCTGACTCCAAAGTGTCTGAAGATGGAAGCGCAGATAATGAAAAAAGACCTTCTGACAAGACAGACAAATGTTTTGAGTGCAGGCACGTTTTTCACAACAAAATTAATTTTAGCATACGCTGTATGCTGCTTTTCTCACAACAAAAGAAATATTAGCATATGTCTGTATGCTGCCTCTCAGGCTTCCTAAAGGACCACCACCAATTGCATGAGTGTGCTGGCCAAAAACATTGACGATTGCTCCACGAAGAGGGAAAGTCTAAACTAAAAACTGAGTAGGCAATGCAAATGCCGCCTTCTAAATACTTTTGCAGCATTTTTTAAATGTGCAAATAGCACAATATAAGCGCGTTGGTTTTTAGGTCTCGCCTTCGCAGTGCGCATGCGATGCCTAGGAGGGGACCTTTAGCTATCACTCAGGACTTTTGCCTAAATGCGTGCATGTTTTTCATTGGTTTCCTTTGCGACTAGTGCACATTTGGCGTTTCCCTTGCAAGAGCGAGCCGCGGCGCCATCTTTTAGCAATTATCGTGCTTGCTGTTATTCGCTCCCGTAAGGTAAACGCTGTAGATGGACTGAGCCTGGAGGCTGCTCCTTTGAAGATGGCTCTTATTTGCTTCTCTCTCGTGCGCACGCCCCGCCCCTCGCTGTTTTTCTATTTCCCTCACTCGCTTGCTCCCTCTCTTTGCCCCCTCTCTACATTAACCATCTCTCTCCATTGTTTGTATTTTACTCTCTATCCGCCTGTATGTTTAATTTCTCTCTGAAGTAGCGACATTACAACAGGAAGTTTGCATGACAAACTGAGAAGCAGAAACTGGGCATATGCCACCCTTCAAACACGCACATGCCAGCCAGACTTCTAGCATAAACAGAATAAACATGACCCAACTTAGTACTCTCGCCCCATTGTTTAAAAATCTGGTTGCCTCCGTTACGTCAATAAGTGGCGGCAAGTCGAGTCAATAAGAAACCTAATTTACACTGATTGATAGGCTAAGAGGCGAAAGTAGGAGGACCCTAGCCATTGTATTTGTAGATGAAGTCTGCGATTGGTTAAAACTGATCTGCCCTGGAAAAGGTTTTTCCTTGCTGCTTTTGCATGAACGTCATCATGACTCGGAAGTGCCAGGATCGGAGACGGTGCGGTACCCGGCACTCCCGGCAGTAAGGTACGTTTTATTTGTATTTTTTTATTCACCAACAGCGACCCCCCTCCCTCCCTACCTCTAGCATGCCGGACGCACCTGCGAGGATGTGCATTGTAAGTGAACCTTCTTATTTTTTTTGGGTGCAAATTGTTTGTTTGCCCCCCTGCTATTCAAAAAGTCACCAATCTCCACATGGGCCGCCTGGTGTAAATCTGTCCCTTCGCAGCGCTGCAAGCAAGGCCTTTAATTGAATCACTGCTGTAACTGTTGAGTGGTGTCGTTCATGCACAAATCTGGTGACATCAGTTATGTGGCTGTGCTCATATATATTGTTAATTGTTTAGGTTTTAAATGCTCACGAAGTACTGACTATTGCGAGAGTGAGTATTGTTGTTGCGCGCTTGCGCATTTGTCAAAGAAAGCTATTGCATTCTTAACCGCTGGCTACAGTATCTATGGGGGTGTTTATGTTTGAGGGTTTTAGCGGGGTTGAAATGTGGTGGAGGGGTTTAAGGGAGGTGGCCTGGTAACGTGGGGCGACTTGGGGGCTGACATGTAACGCTTCAGTTGGATAACAATAAATACGGTACCTTTGCCTACTACTCAGTCTGGTGTTTTCCTTTGGAGAGCAACATGTGCTGTTGGACACACTTTAAAATAAAAATGTTTATAAGTTGAGTTATTAACCTGGTGCCGTCCACGTTGGCAGTACTACACGTAAGCTCACTTGTCACTGCATGGATTATTGTTCGGATAAGATGTGGAAACAAACACGTAGGGTACTGTTAGAGTACATTACCCCCACGTCCCTCCTGTCATCGTCCCATTCGTAAACATAGTGTAGATCACTATCTCCGTGACCGAAAAAAAGAACAGGAGCATGCTGGGATACCTAACCCGCTCCCTCCCGCTGAAGGTACATAAGCGGTACCAACCCAGCATGCAGCCTGTTCTTTTTTTCTGTCTTCCAACAGAATGGGACGTGTTTGCTGCTTACCTGTTTTTTCCGTGGTTGTTTAGTCGGGGCTCTGTCCTCCTCATCCTGTTCCACTTCTTCTGGCCTGCCAGACTTGCTGGGAGTTGCGTTGATGGGCGCCCGGCCCTTTGCGGCTGGGGCGCCGCTCCTCCGGATTCCTTCCGGGTTACAGCGCGTGTCTTCTTATGGCTTTGTCGGTTTGGAAGACGCGCAGATGAGGCTGTTTTTGGGGGCCCAGGGGCTAAGCTGGGCGGTGCTTCTGGTACCCCTACCTGGCTTGATGAGTGCTGCTGGCCTTATTTCCTCTCTGTCGCCCTGCTGTTCATTGTGTCAATGCAGGAGCGGGCCTTGTAGAGGGTCGGTGTTGGACCGGTGGCTGAAGTCCTCTTCACCACCAGGCGCTGGTGTCCTGGAAGGCACCTGGGCTGGCTCTTGGGGGCAGGACGCTTGGAATCCTTCCTACCGCTGTGGTGAGTACCGCATAGCGGTTCTGCTTTTCTTCCCAGTTGCCTCGCACTTACATGTTCCTCTGGCCTTATGTTTTGTGCTTTGCCTGGATGGGTCTGGCTGTGCGCAGTGGGGCTGCCTCGGCGGTCTGACTGGGAGTCCTGCTCGGCAGCTTCGGGGGCTTTTCTCTGGCTTGTGGCGCTCCCTGTCCCTGCGCTGGGTTGGGGCTTTGCTTGGCTTTTTGCACTATATCTCTTCCTTTCTTCCCAGTGCTGTGCTAATCTTCCTCCACCGGTTTTGGGTTCCCAAGCCTCCTGGCATTTCGCGCTTGCTCTTCGCTTGTTGCTGGATGGCATCTGGGTGAGGGCGTTGCGGGACGGTCTATACTTGGTGGTGTTGGCCTGTCGCCCTGGTGCATTGCACATTGAAGGTTTCTTCTTCCCTATGCTGTGCTCTTCTGCTGTGCTGGCCTGCAGCCTTGACTCCCTGTACTCCAGTGCTTCGGATGTGCTGGGGCTGGTGGGTGCTGTGGGCTTATGCCAGTTCCCGTGTGCCTGCGTCTGCTCTCGTGGGCTGTTCATTTTTTGGCGGGGTTTCGGCCTGGTTCGATCCTCTGGCCTCTGGGCTTCCTGCCTTCCTGCTCTGCGTGCTTCTGTTCCCCCTGGACGACATAGGTGCCTGGTGGGGTGTCCACCTTCGTTGCCTGTTTCCTGGCTTCTTCCGCCTCCTTCCTGTCCTCCCTGTTGGTTCCTGCCTGTTCTTGTGGTTTCAGGCCTGGTGCGTTCGGGTCTGGGTGCCTGCCTGTGGCTCCTGGTGCTGGGTGCACCTTGCATCCTTCCGGGGGTATTGGCCTGGCCCGTGCTCGGGGTGCCTTGTTTCTTCTTGCCCCCCAGTGCATGGCCGGTGCTCTGGTTTTTCTTGTGTGGGGTTTCCTGGCATATGGCCTTTTCCTCCCTGCTGCCGCCTGGTAGTGCCTGGGTGTGACGGCTAGGCCCTCCGGTGCCCTTGCTTTCGCTCCTCTCCTCCTGCCTGGGCTGGTGTTTTTTTTTTTTCCCCCGGCGGGTTTCCTGTGTGTGGGGTTCTTGCTGGTTGCGGGTCGTGGAGGTGGGCGTGCTGCCCCCTGTTCCACCCTGTGTTCGCGTGTGGCTCATCTGCTCTTGAGCTTGGCCCCTGCTTGGGTTTGGCTGGGTCACTTTGTGCATCCTGCTTCGGGGTCCTTGGTGCTTCTGGACTCCCTGTTTCTTGGGTTCCGTTGTTTTATTCCGGGGCAGGGGGGCTGTTCTGGCCTCCTGTGCAGCCTGCTTTCGGCCTGTGGTGTCTCTGGCCGTTGCTCTTGTTGTCTCTGCGGGGTTTGTTCTTCCCCTTTTGGGTCTGTTCCCGTGCCCCTGTATGGTTGTGCGACTTTTGGTCTCTCCTGGCTCCTCTCCAGTGGTATGGGGTTGCCTAGGGGGTTCTGGGGTTCCATGGGGACTCAGCTCTGCCTCTGTTGGGTTTGTTCCCTTGCGGTCCCTGTTCTTGGCCTCCCTTTGTATGGTACCTGCCTGGGTCCTTCCCTGGCCACTCGTTCTCTGGTGCCTTTGGGCCTCTTTTTGCGGCCTCTTGGTGTCCAGTAGTTCTGTCCCGGTTGGTCTGGGTATTGCGTTGGGATTGTGTCCTTTCCTGTGCCGCTCCTTTGCGCCTGGCTGGTACGCTGAGCCCTTTGTGTTGGTTGACGGTTGTGGCTTGCCGGTCTCCCTCTCCGTCTTCCTGCTGCTTCTCCTCTCTTGTTGGCATGGCTATGGCGGGCTTTTGTGCCATTCCCTGGGCCCCTTCTTGATTGAAGGTTTTTGGAGTTGGGTCAGTTGGCCCTCTGCCTCTCCTTTCGGGTTCTGCCGGCGCCGCATTGGGGTCCTCCTGGTTGGCTGGCCTGTCGGTTGTCCGGTTGGCTTCTTGGGTCTTTCTGGGCGTTCTGCGTTGTTGGGCTCTTGGCCTCCTTGTTGGCCCTTCATGTTTTGCCCTTCTTGGGGTTCGCCTTGGGTGGTTGCTTGGGGACTTCATGGCCTGCGGATTGGCTCTTGGTTGATGGCGGTTCCTCCTTCTCGTTTCTGGGGTCGGTTTCCCCGGTTCCGTGTTCGGCCCTTGGTTTTTCTCTCTTGGCTGTGCCTTGGCCGTTTGTGGAGTCTGCTTTGGGTGACGTTTTTGCTCTCCCTGGCCTGGATTGGGTGGGTTCCTGGGTTCATGTCCCTGTGTCTCATGCTTTTGGTTGCCTCGGGCCTGGCTGCTGGCTGGTTCCTGTGCCCTGGGTTTTCTTCTCCCTGTGTGGCGACCTTGGCTGCGGCCGTCCTGTGTCTCTGCTGGGGTTGGCTGCTTGTCTTTCCTGCCTTTGGCCTGGGCCTTCTGTGGGTTTTCTGTGCCTCCGGTTCCCTTTTGCCGCGGTTGTCGTCTGTTGCTTGGGGCCTTGCCTGGGTTCCTTGGCCCTTTTCTTCTTGGTTGTTGCTCTGGGTCAGTGCCTGTTTTCCTGTCTGGTTCCTCCCTCTTCGGTCTTGGTGGCTCTGCTGGTGGCTTCCCTGGTGTGTTGGGGTTGGCCCTGTGGTTGGTCAGGTTTGTTGTTCTCTTGCTTTGGCGTGCCTCTTCGGTCTCATCTTCCTTCCCCTCATCTTTTGGCGTGGTCATTTGTTGGTTGCCCTGGCTGTGGGTCGCTTTCTTACCTGCTTTGGGGGAATGGGTTTGCTCTCAGTCTTGCCCCTGCTGGTTCCTTTCTGGGAATTGGAGGTGTCCTCTTGTGGAGCCTGCTCTCGTGCGCTCTCGGGCGTTGGACCAGGGTGGCCTGTTTTGTCCCTGGTGGGGTGGCTGCTTGGCGGTTCCTGGGGCTGTGGGTTTCTCCCTTGGTGGTTTCTTTTCTCTCTGGTCTTTTCTCCTTCCTGGCTGCGTTGCTCTGTTGGGGCGCTTCTGCTTGAGCGCGGCTCCCTTCCCCCGGTAGTTTGGGGGGGTTCTTTCTGCCCCACTGGGTGCTCAGTTGGGGCTTGGCTCTGGGTGCATGGCCTTCTTCAGGCTTGCCTTGAGGGTTCTTGTGCTTGTTTGTGGTCCTTTCTGGGTCGTCCCCCGCTTGTTTTGGGGTCTTGGCTCTGTGGGCTTGATTAGGGGCATGGCTGGTTGTGCTCCTGCCTGAGTTTTCTTGTGGGCTCCCTTCTTTTTCGGTTGGGTGCCATTTTGTTTCTGCATCTGGTGCCCTTGGCTTTGGTGGGTGTCCGGAAGGCAGGGTTGTTTGCTTTGGTATTCTCCACTATGTTCAGGAATGGGACAAGGACAGGAGGGACCTGCGGTAATGTCCTATTACTTACCGGTAATCTTCATTACTCCTGGTCCTGTTGTCCTCGTCCCATTCCTAACACCCCTCCCTCCCTCCCTGGCGGCCGGCCTTCTGGTTGTTGGCTTGCTATTTTCAGGCTGCATGCTGGGTTGGTACCACTTATGTACTCCTAGTGGGAGGGAGTGGGTTAGGTATCCCAGCATGCTCCTGTTCGTTTATTCTGTCACGGAGATAGTGATCTCCACTATGTTTAGGAATGGGACGAGGACAATGGGACCAGGAGTAATGAAGATTACTGGTAAGTAATAGGACATTAACGCTGCTAAACTTGCTGCCTCCAAAGCGAGTCGCTCTCGGCATTAGCGGCACACAATTTAATGCTGAGCGCCCTGGTGTTGTGACAGGAGCATGCTGGTAGACACATAGCAGAATCGCTGATTCTTTTGTGTATTTAAGTTAGATGTGGTTACCGCAGTTGGCATTGACAGCAGCCGCCACTGCACATGAACTGGCACTCATGCTGTTCTGTTTGTGGTTCACGCGGTCACCAGTGGAGAAGGGGACCCTTAGACAGAAAAGCACTGGAGAGATGGGTCAGCAAACAAAATTGGCTAGCGGAATGGTTTGGCCAGTCTTGACGCGCATATCCAGCTGAAAGAGGGGTCACACCAACGGCCAACAGCAGCTCGTGAGTTGACATGGTAAAGCGGTCACAATGCTGAATTCAGAATCGGCCATCCTTGAATCATGTTACAGCTTACTCAGGGAAAGGGACACCTGATAGCTGCGTTGTGAACTTTTATGACAGAAATGTTTTGTGAAACAGTTCAATGGTACGTATGATTTTTCAGTAAAAAATATATTTTTGAATTTTGATTTCAGATTTATATATAATCTTTACAAGCGCTCCATTGCTCATTTTGCCATCAGGTATTTTGATAATGACAAGATGGATTTCGCTGTCAGAGAATTTACATTATAAATGGAGTGTGTGCCTGTTGACTGTATTGAGATTCGCGGGTTGTGCTCGTATAATGTGAAGTTATTTGCATTTACATTCTCAGTCTGACATGATATGTTAAATGTGGCAGAGGCAAGCATGCATTCCTGAATTACACAGTGTGTAGTAATTAAATAGCTATCCTTAGCGACACATGACCAAGCATATCTAAACACTTATAGGATACCAAAGGCAAGACCTATTGGCTATGCCAATGCTTGTTTTCTATTTATAAATGTTTTTCTCCTTAAAGAGGATGTGATTGAAAAAACAAAAAAATGAAGGCAACTTGTCCCAAACGCCCTGGGATACTGAAAGTAAATAAACGTATCCTCTTTTGCAAAAGTTGAAATGCCAGCACAGAAGCCCAAAAGTGCTAAGTAAATATAGTGTAGAGTAACCCGATGACACTGCGCAAAGATATACTGTTTGTGTATGATGTGCAAAAAGCACAAGCTGTGTTTTTTATTTTGTATACTTAAATATTTACACCCGCGCTTAAAGAAAATGTGTAGAGTATTTAAACACAGCTAATGTGACGTTTTTCTAAATAGATAAATCCATTGTATTAGCGCAGGTTTTTGTTTTTGTTTTTTTTGTTACCAGAAACAGAACGCAGCCTTTCAGGGGTGAGTGTGGTATGAGGCTGAGGGGCATATTACCAAGCAATAGCGATAATTATCGCTATTGGTTGGTTAGAGACAAAAATTTATCGCCGACCTGCGGCGATTTTTATCGCAGATAAACGTTGGTATTACCAAGGTTTATCTCAAATGTGATAAAAATCGTCCGCAATGCATGAATATCGCTGAAAAGTCAGCGATATTCATGCATTACCGAGCTAATGCTCTTAGCCATGTTATCCACCTCCCATTGGATAACATGGCTAAGAACTGCTCAGGGCAGGTGTTAGCACTTGGAGATATTCGCGCTTAGCGCAAATATCTCCAAAAGTTGGTAATAGGAGATTGCGATGTTAGCAACTGTTTCCAGTCGCTAACATCTTAGCACGCCCACTTTGCATGTCATTAGTGATAAATTTCTCTGACATGCAAAGTGGGGCCCAAGATGGTCGCTATCTCCTACTAGCTGTCGCTAACTGGTGTTAGCTAGCTGATGTTAGCGACAGCTAGGTAATAGGGAGATAATTTTATCTCCGCTTTTTTGGCTTTTAAAGCCAAAAAAGCGGAGATAAACCTCCTTGATAATATGCCCCCTAGTGACTAACAAATATCAGAGGCTACTAATCCTCTTTGGCACCGCCAACACAAGATGCAGGAATAGTGGCTTCTTATGGATGCCCTTTTTTGTGAGTGAACATTCTGTTTGTGTGTAGAATGAACACCGCGCATCCATTTTCACACCACGCTCGGAAGTGGCGAGAAATGTAATCAATGAAATGTTAGGGAATGACAGGAGCAGGCTTGCAGCATCCCACCGGCCCCCTGCTGAGCCTCGGGGCCTGGCCTATTTGGAGAAAAGAAAGTGCTGTGACACGGTAAATACTGTGCTATACAGTGGAAGATGGAAAGGCGAATGTGAAAACTACGGTGGCTGGCATATGCAATGGATAGTTGACAGGTACAGTTGCAGAGACAAATAAAATAACTTGAAGGATAAAAAGGATGCCAGGTACAGAGGTCGGCTATTAAAAGTGGTGTTGGAGACAGGTAAAGTGGAGGCAAGAAATGGTGGGCGGCAGATGCTGTGGGGGGAGGTATATGTGGGGATGACATTTACGAGGAGGTTGTGTAGAGGTGGTGATTTTCATTGGTGAGACAACGAAATAAGATCAGTGTTGCAGTAGGGCGAGGAAAGACATAGGACAGAGACGAGTGCAATGAAGGTGGCAGCAAGATTACAGATTCAAGGGTAAGAGCTACTGTGCTATTGTGCTAGGTAAATAAAGTGGGTATTAAGCCAGAGAGGGCAAGATAGAGGTTGACAGGCACTGAAAGGGTTAAGCTAAAACAGGTGATTTATGGGTGTGAGTTGACAAATCAGAGAATAACAAACAAGGAGGGATAAACATCAGGGGCCTCATTTATGAGGCCTCTTGCGCCATCGTAACTTCACTTTTCATGAAGTTCCGTGGCGCAGAAGCCTGCGTGGTATTTATCAGGCAGCAGTACGCCAGTTTTTGTGGCGTACTGCTGCCTGATAAATATCAGTCCCTTTAACGCAGTGTACTGCGTTAAAGGGGCGTGCAATGGGTGTTGCTGGGGGCGTTCCCAGCAACATCCATGGCCTTTTGACACTGCCCCAGATTTACGAGAAATCGTAACTCTGAAGCAGTGCCAAAAGCTTATGCCTCCCCAGGGGAGGCCTAAGGGAGGCGCAACAGGGAGGAATGTCTTTATTTCTCCTCGTATTTCCTTTTTCTATGTGTGCTGCATTCTACAGCACACATAGAAAGAGGAAAAGCCTCTTGTGATTATTTTTGTACAGAAAGGTTTCCCTTCCTGTACAAAAATAATCTTCCCCGCAACGCAGGCACCCTTGCACCATTGTGCAAGGGTGCCTGCGTTGGCGCAGGCAGCCCATTGTGCGCCGGCGCAGGGGAAAAGGACAGGAATGCGCCGTATCTTATAGATACGGCGCATTTCTGCCCTTTTCTTTTGCCATAGGGAAGCGCAGCAGGAAGGCCTGCTGCGCTTCCCTACGGCAAAAAGTCATAAATGAGGCCCCTGGTGCCAGAAATGTGGAGGAAACATTGGTGATTATGCAGACAGTGCAGTATGTGGGTTGGAGGGTGCAACCTTCAACATGTTCATTTGACGGATTCGTGCGTAATGGCGTGCAGTTCCCGAAATTCGCGGGATATCTGAGGTCTAGCTACCGATAGCATGGATGGTGCCGATCAGAGCTCGCGTCAAAATATCATCTGCAATATGGCAAACAGTGTACAAAACTTCTTCCAGTCAGTTCTCTCCATCTGCAGCCACGAACTCGTATTTTATCTTTTATTTTAAAAAAGTTCAACAAAATTATAATTTACGCGATTCTCCACTTGGTATGTTCAATAAAATATATTTCCTAGCAAGTGATTAAAGTTGTATTTACACCTATATAAGAAGCTGTTGCAGATCATTAAATTGCGATTATTTTCTGTGTATTATGATTGTTTTTTATTTTGTTGTTGGTTTTTTTTATTGGCATTTCAATTACAAGAACGGACGTCCGGCGTCCAAACATGAGGCATTCATGCCCTTTACAACTTTACTGCATTACAAGACTCCATGTCCAACAGATTGCATGCTGGCCTTCTACATTACATCTAAGTACAGTACATCTCGAGAAGTTTACAGTTGCTCATCCAACCCAGTTAAGTAGTCTACTAAATATTGCCAGTAATCTTTTGGTCGTGCTTGTAGCGGCAGTCCTTCCTCATACAGTTTCAAAGTGTCCTTACAATACACCATGTCACGAATCCATTGTTTAACCTGTGGTGCCTTCTTACCTCCCCAACACATCGCCACGTTTCATTTGGCCATAAGGAGGGCTATTACACAGAACTTACGTCTGCTTGCTCTAATGCATGATCGTATAGTGCAGTCAATCCTTGTTTCTACCATCTTGCCCAGTATATCTGTGACCTCCACCCAGAATTGCGCTACCTCCCCACAGTACCATGCCATATGAATACAATCAGCGTTCTAGTTCCACATCTCTGGCATCTAGAGTCTGTGCGCAGACCAAATTTGTGCAGCCTTTGCGGTGAATGATAAGTGTGATGTAGGTATTTAATGTGTATGAGCCGTAAATTGCCATTTGGGGTTAATAATTCAGTGATCGTGCCAGACACACTCCATTCGTCTTCAGTTAGTGGTGTATCTAAGCAAGCGTCCCACTTCTGAATTGCTTTATGTGCTGTCTCACCTATTTCAGCCTGCAGTTATACATATAGCCTGGACACCAGGTGCTTGGGATCTGGTGACTTCAGTAGCATTTGTAGAGTCATTAGTACATCAGGTTCTGCTGGGTAGGTCGGGTAATGTGTTTTGAGTGCTCTCAGTAGCCTATAGTATGTGTATCGAAATAGTGTCGATTGATTTTGGATGTAGTCAAGGTCCTCTAATGTTTTAACCATTCCTTCATGGTATAGGTCCCCTATTGTGTCCATTCCCACCTGTTTAAGGAGCTCCATCCCCACCTTCTCCTGTGTTACCGACAATGCCGGATGATGATGTAATGGAAGCTCTGGCGCGTATATTGGCTGCTTCTTCACCTTTTTGGCTATCAGTCGCCATGCTTCAGTTGAGGTGTCTATTGTATTTATATCTTGCTTGTGCAAAGGAGGCCTGTCATGTGTTAGTATGGCATCCAGGGGTGTAGGAAGGGCGTCCCCCTCCTCCACCGCCACGTGTGTAAGAAATGGGACCTTATGATACCAAAAGTGGGCATATTGGACCTGTGCACGCAAGTAGTGCAGCAGAAAGTCCGGTACCTTGAATCCCCCTCTCGCAAACGGTAGAGTCAGTGTGTGCAGATCTATTCTAGTAGTCTTACCAGCCCAAATCAATTTTAGGGTTGCAGATTTTATCGCTGTAAAAACTGGTGCTGGTGGTTTGATCGGGATATTAATATATAAGTAGAGTATCTTTGGTAGCAATACCATCTTTACGATCGCTATTCTATCCGTCTGGACAGTGGTAGCTGGATCCATCTGTCTATTTTTCGTTCTAGCCCTGCAAGCACTCTTCCATAGTTCGTGCGAATTACCACTTCGGGATCTCTATGAAACCACACTCCCAAGCAATGTTCCCTCTAATTCTTTTCCTCTGTGTGCGGCAGTGGAGGGTCTCTGTGCGCTGCAACCATGGCTATGTGCGCCAGGAACCAGACGCGCGTGTGCAGCACCAAATGTCACTCTAAACAATTACTTAAAAAAGTGAAAAGGCCGATCTTAAGACCGGTTTGCAAATTGGATAAACACGCCCTGACATGAATTGATTACACAGGCAAGTACACTTCAGGTGTAGAAAAGCACAAGACTCCAACGGTGGTACAATCATAAGATTTTTACTAAACATTCTTAACTCTAGCACAGGGGCGGCTGGTGACATTTGAAAGTGGTGGGGCGTAAACTAATTTGCATATTGCACCGCAGCGAGCGAGCCCGAACCACCTTGCATCCATCCATACCTCATTCATGCATCCACCCATCCATCCACCCACCCATCCTGCATCCACACATAATTCATTCATGTATCCACCCATCCATCCATCCATCCACCCATCCTGCATCCATCGTTCATTCATGCATCCACCCACCCATCCATCCATCATTCATTCATGCATCCACCCATCCATCCACCCACCCATCCACCAATTCTGCATCCATCCTGCATCCATCATTCATTCATGCATCCACCCACCCATCCATCCTGCATCCATCATTCATTCATGCATCCACCCATCCACCCACCAATTCTGCATCCATCCATCATTCATTCATCCATCCACCCATCCATCCTGCATCCATCATTCATTCATGCATCCACCCAACCATCCATCATTCATGCATCCACCCATCCATCCATCCATCCTGCATCCATCATTCATTCATGCACCCATCCATCCACCCATCCATCCATCCTGTATCCATCATGCATTCATGCATCCATCCATCCACCCATCCATCATCCATTCTGCATCCATCCATCCATCCTGCATCCATCATTCATTCATGCATCCACCCATCCTGCATCCATCATTCATTCATTCATGCATCCACCCATCCACCAATTCTGCATCCATCCATCATTCATTCATCCATCCACCCATCCATCCACCCATCCATCCTGCATCCATCCTGCATCCATCATTCATTCATGCATCCACCCATCCTGCATCCATCCTGCATCCATCATTCATTCATGCATCCACCCATCCATCCATCCATCCATCCTGCATCCATCCTGCATCCATCATTCATTCATGCATCCACCCATCCATCCACCCACCCATCCTGCATCCATCATTCATTCATGCAT
Source organism: Lissotriton vulgaris (assembly GCF_964263255.1). Taxonomy (NCBI): domain Eukaryota; kingdom Metazoa; phylum Chordata; class Amphibia; order Caudata; family Salamandridae; genus Lissotriton; species Lissotriton vulgaris. Next base: position 255,460 of record NW_028248512.1, on the reverse strand, counting down.
CCACCCATCCATCCTGCATCCATCATGCATTCATGCATCCATCCATCCATCTACCCATCCATCATCCATTCTGCATCCATCCATCCATCCACCCATCCTGCATCCATCATTCATTCATGCATCCACCCACCCATCCATCCACCCATCCATCCATCCACACATCCATCCTGCATCCATCATTCATTCATGCACCCATCCACCCATCCATCCTGCATCCATCATGCATTCATGCATCCACCCATCCATCCACCCACCCATCCATCCTGCATCCATCATTCATTCATGCATCCACCCAGCCATCCATCCTGCATCGATCCTGCATCCATCATTCATTCATGCATGCACCCATCCACCCATCATTCATCCTGCATCCATTCATGCATCCACTCATCCACCCACCCATCATCCATCCTGCATCCACCCATCATTCGTGTATTTTTATGACCATATAACTTGCAACCAGCTTGTCAGTGTTCAATACCAGTCTCGAACCTTGTACTCCAGCACCAATGATACATGATTAATATTAATTGTTTTTAAAACATGTATTTATTCGACACCAATTTCACACCTTAGTCGGAACATCATTTGTATTTGTTTTTTAAAATATATATTTATTTAACACAAAAGTAAGTCATGTATACATTTTTATGGCTCGATAAGAGGCTTGAACCTGGTTTCCCAGCACCAAAGTCGGCCGCGCTAACCGTCAGACCACATCCTCTCCCCTGTGGTGTGGCCCTGCAGTTTTGATGAGCACCAGCCATTACTCTTTATTAAACACTGCACAGCATGAGAATCAGACACCCCCTTCTCGCTGCTTCCATAGCCGCAGCATCACCCTCTGCCTCAAAGGTGCTACTAACCTCTGCGCCATGTGTGACCAACATTTCTCACTTAGCCTCACACAAAACAGAAAGCTGGTCTGATTGACTGACAGCGACTTGACTGTAATTTAACACCTGTTGATTTCACGTTGCTGATTTATATTTGTGTTCTTTTAAAAAAATCACATTACTTCATTACTTTACCGCCCGTTCTGAGAAGAGCTCCGGGGTCCGGCTGCTGGTGGGCTTGGCCTTGCCCTCTGCAGCCCCGATTAACGCCTCATTAAATCATGCTGTGCTGTTTAAATGACGCGAAGCAGCACTCAGTCCCCTTTTCGAAGAAAGCCGGTGGATACCTGAGCCTGCACAACACTATGATAATCATGTGCAGGTTCACCCGACCCTCCCTTAACAACCGGGACATAACCCAGGCACTACGCAAAAACCGGGACATTTGCGAAATTTGTAGAAAAGTGTCGGGACACCTCCAAAAATGGGGACCGTCCAGGGAAATCCGGGACGTCTGGTCACCCTACAGTGTTAATTTATGTATTTTTCTGAAGCACCTGTATTGTTCTGATAGTAACGCGAGGCTGCGGGGGAGATGGAGTGCTTTTATTTAAATATGCATGTTAATCGCCGCTCGTGAAGGGGCTGCAATTAACATGGATTCTTAAATAAAAGAACTCCATCTCCCCCGCAGCCTCGCGTTACTCTCAAAACAATACAGGTGTTTCAGGAAAATACATAACACAAAGGGCCACATAGAAACACTTTCCTCCGCCCCTATCGCCGCCGTATCCTACCTTCTGGAACTGCCCGCTTTTCGCGCCGTGTGCCTTTTAAAAGCGGCGGCGGCGAATACACCCGCGGGATGTGCCCTCTGTGCGCGCTCCACTCATGGGACTGCGCGCTCGGGGATAGAGAAGTGCGCGCGCGCGCGGCCGCGCGGCTTCTTGGGAACAGTGCTCCCAAGTATCGCACCGGGTCTGTCTGCCAGTCCAAGGGATATTCCATTTTGAAGGGGAGAGTACTATCAGTAAGCGGTATTACCGTAGAATTAGCCCAGTTAATACTGAGCCCAGAGTGGTATCCAAATTTAACGAACTCCCGTAGTAGTTGATTTAGGTTTTCCTTCGGGTCTCGCACGTATAGTAGCACATCATCCGCATATAGCGAGATATGGAGCGGTCTCTGGGAAATTGGAATGCTGAGTAGTGATGTCCCTGTCTAATCTTGCAGGCTAGAGGCTCTATCTCTATAGCAAACAGTAACGGAGAGAGTGGGCAACCCTGCCTGGTGCCTCTCTCAATAGCAATGGGCTCTGAGACATATTTGTTAACACAGATGCGTGCAATGGGCGCTGTATAGAGTAATTGCACCCATTGAAGGAACATCGGCGGGAATCCCATTCTGCTCAAGATAGTGCGCAGGTAAGTCCAAGCTATGGTGTCAAACGTTTTAGCGGCCTCCAATAGTACCGCCGTTGCGACAAATAATGGGATAATGCAAACAGAGTTCTAGTGTTGTGGGAGGTCGATCTAGTTGGGATGAAGCCCGACTGGTCAGGTAGTAATAATCTGGTCATTAGATGTTGGAGTCTAGTCGCTAGTATTTTAGAGAGTATTTTAGTATCAACGTTGATCAGCGAAAGTGGTCTGTAAGAGTTGCATGAAGTCGGATCTTTGTCTGGTTTCAACAGCGCTAAGATCATGGCCTCTCTAAGGGAAGTGGGCAGTGTCCCTTTCTCATGAGCATCTCCCAGCATAGCCACTATATGCGGCGCCAGTATGTCTACAAAAGTCTTATAAAATTCCCCTGTGTACCCATCCGGTCCGGGCGCCTTGCCGTTTGGCAGTAATTGTATGACCCCCATGACCTCTTCCACTGTCACTGGCAGTGATAGGTACTCTCTCTGTGCATCCGACAGCCAGGCCAATGCCACGTCATCACAATATGTCGCTATTTCGTCTGCTGGAGCAGTTGTGTTCGCAGTGTACAGCTTCCCGAACTCACTTCTAAAGGCCTCCAATATCCCCTGTGCGTCATGCCGTAGCTCTCCACCGGCATCCCTTCCCGCTGCCACCACCTGAGGTGGCCTCTGTGCGCTTATTTTTGCAGCCAGTGCGTCTCCAGGTCTCCCAGCCTCACCAAAATTTCTTGCTACTCGTCTACTGTGCACATAAGTTAGTTCTGCCTCTGCATTTTTTTGGTATGCTGATATTTCAACTCTAATTTTACCCAGTAATTCCGGTTCCTGAGTTCGCACAAATTCCAACTCCAGGTCTCTTATTATAGCCTCACCCTTCGACAGTTGTTGTCTCAAGTCTCGTAGTATTCCTGCATTTGTGCTAATACATATACCCCTAATCGTGGCTTTGAACGACTCCCACAGCAGCCCCGGGTCATCAGTTGTGGGTGCATTAAGTGCAAAATATTCCGCTATGGCCTTCCCTATCGTGTCTTTATATATCGGATCAAGTAATGCTCTCCCATTGAATCTCCAGTTAAACGGAGGTGGCACATAGTGAGGTAAATTTTGCGTCAAGAACACCGGGTTGTGATCTGATTTTGTTCGTGGCAGGTAGTGACATCCACCATCCACTGTAGTACTTCGGGGGATGCAATCCAATAAACTATCCTTGACCAGCTGCTATAAGCCGCTGTAGTGTGTGTTGCCTCTAGCTTGCTTGGGTGTTTCGTTCTCCAGAGGTCTACTAATTGCCTGTCCCCCAATATGTCGTGTATTTTCTTCAACGCTTGCTTGTGTGTCTCTGCCGATGCACCTGACCTGTCAACCTCATCGTTTAATGCCACATTAAAATCACCTCCCCACACCACCGGGGCATCTGGTAGCTCAGTCAGTATTCTCCAGATAGTGTCGTAAAACGTTGGGGCGTCTACACTTGGTGCATATATGTTCAACAGATTGATTCTGTGTCCCCTAAGTGTGCCTGTGACTGCCACAACCTCCCCGCACTGTCAGTGCGTACGTGCTCCATTATGAAGTTCAGCCCTTTTCTGAATAGTATTAGGACCCCTCTCGAATAAGAGGAGTAGGCCGCTCCATAAGTGGCTTCCGCCCATCTGTTACCAATATGTGATGGTGTATGAGGATCTACGTGCGTCTCTTGAAGAAAGGCTATGTCAACGTGTATCCTCGTGAAGTATGCTAATATTTGTCTTATCTTCTTATGGTTTTTTAACCCCCGCACGTTCCAGGTGATCCATTTTAGATCACTCAGCTTCTGAGTCTCACCCATTTTCTTGCTCTAGTTTCCTGTTGTTCTGGTTGTAGTTTCTAGGCTGAGTTATGTAGTGCAACCTCTCTACCAGATGCAATGCACAAACAATTACATGTCTCCCTTGGATTCCGGCCGTGTCTCTCAAATGCAGCATTTCAACTCGAACTTTTCCAACACCTTCCCCCCTCCCCCCACCCACTTTAGCATCCCAAACATGCCAAAGACACTCCCTCACATAAACACTGAAACATAACCAAACCATTGTAGGGGGTCACCCTGTTAGGGGGTCCACTTGGGTCACACTGCTCCATCCAACACAGTGGATGTGGCCAGGGGGTTAAGTGCAATGCTACTACAGTTCCATTTATGTCGAGTACAATTTTTTATAGCATTTACTGCCGCTCACCCCACTATTTTCTCATGTCTCTCTTATGTTTTCACAGGAGTTTTGGAGTATCTAGTCCATTCCCTCCCGCACTGCTACACGGGACCAGCGTAGGCTGCCCAGTTTTAGTCTTACCATCTCTCCACTATGTCCACAATGGCCGCATCTAGTATGCCCGCATCGGAGCCTAGCACAGTCAGACACCATACATTACCATGCTTTACTGAGTCTTCCACATGCCGCCGGACCAGCTGCACAACAGTCTCAGCATAATCCGCCCTCTCCACTCGGCGCAGCGCCTCAGCTGCTACAGTCTCCAGTGCTTCAATTCCTGCTTTTGTGCCCCCCATTGTGTACACTCAGCAGGTCCATGTCCGCACTAGTCCAGCGGGGGCGGCGCACGTGCAAACGAAAGGGCAGTTCACAGTTGCTTCCGTACTCCCTGTTGTAGTATAGTGGTATTGTGGCATCTTTTTCCTCCAATCTGCAGTAATTGCGCTCTCGGTTCGTCCGCCTCTTTAGTTGCAAGTTTGCATGCTTGACTCTGAGTCTTGGTGTTGTTTCTGTCTTCGTTGCTCCCGTCGCCTCTGACCTAACTTTTTCAGGAAATCGTTTGCTTCTTTGGGAGTCTGACAGATAACTGACTTTCCATCTGTGGTGATTTTCAATCTGGCCGGGTATAGCATTGCGTAGTCAATACTCATGTCTCTCAGGTTCTGCTTTACTGTCGCAAATTCTTTACGTGCCATTTGCACGTTGACTGTGAAGTCGGGATAAAATTGCAGCTTGTTTCCTTGATGTTCAATTGTCTGTTTCTCCCGAGCCATCTGTAACACCGCGCCTCTATCTCTGTAATTGAGAAGGCGCGCCACAATAGGGCGTGGAGGTGCTCCCAGTTTAGGTCTCGGCGCTAAGGTTCTGTGTGCTCGTTCCACAATAAGTACCGCCGATAAATGTTCAGTTCCAAATATCGATTTCAGCAAATCCTCCACATAAGTCTCCATTTTCCCCGTGTTGGTTGATTCAGGTACTCCCGCTATGGGGACGTTATTGCGGCGGGATCTCGCTTCCAACTCCTCCGCCTTGTTTTTAATGACTTCCAGCACCTTGTCCATCTTCGCACACTTCTGCGTTGTCGTGCGTGACTCATCTTCTACAGCAGACAGTCGCGTTTCTGCCTCTTCCAGCCTTTTCCCGTGTTTATCGAGCATTGCGGCCATGTTGTCAACTCTCTGCGTGATGGAATCTAGTTTTCCATGTACATCTTGCAGGCTCTTGTGTATAGCTTTTAGCGTTTGCGCCAATCCATGTTGCGTTTCCGCATCATTGTCCATTTCAGTATCTGAGGGCGCGCTAGCTGCCTTCGCATTTTTCCTTGAATCGAATGCTAATTTTGACTGCACCTTCTCCAGCTTCCCCATTGCTGCCCGCCTTGTTGACCTCAGTTCGTGCCAAGTATGCCTCTCCCGTGCTCGTGCGCAGGTAGACTGTGTTTTCAGAGTGTCTCCTCATTGTCTATATAGGTTATGCTTGTTATCTCCAACAGGTAGCCCACTTATTCACCACTTATCTCTCCTCAGCTTGGTGTTCACTCTGACTCCATCTCATGTATACGTTGTCATTGGAGGCGTCTGCGCGTCTCATACGCCTTGCTCTCAGTTTCTCGAATTTCCCATGCGTTACCGATCTCAGTGGCTACAGGGCGCGATCACTCTGCATTTGATGTATCCTCCACTGCGCGCTTCTCACCCCCTGTTCGCACCGCTTTTCGCGCCTTTCCGAGCGCCCGTTTGTCTGACTTTCACTGGGGCACAGTTGTTCTTCCGCAGGTCCTGTAACAGCGCATTAGTAGCCTATTGTCTTCTCACACCGTTATTTTATTTGCAGCACTAACCGTTCAACTGATATTTGCAACAAAGCTCACAATCAGTTTAGGGATCCTCAGCCAATCTCTCCCGTTAGTCTCGCACGGGCGCCGCCATCTTGTTCCCCCGGCGTGCATATTGCCGCTTTTCAGCCTTAGTACACTTTCTCTGTTGCGGATAAGTTTCGGAGTTTGCCCCTTATGTCGTCGAAGTGGTCATAACTTTATTGGCGCTCAGGACCTTATAGCAATCCAATTGTAGATCTTCACCCTCCTCCGCCTCCTCTTTGCGCTCTTGTCCCATTTAGCTATCTTCGCACGCTGTGTCTACCTGGGATGTCTGAGACACCTCGCCGCTCTCACAGTCTCCCCTCCGCCGCTCCGGGCAGCCAGTGCGCCGCTACCTCACCTTTGTGTCTCCTGTTTGGTCTCGGGTCATAATTCGTCTATGGGCCCGCAATCTTAGATTGCGGCGGGCGCTCGCATCTGCAGACTGTAGGGCAGTTTTCCGGTCAGTGGCTGCTCAACTTGTTCATTACACCGGTTCTCAGCATTCTTGGTGCACTCCAATTTCGAATTATGCCATTTTCGACAATAGGAACTCCAGCTTTATGCTATAATCTCCCGTTTAAGGTCCCTGGCCGGCGGAGCTGTTTTAAGAGGCAGCCGTTCCGGATGTGCGCCCTCTAGCGCCCCCTTCTGTGTATTATGATTATTTCTTAAAATGCAACTTTTTGGAGAAGTTGTCATACAAGAACCAACGGTTAAAAAGGTACCTTTTGAACTTTGTTTTTATTCATGGATTCATCGGGCAGCATTGTGGCTTTGATTTATTGTAAAATGTAAATTTATTTCAATGTGCCTGGTAGCAGGCGTCAGCCTTCCAACACTACAAATATCAATGAGCTGAACAAAATATGTCTTTGAGAGCACGTGCGGTTTCAGCAACCCAGATGCAGTTAGTAACGAGAGCCCAAGCACACTTTACAAACAGGCAGCAGTTCAGGATGGGTGCTGCCAACTTGGGTGACCAACCATCCGTAAATTTCACAGACCGCCTTTATTTGGGCCTCATGTCCGTTCACGGACGCCTTTTGTCCATAATTCTGCACATTGCAGCAAGCTGTCCCCCTGCAAGCTGCCTGAGAGCTCTGTAACTTGCACAGCAGTGTCCAGCTCGCGCTCCTGCCGTGATCAATGGCCTGCAACAGCCCCTCCCCAATCTGGCACAGATTGCTATCGGACAATTATCATTCTTTATGTTGGCTTAATTAACTCAAACAGAATGATAATGAGCCTCTCTGTGCAGTCTTTTCACTAGTAAGTTTACTCCACACGATGCCCTGTGTTGACTGCAGCATGCAGCCAGTATTTGGTACTTTATTTTCTCCCCACAACAATCAGACTCTTTTAGAGGAGTCAATCTCTGACTGTGAGCCAGAGAGTGACCTCTCAAAACAATGTTCAATAATCACAGACAGTATTTGCCCTGCTTGACTCTCTTCTGTGAGATAGGACAACCCAGTGCAGTGACCATATAAATAAATTATGATGATATGAAATGCCACAAAAATACCTGCACAGTTGCTCAAAGCTGCATGCAGACCAAACAAGCATTGGCATAGCCAATAGGTCTCGCTTTTGGGACCTTATAAGTTTTTAGTTATACAGCACAATATCCTTGGTGCAACATCAACTGTTGCATAGCCAAACACTTATAAGGTCCCAAAGGCGAGACCTATTGGCTATGCCAATGCTTGTTTTATTAAGCATTTGGGAAATATATTTTATATTAAGTCAAAGGATTTAAGGCTCTCACCCAATATAACGTTTGATTTCAGTACGTATGATTTGAGCTAAAGATACATGTCCAATAAGGCATGCTATGCAGCTCCCAAGGGATCTAAATCAATGTCAAAATAACCCACCACCCATGGAATCCAGCACACCAGTGGGAAACTAGACTGGACAAAGTCTAGGCCAGGTTTTCATATCACAATATCTCTGGAAATGCTTGGCCTAGAAAAATGACAAACAGTTTCTCCTCCAACTGATTAGGAGTCCCTGGCATGGGATCAAAGTCAAGATTTCTCAAGACTTCAAAGGGATGATTGAGCCAGGTACAAGCACTCTACAGGTAATTTGTTTTATTTTTCAACTGTTTTATTCGACTTACTGTGTGTTGTTTTAACACCATCGCTGCTTGAGATATTCTTCTTCTGAGCTGAGGATCAATATAAATGGGTGTGGTCATGACGAGCTCAGCTGGTCATGAGCACACAGGCACTGTGCATCATGACGAGCTGAGCTCGTCATGAGTACGGAAGGGGTTTATAGGTTGCGTTGTGTGTTTCTATAGCACATCCCTCAACGTAGAGGATTCAAAGATGGCAACGCAGTGGTATTAGATGCTAGGCTGGTCACTAATTCAGACGAGCTGTGGGGGTCGCAAGTAACTATGCATGAAAAGCCTCAACAGAGGCCATAGATCAGCTCCGGTGTATATTATATACACACACCCACACACACATACATATATACAGACACCACACACAGTTAATGTGGAATGTGTATCCACTTGGTGAATTACTGCTTGGCTAGGGGTGGGTAGAATATTCAAATTTCAAACTGAAGGGAAAGAAATCTGTATTAATATTTTTGTATAGGACATCATTCTCTTGTCTGAAAATGAGAACCATTTGCCACTTTAGAGTCGCAAACAACAAAACAACCACTTTTGCTCCCTGAGGCTTTGCCCACACCAAGAGATTCATTTTATCTTCACTAGAGCACGGATCCAATCTGTAAATTTATGAACTAGTTTGTTTCTTGAAGATTTGCACTTTAGTCTTCGCTTGAACTGCAGAACGTCTCTTTTTAGGACTCTAAAACTACAGACTAACGTGGTCTCTAAACAGGAAAGAGAAACAGTCAGAGGCTTCCTAAAAACGTTATGGTAAGGAGCATCCTAAAGAAGAGACAATAAAGTACCCATTCCTCCAATCTAAACTCGGATTCACATAAAACTCTGAAAAAGTGATTCCAGTAATAAAGGGATTTTGCTAATTAACAAAAAAACGTCCTTGACACAGTAAGTGGGCCATAAGGTAAGGGCTGCCCAGATAAAGGGTGGAACCACAGGTCCCTACTCTGCTCTAGTGCTTTGACCTCCAGAGGGCTTTTAGTGCAGCATTGAAAAATGCAAGCAGTGGGACCATCTCCTGAGAAGAAATGCATAGATTAAAAAAAACACTCCACTTCATCAAATGTTAAAGACCAATCCTGTACATACCCCAGCAACCTACCGGCCATAGGCACGGTTCTCTTTGAAGGGCTACCAGGGAAAGCTGAAATCCTAGGTAATGTGGCGTCCTCCATTGGAGGGCACTTCCTGGTGCTTCACTCCACGATAAGCAGTCCACTTCTTTCTGCACTCTTACTTTTCACTTTTTATCCCAATAGGATTGTAGAAGAATTTTTCAATTCCGGCAGCCAATTCATTTATTCAAATTGCTTTAACTGCATAAATGTCTTCAAGAGAATCCTTGCACATGACCAAGTCCCATGAAAGCTAGAGCATTGGTGAAAAATAAATTACCATCAAACATAGTAGAGAATAACCAGACCCAGTCCCTGCACATTGACCCTGCACACATAGGGCCCTCACTATCAGATATCTTACTTTGACAGTGATAGAGCGAGGTGGAGAAACAAAATTTGGTACACCCTTCATAAAGTCATTTCCTCATAACTGTAACCTTTATTAATTGTGTGGTGTGGAAAAAATTAAATCAACATAGTATAGAATACACACACAAATACACGTGGGAATATTAATCTGCTTGCATGGAAAACTATAACTGATTAATCTAGTAATGTTGTCATATTGTTTACTAATGCAAAGCTTTAACTTAATCAAAAGTGGCATAAATGTGCTTTCTGTTCATGTGTTTTGTGGCAAAGACATGGAGATAATATAACACATATATGTTGCTTATTTGCTAGGTAACAACTAACAGGGAAACCCTTAGTATGGGGAGAGGTAAACATAAGGGCTATATTTCATTAATTAACATTTATATGTGTTTGTTTCTATGATAGTTCCCGTTCTGGCCCGTGAGGCCTAGTAAAAAGATGGCTGCTTCATTAACTGTGAATGGAAGATGAACTGAGCATGCGCAGCCCAAGGCCGAGAGTGAATGTGAGCTGCCTGTGCCTGAGCGAAAGCAGTTCAAGGACAACTTGCCCTGGAAGTCTTGATGACTGCCAAAAGAATGAACATTTGAGTTACTGATCGTGGGAAAGGTTCATGTAGTAGCTAGTTGAGGATGTGACTAGGCCAAAGACTTTCTCAAACAAAGGACTCTTTAAAATTCAGCTGATGTTACGGAAATTGAATATTAGAATGGTGAGGTGATGTTCATCCACCCTCAACTTGTCCAATCAAAAGTTGAGTTTGGGCTGATAGTTAGTTTTGTAGATAGATAAAATTAGTGAAAAAGGTATAAAAAGTCTAGATTTCTTTAAGAGAAAACTCTCTTCCTATTTCCTCCTGAGATGCTGTCGGTATGCTGATGTTCCTGAGATGTAAGAATTCTTAAATAAATGTTTTATTTTCTTTGAGTGAGAACTGAGTTTTAGATGAGGTTATTAGTTAGGGAAGTTAGGAGAAAATGAATTTTGGGAACTATCTGTCTTTGCTAATATTTGTGTTCTGAAATCTAAATAATAATGTCTATTTCTGAATCTCTGAAATAAATGAATATAACTGTTTGAGATAAAACTTTTAATCCTTTAAAGTTATTTTTGAATAAAGAAATATAATAAAGTGAATAAACTGTTAGACATGCTAAACTTTGTTTTAATCAAAATTAGATAAATGTCGAACTATGCTGGTCTTTTATTTTCCTACGCCTAATTTACTACTAGCAGATTCATTGACCATAATGGTGGTGTGCCTGTCTTGTTAATAAAACCATGGTAAAACTCATTTAAACTGCAGGCGTAAATAGTATAAATATTTAGTTTGATTTAGACACTCCACTATGATACACAGCTCTCCTTTAAATCTCACTGATCCATAAAGTAGGATGAAAGTGTTTTGTGAGTAACTCGCAGTGTTATGGGCCCCACTGATGAGTAGATGTATGATTTGGTACTTCAGGGAAAGGTGATATGGTTTTAGAAAATATTTCTGGAGTAGCGCTGCATCAACAGCAAAGGTGAAGAGCCAAGACAAGACCAATGATAACTCGTTCTATCAGGCGTGGAGGAGAAGACAGTCCAATAACAAGTTTACAATTGAAATGCTGCGAAGGATCCTTACTGAGCTATGTTACAGCAAGGGAATAAATGCAATGCCAGATCACCAAGATATGGTCAATGGACGTAATCACAGACAGAACACTGGGATAGAAAGAACCAAAACAGACCAGTGTATCCTCCAGGAGATTCCAAGCAGATAAAGCAGTGATCAGTGGTGCAACCCGCTGGAGTTACCCACAGACAAGACCTGCTTATCCTTGGGCTTGGATTCAAGGCTTCTACAGAGCAGCTGAACCCATTGACTAGTCTTCTGCTCCAGGCGCAAGAGTTTCCTTGATACTTGTAGTTCAGAGAAGAAACTAGCTCATCCCGCTAGAAAACCAATGAAAGGCGTGCACCTCTCAGTACTGATGCCTAGGATTTCACTTTGCTCCAAGCTATGTACATTTTAAGTGCATATAACAACAAGCATTAGAAATGCAATAGTCTCGGATCTATTTGAGTTAGAGGAAATGGCATTGTAAATGGCAATGTCTTTTCGCCATGTGTTATGGAGTGTATGTATAGAGTGTGTAATGGAATTATGTGGTTTGGATTGGAATTGGAGCAATGGTAGCATGCTGAGCTTTAGATGATTATGTTTAAAAGTAAAGTTTGCAATACTGCTATTGGTACAATAGTTAATTGTGGATTCGTTAACAATTGATGTGTGTAGTGATGGCTGTTGGTGTGCACTGACGGGTGGTGGTGTGTGCCTGGTGAAAGCGTGCACTGACGGCTGGTGGTGTGTGTATGCCTGGTGAAAGTGTGCACTGATGGTTGGTGGTGTGTGTGTGTGCGCATGGTGAAAGCGTGCAGTGACGGCTAGTGATGTGTGTTGAAAATCTGATTACCCTGCATGCTCACATACTGATTACCCTGCATATTGAAACACTGCTCACCCTGCACACTCACACACTGCTGGCCCTGGACACCTACGTGTTCCTGTACTGCTGGGACCAGTGTTCCTGTACTGCTGGGACCAGTGTTCCTGTATTGCTGGGACTAGTGTTCCAGTATTGCTGGGACCAGTGTTCCTGTACTGCTGGGACCAGTGCTCCTGTAATGCTGGGAGCAGTGCTCCTGTACTGTGATTTCCGTGCTTCTGTACTGCTAGGACCAGTGTTCCTGTACTGCTGGGACCAATGCTCCTGTACTGCTGGAACCAGTGCTCATGTACTGCTGGAACCAGTGCTCCTGTACTGTTCCATGCTTCTGTACTACTGGGACAGTGTTCCTGTACTGCTGGGACCAGTGTTCCTGTACTGTGGGTTACGTGCTTCTGTACTGCTGAGACCAGTGTTCCTGCACTGCTGGGACCAGTGTTCCTGTACTGCTGGGACCAGTGTTCATGTATTGTGGGTTCAAGCTTCTGTACTGCCGGGAACAGTGCTCCTGGACTGCTGGGACCAGTGTTCATGTATTGTGGGTTCCGTGCTTCTGTACTGCTAGGACCAATGGTGCTGTACTGTGTGTTCCATGCTTCTGTACTGCTGGGACCAGTGCTCCTGTACTGCTGTCACTCGCTCTGCTGTCACTCTCACTCTGCACTCACTCTCACTCTGCTGTCACTCTCACTCTGCTGTCAGTCTCACTCTGCTGTCACTCTCACTCTGTACTCACTCTGCACTCACTCTCACTCTGCACTCACTCTGCACTCACTCTGCACTCACACTGCACTCACACTGCACTCACACTCACTCTGCACTCACACTCACTCTGCACTCACTCTGCACTCACGCTCACTCTGCACTCACTATGCACTCACCCACTCTGCACTCGCTCACTCTGCACTCAAGCTCTGCACTCACACTCTGCACTCACACTCTGCACTCACACTCTGCACTCACACTCTGCAATCACACTCTGCACTCATGCTCTGCACTCAAGCTCTGCACACTCACTCTGCACTCACTCTGCACTCACTCTCACTCTGCACTCACTCTCACTCTGCACTCTGCACTCACACTCACTCGGCACTCACACTCACTCTGCACTCACACTCACTCTGCACTTACTCTGCCCTCACTCTGCACTCACTCACTCTGCACTCACTCACTCTGCACTCACTCACTGCACTCACATTCACTCTGCACTCACTCACTCTGCACTCACTCACTCTGCACTCACTCACTCTGCACTCACACTCACTCTGCACTCACTCACTCTGCACTCCCTCTGCACTCACACTCACTCTGCACTTCCACTCACACTCACTCTGCACTCACTCACTCTGCACTCACACTCACTGTGCACACTCACTCCGCACTCACTCTGCACTCACACTCTGCACTCACACTCTGCACTCTGCACTCACACTCACACTCTGCACTCACACTCACTCTGCACTCACACTCATTCTGCACTCACACTCACTCTGCACTCACTCCGCACTCACTTTGCACTCACTCTCTCTCTGCACTCACTCTCTGCACTCGCACTCACTCTCTGCACTCACTCTGCACTCACTCTGCACTCATTCTGCACTCACTCACTCGGCACTCACTCTGCACTCACTCACTCTGCACTCACTCACTCTGCACTCACACTCACTCTGCACTCACACTCACACTCACTCTGCACTCACTCTGCACTCACTCACTCTGCACTCACACTGCACTCACACTCTGCACTCACTCTCACTCTGCACTCACACTCACTCTGCACTCACACTCACTCTGCACTCACTCTCACTCTGCAATCACTCTCACTCTGCACTCACTCTCACTCTGCACTCACTCTCACTCTGCACTCACTCTCTGCACTCACACTCACTCTCTGCACTTGCACTCACTCTCTGCACTCACTCTGCACTCACTCACTCTGCACTCACTCTGCACTCACTCTCACTCTGCACTCACTCTGCACTCACTCTCACTCTGCACTCACTCTCACTCTGCACTCACTCTCACTCTGCACTCACTCTGCACTCGCACTCACTCTCTGCACTCGCACTCACTCTCTGCACTCACTCTGCACTCACGCTCACTCTACACTCACGCTCACTCTACACTCATGCTCACTCTACACTCACACTCTGCACTCACTCTGCACTCTTACTCCGCACTCACTCTGCACTCACTCTGCACTCACAATCACTCTGCACTCACACTCACTCTGCACTCACACTCACTCTGCACTCACACTGCACTCACTTGCACTCATTCTGCACTCACTCTGCACTCTCTCACTCTGCACTCACTCACTCACACTCTGCACTCATTCTGCACTCACTCACACTCTGCACTCATTCTGCACTCACTCTGCACTCACTCACACTCTGCACTCATTCTGCACTCACTCTGCACTTACTCACACTCTGCACTCATTCTGCACTCACTCTGCACTCTCTCACTCTGCACTCACTCACACTCTGCACTCATTCTGCACTCACTCACACTCTGCACTCATTCTGCACTCACTCTGCACTCACTCACACTCTGCACTCATTCTGCACTCACTCTGCACTTACTCACACTCTGCACTCATTCTGCACTCGCTCACACTCTGCACTCACTCACACTCTGCACTCATTTTGCACTCACTCTGCACTTACTCACACTCTGCACTCATTCTGCACTCACTCTCACTCTGCACTTACTCACACTCACTCTGCACTCACTCTGCACTCACTCAGTCTGCACTCACTCTGCACTCACACTCTGCACTTACTCTCACTCTGCACTCACACTCACTCTGCACTCACTCTCACTCTGCACTCACTCTAACTCTGCACTCACTCTAACTCTGCACTCACTCTGCACTCACTCTCACTCTGCACTCACTCTCACTCTGCACTCACTCTCTGCACTCACACTCACTCTCTGCACTTGCACTCACTCTCTGCACTCACTCTGCACACACTCTGCACTCACTCTCACTCTGCACTCACTCTGCACTCACTCTCACTCTGCACTCACTCTGCACTCACTCTCACTCTGCACTCACTCTGCACTCACTCACTCTGCACTCACACTCACTCTGCACTCACACTCACTCTGCACTCACTCACTCTGCACTCACTCTGCACTCACTCTCACTCTGCACTCACACTCACTCTGCACTCACACTCGCTCTGCACTCACACTCACTCTGCACTCACTCTCACTCGGCACTCACTCTCACTCGGCACTCACTCTCACTCTGCACTCACTCTGCACTCACTCTCACTCTGCACTCACTCTGCACTCACTCTCTGCACTTGCACTCACTCTCTGCACTCACTCTGCACACACTCTGCACTCACTCTCACTCTGCACTCACTCTGCACTCACGCTCACTCTGCACTCACTCTGCACTCACACTCACTCTGCACTCACTCTCACTCGGCACTCACTCTCACTCGGCACTCACTCTCACTCTGCACTCACTCTGCACTCACTCTCACTCTGCACTCACTCTCACTCTGCACTCACTCTCTGCACTCACACTCACTCTCTGCACTTGCACTCACTCTCTGCACTCACTCTGCACACACTCTGCACTCACTCTCACTCTGCACTCACTCTGCACTCACGCTCACTCTGCACTCACTCTCACTGCACTCACTCTCACTCTGCACTCACTCTGCACTCACACTCACTCTGCACTCACACTCACTCTGCACTCACTCTCACTCGGCACTCACTCTCACTCTGCACTCACTCTCACTCTGCACTCACTCTGCACTCACTCTCACTCTGCACTCACTCTCACTCTGCACTCACTCTCACTCTGCACTCACACTCACTCTCTGCACTTGCACTCACTCTCTGCACTCACTCTGCACACACTCTGCACTCACTCTCACTCTGCACTCACTCTGCACTCACTCTCACTCTGCACTCACTCTGCACTCACTCTCACTCTGCACTCACTCTCACTGCACTCACTCTCACTCTGCACTCACTCTGCACTCACACTCACTCTCTGCACTCGCACTCACTCTCTGCACTCACTCTGCACTAACGCTCACTCTACACTCACGCTCACTCTACACTCATGCTCACTCTACACTCACACTCTGCACTCATACTCTGCACTCACACTCTGCACTCACACTCTGCACTCACTCTGCACTCACTCTGCACTCTTACTCTGCACTCACTCTGCACTCACAATCACTCTGCACTCACACTCACTCTGCACTCAAACTCACTCTGCACTCACACTGCACTCACTTGCACTCATTCTGCACTCACTCTGCACTCTCTCACTCTGCACTCACTCACACTCTGCACTCATTCTGCACTCGCTCTGCACTCACTCACACTCTGCACTCATTCTGCACTCACTCTGCACTTACTCACACTCTGCACTCATTCTGCACTCACTCTGCACTCTCTCACTCTGCACTCACTCACACTCTGCACTCATTCTGCACTCACTCACACTCTGCACTCATTCTGCACTCACTCACATGCTGCACTCATTCTGCACTCACTCTGCACTTACTCACTCTCTGCACTCATTCTGCACTCACTCACACTCTGCAGTCACTCACACTCTGCACTCATTCTGCACTCACTCTGCACTTACTCACACTCTGCACTCATTCTGCACTCACTCTCACTCTGCACTCACTCACACTCTGCACTCACTCACACTTTGCACTCACTCACACTCTGCACTAAAAAGTGCATTTCTTTAACATGTAGAAGCTGTGACATTAATATGTCACATTATATTAATGCACAGGGAAGTACTTATTTATCGGACTGTTTTTAAACATGAGCCATTATTGAAATCAGAAACAAGACAGTTGTCGTATAAATCTGAACGTTGTGGACGGTGGTGGGGAAACATGGCGGCTGCGAGTTAGAGCGGTCGCACGCTCAGATCAGCCTCCCGGGACCCACCCCGCTGCGTTGCTGACATTAGAGCAATGCCGCCGAATCTGACCCGCGGAGAGGTTCTATGACAGAGCGTGCTTGATTTAGTTTAATTTCGAAAGATTCCGAAGGAAACTTACATCGCGGAATGGCAGGTCCGGTTAATGTGTCTGCCGGCGGCACCTCCCTCTCCTGCCTCCGCCTCTCTCCTGTCTTGAAGACGGGAATCCGTGGAGTTTAGGCGAGGCCGTGCGGCCTCTGCTCAGAGGTTCCACACCACAATTTCGATCAGCAGAGGAATAGGAGAAAATACCCCGAAGGACACAGCATCGCATAGTTCTCCCTTCACCGAAGAAACAGTCGGAGCGCTAGCTGCAGCTGATTCAAAGGAGCCAGAAGACCGGGTTGATTTTTCTTCAGCTGAAAGTAAGGTGTTTGATCTGTTTAGGGACGGACCGAAAGCAGGCAGTAACAAAGGTAAGGACCTGCAAGTGAGGATTACAAGGAGTGAGAGAGCGCAAACTGACCTCTATGTAGAAGTACACCACACTTACACGTAGTAAGCACGAGTCATGAAGAGAAATGCCATGAGTGCTGATAGTACCTACATCTATATCCTGAAATGAGTAGTTAATGTGGAAATTTAAGTAGAAGTGGAACTAATGCAAAAATGTGTGAAACTATATGATTTTATTAGACGTGATTATTCCTGAATCCATGTCGTGTAGCTGCTAAAATGTAAGATGGCATACGGTTAAACGTAGAACGTGGTAGGCCTCAGGGCCAGAGCTAGAAGGGAGGGGGAAGGTGGTTTATTTCACGACATGGATTGCACTAATGTTTAGTAATAACGTTAATAGGCCATGATTTATAGATGTGTTTACCAATTAATAAGAATAAGAGTACTAACATGCTATTAATTAAAGAAGAAGTTGAATGTTATAATCATTATGAGAAATGCTGTAGGCCTGAAATGTTTTAACAGTGATTTACACATACTGGTCTGGGCCGAGGAATGTTGCTAACTTTGTTGGAAGTCTATGAGAATTGGGGTTTTGGCTGCAGATGTCTGTCTGCAAGAGAAAGGGGGGATCCAATTATAATAGAATGAATAGAGGGTTGTTCAAGAGACGGCCCAGACATGGAGGAGGGTTCCGGAATAGGGGTGGGCGGAAAATCCGTTCCGCTCGCGGATTTTGCGGATTTTCGGGAAATCCGCAATCCGCGAGATTTGCGAATCTCCCGCAAAATCCGCAAATCCGCGAGCAGCGGATTTTGCTCGCACTGCTCGCACTGTTCGCGTGAGTTCGCGTGAGTTCGCGCCCCGCGAATAAGTGCAAAATTGCAGAAATACGATCTTAGCAAAACTGAAAGTAACTACTTACCAGGTTCAAAAGTTCAGGCTCATCATTAGTAGCCATTTCCTGTAGTGCTTCCTGAGGGGCCCCTCCAGAGTTCAGTTGCCAGTTGAAACTATTATGTGACCCTGCTCTGAACCTCAGAATAGTTACACATATGCCACAAAGGTCCTGAATTACAGCTAAGGGAGACAAGCAGGAGCCAGGCTGGAAGTTAAAATCCATTAATCAGCCCCTAATTCATTATTGTCAGTTGGGGCAGGGCAGGTGTTGTAACTAATTTTGCAACAATGAAAGCACTTAGCAAGTGCAAAAGATCACTAATCAGGGCGCACTAAGGAAGCAGGTGCCAGCTAAAAAAATATTCTGTGACACATTAATCAGCCCCAAATTAATTCAGGTCACTTGAGGCAGGGAAGGTGTGCTTTGCTTTGCCGAAAATAATGTACACTGGACAACCAGAGGGTGTGGTGATGAAACAGAGGGTGGCATGGGTGGGCCAGAGGGTGGCATGAGTAGTCAGAGAGTGGCAGTGGTGACAGAGAGTGGCAGTGATGAAGAAGAGTGTCCTAAACAGGCTGGACACGTAGAAACAACAAGTTTGCGAAACTTGCGACCCGACAGGTAAGTTCGCAATTTGCGAAAGTGTACAAAACCCTCGCGAACTGGCAGAAACACGGGCGAACACAAAAAAAAAAAAAATCCGCAAATTCGCGGGAATTCGCGGATTTTGCGGATTGCGAATCCGCAAATCCGCAAAATTCGCGAACGCGAGATCCGCAAAATTCGCTCATGCCTATTCCGGAATGTTTTAAGGGGTATCAGCGGGCCGGAGAAGAGTCTGAGAAGCAAGGTCAACTCTAACCACGAAGTCTCATCATGGAA
Organism: Lissotriton vulgaris; assembly: GCF_964263255.1. Classification (NCBI taxonomy): domain Eukaryota; kingdom Metazoa; phylum Chordata; class Amphibia; order Caudata; family Salamandridae; genus Lissotriton; species Lissotriton vulgaris. The sequence continues at coordinate 235,782 of NW_028248512.1, read as the reverse complement.
AAAGCCAGAAGCTACACCACGTGAGGGGCGTCTCACGAGGGGCGTCCCAAATGTTGTTGTTTTTGTATTAGGGACAGCACCCCTGGGTGGAGTTAGAGCAGATGCCTGAGGACCCTTTAGAGAGCGGATGGGTAGGCAGAGAGGGGTCATGACTGGAGAACTATAGGTTTTCACCAAGAGCTTGAGAGTGGGTGACTTCCCTTGGGGGTCATTCACTGCTGACACCTTTTGATAGGTTGAGACCTGGTTAAGTAGGGATACCATCTAGAACAGGGTAGGGACAGCCTAACCTGTGTGTTTTACTCCAAATTAAATGACGGAGAGATCTCAGTATGTGTCCATGCTGATAGCTTTATTATTCTTAGAACTCGTCCTTGTAGTTTCCGTTGCTCGCCTGAGGGCTTTCAGAGAGCACATGTATGTAGTTGGGCCCGTGTATCTTGTGAATCTCATTCTGAGATGCCTGTATCTGCAGCTTATCTTAACCTTATAATAAATCTTTGAAAGCTAGAAGTTGTTTGTGATCTTTTGAAGCGGAGTCATTTATTGGGTGAACTAACTTGGTAAGAGATGCACTTTCTTCCCTCAATGACAGGCAATAAAGGTTCAGTCGACCAGATCGGGGTTTTAGATCAATAGTGATAAGGTATCGATCAAAATCTCGCCCTTCCAGGAGCAAGACCAGGAATCAAGGTAAGGAGCTCGAGTTGGAAGAGAGCAGACTACAGCTCCCAGTGTGCACCTTGGGGCTGGCTCCAAAGGAAGGTCAGGAGCATAAAACAAGGTTAGCTGAGACCAAGGGAGAGATAGTGAAGGAGGGAAATATCAGGCAAAAAAAGACCAAAAACAAAAACAAAAATCTGAAAACCTCACGTATAACCCCATCTCTGCGCGCCTATTTCAGAGCTCTACCTCAAGTGTTAGAGATCACGCAGGATATGGCAGCAGCCATGGGAGAAAGCCTGCAGCAGGATAAGCAAGAAGGGCAGGGTATATTTACTGCTATCTCCAGGTCAGTCCCCTCCTCTATTTCGTCCCTTGAAGTGGCAGTGTCTGAGGCTCCCATAGTACCTATCCCGCCTGACTAAGTAACGGTCATAGAAACTGCTACTGTTAGCAAAATATCAATTCAACAAGATGAAATGCTAGATGAAGAGACACTAGTAGTAGGAAAGGAGACGAAGCGGGATGCAGTAGACCAGGGTCAGGAAGATCTGGGAGTAGGTAATGCACTTGAGGCCCTAGTCAGCTCTATTGCTGCAATGAGGGAGGAGATAAGACATGATTTTGCAGTTTCCAAAACGAATCAGAATGAAATAAGAGCAACATGTGAGGTATTAGGTCAAAAGGTGGATGGCCTATGTGAAAGAACTGAAATACTAGAAAGCTCAGTAGGTCTTCTGACTACAAATTTAGAGACTGCTAGATCTAAAATACACACCCTCCAAAGAGAAGGAGGGAACCTGAGAGAGAGGATGGAAGTGTTGGAAAATTATTCAAGACGCAACAACATTCGACTCCTGAAAATACCAGAAGGCAAAGAAGGTGCCGAACTTAAAGGCTTTATAACACAGCTATTAAAAGAATCCCTTAATCTTGATGAAACAATTGAAAAATTAGACAAAGATATTCAGCGAATACATAGAGATCTGTTTCGCATGAACCCGGCAAGAACTAAACCCAGAAAGGTGTTAATCAATTTTTTGACTTACGCACTCAAAGAAAAGATTCTAAATCTTGCTCTGAAAGCTAGAACAATGAAGGGCCCGGATTTCTCCTTTGAGATACGTTCAGATCTTTCCAAAACCACACTGATAGACAGTGGGAGTTGGGGCAGCGCATGGACAAATTTAGGTCAGTAGGAGCCACGGTGCAGATGAGATTTCCAGGATTTCTACGGATCATGTACAACAACAAGATGCACAACATCCGCTCTATACACGATGTTGATGACTTATTAGAATCCATCCGAGAACATGCCCAGGCCCAGGCCCAGGCCCAGAGTACAAAATAACTTAGGCGTGACTAGTGGTATAGAGGTTCCTTTGGGTCCCTATAGGTCCTATATGTCCCTATAGGAAAGCTATCTCAATGTCCTGCACTAATCTGATTGGAAGGATATAATAACAAGCATTGGAAATGCAATAGGTCTCGCATTAGAAAAGTTGGAGCTATTGGTCTTGTAAATGACAAATATTTTATTTATTTGTTGGTTTTTAAAACAGCTAAATTGATAGCTTTGTCATTTACAATGCCAATAGTTCTAACTTTCGCGAATGTGACACCTATAGCATTTGGAATGCAACACTGAAGAGAGGGTGCTGCCACAGCACTTAGTCATTCAAACTAAAACCTCCCTCCTCTAGATTTGCTTGGTGTGTTTGGACCATGGAGGGTGCGAGCATTGGAGGTTCGGGCACTGTGGCTGTGGTGTGTGTGTGTGTGTGGGAGGGTCTCGGTTTACATTTAGAGCTGAGCATAGGTATATAACCACCTCCCGCCTCACGGGGTTCACCGGTGGCCTACAAGTTGGAGACCCCGGGTGAAAAGCGCAGGGCCGGAGGCTCCCCAGATACATATTTTGGCACCTGTAAGAAGCGGTGGACGGATGAAGTGGGAGAGGGGTGGGGGGGGGGTCAAGTGGGGAGGCTAGAGAATGGAAGATATCTCGTGACGGGACTTTGTGCTGATAAAATGTGTTTTCATGTTACAGCGCCCTGCTTAAAAGTGCTGGTACTCTTCCTTTCAAACTAAAGATGTACAGACAGCTACTATGTATTTATTTGGCAGCGCATGCCTAGTTCAAGTACAGCACAGATATACACAAAACAGAAACGAATTTGCTTTTGTAAATTACACTGTTATGCACTGGGGTGATTATTAATTGTGGCTTACATCAAGAGTGGAACATCTCTTCTCCCATCCTGTGCCGGTCAGATGCACAACCTGCCCGCACCGCACAGACTTTGTGCCTGTCACTCACCAGATCATCTGTTATTTTGCCTGGTGGGATTATGTCATCTCAGTCAAATTAGCTCCCACAAAACACCACACAATTCAAGAGCCGGGACGCTGAATAAAAATATCTTCTGTTGTTACCCTGCTCCTGCGTTCGTCATTTCCGCTCACATAGTCCGCTGTTGCCGGGTGAGCACAAATCGCTTCCGTGGTCCACTAACAGATGGGCGCTTTACTATGCCCAAAACGTGATACCAATGACACGGTATTAATCTGTTTTGGGTGCACGTACCCGTTTCGGCGTAGTGCTGTAGCTGCCTACTGTTGCATTGTTTTGTTATTGTATTGCCTGCTCTCTCGACCTTTCTCTGTGTCTGAAATATTGCAGTACTTTCCGCAATCTGATGAAAATGTTGATAAGAATAACAACTGTAGATATTTATTTTACAGCTTAAAGTTCACTTTTTGAGGTAACTGAGTAGATCCCTCAATTTCGTTGACGGGTAGTTTGTTTCAGTGTGGCACAGATCATTTGAGTACAGGAGAAGCGCTGCATCTCTCATAGTCCCTTTTCTGTGTTGCTATTATAATGTAATGAAATGTCTGGCTCTTAAAAACAAGGATCAGGGTTACGTGGCTGCCCTTCCAAACACAGAAATCACGCGAACTTTTATGTAAAGGAGGCAACAAACTTCACTGCTTACATAACGCTCAAAAGGCGACATATACATGACAGTCGTGGTTGCAATCCAGATTTCCAACTGAAAGTTTCTAGTTATTATGGAGTAGGTGTTGTGAGACGTTATGTGCGGCACTCCCGACCTCGAATGCAGCATTTTGCTTTGAAAAAGACTTTACCCGACGTCACACTTAATTCAAGCCCTGGGTGGCATCTTGGGGTGAGGTGACCCCACACATCCTCCCACACAAAGACAATGGGGGAGAGCCTGCACAACCCCAGAGTTTACGCAAGAAGGAGCCTCACTGTACACCCTGTGCCTATCCCGTTACTGTGGGTGTTCGTGTTTGACGTAGGACGTTTTCACTACCTGACCAACACAGTTGGCAGGCTGTGCGATGCTGCTGAAGCTACCGACTTTGGAGCTAGAGAACAGGGTCCGATCCTCAGCGTGGGCTACATCATTTAATTATTAAAAAATAAATTGCAATCTCGGAGGGGGTGTGGGGAGAGACAAATTAAAACAAGTTTGCTAAATGTGGGTAGAGCGACTGTCCCGGTACCACGTCAAAAACTCTGCTAAAATGTCACCCGATAGTTAGCTCAGCGGGTTAGTGCGCCAGCTGCTGAGTTCTGCGTGCAAACTGCTAGTTTCAAATACAACTTGTTGATTGAGCCTTCCGTCATTCTGGGGTTGTGAAGAAAGTGCCAGATGATTGTTGGAAAGTAACACCTAATGTGTAGAGCTCAAAGACGCTGCAGCACGGTGGTAGTTAGTGTCATATGGTTATTGCTTCAGGGTCTAGGGGTATTTTGCGGTGAGCTTGTACGATAACCTGCCTAGCATTAGACGGCAGCTGAGACCAGGGCTAGCCGTAGAAAGTGCCAGTCGAGATGGTGGGGTAGATCCAGGAAAGGGAAGTAAGACAACCTCTCTTTCTGAAGCGTTTTAAAGTGCAGCCATGCCGGAGAAAGAGCATTCCATTATCACATTAATACAAAACAAGTAGGAGGGCACAAGAGTGCAAGGAAAGTTACACATCCAAGGCTGTGGGAACCTTACAGAGCGACTATAGCTATTAAAGACATCCCGCTGAGATTCCGATTGGCCCGCAGCCGGACATTGATTGATTGCCTGCAGGGTGATTGAGTGGATGGCTGCGCGACGATCAGGGCAGTGATTGAAAGGGGCCTAGTGATGTCAGAGGTTATTCGAGATGGAAGAAGAGGGCGGGGAGTTTGTGGAACGGAATGAATTGAAGGCGTGTCTGTAACTAAGCCTGGCTGGAGGCGCAGACTGTGAGCCTATGCCGGTGGGAGGCCCCGAGCTAGACTGCAGGCACTGGACACAAACACAGGAGATGGCTACCGGCCTGCTCTTGCGCCAATACTGATTGGACTGTGCCGGTGCCCTAGTGCCAGAACAAAGAACTGGTAAGGGCGCCTGCTACTACCGCCTCAACGAAGCTGGGGCGGGAGATTGTTGTGCTGGGGCTGGGAGTCCACGAGCGAGAACACCCACCGGATGGAGACACGTGGGCCGCTGGGGGGGGGGGGGCGCCGGGCGTGGTTGCACCTCAGGCTGAAGAGGAAATCGGGACAGCTGCCTGCGGTATCCGTGTTATTGTTGTAGGAATAATCGTAGCACGTCTAGTCATCAGGACATGCGTGTGCTGATCAGTCTGAGTGTGACATTAAAAGGAAAAAGTAAAGGACGCGTGCACACAGTTTTCTAGGGCAGTCAGAACACTCCCAGTGCCAGTGATCACACCGGGAGAGTTTGCATGTGTCCTCTTGGCGGGGGCGGAGGGGCTTGGTCGTGGCGAGTAGCGGATAAAAGCGGATATGGAAGAACGCTACATTAAACAAGACGGAGGGAGAGAAGGGGAGGGGGGTGGAGAAATGCGACACGGCGGGCAGGGGAGGGGGCGGAGCGGGGAGAGGGTGTTAAAGCAGCCGGCTGAGGGAACTGATGTGCACGCGCTTTTAAGCTCAATGCACATGCGCATTGAGCTTAAAAGTCACTGGCACTGCAAGGAATCGCCACGATTCCTTGCAAGTTAGTTAAAGAGTGGTTAAGCCCCCATAGTCTCGCAAGCTCGATGCGCATGCGCATCGAATAGCGAGACCTAAAAAGGAAAAAAGGGGAAAAAATATATAACAAACAAATACCATAATTAAATTTGAATCAATAAAAAAATGTATATAATGCTATTTAAAAAAATATATATATATATATATATAAAAATAATAAAAAAGAAATATATACAAAACTAAAAGAAAGAAGTATTCAATCATCCTTTTTTGGATAATAGTAACGGTTTATTTTGCGTCCATACCGGTCGGCAATAGTAACTTCTTACCACAAGACATTGTAGCAGCGGGGGGTCGAAGGGTAAGGCTGTAGGTGGGCGTAAATCTGGCCAGACAACAAGCCAGAGTAAGTAAGGGTGGGTTTCCCAAGGGGTGGGGGGGGGGGGAAGAAAGGTTAATATAGCAAAAAATCCTCATCTGTCTGCCCTTTTTAGTTTTTCAGCCTGTCTATTTTTCCAAAATCAAACTTTTAACATGCTAAAATGAAGATGTTATCAAACGGGGTATAAAATAGTGAGGGAGATAAGGATTGTATCTATAGCATGACATTTATTCATTATATGTCCTGGAACGTTAATGGTCTGCGTGTGAGAGGTAGACGAGATCGTATTCTACAATATTTGAGAGACTCACAGGCGCAGATCATAGCTCTCCAGGAAACAAATCTCCTTAAAACAGAGGCCACTACCCTACTTAAAAAACATAGGTGGATTGATAAATTCTGTTCCACAGACCATAATGCTAACATCAGGGGGGTAATACTCATTTTTTAAAAATCCACAAAAGCGCAAATCCTGGACAGCAAAGAGGACCGCACAGGGAGATGGCTACTAGTGAGAGTTTCGCTGGATGGTCAGATCCGTACCTTAGTGGGTTACTACGGTCCCAACTCAGATGATCGCTCGCACTTGGACGCTGTCAGGAACCAACTAATATCAGTCCAGTATCCAATAATCTGGATGGGGGACTTTAACATCGTCCTTAACCCCAGGCTGGATAAATCGACAAAATCTAGAACCTGTAGCTCCGCCAAATCTAGACAAACCCTTATTACAATTATGACACAACTTGGCTTGGCGGATTTGTGGAGAGAAAGAGTTGGAACCAAGTTAGGGGTGTTCTTCCGGAATAGTCGCTTCAAACACAAATCCAGAATTGACCATGCTTTTTTTAGCTATTGCTTAAAGGACACTCTGAGAATGATAGATTATCTACCATCACACTTGTCAGACCACTCCGCACTAACATTCACTTTGAGATCTGAAAATTCATTAAACATCCATCCTGGTCTTTTGACCAGACACTCTTGCTCGAAGATGAAGATGTTAAATTTCCGGAAGCGGAGTCCTCAGCATTCTTTGATATAGAGACTCTGCATGCTTGGCTGTTGTTTGGGAGTCATTCAAGGCCTTTTTAAGAGGTCAGATTACTAACAGAGCCTCTTATAGGCGAAAAATATACACAGAAAGGGTAGCTAGTCTAGAACAAGATATGAAACTTCTAGAGTTAAAGATCGACCCGTCCTCAGGAACATCAGAGGAACAGGAAAAACTGGCAGAGTTAAAATTACAACTGGAAAATATCCTACAGGAGAGAGTAAATAAAAAGTGGGAAGCGAGCAAGATTTCTCAATTTGAATTCGGAGAAGCTGCAGGGAAAGTATTAGCATGGAAAATAAAATCCGACCAAGCCCTCAAATATATTAAGGAAATCAGGATAGAGGGAGAGGCCACGGCAAGATCCACTAACCTAGATATAGGTAGAGCCTTTTTGAATTTTTTGAGGCAATCTATAGGGAAGATCTTCCCAATGACCAGCAGGCAAGGGATAGATGGCTGGAAGCTATCACGCTTTCAACCCTCTCAACAACACAGAGTAAGTCCTTAGAGACTGAGATAACAGAGGATGAGGTGAAAAAAGCTATTCGTCAATCCAAAAAAGGGAAAGCGGCAGGTCCAGATGGACTGCCGGGAGAGATTTATAGATCATTGGAAAATATCATCGCCCCCATGTTGACAGCCTTATTTAATGGTATCCTAATAGAAGGAGATTTACCACCTAAATCTTGGGGGGAGGCCACAATCGTACGTATCCCAAACCAGGAAAATCTCCCCTTGAGTGCGGGTCATATAGACCAATATCATTACTCAATAATGATTATAACATTTTTACAACAATTATTTCAACAAGATTGGCTTGTGTTATTGGAACTATAGTTCATTTAGATCAAAAAGGATTCATTAAGGGTCGACAACTATCAGACTTAACACATGAATTGATAGGGGCCATAGACATCGCCACAGCCTTTTCCCTACCTTTAGCTACCCTAACCTTAGACACAACTAAGGCTTTTGATAGAGTCAACTGGCTATATCTAAATGACGTACTTAAAAAATTCAATTGTGGGGAGGGTTATCGCAGAACTATTAACCAGCTTTACGATGCCCCTTCGGCCAGGTTGTTGGTCAATGGGGTTTTGACAGAAGCCTTTAATATAACCAGAGGTACAAGGCAGGGCTGACCGCTTTCCCCCCTCCTCTTCAACCTATATATCGAACCATTTGCCCAGCGTTTGCGGGAGGGGGCTAACATTCCATCTTTCAGCTTCGGTGAATGGGAGAGGCGGGTAGCACTTTATGCAGATGGCTTCCTGGTTTTTACATCTGACCCAGTAAAGGCATTTCCAGTCGTCATTCAGCGGGCTGAAGAATTTGGTCATATTTCGGGTTATGACATCAACTCGAGCAAACGTGAAATAATGGCATGGAACCTACCAGATATTCAGCTTGGGGTAAACATTTGAACCTCCATGCGCTATCTAGGGATAAGAGTTACCCAAGAAGTGGACAGCATTGGACAAACCAACTTGGATAGAATATACAGTAAGAGTAAAAGACTTTTAAAATCCTGGACTCACTTTCCACTTTCTATAATGGGCAGGGTAAATCTAGTCAAAATGTGTATTCTTCCAAAGTTCACATTTATTTTTAATGCTATCCCCATCGCATTTGATCCTAAAATGATTGAAAAATGCCAGCGAGAAATTAACTCCTTCATTTGGAACTACAAATCCACCAGAATAGCATGGAAAAAGTTGAGAAAAAGTTGAGAAGAAGAGAGAAGGGTGGTCTTGCATTGCCGGATCTATTGTACTATGCATGGGCCTTCCAGAGCTCACACTCTAGGATGCTTTTAAAAATGCCATCTAATCTTCCTACTGGGTCAATGTATAGAGCTATGCTAATGGGGGCGAATTTAGCAGTAGATTCATGTTCAAATTTGGGAGTCAGAAATTCTTTAAAAAAAATCAAACTTAAAATTCTACAGTCATGGACTAAAGCCTGGCTTATTATTAGGAAAAAATTGGGGTTGTCTTACTATTCCAATTTCTCTCCAATCTGGGACTCCCCTGGTCTTCCATCATGTTTGAGAGATAGTCTGTCCTCCATAATAGAACAAGCTGGGATCACAAGATGGGGTCAGCTATTTAAGGAAGGATCACTAATAGCCTGGGATGAGTTATACGATCACGTTGGCCTTGGGCTTTCTAGATTTAAGTATATTCAACTGGAAAGCTGGGCAAGATCCCAGTGCCGCATAGACGCCCACATTGGGAAGGCTAGCATACTGGAGCAACGGTAAGTGGAACAACCAATGGGAGGGAAAGAAGTAGCCATATGGTATTGGCAGCTGTTGGAGGAAATTGATGGTGAGTTTCTCCTTCCAGATGAGTTATGTGGGGAGGTGACTGGTCTTCAATGTGAAGAGATGTGGCTAACCTCCTTCGGTATTCTTCATAAAATCGTGAAACCATCATGGCTAAGTCAAAATCATCTCTTCTCAGCTCATCGTGCATATATAACACCGTTGAAACTTTCTAAATTTCTCCCCGACAAAAGGTGTAATAAATGTAACTTTATTGGAGCTTGTGATGTTCACATGTTCCTGGATTGCCCTGACATTGCAACATTGCCCAGAGTATCACAGAGCAGCATTGCAGCGTATTCACCTCAGAACGGATTCTAAACACTTGCTACAGACATCGGAGCACCTTCTATCCCTCTCAACTCAACATCAGGAGCAGGAACACCGGAGGGGAGGGGCTGAGGCGTCTTGAGGAAGAAGCAAAACCGAAGTGTGTCAGGAGGCAGCGCGGTCTCTCTGTCTGTCAGCATCACCCGAAGAGACAAACACATAAAATAGCGAGAACCACTGTGGCAGGAAACCACAGCAGCCCGAGGTGCCTGGAAGGGGCGGGTCTGCAGTGCACTCCAAGTGCATGATGACGTGTCATGCCCAAACTGTCTTTAAGGGGTGTGGCGTAACTGCCAGAGCAGCCGACTTTGGAGCTGGGGGGTCCAGGTTCGAGTTTCGGCATCGGCTGAACTCAGGTGATTCTGGCAAATCATTTCATCTCACAGCGCCTGTAGACCCGCACAAGTCTTTACCACTATACAAATCTGAGTATTATGATTCTATTGCACGCCGCGACTTTCTGAATAAAGAGTCAGCAATAATAAATGTCAAGTTTCTGAGTGGTCGCCAGTGACTGCTGTGTGTATTTCGGTGTTGTGGCGTGCATGTGGTCACGCAAGCTTGAGAGTGGCATGTGCGTGGTCATTTATGCTTGGCAGTGGCATGCACTTTTTGTAGTTAGCTAGGCAGTTATCTAGTCATTTAGCAGGCAGCTCGCATTGGTGGCAGCATAGGTGATGAGACAACAGTGAAGGGAGGTGCGAAGTTGGTGGATTTATTTATGCTATTTTATATAGCGTGGACTTTACCCGAAAGTGACAGAGCGCTCGACGAAAGCAACAGAGCTGATATAAGAGAACATTACAAGTGAACAAATTACAGAAGCAAAAGTTACAATACCTGAGGCAATAGTGACAATTGTGAGTGTACTCGTACAAGAAGTAGCAAAGACTGTGGGGAGGTTCATTCTGTGAGGGTCAGAATGTCAGACTGTAGTCAAGCTTTGACCGGGAGGCGGCATGCGCACACATACAGCAGAGAAAACGAGGCTTCGTAGAGCAGACAGCAAAGAATGGTGCACGCGCGCCCAGCATCTGTCTTCAATTACCGCGAGCCATGACAGCTGGTAATTGAAGGAATATGGCCTTCTGCTGCTCGTGTCCGCACGGAATATGCACGAGGCGGAGCAACTCTACCGCCTATGGCCTATTGCGTGCTGTCTTCTAAAAAGACAGGCTTGCGAGGCCCAATTGCCATGCAGCTGCCAAAAAACATGGCAAAATTCACAAGCATTCAGGAATCTGTTAGGTACGATTTTCGCAGCCCTCAGAAAAGGACTCTTAAACCACACCCACTTCCTGGGACGTAGGCCGAGCCCTAAAAAAATAGTCAAATTATGTAATGGGCAATTTAACATCCTTGTCAGAAAAGGATAAACACAAGAGGTCTGAATCTAAGTATAAATTATCTCAGACTAGCGCTGTAGTCAGGAACAGGCTAGAGTAAATTAAGGCCAAAATAGCTAATTACTTAAAAAAGGCTTAGAACAAGCAAAACTAAACTCCACAATAGAGCAAGGGTAAAGTTGGAGCCCATGAAGGGTCAGTGTGAGCCAAGAACAGGCAGGAGCGTACAATATTGAGAGCAGGAGTAAAGCTGAAGGTCAAGAAAGGCAGGAGCGTAGAACCCCAAAAGAGCAGGGGCAAAGCTGGTGCTCAGTAAAACTGGGTGTACCCCAAGCAGACGCCAGAGAATAAACTAGAGCCTAGGAAGGGCCTGTATATGCACACAGGCAGTGGAATTTAATAAAGTACACAAGCAAAGAAGGAGCCCATGTAGGCTATGAGAGAGTTTGGAAAGGCAGGAGCAGATTAACAGAGCAAGAATAAAACCAGCACCCATAACAGAATGGGCGTGTCCAAGACAGGCAGGAGAGAGTAATACTGAAGCAAGCAGGTTGAACATGGAGCTCGCGAACAAGGTTTGTATGCATCACGCAGGAAGAGGAGTAAAATTAAAAGAGCAGAGGTAAAGTTGGAGTCCAGGTAGGACCGTGCCAGTAACAGGTAAAAGTGTATTAACGAGACCACGGTAAAAATGGGGGCTATGCGGGTGACAAGAGCCCATAAAATAAAATAGAGAGGTAGGAAGAAAAGTGACATTCAGAAGAAATGGACGTACAAGGAAGTGTGCATGCACACAGTACGTGAGGGGCGGCTGCATCTTGGGCTCTCCCACCACTGCTGCAGAGCAGATGTGCTCCCTCAAACAGCACCCTGAGGGGTTAAGTTAGCTCACGCCGCACTCCCGAGTCCCGACTCAACTTGGCAGCAGAGAAAGCCCTTGGTAACCCTGGCGCTTACTGTTTTAACTTCGCATCCCATGAATGTCTTTTTAGGAGATACTAGAAGGAAAGGCGCACTAGGGAGCACAAAAAATACACGCAATAAATAAGGCTACGTAGGAAGCCTGGGGACCAGCGAGGCCAGCACGGAGGGCTCTCACAGGTAGGGAGGGAGAGACACCCCTCACTGAGTAAGCACGGAACCTCGCGCTCTAAAGAGACAATTGCGTTAATGAGCCATGATGAGCAGGTGGTGGCTGTTCGTTGCGCGTAAACGCAAGCTTGAGGCCAGCAAAAGCGTGTGGTCGGACTTTCAAAACCCCATTTACTAAATGTCTCGCCAGAGCAGCACATGTGCTGGCTCAGGCGAGACCTAAAAACTGTGAAGTCCTTGATTGGCGCAACCTAATATAAAGTATTTTGTCTTGTACTTATGTTGGTTGGCTATTTATGTACTCATATATTAATGCGTGACCTCCTCTGATGGGTCTGTAACGTACCCTTTGTCCCAAATTTTTGTCCTGAATCTTGACCTTCTGTCCTGTATTTTTGTCCTGAATTTTGACCCTTTGTCCAGCATTTTCACACTCACCATCCTGAATTTGCACCCACGCCAGTTGGTCACCCTTCTGTCAAGTGAACATTACCTGTGAGTCGCAGGTGTTTCTGCCAATTGTAGCACCTCCATATTAGAGGAGCTTACTTGTTTTTTTCAATATTGCCTAACAATTAGAAGCGCACATGGGCCATATTATCAAGAACGGCGATAACATTATCGCTGCTTTAGCAGCAGGAAACTGCTGCTAAAGCAGAGATAAGGGGCTTGATAATATGCCCTTATGAATTCCCATAGAAGCCCAGGTTCTGGTGTCAACCTGGGCTTCTATGGGAATTCATAAGGGCATATTATCAAGCCCCTTATCGCAGCTTTAGCTGCAGTTTCCTGCCGCTAGTCCTTGATAATATGGCCCGTTGTATCTCTGCTGTTTTGAGATAGCATGCCCACTTCCCCCATCTACACCCCAGCACCCTCCTCCTCTAACCATGAACTCTGAAATGCATTTGGCACAAGCATTTTAGCGACTTTTGATGCTACCTCGAAAACAGTGAGGTACTCGCTGCAACCAAAAATATTGTTCCGTTGCAGTATTATTACATAACCTCAATCACACAGTGCCTTGGCCAAATGACACCTGTAATAAGTACTCGTTTTTACTGTAGCTACCTCTTGAGAAGTTTCATACAGTGCCAAAGGTTTTTGTTTGTTTCACAAAACTTTGCTTCACAATAGTATGTGTTTACCGAACAGGTATCTCTGTAGATGCACTGGCGGGAATACCCTGTGTACTGAACAGGTATCTCTGGAGATGCACTGGTGGGAATACTGTGTAACAAGAGGTCAGTAATTGTGTAATTGGGAGCAAAGGGCTTGCAGCATTTATTATTCCACATAGCGCAGATTAGACAGCTTTTGTGCTCGGTCACTGGTTTCACTATCTCACTTCCACCAAGGGCTTTAAGTGGGATGAAACAACTGGATGTGGGGGTCTGTCTACGGGGCGTGCCAGATGCAGTTAAGGGCGTGGGTTAAAAATGCATGCATTAAGCAAGCCATCTGTAGGATTGATGTCCGGCCCACAAATGCCACACCACACCAGACGATGACAAGAACTCGCCCCAACGAACAATAAAAGACTCTGCATCAACGTTGCCCAAATAAAACAATGCACCTCAGGTGGAAACCACCCCCAATCAGGGGCCACCACAATTCAAAAGGTCACCTGCCACATACATGAAACTACCCCACAGGTTCAAACACAAATGGCAGACAGCAAAGGAAAGGAAATCCAGACACATCCCACACTCCAGCATGAACAATAAAACACCCACCCCAGCAATGTCCACTCAACGCAATTCAAGGAACCACAATAACCAACAATCCATCACCAAACAAAGCACAAACTACCACATAAGCACCCGGAATGAGCTTGTGCCTGAGCAACAAAACGAGTACACCGACTGCAGCGTACGGGGCACAGAGGTCTAAAAGAAAAACAACAAATCCCAAACATGCATCCAGGTAGCACAGAAAACAGGCAGACTGAAGACCGGACCACGCCACAACCATCAAGCGCAACAAACACCACACGCACAAAGGCTGCACCAAGAAGGCCCTAAATGCGCGGCCCCAGCCGAGACAGCTCCCAAGGAGTGCAAATCTAACTCAGCAGGTGCACCACGCCACCGTGCTGGTGAGCTGGAAAAGACAGCATGGACACCCGAATACCGGATCCACCTGTGCAATGAAGTGCACGCACAAAAGCTGCGAAAGAGAAAGCCCAGAAACCACACACCAGAACATCACAAATCACGAATGAACCTATAAGAGCGAAGAACATGCAACAAAATGTTCTATTTAATGATAAATCTACACACCACTGCCTCAGCTGATTATTTCTGCCAGTGCTGCCTTCGGCTGCACAGTGTCTACTACCTGTGCGCCGTAGACCACAAACATTAGAGAAACATGTGGTTTCTCCTTTAGTGTGCGCCTCGTGAGGGCCGCAAAAATAGCTTGGTTGTTGTAGTATTGGTCTCACTACTGTTGCCAGGAAAAAGGATAGCACATAGTACCCCTCGAATGCAGCCCTTGAGATTTTTCCTATTAAAACAAGCCCTCTCCACCACAACCAGGGGTCTCCGAAAGTTCATCTTGCCTTGTTTCTGGCTATTTTGTCCAACGCAAGGTCACATAAGTGCCAAGAAACCCTCTTGCCCTGGGGTGACAGTACATGCAGGCGCTGCCATTGAGAAAGTAAAAGCGGGCACCATGCTGAAACATTAAGTGGGTCACCCGGTGGGGAAAAGAATGTTTACCAAAAAAAAGCAATGGTCAATGCAAGAAAATATGCTACAGCCAATGGACCTGCAGGAAAAGTAAGTGACATACAGGAACTAATGAAAAGTCAGGAAAGAGAGGGGGGCGAATGTATAATCTTTCCAGGCCATACCTAACAAAACAAGCCCAATCCCCCTTAAAAAAAGCCCAAACCAAACAAATGTCCTACTAAAAAAAGCTCAAACGACAGTGTGGATCGAAAAGTGCAAAAAGCCAAATTAAAAAAATACAAGCAATGGAGCAGGAGCCACAGTGGAGGAGACAGCAGTACAAAAGGCAGCAGTAGCAAAACTGTGGCATTTGAAGGAGGTGGGAGGAAGAATTCTATATGTGATTGTAAGCAGTTAGGGCACCAAAGCTAAACATAGACAATTAGTAACAGAGCAGTAAACCAAGAAAAAATAGTCCCCCAAAGAACAGATAAGAAACCATAGCGGAATAAGACAGTACTAAGTCCCTGCTCTGTGGGAGGAAGTGGGAACAGAAGAGAGAAAGGAGGGACAAAGAGGCAGAACTGACTACCAGCATGCAAGGATCTGTAAGGGACACTGACATAGGCAAATGAAAAAGAGTGGCAAGAAAGGGGATGGACTAGAAGTATACAGACAGATTACAGCAGGCATCGAAGAGACAGCTCATGCACTTTCTAGCTCAACCTAAAAAAACACTCTCTCCCCTTGTGCAAGAGATTTTAAGTATGGGGTGTGAAGTTCCAGAAGCCAGTGCCCCCTGGCCTATCCTATGGTGCCACACCACCTCTCCATGACTGTCCCAAACCTCCTGCACAGCATGCTGGGATAATTCAAGATGGTGCCATCCAGTAGTCACTAGTCACATCTCCACAGGGTGTTTCTGCTCTGTCCCTCACATGCTCAGTGCCAAGGCCTTTTCCACCAAAACGTCAAAGAGGAGCCCCCTCCTATGTTGGCTCCAGAGGTCTGGGCTCCTACCTTTGTTCAGTGGGCCTGGGTGTCCCAACCCTGGTATAGATTGACAGCTTATTAGCGGATACAGATTTTCTTCCCCATCCAAGTCTAAAAGCAGGTGATCCAAAAGCGAAAATTCCAGGTGGAGTAAATGAGCTGACCACATCTTGTTGCATCTGCCCTTTAAGCTCAGGCCATTGTTTGCATCTGGGAGCAAGTTCACATCTCATTCATGCCTATTCAGGATAGCAAAATGCAGATTTATTTTCCAGGAACTTGAAGCAGGGCAAAGGTAACTTTCTATAAGACATCTTTCCAAAATATCAATCAAAAATCCAACTTCACCTTTGAATTGAGAGAAGTGTTCTGTGCACCACAAAGCACTTCAATGCCTCAGCAGAGATAGTAAATGGTATGTAAATGTAATTAAAGTACAATACAGAAATCATTTTCTACCATCACCAATGGATCAGTTGGACTGTGGGCCATAAACGGAACACAAGGCACTTTCTATATCCAATGGCTGATGTTAACTAGAGTATAAAAAGCACAGCAATCAAACTCTTTATTGAAACAGGGAATGTTATTGGCATGGTGGTATTTTGGAATCCCCATCAAGTAAATTATAAACCAGGTTGATGAAATCACTCCCCTGTGACTAAAAAGACAGTTCATTTAGTTTATGCATCTTCTACTGAGATCTTGACTTTGTCTGCTCTAGGGATTTTACTGTTGTTCTTAATTCCTTCAGCAAAGACTACTGCAACACATTGCTTTGGATTGACAATATTGTTATTTACAGATCTTTACAGCTGTAAGACTTTTGCTATATCAATTCTAGAAAACTGGGCCCAATTCACAAAGATTTTTGCTGTGGCTTACTCTTGTGGAACTCCTGCATTCCAGTCATAAGCCAGGATTAGTCCTGGTTTACTCCGAAAATTCACACGTAAGCCAGGAGTCCAAAACAACTTGGCCACATTGTTTTGTGCTTAAACTTTGGTAAATGGACATGTTCCCGTATAATTTCCTTACTCTCTAGTTTTTTTTAGTAAGCCGGGAGTAGTACAAGGGTAAGTCACACTTAATCATACACCGTTCTTTGTGAATCAAGCTTGCTTTGTTTTAAGTGAACGTATGTCTGCAAATTGAATCCTCCGTCCTTCAGCCCCCTCCTGAAGGAGCTGGGTTCCCTCTCATCAATGTACTCTGGAACCCTAGGCCATTGGACCGTTTAAAACTGCTTTAGAACTGTACAGGGGAAAAATAACTCATTAGCTCAGACTCACAGGCTGAAAGAATCATGACTCAGAAGAATCACAGACTCCAGATTTCTAGTTTAGCGAGTTTAGGACAAAGCCAAAAATAACTGGACGTACAGACACCTCAAGACTAGTTTGTAAAAATACATTGGAACTAATACAAAGCCAAACCTACGGGCAAAGGTAAACTTCGGGGACATGAAAAGAATGACAAATTCCAAAACCAGGACGCCAGCAATAAGTGCCCCAACGTCTAGGTCAGACTTCATTGAAGGTTTTTAAGCAAAAAGCATTATTCTGTCCTGTAAAGAAGTCGAGTCCACACGGAAGGTAAGTTGGACCTCAGTTTATTCTACGTCCAGCTTCAGCAACTCCCCGGCAGCAACTGCCAAGGAGAGAATCAAACAAGTGTTCCACGCAGGGAACATTCTGCATGGAATGCGAGGAGAGGGAGAAGTCCCAACACACCTCCCTTTCTTCACAGAGAAAACAAAAGAAAAGAAAAGGAAAGGAGGAAAAAGAAAGCCAAGGAAAAAGGAAAAAGAAGCAGGGGAAAGAAGAGAACAAGGGAAATAAAATACGTCAATTATCAGGTATAGCATGCATAGTAAGAAAACACAACATAAGCAGAATTACTTCATCACATAGTCCTGAAATTTGGCAGGTACAGATCTGACCCTGGAGGAGGACTCTCTCCGCGGAAGGTTTCCATCAGAGTGCGCCACACCGCCCACTTTGGAGTTGGAAGGAGAGATGCTGACCCCCAACCGCTTCCCAACACACTCAACCATGGGCCCAGGAACAATAGAAACCATACTCTTACTCCAAACCCTTCCATCCTCCAACACCACCACAAAATCCCTCACAGCAGCCACCTTCTTGGGAGAATAAAACCGTGACTCCCCTTTACGGAGAAATCCAGGTTTCTTTACCCTCACCCAATCGCCAACCATCACCTTGCAGGAAGATGACACACCTGATCTGGTACCATAACTGTTCTGAAGCGAAGCCCTGACATCAGCTACTCTAGCTAAATTAGTAGCATCCACAACCTTCCTGGACATCCACTCCTTGTTCAACTTGGTACCAGCGACTCTCCCACGCAACAAGGTAAAAGGAGCAACACCAGTTGAAACATGCGGAGTGGTTCTTACAGCCCATAACATGTCGGCAACCGCTTGACGCCACTGCAAACCATTCACTAAAGCCAGTTGAAGATGCTCTTTGACAACACGGTTGAAACGCTCAACCAAACCGTTGCTGCGAGGATGATAGAGCGACGTGCAAACGTGTTTGATACCAACTTCTTTGAAAAATGAAGACATCTCAGCAGAAACCAACTGCGTACCATTGTCCGAAACTATCTCCTCAGGAAAACCCTCCCTAGAGAAAACATCACGTAAAAATGAAATCACTACAGAAGAACTGATGGAATCAACAAATCTCACCTCAGGCCACTTGGTCATGTAGTCAATTAATACCAAGATAAATTTGGGAGTCGAACCAACAAGACCGTAAGGTCCAGCGATGTCCAAAGCTAGTTTTGACCAAGGAACATTCTTCACAACAATAGGTTGAACAGGCAGAGGACAAGTGACCTGTGACTTGTCACTGACCATACATTCACAACATTCACGAACAAAATGCTCAACATCTTTGTCCACGGACGGCCACCAAAAATCTTGCCTCACCCTGCGCTTCATGGAGCGAATGCCTGGATGGCCTTCATGAGCCAAACCAAGAATCTTTCCACGAATAGAAACCGGAACAACCAAAAGCCCACCCCGTCTCAAAATTCCATTAACAAGAGACAACTCATCCTTGACCCGCAAATAAGGAATAATAGCAGCAGGACAAGCTTTTTCACACGGCCAAGGTTTAGAGAGAAGATTAATAACAGACTGCATGTCCACATCAGCGGCAATCCCCTCCAACCACTCACACTCCGAAAGAGCACACCCCACAGAGTCACACAAAGAACCAACAGCACAAACTACTTCCAAATCGTCACACACGACACTGTCGTCACCATCGGAAAGAGGTAGTCTGGATAAGTAATCAGCAACCAAATTCTTCGCTCCGGCCACATATTCCAGCTGATATTGGAATTCCTGCAATCTGAATTGCCACTTGGAGATCCTTGGAGTCGCCCTACCACCACCCTTGGTCGTGAATAGATCAATCAAGGGCTTATGGTCGGTCCTCAAGATGAATCTATTGCCCCATAAAAAATTTTTGAAATGCAAAACTCCCCACCACATCGCTAGGGCCTCCTTTTCAATAGTAGAATAAGTCTCCTCAGCACCTCTCAAGGTTCTGGAGGCAAAAGCAATGGTTTCTTCGCGACCATCACCCCTTTTCTGCATGAGGACGGCCCCCAAACCCACATTGCTAGCATCAGTGGAAAGAATGCACAAGTCATTTATGTTGAACAGCTTGAGAGGGCGAGCTTCAATAATCTCTTGCTTGATGACATTGAAGTTGCTCTCACAATCATTATCCCAGACAAACTTGACATTTTTCTTGAGCAGACTACGCATAGCAGCGGTTTTGGTAGAGAAATTCTTAACAAACTTGGAGTAATACTCCACCAAACCAAGATATGAACGTAATTGATCCTTATTCGTAGGAACAGGAGCATTTTGAATGGCGTCAATGATCTTGACTTTTGGTTCAACCCCATTTTGGGAAATGTGGTGACCAAGATAGTCTACCCCATCTTGAAGAAACTTGCATTTATCCTCCCTCAAGGTTAACCCACTAGATCTTAGTATGCTGAGAACAAGTTTAACACGCTCATCATGTTCAAGTTCGGTTTTGCCATGAACCAGAATGTCATCCTGGAAAAAGACAACACCAGGAATGTTCTTGAACAGGTTATTCATTAACCTCTGGAAAACAGCCGAGGCTGAGGCTAAACCAAAAGGCATGCGGATGTAACGATAGGCACCCTCCGGGGTTACGAAAGAGGTAAGGTGTTTGGAATTGGGACATAACTCAATCTGATGATAAGCAGATGATATATCGAGGGAGGTGAAAAATTTTGCACCCTCGAGGGTGGCTAACATCTCGTTGATGTTAGGGAGTGGTTGCCGGTCAATCCAAATATTGGCATTGAGATCGCGCAGGTCAACACACATCCTCAAACACTTGTCAGATTTCCTTGCTAAAACTATGGGGGCAAGCCACTCTGAGCCTTCAATTGGCTCAATCACACCAGCAGCGCATAACCGCTCTAACTCTTTCTTTAGCTCTGCACGTAAGCTCAAAGGCACCTTGCGCACCTTATGGGCAACGGGAATGGCACCTTCTTTCAAAATTATCTTGTGCTGGAAACCCTTGAGTTTGCCTAATTCCCCACTAAAAACTTCAGGAAACATGAGAGCCCATTTGGTGTTGGACATATGAGATACAGCAAGAGTCTTTGGTGATGCCAACATTGCAGAGTAAAATTCACACAATTCATTGCGGGAAATTACCATGTTGGGATGGTTGGGATCTAAAACAATGTTCAAATCTCCCTGTTCATCCCACCCCAACAAATTAGTACCATCCTTAACTATGAACACAACACAAGTAATGTGATCACCATGAAACTCAAGTTGGACAGTACATTTCCCCAAAACCTCAACTCTCTTGCTATTATAAGCAAAGATCTTGATACTTGAAGATTCTAAAAGTACATTGGAAAGTTTGCTAAAGTCAGTGAAATTCAATAAAGTAAAAGGAGACCCAGAATCCGCAAGAAATTTGCAGACAATACTATTTACAGATATTAAACAAGAAGGAGATTTTCTTTTCCGACGGCCAGACAAGGCGGACAGTTCTACCACCCCGGCCTCGTGCAAAGTAGAAGATAGCATCAGTAGTTCATAACATTCCTCATCAGATTCTTCTGAGATATGCTTCACAGAGGGAACGGGCTTGTTCGTGGAAGCAGCTCTGCACATGCGGGAATAGTGACCTTTGTTCCCACACTTGTAGCAGGTTTGATTAAGAGCAAAACAAAATTTAGCAGAACCTAAGTGTGAGCTACTGCCACAACGAAAACATATTAGTTCTTTTTGCACAGGTCTGTTTCTGGAAGAAAAGTTAGATGGGACAGAACGAGGAACATTAGGCAAAGTAGGTGCTTTTGATTTGAAAGGAGGTTTGGAATTCAATAGTTTGACTTCAGTAGAAGAAGAGGTCGATGGTGAGGAAGATGAATTCATTTCTTTGACGCAAAATTGAGAATGTTCAATACTTTTGGCTAAACTGAGAGCAGTCTCTAAATCAGGATCACCAGAAGCAAGAAGTTTTTCTTGAATTTTCTTGTTGGAGGTCCTCTCAATAAGTTGATCACGTATGATCTCATCTCTGAATTCCCTGTAATTGCAATTGATAGCCAAGATGCGAAGAGCTGCCACAAAATCATCAATTGATTCGCCAGGGGTTTGGGCACGTTGAAGAAATTTATGGCGTTCGAGAACGACATTTCTCTTGGGAGAGAACCTCTTGTCAAGAGTTTTAATCAAAGTAGCATAATCGTCAATGAGAAGTGATTCTCCAGCATCACCACCACTAACTGTAATGCTGACAACTTCAAGAGTCAACGTTTTTAAAATGTTCCTCCCTTCGTTGCCTAGGTTATAGATAAGTAGGGCTTTTTTCTTCTTGCCAGTAAAGGTATCGCCATCGATAGCCTCTAAATACGCCTCAAAAGTGTCTTTCCACTGCTCCCACGGAACAGGGGGAGTGCCGGCAGTTTGTAAGAAAGGAGGAGGAGCCAAAATATGATCCATTGCGTGGGTGAGTTGCTGCCACACTATACACAACAGTAATTAAATCAAACCTTTTTCCTGTTTTTTTTTAAATACACACGCAAATGTCATATGCAAGCCAGTTGAGTTTGATAATAGTCATATTAAATACACACTAATGCAGATACAGAGGAATGCTGCGCTCAATAACCCAAAACTTGTGCTAATAAGTAGATCAGTACATTTAAGAATTGCGTTAATAGTAATTCAATGCATTGAAGCACATAAAGAAAGTTAATTTGATTCATGGAGCTGTGCGCATCAGCGAAGGTAAAGGGCATTAAACAGAGCTGTGCGCACTAGAGATGAATTATGGCTTCGAAGACTGAGCGCAAACAGTATGCTGTGCGCATCAGCGGAGCGTTGCTAGCATTTGGTTGCTAGGATACATCTCAAAATGGCCGCCGTACGTAACGTGATGTGTCCCAAATGCGCCGTCAGGCAGGTCAGGCACGTTCGCGTGTTAGCGCGAGAATGGTGCGCAGGGCAGTCGCGCTGAGAAATTGGACAAAAGTACCTGAATGAAGAAGAACTCGTAGGAAGTGGGACACAGCAGGACCGCTTGTGGAAGCCCTGCCACAAGGAGACGTCGACCTTGTCCTAGAAGAAGGGCCGTTGAGCCGTTTTCCACATCGAGCAAAGAAACTCCACTTGAGCGCAGGAATCTTCAAGGGGGGTGGAGAGAGGGTGGAGACTGGACCCGATCGTCGCCACTGTAAAGAAGTCGAGTCCACACGGAAGGTAAGTTGGGCCTCAGTTTATTCTACGTCCAGCTTCAGCAACTCCCCGGCAGCAACTGCCAAGGAGAGAATCAAACAAGTGTTCCACGCAGGGAACATTCTGCATGGAATGCGAGGAGAGGGAGAAGTCCCAACATGTCCCTACTATAGTACTAACATGACATCCCTACTTAACATTCCCCAGGCAAGTTAGGAAAAGGTGTCAGCACATGAAGACTTCCTAAGAAGTGCACTCATGGTGTAGGGGTCAGGTAGCCAAAGGCTACAGAGCTCGTTCATGATGCTCCTTCCCTCTCCATGGATCTCCTCTTTTCTCCTAACTCAACGCCCGGGACACTGCCCTAATTCAAAACACCAAATCATAACCATGCCCATTACTTAATATCTGATCGGCTCATCTTGCTGGGATCCTCCTCATAGGTAGTTTTCCAGTTAGTTTCAATGCTCCCAGCTCCTGACTCGATGACCTTGATTCCCAGGCCTTCTCCAGTGAGAAAGAACACTGTCTCAAATTATCAGTACTCATTGTACAAATGCATCCTCTCCTCCCCGAGCATAACTCCTAAAACAAAAAGCGTTATTCTAACTAACAAAGACCACTTTCCCCACCTGCAACAGAAATGTGAGAAAAGAGCAAAACCAACATGCACATGAAATTCAGGTTTTAAATCTAATACGAGAGCTTCCAGGAAGAATATTCAGGCCTACAGAAACCGGTCAACATAAGAGTGAGGTACATAGGCCTTATGAAAACCACGCATAAAAGAACATTTTACTTAGCATTTCTAAATCAATATGTTACATGAACACACCAAATACGTAAAATTGTAAGCCTAATACACCAATTTTGTATGTTAATGTTTTCAGCTAAACACATGTGTATTGCAGCATTAATTTCTTCACATTTACTTGAAAAATACATATAACACATAACCTTCCACATTATTGCAGTACACATTTTAGTGCCTCATGTTAATATGACAAAAGAATAAATGCAGGTGCGAAATAGTCATGATTATGACGCACCCCTACAATCGAAAGTACATAATCGCACTCTCTTACCCCCTTTAGCGCTGTCAGACATTTTAAAGGCAGCATAAATACATACAAGAAACCATCAAAACAAGCTAAATTCCACCTTTGAGTGTTTTAATTCAACCTCAGTGCTCAAGGGGCCTCACCTCTTGTCCATCTTGCACATCGTTCAGCACTTTCCCAGAATCAGACATGCAAACAGAGAGTGGGCAGACATGGTCAAAGCTGGTATTTGCCAATGTGACTGGAAAGGAAGCGGTAGGACGACTCCCCTCTCCATACACAAACAAAACACTTTCACGTTAGGCCTGGGATTATACAATGTTGACTTCCAAGAGGCAAACACAGAACAGAGGCTTATTTCCACTTCTAGCGCTACCTTTTTCCAATGTGATTTTCCAATGTGATTTTGACAGATTTCAGAAGCAATGCCTTTTCTTTCTTTCTTTTTTTATTTTATTTATTTATTAATTTATTTATGTATTCCTTTCTTTCTTTGTTCTTGTTTTCTTTCTTTGTTTCATCCTGACATTTTCTCTCTGTTTATCTTAATCAATTTCCCTTTTCTTTCTTTCCTTCTTGATTTCTTCTTTCTCTTTTCCCCTTGCAATCTTACATTTTCTCTTTATTTATTTCTATTGCTTTCTTTTATTTATTTTATGTACTTGTCTTCCTTTTTTTTCTTTTTCTCCTTTCACTCTTTTCTTTCCCTGCCTCTTCTTGTTATCCCAGGTGTGTAAGTAAGTGGTATTTGTATAGTGCAAACAAAGAAAAAGTACTGGAGTGCCAAAGATAGTGCCAAACGCCAAGATACACTTACCAAGTGCTTCTATTGTTATTTATTTGGTATTTCCTTCTTTCTTTCATTCCTTTTCTTGCTCCTTTCCTTTATTCTTTCTTTCCTTGTTATTTCTGTCTTTCCTTCCGTCTTTTTTTACCGTTCTTTATTTCTGTATTTTTTATTCCAGCCTTCTTTCTTTTTATGGTTGCTTTATTTTATTTTTCTTCCTTCCTTTCTTCTTTTCTTCTGTTCTGACTACCTTCCTTGGAACGGTGCTAAGTAGATGGATTAGCATGTCTAAAGGGTTGAGGGGAGAACGGTATATACAGCTGCAAATCAGTTTCGCCTCTGACAGTGATCAGAGTGCTAGCATTATCACTTTAGCAAAAACGCTCAAAAGATTTGGTTTGCTTCTAATCTAAGGAGCCCTGTTATGTCCTGGCCATTAGGAGTCGGCTGCTAACTTAAACTAAATGCTAGTGAAGACGCGCACCTGATTAAGGCAAGACACCACCAATAACTAGCACTTTTTACTTCATTTTCTTAGTGAATTTCTAAAACGACGTAATTTTGAACACCCCCTGAGTGTTCTGGATACATTTAGTTTGTGCTCATTGTGCTGTTGTGTTTTCATTTATTTTGCACGTTTTGCTGTACTTTGGTTTGTCTAATGGAGGTGGGATCTCTCATTGTTGGGATTCGGGATCCCCATTTCGGCCGATCTTTGGCGAAACTGCTCCGCTCTCTGGTCCGCCTCGCCTGTACCGTTTGTGCAGAGAGAGCTAGAGGTTACACACACACTCTTTACTTCCCGGTTGGACTGCTACAAGCGTCGTATTTGGGCAGTTAGCAGTTTAGTCTTCTATCCGGACATTAGGAACCTGCCTCTTGCTTAAACACCATGCCAGCACAGATGCACAAAGGCATGCCTAAGGCAATCCCCTCTGTGCCCGTCCTTGCCCCTCTGTGCCCGCCCTTGCCCGCTAGCGCCCCTCTGTCGCCAGTCACCAAGAGCACTGCATCTTTTCCCATCGAGGTTAGTCATGAAGCTAGATTTTGCTATTCTACAGGGGATCTAAAAAATATCAGGGACTTGTTGGTCGACTATGTGGATGAGACCATACCATGTGACTTCCAAGTTCCTGCGTCTTTGAAGGGCCCGTCTTCATGCATTAATTGTGACTTTTTTTGCATTACAAGTTTCCTTGTGGAGATGACAAGCAGGGTGTAGTGTAGTTCCTATATCCCTGATAGGCTCTGCACATTGGAATAATATACATTATAGTTTTGACATAGCACTGAGGTCAGTATGTCTCTATTGAGTACATTAAACTTAACTACTTGTGTGTGCCAGCTAACTCAGAGGTCACTAGAAACTTTCTCAAATGAACAAGTAGGGATTAGTTTCTGACAACCGGATAGACATGACAACTTTGTTTCCCTAAGGTCGGAATAATCTTAGAGTTGTGGAAACAATAGTCAATCGTGCATGCTTCTTTTCTACAGAGTTTTGCACAGAAATAGGGAGATGGGTGTTTCAATAAAAAGGGCAGCTATGTAAATAAATAAAATTAGCTTAATCTTCCAGAGGAGAGCACTTTACATCTGTTTCCCAGGTCTTGTCCCAAGGGCTGGCTGGAAGGTGATTGGTCGCGCTGTGAGTCTGTTTACGTGCGCTACTGAATGAATGAAAAAATTATTGTTCAGTTACTAAAAACTTACAATTAAAACAACATTATACAATTCTTCTTACATTTCATACATTAATAAGACCACATAATTAAAAGAAACTTTTCATCAATGTATAAAACCAAGTATAAATAAAACCATCCTCATTGTCCACAGTTAAGTAATTTCTTCGCCACTATTTCTATAAACTTCAAAAGTCTACCCGTAAATTGCAAACTTTCTCCTTGTAAACTGGCTATGACTGCTTGTCGGCATGTTCGTATAATTTGACTATTAAAGTCCCACCTTAGCAGCCTACTACCTTTCTCTATTAGTGCAGGGCAGCTACAGATGATATGACAAATGTCTTCCCGCTTGTAATAACAGAGGCGACACACCCTTTCACTACTCATCAATTTCCATGTAGGGGCATCTCCAAGTAATTGGCTATTTCCAAATCAGAGATTCATCAGCTTCAGCTTTGCCCTTTGGCTATTTGAGTCTCCTAAATATCTTTGGGGTTTTAGCATACCATACGAAGCAATAACTGTCCACGCATGGGATCTCTTTGCCAGTACTGCTTTATCCCATAAAGACGACAATTTTTTGCTGCACCCATTTATAACTTTATTAAAAGCCACCTGTTAAAGAGGTAAGGCCCATAGTTGTTCCGCATTGAACATATCTATTGCCAGTTTGAAATATTCATGTGCCTGCTTATGTTTATTATCGTATATTGCCACCCAAACCACAGTCATAAGCGAGGAATTATTATCCCTTCTAATTTTGTGGGAGAATTTTAAATACGCTCCCAAGCTATTTAGGTTCTGTCATTTAAGTCCGAACTCAAGCTGGATTTGTGCTGGTGAATAATGTCGCGGAAGATTAAACAAGCGTGGTAGGTCCCTGTCACTAGCTTATCTATGGTGTTGTCAGCACAACCTCTTAGGTTTCTACTCCATATGCAAGAGTTGGCACATGTTTAACTGACATAATTTGTAATAGTTGATTAAGGGGAAGCCCTTTTAAGTTATTCTGAAGTATGGAAAATGCAGCAATTAATGAGTTGTTTCTACTCTGTAGTGCAGCGCACTGGTTTTTACCAGTGCCCCTAGCATCTATTATAACACCCAGATATCTATA
Source organism: Lissotriton vulgaris (assembly GCF_964263255.1). Taxonomy (NCBI): domain Eukaryota; kingdom Metazoa; phylum Chordata; class Amphibia; order Caudata; family Salamandridae; genus Lissotriton; species Lissotriton vulgaris. The sequence goes on along the minus strand of NW_028248512.1, from coordinate 208,476 downwards.
TTTAGTGACCGATTCTAATACAGTACCTTCCATTCTCAATTTTGGTCTTACAGCCAACCTCAAGTCACCAGCATTGTTTTTGTCTTTTTTTAAGTTCATCTTTAGGCCATGAGTGGAGGCATACTGTGCACTTTCATTAATTAATCCCTGCAGACCCTCCTTGGTATAGCTTATTAAAACAATATCGTCGGCATAAAGTAAATGTGAAACATTAAAACCTGCAACAGTCAGAGAGTGAGAATTAATTTCACTAAGCCTTGATGAAATCCCACCTAAATACAATTTAAATAAGGATGGGGCCAAAACATACCCCTGCTTCAGCCCGTCCCTTATCACCATTTTTTTGGAGAAAACTGTGCCTTGGCCCAACCTTACTCCCGTCCAAGTATTAGTATATAGCAATTGTATCACTCTCAACAAACTCTGTGAGATTCCCATTTTCGTTTATTTGTTCCAAAGAATATTTCTGTGCACTGTGTCAAAAGCTGAGCTAAAATCAATAACACATAAGTGAAGGTTCATCTTACGGCCTCTGTCCATTTCCATTATAAGAACTAGCATTTGAATATTAATAATCGTCCCCATGCCTTTAATAAACCCTGTTTGGTTTTTTGGGAGTAAATTACTGGCAGCAACCCAAGCCATGAGGTCTGTTAGCAGACACTTAGCAAAAAATTTTGCTTCGCAATCCATTAAAGCTATAAGTCTATAGTTAGCAGGATCCGAGACTTGACCAGCTTTGTAAATCCGAGCCAAAATTGAACCCCTCCATTCGTCTGGGACTTCTTCCTTCCATAAAACATAATTGAACAAGTTCTTTGCCCAATATTGTGGATTTTCTTTAAATAGTGCTTGAGGGAGGACATTTGGCCCTGGTGCACTACTCCATCTGCTAGAACTTATAATTGTTTCCACTGTTGTCCGCCGGATCATTTGCTGGGCGTTTTACCTTTCATTATCAGTGACCCTTGTATTTTCTACTGAATTTACTTCTGTTGGCTTTATTATATTTCTGGTGTAACCTGTTATTGATCCCAAAAGCTTCTCCCAGACTTCTTCCGATATATTTTAATCAGTTGTTGTTGTTTCCCACCATTGGCTTGATTGACCAGTCTCCAAAATTCACGTGCATCTTTACGTTTTGCTGCATAATTAATTTTACACCAGAAGAGATCAAGCTCAGTTTTTGTTTGTATCCATACTTCTTTTTTATAGAGTGGCTCAGTTGTGGTAATATCTTACTCCTGACATTAGAGGATAGTTGAACAGTCACTTTTTTGAGAAAAGATGTAGCCAATGTTACCATGCCTTTTGAACGCACAGCATTTTTCTCCACTAGATTAGTTATGAACTGCTCCCAGAGGGTCATTGGATTTTGATCTATTCTATTTAACTCTTTCTCCCACTGGTCTCTTGCTTGCTGTATGATCTTTTGTATATTATTCACAGTCCAGTTTATCCTTCTATAGGTCAGACCCATAGGTTTCCCTACCTTTAGGGGCACTTTGTTCGTGTCGGATAATATGTCGGGTAATATGAAGATTGAGGCTGATCATTTGTGTTTGGTGATCATTTTCCAGTCTATTTCCCAGATTATAGCCTATTATTGATTGATATAATCGGAGAGACACTAAAGTGTAATCAATAACAGCTTTCGATTGTGCCGTAAAATGGGTTGCCTGAGCTGGGATGTCCGGATCCACTCGGCCATTCAAAACACGAAGGCCATGATGCTCCAGGTTTATCACTGTATCTTTACCCATTTTGTCTAATCGTTGTTTAGTTGCACCAGTTGCCGGGATATGCCAAAATTGATCAATCTCCTCCAATATTTGATCCCTAGGCGCCCCATGGAAGAAATTCATACTGTCAAGATTATCCAAGGGACTGGATTCATCGTGCTTAATGTTATTAATAGGCTCAGTATTAACTCTATTGTTTCTTTTTTTTTGCTGCTCAGAGGATGAATGTATATGTTTATTATCATCAAAGAAGGGATCACATTTCCTGTGCTAACTGGCCAGACCTTAATTGATTGAATGTTTGAATGGTTGATTTCCACTTCTTCGATCTTTATTTTTAAGGCCATTGAAACATATATGGCCAAACCTCCTGCTGCTCGCCCCTTCAATTTTGTTTTAATTGCTGGTTTACTATAGCATAAGTATGCTGGTATCTTAATTTCCTCCTGTGCCCATGTTTCTTGAAAGATATCTTCCAATGTATGTTAAGAATTCATGATCGTTCACTTTTGCTGCCAAACCCTCAATTTTCCATGAGAAGATGTCTACCTTTACTGCCAGACACTCTAAATTCCATGCACGGGTGTCACCTTTATTTTTGTGGTCAATGAGACGGTTTATATCCTGTCATTCTCTTACACCTTTGTCTGTCCTGACATTCAAGGTACTCGGTAGCCAGGACCAGTCCGACTTTAAGTAAGAGTTTTTATCTCCTTGGCTTCAGTGTAGTTATCAGCCTGAAGGGTATTATTGTCCCTTAAAGGGGTAATTGAGCTACTCCTTGCCCCTTTCAAGATCGTCATTGTACACAATTGCTGATTTTTATTGCAAATTTGTGGACTTTTCGTTAGTTTCTGTCTTCCCCTATCACCTTCTTCATTGACCCTCTTAAACTGTTTTTCTCCACCCTTCGGTTTTAGAAACTGTGGATAGGGTTCCTCCTTTTCTCTTTTCATCTCAATACCCCATGTTTCAAATTTATCTTTTTCCGCCTATAGTTGGTCCGCAACCTCAGCAGCAGTCCATGTGATCATTGTTGCTTCCTCACCTCCCCACGAGGGGTTACTTACAAATGTAACTGAATGTATATCCGGGGACTCTATGTGTTGTAAAGCCTCTATTTCCATGGTTATTCGAATCATAGACCCTTTATTCGATCAAAGTGACCCCTTGATTTATATTTTGGCACAAAAGTCATTTTACAATGAATACTAGGCAAGCTGTGCCGTGTTGTCCTGTCTTTTTGACCCTGCTGGATCGTGCAGACTTTATCCTGCTGAATGTTCTTAACCTGCCCTATTTCATTTTGGTCGCTCTTTCCCAATTGATGTTCCTTCTTCGATCGTTGCCTCTGTTCCCTTTGGGGCTCATCATCATTCCTTAACGATTGATCACATACTTGTTGCATTCTGATTTCCTTAGCATCTGTCCCCTCCACGACGTTAAGCGATGTTTCTAAAAGCTCCACCTTCTTCACTGTCTTAATTTGGTTTATATGTTCTTTTTTTTACTATTTTGGCTTGGACTAATTCATGTTGGATATCATCCAGTTGACCCTCCTTTTTCTTCGTCCTTTCGCACTAACTAATATATTCTCATTTTCCTTCTCCACATTATTTTCCCTTACCTTACCATCACTATTTTCTTGGTCCAGACGAGTCACTTGTCTTCCCATATTAGGGCCAAAAATTGGATACACCTTCCCTTGGAGACCTGAACTCTTCTCCACCTCTTTTTTATTGTGGCTTTTCTTAAGTCTCTTTCTCCGTCTGTTAGAGATCCTAAATGTATTGACTGCTTCCCCTTGTGTGGGTGATTCTGGGGCTCTCTGCTCAACAGGACCATTCCTACCTAGTGTGCTAGACGATGCCTGATCACTTAATAGCTTTTCGTGTATGGCAATGGGTTTATCTAAGTTCTTTCCTGAGTAACTCTCCAGTGTTAAGTCTACATTATTCTGCAACTGTATCTTTTCCATACTTAAAATTTCCCCCCGAGGCTCCGCTTCACCAATTTGCGTACGCGCTCAGGTTTAATTCCCTCTGCTATCCCACTGTTGTTGACTCTTTGACCCTTAGGGCAATTCCCTTCTTTAGTAGTAGGTTGTAGTTGCCCCTTGATTTCTGCCAGAACCATTTCCAGCATCCATGGTAGCGAGGAAAGTTTCTCCAATACTGGGCTACATTCACACGTATTTTCAGGCTCCACCTGTACTACTGCCTGGGCCTTGACAATCAACTGATTCAATGCCCCAATTATTTTATCAATCGCTGTAATGTAGGATGCCATTGTATTTAAAAGATCCACCTGGATATCCAATTTACTTGACTGATATATCAATGCATTGACCACCGATTGAAATGAATTAGGCAAAATCCCCCAAGTGTTGTCATTCAGGCTTTTTTTCCCCCAATGATTCTGTGGTTGGCGATCCAACTTGCATATCATCAGCCAAGGTGCCCTGTACTGTGGACCCCACAGGTTGAGCCCCTGGTAATTCATTTATCTCAATCCTGTTCTCTCTCTGTGTTAAATCATGTTTAATTATCTCATTCCTGTCCTCTCCCTGTGTTGAATCATGTTTAATTTCTGATTGTACTTCTATTTTTACTGGTGTTACATTATCTCTTATGTTATCATTTTTCTGAAATACGTCCTGAGAGGAATCACGAATTGAATCGCCCAATGATTCCGATACTTTTTCTGGAAGCACTTCTCTCACCACAGGTACTATACTACTCTCCACCGTGTCCAATACCTCCGTTATCTCAGTTTCCAATTTTAATTTCCGAACAGGATCTATTCCTTCTAAATCTTCCAATTCATCCCAATTATCCATGTATACCATCTCATTGTTTACTTGTTGGTGCAACTCAGCTTGAATCTGAATTTCTTTTACCAAACAAGCTGAATCGTTTGTTCCTTATGCCCTTCTTGCGCCTTACTACTGTTAAGCGACTCCAAGATCATTTATCGATCGCCGTTAGCGCCTACTTCCTTCAATACTTCAAAGACTGTCGACTCCCCTTGCTGGGCCGCTGTAATGGAACATTCCTTCTCACGTAGCCGGTCACTACTTAGACGCCAAGTTTCCCAGTTAAACAAAAGTTTTTTGATGTTTCTCTATGTATTTAACCCCTCCATGGTCGAGCAAGATTTAAATTCCTCTTTTTTAGTCATGATTTTACTAGGGGCCGATTTGGGAGGCCCTGATTCCTGTGGTTGAATCAGGCTTTGTAGCTCCCTAGTATACAGATCTTTTCGATATGCAAGCAGAACATCAACTGGGTTCTTCAAAAAATCCGCCTTCCCTATCCCTTTTTTTTTTTGGTCACAATTTGGGTTTCTATGAAGGCACTGTGCTGCTAGCCCCTCTGAGCCAGACTTCTCCATACAAGCCCCATTTGCAACATAATCAATATCATTGTCCTCGTCGGCAGAAGCCGCCCTGTTTTGACATTTTTGCTTCTTCCGCACCACTTCCTGCGCTTCTCTTATTTTCTCTGAACGCATTACTTTGTTTGCACATCTTTTACTGCTTCCCTCCTCTTCCTTCCTTCCTTCCCTCTGTTTGTTAGCAGGGCGTTTTAACCGTTGCTGAGAGCCGGCACAGATTTCACCTCTCTCTTCCGTTCACCTCCACACCTCTCCTTATTCCTCCTTATCACTACTTACTTCTGTTGTTACTGTGTGTTGAGAGCTATAGGAGTTATAAGAGCTATAAAAGCTATAAGCTGGGCACCGAATTGTGAGAAGGCAATGTGCAAATATTTTCCAGGGTTGGAGCTGGTGTTGTTTCCCCATGCTCACTTCAAATTTCCTTTGGCTACCTGTGTAGTTTTTTAGTCCACCTCTCACCCCACTCCTTAGCTTCCTCTTTCCTCTGTACTCTGGCCTGATTCTAGGCCTTCTGGGGGTGCTGAAGATCTGAAGCACACACTCCGGCACCTTGATAAACTGCTGCACTGCTGCTCAATGCTCAATGATCCCTTCAACACTGCCTAGGGCATAGATCACCACACTTCCACCACACTTCAACTACATCCGCCACTGCACCCACTGCAACCACCACCGCCGCTACCACCACACCCCCGCTATCCACTCATGAAAGTGGAGGGGTTGAGCTGCAGAGGCAGGAACAGCAGGCCATCAGCCATGCAGGCTAGTGGCAAAAGTGGCAAAATGGCAGCGATAGCAAGAGCCTGGATCAGAGCCTGAATCAGAGCGGAGAAGTGCAGAGCGAAAACGTGGTGTAGGCAGGAAGAGTCTGCGAGTGGCAGACACTCAGCACCACTCAGCACCACGGCGTCGTAGTACCAGCAGTAGAAATCACGGAGCCCAACACCAGGAGTCTTGTCAGTAAATGTAGAAAAAAAATACAGTGTCTGTTCTATATTAGTTGAAGAGCTGAAGATGTTCCTTTAATTCCTTCCAGTTATTTCAAGCAGTCGCAATCACTGTGCCCAACACCAAAAGTCTTGTCAGTAAGTGTAGAAAAATAAAATGCAGTGTCTGCTCTATATTAATTGAAGAGATGAAGACATTCCTTTAATTCCTTCCAGTTTTTTTCTGACCTTGAGTTTATGGGACTGGTCAATAAAAAGGTTTATTGCACAGTCTTATTTCTCATGCAAGAGATATGAACTGCTACAATCGTAAGATAGAATGTGAAGTATAAAATGTACAGCGTTAGCAGTAAGATAAAATAATACTGTAATAGCATGTCTTGTAGCTATGACATATATTCATTAAAATACAGACATAAATAACACAGGCTAAAATACTCAACTGGTGCTTCTAAAATAATCCTACCCCAGTGTACCTAACCTAAGTCTAGTATGAGGGAAGAACTAGGTGCTGTTTTAGTCTGGTTTCGCTATGCCAAGAGCGCCTAAAAGATTCTCTACGCTCTAATCAGCGCCATACCTTAGAATGAGAGAGGTTGGTATCTCTTTCCAGGGATTCAATCTCTAACACCCCGCAAGGGGAGTCAGAAACACCTGAGCTGGATTCTCGGCGAGGATGATGACAGCGTCTGGTCAGTGTGTCAGTTGGGGACTTGACTTCCTTCGGGACTTGCTTTGGCAAAGCGCGTCATGCAAGTAGGTAGCCGAAGCGCACCGTGCCTTGCCATAGCAAGTGAAGGTATATTTATGCCTTGAAGGTGTTTAGGAATGCCAGTATTGATGTAAAAGTTGGGCATAAGAACGTCATGAATGAACCCCTGAGGAATAGATGTTCAAGCATAATAAATTAGTTATTGGAGAAATCAATATCCAAGCAAGGGGAAGTCCTAAAGGCTTAAGAGTCTGGTTTTCCAAGAACTCATTGTGACGTTGATGAACAGATGTAAGTAGCCATGCCTGTATTTGATTAGAATGAGCAATACCTAAATAAGGTCTGGATTTCTATGCCTAAATAAGGGCAATGTCTCTAATCTCTAGTAGTAGTTTATTGCGTGATTATTTAAAATCATTACAAAATTGCATAAAACAAGTTTCATGATAAAACCGTGATATCACATAAAAGCATCATTGGTTGATGATAAAACTTTTAAATACAAAGTGGTTTAACTAAAGTCAAAAAATTTATTTTTGTATTCTACTCACATAAAAAGATGTCATTATCACAAACTGCAATTTACTCATAGTTGGGGATTTGCTGCTAGCGCTGATAGATAAAAAAAACTTCCAATTTAAACCAACCAACCGGTTAAAATGGCTTTTAAGTGCCTAGTACTTTATAACCTTAAATGTCCAAACGGCCTATAATCACGTTTTATGTTTATTTTTCAGCCAGTGTTCATAGTCGCTTGATCTGCTTGTCGGAGTAGTTTCCTGATTTGGGCAAGATATTTTACACCTTGACAAGACAGAATGATTGATGAGCCCTCCATCCATCTGATCAAAGCTTGTCTGCATGTGCGAATATGTAGCTCGTTAAAAATCGATTTTAAAGAGGATTTCCTTAGCTCCTTTACAGCGGGGCACACACTCAACAGATGTATTAATGTTTAGTCGGAATAACCACATAGTCGACAGTTCTCTAATTGATAGTTACGTTTCCAAGATGGCATTAAGTCCTTCGAGTCATGGATTCCCATCCAATAGTAAATAAAGCTCTTTTTTTATCTCGGAGCTGAAATGGGCTGCGAGGTAGGCTTGGGGTTTTGTATGAGGTTTGGAATTTATTGCTGTCCATGCATGGAGTCGTTTGGACAACTTGTTTTTGTCTTCCAGATACAATTTCTTCTTGGCTGACAGATTACTAACTTTATTAAATGTTGACTTTTCTCCCATGCTCTCCCATAGTACTTGGGTCTCTAGCTCCACTAGTGATTTCCTCAAATATGCTCCCCAAGATGTAGGTACTTCTTGCACCATTTGTGCTTTTATCTCATCCCAGAATAGGTTATTCAATGTGCCCGGCTCTGATGATCGAATTTTATGGCAGAGCTTCGCAAAAGAATTCATGCTCCGGAACCTCTGATTTTGAAGGCCAAATTCCAGCCGTACCTGTGCTGGGGATGCTGGCTTGGGAATATTAAAGACGGCTTTGGATATCTTGGTCTGGAGCTTGTCCAATAACTCTGCCTCTTTGCCATGCCATGTTTCTAAACCATAAGACAGAGTTGGTAAAATGTGTGCTTCATCACTTTTAGGAGGTGAGTATAAGCTGGACAGCTCAATTTTATTCAGCAGTTGAAATGCAAAAATTAATGATTGGGCTTTAGCACTTAGATCCTGTTTGTGGTCCTTGTATGTGATACCGCGCCCCAATTTTATACCTAGATATTTAAAGGAGGCTTGCTCTTCCCCTTGATCTCCCTTGACATACCATTTAAACTTATTATTCTTGGGGTCAACTAGACGCACCACCTTTGTTTCCTTTTTATTTAACTCTAGATTTTCCTGGTCCAGATAAAGTACTAAGCTGTTCAGTGCTCTTTGCTTCCCAATCGGACTCTGACTTAGCACTACGATGTTGTCCGCATATTGTAAAAACGGTATAGGCTCTTTGACCAACATTGGCGGATGGCTCTTTGCTGATTGTACATGCTCGGTTATGTCTGCTAAGAACTAATTGAACAAGCTCGGTGCCAGGACGCAGCCTTGTTTTAAGCTATGCTGAGTGTTTATTCTTGCGGATACTCTACTTCTGTCGCCTAGTTTCACTCTGGCCCAAGTTTCAGTGTAGAGGGCAATCATTGCGTCCAATAGATTGATCGGTAGCCCCCAGGTTTTTAATTTATTCCAAAGTCGAGTTCTAGTTACTCTATCAAACGCAGCTTTCAGGTCTACGAAGCATGCAAATAATTTTGTCTTCCTTTTTAGTGCTTTCTCGCTCAAAAGAGCCAAAGTTGTCAAATTTGTAGTTGTTCCCATTCCTGATCTGAAACCTGTTTGAAACTTTGGGATTATATTCTTCTCATTCATCCATTCTTGTAGGTGAATAAGTAGACATGATACTTATAATTTGGCTTCTACGTCAATCAGGGATATCAATTGATAATTTTCTGGCTTGCTGTAAATGCCATTTTTAAATATTGGGTGGATTATATTCCCTCTCCAGGAACTTGGTACGATCTTCCGATTGTAAATGTAGTTGAAAAGGGGTGTGAAATAATTTGCCCAAAACTCAGGTGTGTTCTTGAAAAGAGCATTTGGTAGCCCATTTGGTCCTGCTGTCCCCTCCGTCCTTAATTTTGTTATTATTCCTTTCAATTGTTTGGTATGGATAAGATTTTCTAATACGTTACTGCTGATCTCTAGCATTTTTTGAGAATGGCCTTCCTATGGTTGGGCCTGAAATGTTCTCCTCCGGGTTCTTTTAAGACCGTGGATGCATTTATGTGGTTATAGTCCAATTTATTGTACATGTTTTGAATATATTTAATCCAAGTATCTTCTCCTATTCCGTTCTCTTGGTGGAGTCTTGAGCTCTTTGTCAGATTATTAATTATTCCCCAGAATGCCCTGCTAGTTGGCAGTTTGCTTGCCCATAGTAGTTCATTCCAAATGGATTCTTTATACCCGCTTTTTACCTCCCTTAAATTTTCTTGTATTTTTTCCGCATTTCCTTTAGTTTGCTGTTAAGATTTTTTTCCTGTTTTTGCTGCCGTTGCACAGAGGCGCACCACTCTGGCAATGCTCCTTTTAAGATCTCGCAGTTGGTTGTTAAACCATTGCTCCTTCCTGGCATCTTTCTTCATTTGTCGTCCTGGAATCGCTGGAAATTTATGAATGAAAAACTGCCCCAAAAGTTCCCAAATTTTTAATGCTATTTCTTTGTGTGTCCTTAGCGTTGTAACGTAATCCTGGATTGTTTCCATTATTATGTTTGTGTCTTGTCCTCGCCACTTCAGTTTCCTCGGATTATATTTTTCTGGAAATTGTGCCAGAGTCTTTAATATTTGTGTTTGAGCTAAAGTGATAATTTTCATTATCTGATGAAAATGATCGCTTTCTGGCCATGGGCAAATTTGGAAGCTCTTTATTTTAAGAAAGAAATTATTACTGACGAAGGTAAAGTCTATAACTGATTGACTCTTTCCACTCAGAAACGTGGTGGCCGCTGGTCTATCTCCAGTTGCATTACCGTTCAAGGTGATTAAACCTAGAGCTTCCAAATCTGGGATTGTTTATTAAATTTCTGGGATATCCCTCCTCTTACTTCTAGACTGTTTACAGTTAATGAAATTACTATTAAAATCTCCCAAAACTATCAGATTACTGTGCTCCTGGGTCTTTTGTAACACCTTGATCAAGTTTACCAGTGTTAGAAATTTTGCATTCTGTAGCTTTCTGTCGGGATGAATGTATATGTTAACTATTAGTAATTGCCAGTTTAACCTATTAATATGGTGTTTACCCGTCAATTTTAACGCTTTCAGCCAGTTTTCTCCCACATCTAGTTCTTCTGTGGACTAGTCATATTTTACTGTTGCGAAAAATGATAAACCTTCCCTTGGATGCCCGAACTTTGAGAATTTTTCTGCTAAAATGTAATGTCCTCTGTAACCCGGAATTGGAACCGGTTTCATATTCCATGTCTCTTGGAGCAATATTAGATCTATAAGTACATGACAAATAATTAAATGATTACAGTGCTGCAAACAGAGGGCATGGTGAATTTATAAGTACTTAGATATTGACGTAGAGTAAGTAGATCCTGCTGAATGGATGATTAGAGAACTGCATGGAACTGGCAGCAGGATTTCTAGACTGCATGGCGTGCAGAGGGATAGCTGCATGCCAACTGGCACAGGGACAGCTGCAGGCCAAATACTGTAGTGAAAAGTACGTGCAGTTGCCTTGCAAACGGATAGCTGTGACTGGTGATGTCGGAAGACAGAGCATAAACGGAATATCTCACAAAAAGAACTACTGCATATTTCCAGTGTTGGCTTGCAGAGGTACAACAGCAGGCCTGACGGCTCGCAGACCAACAGCTGCGAGCCGAATGATGGGTTGCACAGGGAGAGCTGCGAGCTGGCTGGCTACCTCGTAGAGGAAGACCTACGAGTCGACTGACTGGCTCACAGAGGGAGAGCTACAGGCTGCCTCACAGAGGAACAGTTGCGGGCCAGCGGGCTGGCTCGTAGAGGAGGAACTGCGAGCCGACTGGCGGCTCGTAGAGAGAGAGCTGTGGGCCGGCTCAAAAATGAACAGTTGCGAGTCGGTGGGCTGGCTCGTAGAGGAAGACCTGCAAGCTGACCTGCTTGCTCGTAGAGGAACAGCTGTGGCACATTGGCTCGCAAAGGAAGAGCTGTGGGCTGGCTTGCACAGAAACAGTTGCGGGCCGACTACTATAGGTAAAGGTGTGTGCCGTCGGCTTGCAAAGGCATAGCTGCGGGACAGTGATGTGGGGAGAGGGAGCGTGAAGGGGGTATCTCGTAGAGAGACAGCTGCAATATATTTCCAGTGTTGGCTTCCAAAGTTACTACTGTGGACTGGCTCACAGAGAAACAGATGCGAGCCCACCAGTAGTTAGCAGAGGGAGAGCTGCGAGCCAGCAGGCTGGCTCGTAGAGGAAGACCTGCAAGCTAACTGTCTGGCTTGTAGACAGAGAGCTGCAGGCCAGCTCACAAAGGAACAGTTACGGGCCGGCAGGCTGGCTCATAGAGAAAGAACTGCGAGCCGACTGGCTGGCTTGTAGACAGAGAGCTGCAGGCCAGCTCACAGAGGAACAGTTACGGGCCGGCGGGCTGGCTCATAGAGAAAGAACTGCGAGCTGACTGACTGATTCGTAGAGATAGAGCTGCGGGCCGGCTCACAGACGAACAGCTGGGGCCCATCGGCTCGCATAGGAAAAGCTGTGGGCCGGCTTGCACAGGAACAGTTGCGGGCCAACTACTATAGGGAAAGGTGCACACCGTCGGCTTGCAAAGGCATATGTGCGGGATGCTGATATGAACAGAGGGAGCATGAAGGGTGTATCTCGCAGAGAAACAGCTTTCGGTATGTTTCCAGTGTTGGCTTGCAGAGGTACAACTGTGAGCTGGATCGCAGAGAAAGAGATACGAGCCCACAGTGGTTCGCAGAAGTACAGCTGCGAGCCAGCGGACTGGCTCATAGAGGAAGACCTCTGAGCCGACTGGCTGGATCGTAGAGGGAGACCTGCGGATCGGATCACAGAGCAACAGTTGCGGGCTGGCGGGCTGGCTTGTAGAGGAACAACTGCGAGCCGACTAGCTGACTCATAGAGAGAGAGCTGCGGGCCGGCTCAGAGAGGAACACTTGTGAGCTGGCGGGCTGGCTCGTAGAGAAAGACCTGCAAGCCGACTGGCTTGCTCGTAGACAGAGAGCTGCGGGCTGGGTCACGGAGGAACAGTTGCGAGCTGGCGGGCTGGCTTGTAGAGGAAGACCTGCGAGCCGACTTGCTGGCTCGTCCAGGAAAAGCTGCAGCCCGCAAAGTAAGAGATATGGGCTGGGTCACACAGAAAGAGTGGAGGGCCGACTACTATAAGGAAAGGTGCGGGCCGCCGACTTGCAAAGGCAAAGGTCCGGGACGCTGATATGAAAAGAGGGAGCTTGAAGGGGGTATTTCACAGAGAAACAGCTGCAGTATGTTTCTAATGTTGGCTTGCAGAGGTACAACTGCGACTTGGCTCGCAGAGAAAGAGCTGCAAGCTCACAGTGGTTCACAGAGGGACAGCTGCGAGCCAGCGGGCTGGCTCATAGAGGAAGACCTCCAAGCCGACTGGCTGACTCTTAGAGAGAGAGCTGCTGGCCAGCTCACAGAGGAACAGTTGCAGGCCAGCTGGCTGGCTTATAGAGAAAGAACTGTGAGCCGACTGGCTGGCTCGTAGGGGGAGAGCTGCGTGCTGGCTCACAGATGAACAGTTGCAGGCTGGCTCGTAGAGAAACAACTGCGAGCCAACTGGCTGGCTCGTAGAGGGAGAGCTGTGGGCCGGCTCAGAGAGGAACAGTAGCGGGCCGGCGGGCTGCCTCATAGAGGAATAACGGCGAGCCAGCTGGCTGACTCGTAGCGAGACAGCTGCAGGCCTGCTCATAGAGGAACAGTTGCGAGCCGGCGGGCTAGCTCGTACAGGAAGACCTGCGAGCCGACTGGCTGCCCCCTAGACAGAGAGCTGCGGGCCGGCTCACAGAGGAACAGTTGCGAGCTGGTGGGCTGGCTCGCAGAGGAACAGCTGCGGCCCATTGGCTCGCAAAGGAAGAGTTGTGGGCCGGCTCACACAGAAACAGTTGCGGGCCGGCTCACACAGAAACAGTTGCGGGCCGACTACTATAGGGAAAGGTGCAGGCCATCAGCTTGCAAAGGCATAGGTGTAGGACGGTGATATAAAGAGAGGGAGCATGAAGGGTGTATTTCACAAAGAAACAGCTGTGGTATGTTTCCAGTGTTGGCTTGCAGAGGTACAACTGCAAGCTGGCTCACAGAGATTGAGCTGCAAGCCCACAGTGGTTCACAGAGGGACAGCTGTGAGCCTGTGGGCTGGCTTGTAGAGGAAGACCTGTGAGCCGACTGGCTAGCTCGTAGACAGAGAGCTGCGGGCCAGCTCACAGACGAACAGTCGTGGGCCAGCAGGCTGGCTCGTAGAGGAAGAACTGTGAACCAACTGGCTGGCTCGTACAGATAGAGCTGTGGGCTGGATCACAGAGGAACAGCTGCAGGACGACTAGTATAGAGAGAGGTGCGGAATGTCCACTTGTAAAGGCATATATGCACAACGGTGATGTGGGGAGAGAGAGCGTGAAGGGGGTATCTCACAGAGAGAGAGAGCTCTGGTATATTTCCAGTATTAGCTCGCAGAGCTTCAAATGTGGGCTCAACGGCTCGCAGAAGAAGAGCAGCGAGCTGACCGGTAATTCACAGAGGGAGTGCTGCGAGCCGACGAGCTGGCTTGTAGAGGAAGGCCTGCGAGCTGACTGGCTGGCTTGTACAGAGAAGGCTGCGGCCCCCCGGCTTGCAAAGGGATATATTCCCAATATTGGTTCGCAGAGTGACAGCTGCGGCCCGTCGGCTCGGCTCGCACCGGGAGATCTACGGGCCATCGGCTCTCAAACGCACAGCAGTGTGCTGGCTTGCAGAGCGATAGCTCGGGTCTAACTCACAAAGGGACACCAACGGGCCATCGGCCATGCTAGCAGACACACACCTATGACCTAACGGGCTGGCTTGCACATGTACAGCTAGGGACACAACGGCTCGCATACGCAGACCTGCGAGCTGATGTACTGGTACTGATTTATGCTTTAGGGTAGTACAGTGGTGTTTGTGTACTGTAGGGGGTTGTGCTGCGGGTACTGTTTTAAGATTTAGAGTAGTGCAGTGTGTTTGTGTAGTGTTTGGAGGTTTGTGCTGGGAATAGTGTTTTAGGGTTTAGAGTAGCACAGTGGTGTTTGTGTAGGTTAGGAGATCATGCTGGGAGTAGTGTTTTAGAATTTAGGGTAGCACAGTGGTGTTTGTGTAGTGTAGGGGTCGTGCTGGGGTAGTGATTTAGGGATTAGGGTAGTACAGTGGTGTTTGGGTACTGTAGGGGTCAAGCTGGGGGTAGTCTTTTAGGATTGAACCCCTTGCATGCGTTCAGCGGCCAACTGCCATCGCGAGCACTACCTCGGTAGTGCTGCGCACGTCCGTTGTCCGACGCGGCCCCGCCTGCGCACTCAAAAGCTCACACCGCCGCAGTAAACAGGTTAAGGTAGCACAGTGGTGTTTGTGTACTTTAGGGAGTCGTGGTGGGGGTAGTGTTTTAGGGTTTAAGGTAGTGCAGTGGTGTTTTTGTAGTGAAGGGGTCTTGCTGGGGTAGTGTTTTAGAGTTTATGACAATGTAGTAGTGTTTGTGTAGTGTAAGGGGTCATGCTAGCAGTAGTATTTTGGGGTTTATGGTAGTGCAGTAATGTTTTTGTTGAGTAGGGGGTCGTGCTGGGAGTAGAATTTTAGTGTTTACGGTACTGCCGTGGTGTTTGTGTAGTGTAGGGGTCATGCTGGGAGTACTGTTATAAGGTTTAGGTAGCGCAGTGGTGTTTGAGTAGTGTAAGGGGTCGCGCTGCTGGGGATAGTGTTTTAGGGTTTAGGATAGAACTGGCGTTTGGGTAGTGTAGGGGGTCGTGCTGGGAGTAGAGTTTAGGGTAGTGTAGTGGTGTTTTTATAGTGTACTTGGTCATGTTGGGGATAGTGTTTTAAGGTTTCCTGTAGTGCAGTGGTGTTTTGGTACTGTAGGGGGTCGTGCTAGGGATAGTGATTTAGGGTTTAGGGTAGTGCAGTGGTGTTTGAGTACTGTAGGGGGTCATTCTGGGGATAGTGTTTTATGGTTTAGGGTACTGCAGTGGTGTTTGCGTAGTGTAGGGGGTCCTGCTAGGGGTAGTGTTTTTGGGTTAATAACAATGCAGTGGTGTTTGGGTAGTATAGGGGATCGTGCTGGGGTAGTGTTTTAGAGTTTACGACAGTGCAGTGGTGTTTGGATAGTCTTTGGGAAGTGTAGTTGATCGTACCGACAGACTGACTCACAGAGCTCCGAGCCAACAGATGGGCTTCTAAAGGCATAGCCGCGACCTGGTGATATGGGTAAAGGCAGCGTGAAAGAGATATCTCACACAGACACCAGTGTTGCCTCACAGAGGTAAAACTATGGGCCCAATGGCTTCTACACAGAGTGATGCGACCTGACGGACTGAATCACAAAATGACTGCCAACATTTCCTGGTTTCAACCGTTCACAGGCAATGAGCCGCAAGCTCGTGCTTGTAACCCCTCAGCCAATCAGATGTCAGAATTCTCAAATATCGATATCTGTAAAATTTGATATTCCTCAAAAACTGCTGAATGGATTTACACCATTTAAACAAAAGCGGGCTTTCTGGACTATCACCTTTCTCCCTGCCAAATTAGGCGTAATTCGTATAGAAATTGCATGGAGAAAACACATTTTGGGACCCCCTTTTTTCTCAGCCCCTCCTAAACCATTCACCCCAAACTTTCAAAATAGAGGCTAATCAAAAAAATAGAAACGTTTTGGATAATTTCATAAAGATTCGTCAAACAACGCCAAAGTTATAAGCACAGAGGGCTCCAAGAGGGGGGGCCGTGCAACCCCCTCCCTATTTGACTGAAGCCCCGGGGCTGCGCGGACCCCTGCGGGCCCCCGCTATTATTTATTAAGAAATGCCCCTGGAACCTAGCCCACCGAAGGGCCTGATTAAAATAAAAAAATGTAAATGCTTTTATCGCCCCTGGGGGTCATTCTTGAACCCCCTGAGCAGGCCTACGGGGTCAGGGTGTTTCTACCCTGCCCCCTTCTTTTGTTTTATACCTTTGTTTCTCTGTTTTCTGGTAACTCGCTTCTACAGAGCCACAAGATGGCTGTCAACACTTCCTGGTTTGGAGTGCTAGCAGCCAATCACAGTGAAGCTCGTCCAGATATTGAAACTTTTATTTTTCTAATTTCTCAGCAACTACTGAACGGATATACACCTTTCTAATCCAAGCTCTACCTTTCTGTCAAATTTGGGGTAATTCTTTTAAGTAGTTTCGGCTGTAGCCTTGCACAAAGTTTCCTATGGGAAATTGATTTTTCGGGGGCTAGGGTTGCGTGCAGGACGTGAGCCGTGAGGGCAACAGCATTCCTTACTCGGCATTTCTTGACTCCTGTGACGCCGTGAGAGGAACGGCATTATCCATCGCTGTCACACCGTGAGGGGAACGGCTGTAGCGAAACTACACTTCCCAGCTGCCTTGGGGGCGGCGCAAATCCCCCACACCACCGACGCGCCCGGAGGCGCTTAAAGAAGGCAGAGCGCCTAGAGCTCCTGAGGGCTAGTGTTGCGAGCAGGACGTGAGCCGTGAGGGCAACAGCATTCCTTACTCAGCATTTCTTGACTCCTGTGACGCCGTGAGGGGAACGGCATTATCCATCGCCGTCACGCCATGAGGGGAACAGCTGTAGCGAAACTACACTTCCCAGCTGTCTTGGGGCGGCGCAAATCACCCACGCCACCAACGCGCCTGGAGGCTCTTAAAGAAGGCAGAGCGCTTAGAGCTCCTGGGAGCTAGTGTTGCGAGCAGGACGTGAGCCGTGGGGTCAACGGCATTCCTTACTCGGCATTTCTTGACTCCTGTGACGCCGTCAGGGGAACGGCATTATCTATCGCCGTCACGCCGTGAGGGGAACGGCTGTAGCGGCACTACACTTCCCAGCTGCCTTGGGGGCGGCGCAAATCACCCATGCCACCAACGTGCCCGGAGGCGCTTAAAGAAGGCGGAACGCCTCTCGCCCCACGAGTCGCATGCGGGAGCATCGCGGGAAAAGTCCGGGACAAGGGCGGGCCGTCTGTGGCCGTCCGGGGCAGAACGAGGCAGGGCAGGGCCACAGTTCTTGGTTATCGCCTTTAAGGACATCTAATTCTGTCAAGTGAGATATCTGAACATCTTTTTTATTATTATTGGGCTTATGAGCCTTTGGATTTTGAACTATTATTAATTTATATAATTTTTAGTACTGTATTTTGCAATTCATGATACCTTTAGCACTTTTGTAATACAAATATACAAGGATTTGTCGCTAGAAATAATAATGTCAAAACGAAAGGCTGTAAAAATTCCACCAGTACCAGCAACCCTAGATAACTACCTAGTGAAAGTGGTTAACAAAATCAATAATGAGCGGAGACTATCACTAGGCCAGGGGGGGGGTTCTCCGGTTACATCGCCTGTATCGCCAATTCCATCGGCAGTAGTGGCATTGAATGATTATTGTGGTCCGTGTAACCTTGATGCTTCACCAACGGAAGTGCCAGCTCTATCACTGCCCATGCAGGATATACTGGATACATCTTATGACACTCCAGTACCGCGTTCCCCGGCCCCTAGAGCAATGAGGGCGTGCAGGAAAGTACAAATCAAACGTGGGGGAAATCGTAATAAGAAAAGATTAGAAACACCAGCTAAAAGTATTATAGGTGATGAGGTGACAATGGATAAGAATGGTACAGTTAAAATGAATTTAAAGCAATTTGATCTTCTTGTTAGTATCATAGATGCAAAGATAGAGAAGATTATTAAACCCCTAGTTGTTAAACTCGATTTGGTTTCTGCAGAAGTATGAAGACTAGGAGGTCTTTTGGATGCCCATATAAATTCGGCTGGAAAACCTAGGGCTGCAGAGAAGGATTCTGTAATTAATAATGCCATTCTTAGGACATCCAATGGAGGGTTAAGTGTAATTGAAGTAGCTGCATCTGCCCCCCCTCCAATAGTTCGCCAAAAAACACAGGTAATAGCAGCACCAGTCAACTTGGCGGGGTTGACAGAAATAAAGAAAAGTCGTTATATTAACCTTCCCCCCGAATGTGCACCCTATGTGATCATTTTAACGAATGTACCATCTTGTGAATATTCGACCCAGTCCCAACAGGAAATCACATGAATCCCTTAAAAACAAAACAGTCTCTTGGTTGCATAAGCAATGTGGCTTTCCAATTACCTGTTCTGACCAAATATTAACTACTAGAAGGGTAAATTGGATTGGCAATTCTAGAAAGAACTGTAGGGGCGATTGTGTTATTGTTAATTTTAGACACCCCCAACATGTTGTGACTGTCCTGCTAAGAGCAGCCTCCTTATCTTGTGATGAGAATAGTGTATGTGCCCGCCCACTTGGCTTTTTCTATAGTCATCTTATTAAAGCCCCCCTTGACAACAATAGAAGCAGACCTTTTATCCCTATAAAACGCCCAATTTTAGAGGTTCCAACTAAAAATCGATATCAAGCCCTAAGCTCCTGGGACACTAATGATTGCCTTCCCCAGGCTTTTCGCTCCCCTTTGTGCGAGATCCCAAACAGCCAGATGATTGAATCATGTGAAAAGTGTCTAGATCCCGTGCCAACCTTGAGGGCCGATTCAAAGTCAAATCTGTTAAATGACAATGGGGATATATCAAATGGAAACCCCAATGCGGGAGTTGGCCTGAAGGAAATCATTAACTCGGTTGGTAACAGTATAAGTGATATTGAAGGTGTTACAATTGTCAGCTGGAATATTGCTGGATGGAAATCCAAGGGGAATGTTCTGGGGTGGAAGAACTTTATTGACACCCATGATATTTTCTGTTTCCAGGAAACTTGGTGTAGGGAAGATGTTAATTATGATGGGTTTGTATCCTATAACTTGTTGGCGCAAGGGTCTGCTTCAGGGAGAGCTAAAGGTGGCCTTTTGATATTAGTTTCAATCAAACGGCCAATCATAGTAAAAAGGTACCTAACTGTGGGGGCACATGCTCATATGGCCGGGATGCCCGTCACCCCCTCCCAACAGGATCCCCAAGGATGGGTAGTCAGACGCAGGCTTGAACTTTTGGAAGGCGGGAGGGAGTCACCCTCCCGGCCGTATTTATTAAAATATGAAACAAAATTTAAAACATTAAATGAAAGTTTCATAATCATGTACAATTTTACATTTATTACATTTCGATGAAGACATGTTCTTTGGCTAACCTTAACAGATCTCTAATAAAAAGGTTTCCTAGCCGAGTCTAACATCCTGCAAATGCATACATTCTAAATTAAAATTGTACATCCTAGCATTAAGGGCCAACGGCAAGGTCTTAACCGGTGTCAGATCCCTACTACCAAACTCTCGCCCTCACGGTGTGAGTGGCGCATGCGCAGAGGACTGTACCCTCATTGCCAACTGTAATTTCCCTTGTCGTGGTGGGGGCCCCCTTTCCACTCGACGCCATCTTAAAGGTCGTCCGAGTTCCTGTGTGAGGTATCTGTAGGAAGGACAGCGTGGACTACCCCCCATCCCCACACTCTCTATCCGCCGTCGCGGATATCCGGCCCCCGGGAAATTAGTAGGAGGGGCATCTAGCCGCCTCCCCCCTGGGAGGGGCCTATGGCCGTCTCCCCCTAGGCGACCCATCCTTAGTGGGTGCCGCCTCCCCGTGGAAGGGGCCAATGGCCGCCTCCCCCCGGGCGCTCCCATCCATTTTGGGTGGCGCCCCCCTCTAGGGACCTTGAAATTACTGCTCACTGATCATGACCTTACCGCCACAGGCCGGATAGTTGACCGACTATCCGGCCCCCCCTACTCCTCCTAAAGGTCATGCTTCCTCAAACCCCTTAGCCACGCTATGAAGTCTCCTATGAGTAAGTCATTCCCCTCCCTGGACAGATGAACCCCATCATTCAGATACATGTGGTCACCCCGAATACACCCGTGAGGAATGCTATGCAACTGCGAAGAGCGGAACAATTTACCAATTTTATTGTTAACCCTTTTCACTGAATGGTTCAGTGCTGACACTGAAAGGCCCCCCCGCCATCTGGAAATCTTGGATGTCGCCAAAGACGAAAATGGTCAAATCATCCCTACTTTTAAGAACCGGCAGACTAGCTCAGTCATTGACCATGTGATTGTTTCTTCTAATATTATCCCATATTGTGCTTCCCCCAGGATAGAAGTCACTTCTTTAAGTGACCATAATTGTATTATCTTAAAATGTACCTTCTGGGGTGGAAGCCGTGTTGGAGTAGGAACAATAGTTTCCAATGTGGAGCCACACAGACCAAATGGAGTAAGACTAAGATGGATAGGGGAGAAAGCTGATGAATTAATACATTCTATTTTTAAAGAAAGCTTGATAGATATCACCCTTATCCTTGATAATAGTACTGATTTTGCATGGGGTTTATCTGTTTTTAATGGTATTAACAAATCTATTGATGCCATATTCACTAGAACTAAGAGTGTACAACGTAGAAATGGACCGGGCTGGTTCGACCATAAGTGTACCACCCTATTAACTAAGTTAAAATATGCCCTTGCAAAAAAGCCCAGGGACACTAATCTAATCTCTGCATTAAGATTAGAGTACAAGCAAGCTCTGAAACGGAGGAAGGGTGAGCTGCAGCAGCAGGCTTGGGACCTCCTTAACCAAGCCGCTGAACTATCTAATAATACGTTATTTTGGGCCACCATAAACTCCCCTTTCCTTAAAGAGGAAAATATTCCACAGTTAACTTCTAATGTCCCTAGTGATGGATGGGTTTCACACTTTTCTGAAATTTTTAACTCTGTTAGTTGTGTAGACACCTTGCCAATGAGGTGGCCTGTTCTACCACTGGATATTACTGTCAGCGAGGTTGAGCTTGGCATACGACCTGATGGGGTACCTATCGACGCTTATAAAGCAGCCCCAGATATTTGGAGTCCCCTTCTGACTATTGTATTTAACGCAGCAGTCTGCACTGAGGCCCCTGAAACCTGGGGGGAATCGTTAATAATCCTGATCTACAAAAAGGGCAGCAGGTCTGATGTAAAAACTTATAGTCCCATCTCCCTTCTTGACTCCTCAGTTAAGATCATGAGAAGAGTTATGTTGGTTAGATTAGAAGAGTGGGTGGAGAAAGAGGATATTTTGGCCGCTAGCTAGTATGGTTTCAGGAAGGGCCGGGGTACACTCGACCAGTGTATAAACCTTGATTTATTGATTGGCAAATAAACTGAAGCTAAATATGGCTCTTTATATCTCTGCTTTGCAGATTTAAGTAGTGCTTTTGATATGGTTGACCATTCCCTATTATGGCCAACCTTGTTACAGCTAGGAGCGCCAGAGGGTATAATCTTTTTCCTTGCCAGGCTGTACGAAAAGTTACGAACATGTGTGCGCTACGGCACTAAAGGCGAATGTACCCCAAATTCAGTGTTAAACGAGGAATTAGACAGGGTTGTGTACTGGCCCCCCCTACTTTTTATATTATTTATTAATGGAATCAATGTAATTTAAAAAAATTTAATTGCTGATGCCCCCATGATCAAAGGTGTTTCTTTTCCGGTGTTGTTATATGCTCTCTAGAACACCCCTTGGACTTCAGCGTTTGATTGATAGATTTTCCATCTTTTTTAATGACAGAAAGCTGATGATCAATAAGGGGAAAACGTACACCATGACTTGTGGGTTAAAAAGCAAATTTTCTAATGCCTTTTTTATTGACTGTGAAAAGGTGCAACAAGTAGATACATTTTGCTATCTTGGGATTACTTTCTCTAAAGATAGAAAATGGAACAGTGAGTTTAACAATATTCATAATAAAATGGCCAAAAATGCCCATGGTGTTTTTAGATTCACGGCGAAAGTTGGGGACGGACATACTAGAGATATGCTTCAGATCTACCAAGCAAGATGTGTTACAACGGCATTATATGGGGCAGGTGTATGGGGCCATATCTGTGACTATAACTTGCAGTTGGAGGAAAATTTGTTTTTAAAGAAGCTCTCGTGTTTACCCCATAGTGCCCCCACTGAGCTGATTCACCCAGAATTGGATATTAATTTCCTAATTGATCTGTTATCCTTAAGGCCACTTATGATATGGCGTTCCATTTGGCTCCAGGATGAAAAGTTTTTTAACAGATCCATAAATGAGGATTGTTTACTATTGGATAAATATCAGAAAATTCCTTGGTTGAAATACGTTGTAGATTGCTTCTCTAAAATATTTAACCTAAACGTCCTGATTGACCCAAGTGCCGCATCCCTGATGCCTAAGTCAGAGATGAACATTTAAATTTTAGCTTTTAGAGCAAGGAAGCAGGCATTAGCTAACGGTTCTATGTCCACTGTCATGTTCTACAGTAGATATAACATTATTGAAGGTTTTCCTTTTTATCTAGCTATGGTGACTAGGCCATCCCACAAGTTTGTGCTAACCAGACTGAGATTTGGAGTAGCACATCATTTGGTGGCCCTACCGAACCTTAAGAAACACCCGATCGGGCCATGCTTATGTGATGGCGTATCCAAACAGAGCACCTTGCACTTTTTATTATTCTGCAAACTGTACACAAATTTCCGTATTGCCTATTTGAAACCTATGTTTGTTAAATATGGTGTACATACAGTTAACCAGGCATTGAATTTAATAATTAATTTGAAATCTGTCGATATTTGATTTTATACTGCTACATTTTTAAATCAGGCTGTTAATGCTAGGAAAAGCATGTAATTTTAAGCGTTTATGTCTGTATTTTATTTTTTCTTTCTGTATTCTGTAAATTGTTATTTCATGCATTTTACTTTGTGCTTTTATGGTAATTTTATATGTACCGAATAAAGCTTCATGAACTGAACTGAACTGAACTGACTCTTATTTTTTACATTTCTCAAAAACTACTAAACGGATTTACACCATTTAAAAAAAAGTCGCTTTCTAAACCAAGCTCTACCTTTTTGCCACATTTGGGGTAATTCTGTTCAGCAGTTCGGGCTGTAGCTCATCGCAAAACTTCATATGGAAATTAACATGGAGAAAAAACGTTTAGGGACCTTTAGTTCTTCGATTCCAGTCTCATGAAAAGCATCTATCCCATCATGTGGTGTTCGAGGGAATAACCCTTGACTTCACCCTCAGATTGCTTTTTAACCTTCCATATCATGAAAATACACAAATTGAATCCCAGAAGGAGAGAATGTACACCAATTGAGGGAGTGGAACCCTTGGATCAGCTCCTGGGCGCAGATGTAGAGGCAATTTAGACTCTCCACGAGTTGGATGACAAGTCAAGCTTCCAGAGAGATATGGAAGGTGGTGCAATGCAGATGCTTGAAGAGACAGGCATAACACAAAAATGTTGCAAAAGCAATCTGAGGGTGAAGTCAAGGATGATCCCTCGAACACCACATGATGGAATAGATGCTTTCCAGGAGACTGTAATTGAAGATCTAAAGAAATTACAAGAGAAAAGATTTAATGGAAGTAAAAGAAATCTAACAAAAGAACAATGGGAAGCAGTATTAAAATTGAAATAGAATGACACAATCATAATTAAACCCTCAGACAAAGGGGGAAACATGGTGATCTTAAACAAGAAACAATATGAGGATGAGGCGTTGCGTCAGTTGAGAAAAAAAAGAACACTATACTCCCATTAACAGAAAGGAATATGAAAGAAGCATAGCAGATTTCCAGGAATTTATAACGAAATGGAGAAATGATGGAACATTAGAACAAGAGGATTGGACTTTTTTGAACTGTGAATTTTACGGAGCTAGCAATCTTTTACCACCTACCCAAAATCCACAAACATAAGCAGTTGCCGCCAGGACGACCGATCGTGTCTTAGAAACAGTCTCCTAGAGAACACCTCAATGTACGTAGATCATTTTATCTCCCTTATGGCGAAAGACCTTAGTTCCTGTCTACAAGACACAAAGGATTTTTTTTGCGAATCATTGAGGGGACACGTTGGAAACCAGACATGCTCCTAATAACTTTAGACATTACAAGTCTTTACACATGTATTGATCATGAAAAAGGCTTGGAAGCCATCAAATTCTTTTTGCAAAAGAGACCCCTGAAATTCCGCAATCACAATCAAATGTTAATTGAGCTGACCTGGTTCTGCCTTAATAACAAAATTTTTACCTTTGCAGGCCAACTATATTTACAAAAGCAAGGCACTGCGATGGGAACGTGCTTCTCTCCCAGTTATGCAAACTTGTTCGTGGGCTGGTGGGAGAAGCACGTGCCCTGGGCGGGTGCCAATGAGAAGTGGATGGACAATATCGCTCTGTAGACAAGCTAAATCGATGACCTTTTCATTGTTTGGCGGGGTCCACAGAGCGAGGCTGGGGAATTTATCAGAGCTCTCAATGAGAATGATTTAAACCTACAATTCACTAGCTGCATCAGCAAAAAAGAAGTGGTTTTCCTGGACCTGAGGGTCTATGTACGGAATAACCCTTCAGAGACAGCACTTTATCGAAAACCCACTGCAGGAAATTCAATCCTGCATGCTGGCAGTTATCATCCCAGGAGCGTGATTAACAATATCCCATTGGGGGAGTGCTTGAGGATGAAACTAAATTGTTCCACAACTTCTGAATATAGGAAAGCGATAGGACAGGCCAAACAGAGATTACTCAGGAGAGGACATTGCAGAGGTGTCCTAGGTAAGGCAGAATCTAGAAGCGAAGAAACACAGCGGAGCCATCTATTAACTGACAAAGAGGAAGAGAACACGAAAAGAGAGGACAATAGAGTAAGACTGATCACTAATTATACTGAAAAATCATCTGAAGTGTTCCATATTCTGAGAAGGAATTGGAGGATGTTCAAATCGGATAGTGTAATAGGGAAACTAATATAAAAAAAACCCTAGTTACCTACAGAAGAGGGATATCCTTAAAAGACTCTTTAGTGAGAAGCCATTACAAATCTAGACAGAAACAACCAAACCCAATTAAGGGGTTCTTCCCCTGTATGAGGTGTAAGACCTGCAGAAACAGCACCAAAGTGAAAGACTATCTGATACCAGGCAAAAAGTCTAAAACTATGATAACAAAGTTTTTAAACTGCAATTCAGACCATGCAGTTTACTGTTAACGGTGCCCATGTGGTAAACAATATGTGGGAAGCACGATCCACCCAACCAAGGATAGAGTTCTTGAGCTTCTAAGGACAATTTACTATAAGCATCAGAACTATCCTGTTGCCCGACACTTTCAGGTGGAGCACAACAGTAATAGCAATTTAATATAATACTTTTGCCTGCATCAAGTATAAATATCAGAAAGGGGTGGCGACAGAGTGAGGAAACTGTGCACCCTAGATTCTAAATATATAATCGAACTGCAGACTAAGACACCAAGGGGACTGAAGAATGAAGAGGAGATGTGGGTCCATATAGATTAAAGGCAGAAAGAACAAGATAGAAGACAATAGGAATCAGTACTTTTGTAAATAATAAATAGGATGAAATGATGGCTCTCTTTTGAATTTAGAATACTACACAAGAAGGAATCTCATGTTTTCTAACCAGCCCATTCAGGGCGTGATTTGTGGAAATTCTGGTTAAAAAGAGGAGAAATAGATATTGTAAATATTGTGTATAGTCATAGAAATGATGATGCATGAGAGCAGTGCATCAAAATACTAGCAGCAAGCCCATACAGGGCCGAATTACAACTAGGATGTTGCAGAAGATTTGAATGACTTGAACTTATCAGGCAGTATGAGGATATTTGCTTGGTATTTATACGGCATCAGATGAGGCTATATGGCACCATAGAATAAAAATTTTCGAGTCTCTCCTTTCTCCTTGGCTGTTTGATATGACAACGAAGTTAGCACCAAAATGAATGTAAATAAGTATTTACGCATTGGTGCTAAATGGTGAACGTGCAATTATAACACAAATGCATCATCACAAAATCATTTGTATAAAAGACAGAACCTTATATATAAAACTGTATATAATGACCAATTAAAATGTCTGCCGCATGACGAGCGATTTTGTTTGTTTTTAGAGCACTAAGACACTTTCTGTCACTGTTTGTAGAACAATTGTATAGCACAACTTTAAACACAAAATAATAATGAATTATTGACACTAAGGAAGGCAACTACGCCGAAACGCGTTTGTCGATCTAAATTGCGGAACCGAAGTATTAAAATAATTAATTATAAAGACCTATTGCTCTAGAGTGCACTCTTTTGAAAGGCGGTTCGTGAGATCCAGGAATCGTTGTTGCGGAATATATATATATATATATATATATATATATATATATATATATATATATATATATATATACAGTCGGTAGTTATAGTTAGAACCTAGTTTCCATAGGAAAAGCTTTTTTTGATTTGCTAATAACTTTGGCGTCAATTGACGAATCTTCGCAAAATTCTCC
Organism: Lissotriton vulgaris; assembly: GCF_964263255.1. Taxonomy (NCBI): domain Eukaryota; kingdom Metazoa; phylum Chordata; class Amphibia; order Caudata; family Salamandridae; genus Lissotriton; species Lissotriton vulgaris. The sequence continues at coordinate 181,576 of NW_028248512.1, read as the reverse complement.
AAAATAAAAGTCTATCAAGGTCAGCTCCTATCTTGAAAGTTCGAGGGTGATTTGTCAAGCGGGGGATGAGAAAAAAGGGGGTCCCAAAATGCGTTTTTCCCATGTTAATTTCCATAGGAAATTTTGAGACAGGCTACAGCTCGAACTGCTGAACTGAATTACCCCAAATTTGGCAAAAAGGTAGTGCTTGCTTCAGAAAGCGACCTTTTTTTTCAAATGGTGTAAATCTGTTCAGTAGTTGCTGAGAAATTAAAAAAATAAGAATCAAAAAATCTATTTCCCATAGGAAACTTTAGGCAAGGCTACAGCCCGAACTGCTGAACAGAATTACCCCAGATTTGGCAAAAAGGTAGTGCTTGGTTCAGAAAGCGTCCTTTTTAGGTCTTGCCTTAGTGAAAGCGCGCGAAAGCGCGCTCTCGCTGCAATAACTATAGCTGTCGGCACAGCCGACAACGATGGGAGACAAGAGCTTGCCAAGCGCGCAGCATTGTTTATGGCAGCGTCGGATTCCGATGCGCGCCTTCGGATTGGGTTGCGCGCGTGAGCTTGTAACGTAGACAGCTCACGCGCGTGACCCAATCCCAAGGCGCGCATCGTAATTCGACGCTGCCCCCCTCTTGCGCAGGCCGCAGGCACATGATGACCCCGCCCACCCCTACAGCAGGTGCTATAACAGAATATGTGTTTTTAACATTCTTTCACTTGAAACACAATCAGAACATTCTCTGACTACCCTATCAAAAAACTTGTCAATGACAAGCCACCAAAAATAGCTTCTGACTGGACGTTTCATTGAAAAGATACCTGGATGAGTGTTGTGTGCAATTTGTAAAATAACCTCATACAAACCTTCTGGAGGAATGCATTTACCTGATTTAAAAATGAAATCATCTTCTAATTCTAATTCTTCCAAAACAATAAAGAAAGGTAAAAGATCTGGTCTTACCAAATTTCTTTTAGGCCAACCATTCATGATGCATTCTTTTAAACCACACCATTTATCATGATTTTGTTCACATTTACGCCAGCAATATTCAGTTATATCTTGGAACTTATCCTGAACTATGTCTTCAATGGTCAAAGCAAAATCATACTCCTTAACAACATTGACTTTGTCCTGAACACACGGCAAACATGATAGAAAGTCAGCCGTAACATTTTTTTTTCCAGGAACATATACTGTGTTAAAGTTACATTCCTGTAATTTGGAAGTTAATCCTGCAATTCTGGCCATGGAATTCCAAGCACCTCCAGCGGACAAGATGTTGACAAGTGGCTTATGATCTGTTCTAAGGGTGAATTTGCTGCCCCACACATATAATCTATAGTATATTATAGCCCACACACAGGCTAGTAGTTCCCTTTCTATGACTGCATACTTGCGTTCACACTCATTCAGCGTTCTGGAGGCAAAAGCAGCTTTCCACTCTTCCTTTCCCTCTTTCTGTCAGAGAACTCCTCCCAAACTATAAAGGCTAGCATCTACAGTACTAATGCATTCTTTGTTGATGCAGAAATTTTTTATTGTGGGAGCATTATTTATATCTTTTTTTTATAGCTTCGAATAACTTTGTTGGACTTCAGTCCACTCATACTAAACACCCTGCCTCAAAAGTTTTCTTAACAGTTCCATTTTTGTGGCGAAAGCCTCTACACACTTGATGTAGTACTCACATATACCATAAATCTAGATAAGTTGATCTTTGTTACTTGGTGAAGGAGCTTTGATAATTGCTTCTACATTAGATTTTTTAGGAATAACACCATTTCCAGACAAGGTATGACCTAAATATTCAACAGATTTTTTAAATAATTTGCACTTGTGTGCTTTGAGGGTTAAACCATTTTGTTCCAACCTTTTACAAACTTCTTTTAAATGCATTTCATAATCATCAGTGTTCTTGGAAAAAAACAAAATGGCATCTGGAAAACATTTGACGTAATTATCCACATCCCTGAAAATTTGGAACATGACTCTTTGAAAAACTGATGCGGCTGATGCCAGTCCAAATGGCATGTGAGTGTATTGAAACAGACCCTGCGCAGTGATAAAAGCTCTGTATTTTTTAGAGTCTTCAGTGAGTTCTATCTGATGATAAGCCGTTTTGAGATCTAACGTGAAAAACACCTGTGCACCATCTAAAAGAGACACTAACTCATTTATATTAGGTAAGGGATGACAATCTACTATAATATTGGAATTTAACACCCTCAAATTCACACATACCCTCAATTTTTAATCAGGCTTACTTACCAAAATTATCAAAGACACTCATTCTGATGACTCTAAAGGTTCAATTATACCATCCTTGGATAACTCATCTAACATTAATTTGAGTTCTTCAGTAATGTTAATAGGGACACCTCTTAATTTTTGTACCACTGGTGAGTGGTTTTCTTTTCACACAATTTTGTGTGATTTTTTTTAAATTTTTCTAGTTTGTCACAAAATATGTTTCCAAAATGTTTGATGAGCGTAATTTCTTTACTAGATTGTGACAAACTATCTTCAACAACAGTAACGGTGTCCATCAAACTTACATCACATAGTGATACTGCCTCCTTGAAACGAGAATTCAGCATCATTCCCAACTTCCACTGATCATGCCATCCTAGAACATTCACACCTTTTTGAGAGATATATAGTTTTATCTCAGCTTTTCTATGTTTGAAATGTACTTCCACATGGAAAAAACCCATAATGTCAATTCTTGTACCACAAAAACATTCGGCAACAATATCTGATGGTTGCAACAGATCAACCTGAGTCGACTATAAGTACCAAACGATACCAAGAACCTGAAAAGTACATTTAGGTGATCTCATTCTAACTTGCGTGTGATTGTCCAAAATAGAAACTACAAAACCTTTGTCAATAATGTGTGTTGCTTCTCTAATCGTGCTTACATTATCTAAAGATAAAGAAGATACTGCTCCACATCACTGAAAATGTGGTCATCTATCTCTACACATATTGCTGAAACGACCTACTCTGTTACATATTTTACACTCTCTATATAAGTTGGACAACCTGGAAAATAAGCCTAATGCTACCACATCTGTAACATACACCATTGTTATTAAAAACCTAATTTCTTCTCTGAGTAGGATTCTGTTTGAACTTATTAACATTATATCTTCCTAAAGATTGTGCAACATCTTATTTAGGCTCCTATTTGTGTCCAATAGAACAAATGTCTTCATCCGTGGGTTTTTATTCTGCATTTTGTCTAACAGTCTACATCCACAAATCAGATTGTTCTTGGTCTATAGCTTTGTCTATGGTTTCAGTCAAATTGGGGTCACCCATGACCCCTAACTTATCCTGGATTTTTTTGCTTTTAACATGAACTATTATCTGGTCACGTATCATCTCATCGGTCGTAGCACCAAAATTACAATGAATACTCAAAGACCTCAATGCTGTTAAAAAGTCATCAAAAGATTCTTCTTCTTTTTGTTTTCTAGTATAGAATTTAAAATGATTTAACGCTATATTAATCGTAGGTTTAACTCTCTTTTCCATTCTAGCTAAAGCTTCAGTATACACATTCATGGAATCTCCTCCTACTTCATTTAGTGTAGAAATCTGTGGTAGTGCTCTAAAAACTAATTGACGTTCTGAACCAAGACAATAAACAAATATGCTTTTCTTTCTCTCAGAACCCATCCTTTCACCATCTATAGCTTTCATATGTGTCAAGAATTCTTCTTTCCATCTGGACCATGGCATGGGTGGATCACCTTTAACTGGTAAAAAAATTGCAGGAGGGTCAAATTGCATGTTGTCTTGAGTAACTGTAAAACTGTGCCCAATAATATGGAGATGTTAATAAAATAATAATAAAAATTAAATACAAACTTACTGCTGCCCAATATTTGTAAGAGTGTCAGCGTGTGTATATTCCAAAAATATTTAAAGGTTGATATGAGGTAGAATAAGTTAAAATAACTGTGTATACACTGCAGCTTTAAATATAACATGGGCGATAAATATCCTTAGTGTTGTTGCAATGGTATCCTTGATGAAGCAAAATGGCCGCTGTGCGTGCGTTTAAGTAAAATAGAAACGTAATGAGGCGTTCCCAAACAACTCAGAAGGAGTTCTGATGACGTGCGGACGGACACAGTTCAGAACGAGAGTAACAATGACGCGTGCGCTAGGATTCTATCACACGCTGGTTCTTCTTTGAAAGATGCACTCCAACAACTGTGATAACGCCCCGAGGTAATAAGCATTAACTTAAAATGATTTGAACCAACACAATAATGAGGATATATTTCCTAGTTGCATGTTTGTCATTTAAAATGCAACGTAATACAGTACAGCAACTGCAGCTGGTATTTATGGAAGCACGTTGATAACATTTGGTGAGGTAAATTACAGGAAACAGCCGCAGGTGCAATCAGTGAACGAGGGTATATAATTACAAATTCCGGCGCTGGTCCTATCATAACACTTAATATGGTTTAAATATGAATAGAAGAAATGTAAAAATACATCCAAGAGGAAACGGGTAACATACTGTTCAAAATGTCTATGGATCTTGAAAAGGTTAGTATAATTTTGTATACTTCTTTCTTCCAGAATATGAAAGCTTCCCTTAAATCCGTAGAAGTTTCTTTTTCTTCTGGTGGGTTCACAATTACCACTCAGTGCCTGTGCTGCTGAAGAGAATGGCTTTCCCTCGTCGCCAATATTAAAATAAAACGAATTCAAATTTAAGAATAAAATGCCGTTTATTTGCAGCACGGTGAGAAGGGGTCTTCACCATACAAGCTCCAGATGTAACTGAGCCCAACGGTGAAATAATGCAACTCTCAAACAATTAGAACATGGAATCACATTGAAAAAATAATATGTCGCATGCAGGTGGCATGCGACCATGTGACACATTAACTTAAAGTGACCATGTACATAGTAAAGAGACATAGGATGTAACAGCAGCCAAAATGATACATTTCACAAGCCCTATAGGGGCAGGAAAATAACTGATTATTCTTTCGGTCGGCAGAGCCACTGGTAGCAACAGCCATCTTGCTGCTCGGCTCTTCCCCCAATGGTGCTGTGTGGTTAAATTCGTCAGGAACATTGGAAATACACCAACATCCCTATCCATAGAGAGGGACTAATACCATGATGTCACTATTGATTTGAGCAAATTCAAGAACAAAAACTAAGGGCCAGATTTAGAGTATGACTGATGGGGTACTCTGTTGCAAATGCAACAGAGTACCCTTTCTGCTAACCCCGTGGCCTGCCCTCCTCATTTACAGATAGGGGGACCTTAAAAATTCCATGAGGCCCCGTTGGTTCTGGCAATGAATACTTTCTTTGATGGCACAATGGAGTAGGAGCAGTCAGAGGAAGGGCATTACACTCCCACCCTATTTGTGTTGATTTTGTAATGTCTTTTTTCCTCTGTTCTTCACTGGCAGGAAAAAGCTTGCAGTAAGGGACAGTGATAAAAACAATTATGACCCCCTCCCCCCACACTCTGGCTGAAAACGTCAGAAGTGTCAGAGGTTCCTGCATTTTTTGTTTTTCAAAAACAAACTCCCACTTTGGAAGGTTGTTTCTGAAATGCAAAACAATGTAAAATGTTTAGTGGGCAGTCATCAAAACCTATGGCAGCCTTCCAGTAAACGTTTAGTACATTGAAATTAACCTCTGTGATGGCAGCTTCTTTCATTGTACAGAGATGACTCCAGGCCTGGTGGTCATCTCTAAATTTGGTGGACGGAGTACCATTGGGATGGCGGAGAAAATGTCCTCCTCCACCCGGATGGACACTATTCTGTCTGGCAAACCCTAAATAAATGTGTGCATCAATAGAGAGGGTGGGATTAGGAGCTAATTATGGTCCAGTACCTGTGCTCCCTGTGTTAGTCTCAAATCAAGCGGGGGCTGTGTTTCAGGGTTGGGCGCAATAGTCACCTACCACAATGAAAAAGAAGTGAAATCAGACAATAAGGGGCTAGGTCTTCATCCCGCAGGCTAGGGGCAAGCGCAAGCCTTGTCTCTTGATTTCCTCACACACAGTGAAGGATGTCATGCTTCATCATCGGGCGATTGCTCCTCATTGGGCTGGCGTTGCAATGCCCTACGGGTTCCCCGAATGAAACGCTTCGGCAGAGATCTTTTTTTGGTACTGCCGTATGAGGAGTGAGGGTGTGGGATAAAGGGTTCTGAGAGAACAAATGCATGAGTGAGTAAATGATAAAATTAGCTAAGGGATACCAGGGTAAATTAAGTTTACTGTGCAGGTTCCCTTGCCAGGTTAAAAAACCTTATATTTACTGCAGCACATTACGTCCCATCAGTAAGACACGACCTCCGAGTTTTATAACTTTTTTAAAGACTACTAAGTATAGACAGGGGCGACCTCACACTTTTAGATCTACTTGTCAACATATCCTCTAAGACATAGCTGTGAAATTGAAAGAATAAAGAACATATAATATTACATAATGGGTAACCCATGCAAGAAGATACAAACTCATTATGTTTAGTAAGAATAAGCACAGAAACCTAAGGCTAACAAACTGTGGGACAAAACTGTGGGACTGAAATATGCAACAAGTAAAACTGTCAGGCAACAATTCACACTCACTGCAGAGTGATTGAATAGTACAATAATGACTTCACATAAAAGAGAAAAACAACTGATCCTATACAGGAGACACCTCACTCTACTAAATCGTGCACAAGAGAGATAATTGATATTGGTGAAGTCCCAAAAATCTCCTCCCCAATGAGACCTACTATATCTCCTTCTCACAACTGATCAATATTTTCTTCCTCTTTCTTTTTTGTTACTATGCAGCAACACTGAGCGGTGGCTATTAATTATTATAGCTTATTGTCAACCCAGTTTACCATGCAATTCAAAGTTAAGTTCTTATTGATTTATACAGAAACACAATTTATTGAGCTATCAGACCAGTTTAGGTGTGACGAGAAGAAAATCAGCTATGCAGACAAACGTCTAGGGAGAGGATGTGAGGGCTAGAGCATCGACCTCGAAGCTGGGGAAAAGGGTTCGAGTCTCGGCAACCACGCTCAACGTCCTGTGATTCTCGGCAAATCACGTGCCTAACAAAAATGAATGTGCCCATATGTAACGAAACGGGTGCTCATGTTAAGCGCTCTGATACCTGATTTCTTCGGGTCGAGCTCGCAATATATAAAACTCTATAAAAAACGTGTATAAGAAAGAAAGAAGTCTAAGACAAATTGACAGTCACCTGGGAAGATGTCCTTAACACAACTATTTAGTTGACTTTACTCATTGTAATACTTAGTTTTCTCTTACATTAATTTACCCAAAAATTCAATACAATGCTATGAATTACAAAATGATTTTCAGAAACAAGATAAATACGCATATTTACACATACACTCATTGGGCAGATATCCCAGGATGTCTTCTCGGAATTGCAAGACCGTCTCCATCCTCAAGAAATGCTGAAAAGAGCATTCCAGGGGATTATTTTTATCTAAATCTGCCTCAACATGTGTTTTCCGAGTTGGACATTTTAATGTTCTGACTTCAGCTCTGGCAAAATGTCAGTGATAACTCTCCTGACAAAACAATGTTACTGACCAAAAATGTAATTACCGTGACTGTAGACTATGGGAACAATATAAACGAGACAAGATAGCAGCAGCGAGATGGCAACCTAACTGCACTCTTCCCACTCACCACTGCCAGCATAAATGAATAATCAAGTATTTTCCTACCCTTTCTCTCCAGGAGAAATTAATAGCGCTTTGGATCTCTTCTCAACTTTTTATATATTTATTTATTTATGCTTTTTGGATGACTGTAAATCACTACATGTCGAGTCATCGCCCTTTAAGAGTACCGACCCTTACAGAGGAATTTCTGTAATAGTGTTTGAGTAGAGTTAGAATACAACAGAAAACAAGGTGGGATTTCCATATCTGGCATTCTGTCATTCTCCTTTTTGTCACTATTTGTCATTAAAGGCCCATCTGAGTAATGCTGTTTTTAAGAGCTGACTAGCAGACATGAGGCTGGATTTTAGCTGGGCCTGGATGGAGTTCTGCAACGCGGAACTCTGCGAAGTGACAAAAAACTCTGTGGCACCCCACGGAGTTCCTCTAGTGGCGGAGTGAGGTAAGTCGTGCTGCTCAGCTGATTTTTAGCACCAGGCGTTTGTTCCACACTGCAAAATCAGTGCAAACGGCGCCACACCCAAGAGGGTGCAGTTTTTTTCTGCCATTATAGTAGATGTTCGACTCAATCATCAGCTTCCTAAACGAGAGCAGCAGGTTCCTTTATTTATTTATTTATTTATTTATGCATTTTTATATAGCGCAGACTTTACCCGAAGGCGTCAGAGCGCTTCACAATAGGAACACAAATGAAACAAGATGAGAACATTACACAGGAACCGATTACAAAAGTAGACGTTACATTGCATAAGGTAAAAGTGACACTTGTGAGCAAATAAAACACATGAGGTAGTAAAAATTGTGAGCAACCAAAAATACATGAGGTAGTAAAGAGTGCACAAGAGGAAAAAGTGACAAGTGTGCAGGATATAAGAGAAAACAAGGTATAGTTAGAGGTATAATACTGCAATATGAGCTAGATACTCGGGCACACGAACAAGCGTTACATAGGCAAACGTGGCCCTTGTGCAAGTATCAAAGGCAGAAACATGTGAGAGGGCGCAAACCGTGTGTTACAAGGGCCAAGTGGTGTGTGCATGTTACAAAAGGGTACCAAACACAGGTATATGGAAAATACTGCATAAAAAAGGCAGGCATTCCAAACACAAGAACACACTGGGAAAGCACTTCCCTGGTCATGGAGAGTAGAGTTTTCAGTAGTGGGAGGTCTTCCTTCAAATAACAAAGAGGACATGAATTACTTTTGGAGGTGTCTCTGGAGGAGGAGAACTTTGAGGTCCCTTTTGAAGGCCTGGGAGGAGGCCGTGGTCCGGAGCTGAGGCGGTAAGGAGTTCCAGATTCTCACTGCGTTGCCTGAGAAGGATTGGGCCATCGTTCTTTCCTTCTTGAAAGTGGGAGGTTCAAGCAGTAGGTTCTCCGCATTGCGTGAAGGTCTAGAGCCTCCAGAGAGTTTCAGTTTATTCGCCAGGTAGCGAGGAGAGGAGGAGTGCAGGGCTTTGTGGGTGATACAAGCGGTCTTGTAGATAGCTCTAGCCTCGAAGGGAAGCCAGCGGAGGGTGGATAGCATCGGTGTGATGTGATCGCTTCTTTTGGCCCCATAAATGAGCCGAGCTGCTGAGTGGAAAACAGACTTAAGTGGAGACAGGTGAGATTTGGGGAGGCCAGTAAGAAGAGAATTGCAGTAGTCTAGTCTGGAGAGGACCAGCGATTGCACCAGGGTTATAAGGTCCTTCTCCGGGAAGAAGCGACGGATTCCCCAAAGAAGGCACAGTTGGTATCGAGCAAATTTTGCAATGGAATTGATGTGGGGAGTTAGATTTAGTTTTTTGTCTAATATGACACCAAGGGATTTTGCGCTGTCAACAATGATGGGTTTATTGTTTAGTAGATTCATCTGATCCATCCATGATTGAACCGGAGGAGGAGAGAGGGAGGAGGAGAAGAGGAGGAACTCAGTTTTGGAGTTCCTCAACATAAGTTGTTGTGAAATCTCTCCGGGAGGTGGTCTCCTCACTCACACTCGCTAACTTAACGTTGGCAAGCCACGAGAGAAGAAAAACTGTTCAGTGTCACTACGATGATGCCCTAGTGCTACTAATCAGTGCATTTGATGGTTTCGTTTCCTGGTCCAAGTATACCTGGCCCAGTGTTTTCACTTCGAATATTTGTTGGTGGGGTTGGTGGGGGGTGACAGAATGAAGAATTCTTCTTGTGATTTACTCAGAAGCCACTTTCTATATGTATTCCAGGCTTTGACAAACAATATGCCCTGTGAGTGTAATTTCATTACAAGATTGGAGATTAGCATTATGCTGCATAATTTATGCATATTTTAATGCTGAATGCCTGCAGTAGCAACTTTATGGTTCAAATCTTTTATTGAGTGTTTTAAAATCAATAAGCAATTCCAACAGTAGACCTTGCACAAATCTGGGCTACGCAGAGCCCTGCATTGAATAGCTTACAAACAAGTGTCATATAGGCACACAAACTCTTACCCCTCCCACCCGCCACTCACCCACCATTCACCAATGTGTCAGCTTTGAGATACCTGTTATTGGCACTGTATACTGTTAATGCTCTAGAAATTATGACGCAGCAGTCTCAGGTAGATGTAGCAATCGCAAATATCTGGGGCAAGTGAGTTCGCGGAATCCCCGCGATAGTAGGGACAGAAAGGGCCGCCATATCTCTCTCAAGGCCGAGACCTGCTCGGCAAGCGTGAGTGTTATCTTTTCCATTCCCAGTATGTGCTATAGCCGGGTTAGCCAACCAGTGTGTGTGGAAGTTTGGGGAGTTCCTCAGTGTGAGAGTATGTTCTGAATGTCTGCTACCAAGGCCAGTCCAATCAGTCGCCTTCTCCTAGATTTTAATGGATAAGTCAGTGGGTTGGGAACACCCAGTAGTATGTATGCAGGGAATCTGGGTAGTTGGGTGTCTAGATGTGTGTCAATTTCGTCTAACACTTTGGTCCAGTAGAGTTGTAGCTGGGGGCACTCCCACAGTATGTGGACCAGAGAATCTCGTGCACCACAGTTCCTCCAACAGTCTGCACTCACTGAGAGGTTAATCTTAAGTACTCTCGCTGGTGTGTAATACCAGTAAGTGGCCACCTTTGTGAGTGTGTCAGTTAAAGCTATATTCCTGGCCGTCTGTCTAGCCCTGTGACATATTCCATCCCACTCTTTGTTGCTTAGGGTTCACCCTATGTATTTTTCCCATTTGACTCACCCCTGCATTGTACATGTGTTTGTTCCATGTATTCAATAACCAATGTAATTTAGAAATGAGTTTCTTGTCCGAGGTCTTGGACAGTAGCCATCTCTCATAGTGAGTGAGATGACATTGCGCGGCTGCCTTTTTGTCTTTTTTTTTGTCTAAGCTGCAGCTATCAAAGTTGCTTTGTCTCTGGGATCCCATAATCTGCTTGAATCTGTTGGAAAGAAAGTACTCCGACATCAAAGAAGTGACCCATGGCGCGGCACTCAGAACGACGCCACTGAATAAACTGGGCCTCATCCATCCCCGGTTCATAATCTGGGTTGTCTAACAATGGAGTCATAGGAGAGGGAATCATCATCAAATTGTATTTGATACTAGTCTGGTTCCACGCCACTATTGCCGTCTGCGTGATGGGTGACAGATACAAGCTTTGCGGTCTATGTGCTTTCATTAAAAAGGGGATTTTCATCAGTGATGATCCAGCTACTGCCCTATCCTGAAATAACCAGTGCTTTTCTTATTCAGAGTGGCTCCATTCCACTAACTATCTTAATTGCTCCGCATGATAATACAGTTGGAGGTTAGGTATTCCCAGCCCACTCTCACTAGGAGGAAGAAAGCTAAGGGTCTTCTTCATTCTGGCCTTCCGACCCTGCCATATGAAGTGCATGATCTCCACTTGTAATTCATGAATCATTCCTGTGAGTGGCTGTAAAGGGAGTGTTTGGAACAAGTACAGAACTTTGGGGAGGACCATCATTTTAATAGCAGCAACCCTGCCCAACCATGATATCTGGTGGTGTTTCCACCTATGTATGTCATTGCATATTTGTCTATGTCGACTATTATAATTAATGGTGGCAGTAGCTTGTGTAGTTGATGCTATTTGAACCCTCAGATAGGGAATGGTGTCATGGGTTCATTGGTTTGGGTACTGTTTCTTAAATTGTTCCACCTTTTGCGGTGGGAGGGAGAAGCTAAGTGCTACGGATTTCCCTATGTTCACCTTGAACTCAGAAGGCCTGCCAAAGGATTCTAGTTCCGCAAGCAAGTCCCCCAAAGATGTGTCCAGATTGTTGAGAGTCACTATAACGTCATCTCCGTAGAGGCTTATGGTGTGTTTCTCCCCCCAAATGGTACTCCATAGATCTGTGGTTGTGTTCGCACTCTCTGTGCTAGTGGCTCCATATATAACGCAAACAGCAAGGGTAACAGGGGATATCTCTTGAGCTATTTGCAGTGGGTCAGTTGTATGGCTATTAACTCTCACTGTTGCTGTGGGGGTGCGATAACAATTTAAGATCTGAGTCTTCATCTTCTCCCCCAGACCAAAAATGGATCAAAACCTGTTCAAGATAGGGCCACTGTACCCTGTAAAAGGCTTTTTCAGCATCTATGGCCATCAGCATATAGTTTCCCCGGAATCTGGAAGCTTTTTCTAGGATGTGCATGACCCTTTTGATGCTGTCGCTTGTCTGTCTCTGAGAGATGAAGCCCGCCGGATCGGGATCTAACAGGGCTGGCATGTACGTGCTCAGTCTGTGAGCCAATTTTCCTCTGAATAATTTTAGAAGTTAAGAAGTGAGATAGGCTGGTATGAACTGCATTGTGTTTTGTCCTTCTCAGGTTTGGGAATAACTATTATGGCGGCCTCCAGCATTGAGCCTGGGATCGCACCAGTTCTGGAAAATGTATTGAAGAGCTGTGTCAATAGAGGCGCCACTTCTGGGCAAAAAGGTTTGTAAAAAGTCGCGTAAAGCCATCTGGGCCTGTGGATTTAGCCAACTTTAGCCAGGAAATTGCAGAGATTACTTCCTCGATGCAAATCTTTCCCTCCAATATCCGGGGGTCAGTCTAGATGTTTGCATATCTTGTAGGTATCTATTGCTCTCTGTGTTATCTAGTGTTTTGTCCGAGTAAAGATGTTCATAGAATTCTCGGAATGCTTCAGCCATTGCAGTATCTTCCGTCACTGAATCCCAGTCATTTATTGCTTGGGTGCCATGCTGCTGTCGGCTCTCAACGGAGCTTATGTGCTAGGTGGCGGTCACACTTGTTCCCCCCCCCCCCCCACATAGAAGGAATGGCGTAAACAGAGGGCTGCATACTCCGCCCTGTCCAAGTCTACGCTGGCAGTTGTGAGCATAGTGTCGAGAGATGATGCCAGACCCTGGGGACCCAGTCCTCTGGTGTATGTGCTCTAGTTACCAGATCGGCAGGGAGAGGCCTTCTCTTTTCTCCTTCCGGAGTTTTTGTCCACAGCGAATATCGTACAACCATTTTGAGTGCTTCTCACACTGTGGATGTGCTGATCTCTGGTGTGTCGTTATGTGTAAGGTAATCTCCCACTGTTCGCTTAATTTGATCCACTACTTCCATGTGTTGTAGGAGTGTGTCTCTTAGTCGCCACTGTCTTCAGGGGCGGGTCTGAAATGGGGAACGACACTGTGGTCTCAACCGCCGCGTGATCTGAGAATGTCGCTGTGAGTATCTCTGTGTCTGCTGCAAGTGAATGTATATCTCTGGTGCCAAGGAGGTTGTCCAATCTGGCATATGTTTTGTGGGCATTATAATAAAAGGAAAATTCCCTAGTCTGCGGATGGGATACCCTCCAGAGATCCACAAGTCCTAGTTCCCTCAGACTGGTGTGCCCCTCCTTGGATAGTGCTCCTGCTCATGTCGTTGGGCTGACCTGTCTGCATTATTGCCAAACACTAGGTTGAGGCCCCCCCAGTAGTATGATGCGTTCGTCCGTGGCCTACACCTCTGACAATGCTCTATGTAGGAACTCCTCCTGTCCCTCGTTTGGGGTGTAGATCGATCCCACAATCAACTCCTGGCCCCCTACTGTGAAACGGTACGTGAGAAGTCTCCCCTTGATTTCAGCCTCTTTCTGTACCACCTTCCCCTGAAAAGCTTGAAATACCAAGATAGCCACCCCCACAGTTTTGGTAGGGCTTGAAGAGAACAGCTGGGTGGGAAACACGAGCGCTTTGAGCCTATGACAATCCCTGGCCAGGAGATGGGTTTCCTGTAATAGACAGATGTCTGCCTTCATGTGTTCTAGGTATGATAAAATCGCTCATCCTTTAACCGGATTGTTAAGTCCCCTCATATTAAGGGTTAGAATTTTGAGACTAGTGGGTTGGATTATTGATACTCAAATATTTATCTAGCATATACCTCCCTTTGTCTAGGTGCCCTGGCCGTTCTGTAGCCTTGCTCTGAGTAAACTCAAGTGCGTTTGAAGTGTGTCCTGTAGTGAACTTGCATGGTGAATGGAGGCCCCAAAACTACCCCTAGAAAAGGAAATAAGCATTTGCAATACAATAGGTCTCGCAATTGCGAGAGTTTGTGCTATTGGCATTGTACATGACATTGCCTTTTATTTATATGTTTTAAAACCTGCAAGCATACTTATAGTCCTTGCTTTCAGGAAGCAAGGCTGGCAGTAAAAGAGGCACAGTTACTGCCAGCCTTGCTTGTCGTAAGTAAGTAAGTAACGACTATAAGTACAAAGTGCGTGTTTACGCACACTTGCAAGTTTTCAAATAAGATAAATAAAAGGCATTGTCATTTACAATGCTAATAGCTCAAACTCTCGAAATGCGAGACATATTGCATTGCAAATGCTTGTTTTTTCCCCTTCCCACCTTCGATCTCTATATTCATCCTCTGCCCACTGGTAATCCACCACGTGCTCACCTGGGCCTCACGTTTTTGCTTAGAGCAGCAACAAGGCATGGCATGCTGCCAAGAGAACTGTACTCTCCTCATAATGCATTCTGGTAGTAGTAGTCTTAGTTTGCTTCATTTTATCTAACTAAACAGACACGCATGGGCCTCTTTCTCACCTCTGAGGGAGGCTTGTCTCTCCCGACTTCACCCCTTATGATCCTGCACAAGTGTAGTGCCGGAATCCTCTTCGCCTACGGCCGATCCTTCAGTGGCTTGTGGGCATGCATTTATTTAATTCCTGCATAGATTTGTACCCCTAAACCCTGCACCCAAGATTCCCTCCTCCCCTCGCCATGAGGCCCACCAGAGCTCAGACTCTGCGGCTACGTTGTGGTGTGTAACTTGCATGAAATAGTTCTGTATTGCGAATAAAAACCTGAAATTGCAGTTAACATATGTAATGTCGGCGCAGCAAAGACGTAACTTGTAAGGTAACGGCGTGAACCGCAGCAGGCCCGACCAGGTCTTCAGGGGCAAGTAAAACAAGCAGTGACTCTGTGACGGGGAGGAGATCACGAGGGGAGAGGGAGGGAAAGTGAAAGTGCACCATGCACGAGTTCTCCTCGAAAACGCCGCGAGCCGTGGGACAGGAGATGTGCACGCATACGGAGTGCACATCTCCTGTCCCCCTTCAAAGGAGACACCATGCACATGCACATCGCCTGTCCGTGCACATGGTTTGTCTCCCTTCGCGTACCAAACCCACAATAATAGTCTGACCAAGGCAGAGCATCGCATGCCCTGCGTTCGCTAGGCGAGACCTAACAAGGGAGAAAAAGAAGAAGAAAAGAAGCCCTATGGAAATATGAACTAAGTTAACCAGCGAAAAGTTTGAGGTCAGTCCTTCTGCCATTCTTTTTTTTTTTTACTGTTTTTATTAGAAACAAACTGCAGCAAATATGACATTACGTAGACACCTTAGCGGGGTGATACAAGATTTCAGCATAGCATTACAACCTTCAATCCATCGGGAGTACAGGGGATTACACTCTATTAACAGATTAACGGTTACTACAAGGGTTCATTATGTCCCTGAGTCAGGGAACACCACCAGTTCTCATTGTTGTTAGTTGTCCTGAGTCCGTGCTATCATCTCCTCACCTTCCCCCTCCAACATTTTCAAACCGCCAGAGGTGCAAGAACCAAGACAAAAAGGAGCGGCGATAACGGGCATCCCTGCTTTGTGCCACGACAAAGGAGAAAGGAAGTGGAGCGATGATGGTTCACAGAAACGTGCGCCACGGGTTGCGTGTATAATAGTCTGATCCATCCAAGCAACTTGGGTCCGAACCCTATGCGGGTCAGAACCACAAACAAATATTCCCATGCCACGGTGTTGAATGCCATTTTTGCGTCAAGCGCAAGCAAGATCCCTTCTTCCTCTAGCGTATCCACCCGGTCCAGCGTGCCATGAACTTGATGCAAGTTTTGCGCCGTGTTTTGACCCGGCATGAATCCCGACTGGTATGGGTGAACCAAGTCAGTGAGATAAGGAAGCAGACGATTAGCCAACAGTTTGGCCAGAATGTTGGCCTCCACTGTAATCAGTGATATGAGCCGGTGCGATATGCACTCATCCACCAGTTTACCAGGTTTGTGGATAAACAAGATGGTAGCAGCGCGGATATCAGCTGGGAGGAGGCCAATCTCATAGCTTACATTATATAGATTTAGCAAATGTGGCGCTAGCTTCAGAGCCATGGGTTTGAGCATTTCAAACGGAAGCCCATTAGGGCCCATTGCCTTACCCGCTCGAATGTCCGAAACTGCTTTCTGAATTTCATCAACAGAGATGTCAACGTCCAAAGCCTCTCTACCCTGTTGGGAGATACATGTTACCTCGACAGTAGCGAGGAGATCTGCCGCCATCAGAGCTTGTAAGTGTTATGGAATTCCGTACACCCTTTCGTAGTGGTTCGCAAAAATCTCGGCAATACCCCGGGGGTCGGTAATCAAATAGTCATCAGGTCCCTTAATTGCAGGCACCCATCTCGCTGACTGCTCTTGCGTTCCAGCCATGCCAATAGTTTACCACTCTCCAGCAGAAAATTAATCTGAAGGGATGAGTACGAGATATCCTGGTTGCATAAATGAGTGGTACCTGGGCGAAATTCTCTGTGCTTTTATAGCGTTAGCAAGGCAAGGACCTGAAACAGTGTAGGAGTCTGATCTTGAAATGTGATTGGGTGCATTGCCTGTGCTTTGCGTATTATCTCCCCCTTGGTTTGAAAGTCATGTACACAGACCAAGATGTCTGCTCGGGGAGTCTCGTCGGAGCGGGGTGGGCCCACTCTGTGTGCTCTGTCTAGTTTGAGCACTGTGTCTTGGGGGTAGCCAAGCACATGGTTGAACAAGTCCCGTGCAAAGCCAAAGATATCGCTGCCCTCTGCTTTCAGCGCCACTCCACGGATCCGAACGGTGTTCCTTCAGGATCGATTCTCAAGGTCTTCAGGGTGCAATTCAAAATGTATATGCTAATCTTGAAGTCTGATAACCTCCTGCCTTAGTGCCTTCATTTCTTCATCCCGGCTATTCCCTTTGTCTTCCAGTGTTGCAATTCTGTCCCCAAGATCGTCTACATCTTTTCTGGTCTCTTTAATTTCTTGTGTGAGGTCTTTCTTGACCATTTGTAGGTCCTCCCTCAGCACTATAAACAATGATTCTAGAAATGCACGGGTCACTGGCTCTTCCGCCGGGCTGTCCGCCAGCGCGCAACGTGCCTCCCCGACAGAAGAGACCTCCATCATGCTGTTCGCATTAGGCCACTTGAGCATGTCTTTGAGGGAGAGGTCTTTCTTCATTCAGCCGGTGGTCATTATCATTCACTGCCTCACTCACTGTCCGTGTCTGCGCTGGGACTCAAGGGCCCAATCTCTAGTCCCAAACGCAGGGTCTGTGGTCTCCTGTCCGTACCTTGGTCCTGGAAGCATGCAGGGACCCGCCTTCCGGACCATCCTCTCGCCCTCTTAGGTGTCCCAGGTGTTGGGGCAGCACAGCGAGACCAGCCATTCTTAACCCCTTCGATGCGGATGACAAAGCCAGCTCGTCATGGGCGTTACCTGCGCTGCGTGCATGACGAGCTGGCTTTGTCACGTAACCCGCGAATTTCGAATCTTCAGCGCGCAGCGGGAAAACCCGCTAGCGCTCATGCGGTTAACTGTTGGGTCGCCTCTCGTCTTCTGGCTCGGGTTCTAGTCTATCACCCAAGGTCAGTGATTATCCCCTCTGCTGTGCCTCTCTGCCCCGGAGTCTTTGGTGTGTTTCAGCCCTGGGTGTCGAGTCTCTCCTCAGTTCCCTCTGACCCAGCGGGCTCGCAGCGTGAGCCCCGGTGAACGCCTTGCAGACGCTAGTCGGAACCGAGGAGGGCGGCCAGATCAGCCTTGTGTCAGGTCCAGCATAGCCATCGGAATGCTAGTACTCCACACTCCAGCCAGGGGTCCCGACACCTGGGCCACCAACCAGGCACAGACTGGGGCCCTGCCACAGCTGCAATCACTCTGTAGGAGGGCCCCCCACGTATCTTCTCTGCTCTTGAGTAGCCCGCGGAGTCACTGAGATGTCTCCCACCGGGGATCCTTTACCGCTGTGCCTTTCGTAGGTCTAGGGTGTCTGTTGGCTCCCCACTCAACCTTTCATAGACCGGGTCCCAGGGAGGGAACCGCTTATCTCAGTGCCGGGATTGGACCCGCAGCTCCCAGACGGTGTCTCTGATTCAGGAGGTCAGGAGCTCCGCTCCAGCATCATGCTAGGACCCAAGACCACGCGGACCTGCGGTCGGCCCCCGCTCTCCACTTCAGTGGGTTACACCCCTGTCATTGTGCACCACAAAGCCGTACCGGAGGTCAATTCAACCGGGTCTCTCTGTCTATGGTAGACCCTCAGCCACTGGTGCCTCCAGGGCAACACCTCCAGCACTGACTCTTCCCGGATAACTGCGCCACACGGGCTGGTCACGCTTTCACCAGCTTCATCGCCATCTCTGCCTCACGATGTTTCTTTTTTATTTTTTTCGTTCTTTTTTATTGGTTACATGACTTATGATACCATCACAAAAAGAAAGAGTACATTAAAGATACTTAAAAGGTTCAACTTTCACAACATAAGTGACTTCTCTCGTTTCTGTGCCCAACTCCCTCATAGTTGCCACCAACAATTTCGCCTGTCTTTATCATCGTTTTACTTTAACTGTCATCTGACAAAGCATCTCCTTGTGGCGGCGTACAAACATTTCCCCTAAATGTATTCCATCCTCCCCACACCTGCTCTCATTTTATAGGACACCCCCTATTTACATATACTGCTTTTTGCCCACCATTGCCAAGTCCATGTCGGTGCACCATTCTGCGTATTTTGGTGTTGTCTGTACCCCCGAGTATGTGGCGATATTACGCTTCGCTATCATCATGCCCAGCGTAGCCCAATCTTGGGCCCTGTGGTTGTGCTCCATGGCTTCCCATATGTTTAGTAGATATCGTTTGGGTTCTGATGGTACTGAGCTCCGCCCACCTGCGCTATTGTGGCCATGATAGTTACCCAGTATGTTTGGATCCTCGGGCATTCCAATATTATATGATTCGTCTCCACAGTTACGTAGACAGAGCTGGGTATCGGCTCTTACAATTTTGGCTAGTACTACCCTGGACAGATATGTTCTATGGAGCACCTTGAGCTGTACCAGCCGTAATCTGGAGGGGACCACAACTTCTCGTGGTGATTAAAGCGCCTCTTGCCAATCAGTGTCATCTAATTCTCCAATATGGATCTGCCATCATTCATGGAGATTTTGTGTGGGGGTCTGGCTGGTTGTTGATTATTTTACTGTAAGTTATTGATATAGCTCTTTTATCGATGTGGTCTGTTAATAGCCTATCCTCTAATTTGAAGATAGCGAAACTGCTCTGTGGGTGCCATGTCATATTTGTCTTGCAGTTGTGCGAATGTGATGACTTTCCCCTTAATCCAGAGGTCACCTACACTTGATATTCCTATCAGATCCCACTGTCGTAAACCTTTACATCTACTCAGTCTACCCAGCTTTCCAGTCCCCAGAGTGGAGTGAGCTGCGTTATTGTATCTTCCCAGGCTAGTTTCCTAAGGACTGTATACCAGACATGGACTGTGTGCGCAGTAGGTCCCGTGAGGTCAGCCCTGCGAGTTTTATTGTAAAGGGCCCTTTACAATAAAACTCGCAGCCACTGATTAAGCATGGTAAGTTGGGAAGCCCAGTAGTACGTTTGTATATTCAGGAGTGCTATGCCCATCATACCAACCTTTAACCAACTTATTCATGGCTATTTAGGGAGGTTTACCATCCCACAGGAGGCTGTGTACCTCTGTTTATATATCGGCTTTAAAATATGATGTCAGGACTAGAAATGGGGTGTTTTGTAGGTCATAAAGAAATCCAGGTAGTGCCATCATCTTAAAGAGCGCAGCTTTCCCTAATAGGGTAAACGGTAAGGATTGCTAAGGTTTTGTGTCTCTAATTAATCTTTTGAGGAGATATTGGAGATATTTATTCATGAATTCATCTGGGTCTACTGTAATTGTATTGTATTGTAATTGCATTTATATATAGCGCTTACTACCCCTGACGAGGCGTCAAAGCGCTTTTTCGGCGGGTAGCACGCTACTCCGGGACCAATAGAGGATTAGAGTTGAATTAGTATAGTGAAACATGCAAGTAAATTTTAAGTGGTGGATAGGTTAGTCAGTTATTTAGATTTGGAATGACAGCAGAAGGATAGAGGAGGAAAAAAAGGTTTGTATTTATATAGCAATTGTTACGCCTGATGGGGTGTTGAAACATGCTATTCAGGAAGCCCATAAAGGGTAAGTGGTGAATTAATATGGTGAAATATGAAAGTAATTTCAGTGGTGGATATTAGTCAGTTATTTGGAGTGAGAAGGATAGCAGAGGGATAAAAGGGGAAGAAAGGTTTGCATTCATATAGCACTTGTTACCCCTGATGGATGTTGAAGCACTTTTCTGGCGAGTAGCACGCCACACCGGAATTCAAAGGATTAGCGTTGAAAATTAGTATAGTAAAATATGAAGTAATTTGAGTAGTGGATGTGCTATTCAGTTATTTGGGTAGAGCAGGGTAGGTATCGAGATAGTGATGGGAAAGAGGTGTGAATGTATATAGTGCTTGCTACCCCTGATGGGGTTTTGAAGCGCAATTAGCATGCTACTCTGGAACCCATCAAGATGTTGAATTAGTATGTTGAAATATGAAAGTAATTTTAGTGGTGGATATGTTAGTCAGGTATTTGGATTGAGAAGGGTTGGGGAGGGGTAGAAAAGAGGGAAAAGTTTAGAAAGGTTTGTTTTGGGGGATCAGTATAGTAAAAGAGGTGTAAGATGATGCAAGGAAGGGTAGAGATGGAGAGTCTAGAAAGGGTTATTTTGGGGATCATAGTAGTGGTATGGGGTTTGGGGTTAAATGAGAGAGTGGATGTAGAGGATATATTGATAGATGTATAGGATGAGAGATAGGGTAGTGCATTGGAAAGAGTAGTAGAAAGAAGTTTTAGATGAGTCAGAAGGTTGGGCTAGAAGATATATTGAGTGAAGTATAGGCTGAGAAATAGAGCAGTGCACTGGAAATGCTAAATTAGAAGAAAGTAATAAATATATAGATCCATAAGTAGATTGAAAGTATATAGATGCATAATGGAGGTATATATCTTGGGCAGCATTTCTGGCCCTGACCAGTCTCGAACAGGCTAAAACAGGCAACTGCCCTTGTCTTCTCCGCCCTTAACCGGGTCAAACAGGCAACTGCCCTTGTCCTCTCCGCCCTTAGCCTCGACGCCCGGGCTGAGACGCCCTAACCCTGGCCTTTTATAGCCCTAGTAATCAGGTGACCCATCAGCCAATGGGAACCCTAGCCCTAACACTATCCAATCACAACACTAGCCCTAAAATTCCAGAGCCAATAGGAGACCAGGATCTTACAGCCAATTATAGCCCTAGTCCAAGCACCCAATCAGTTCAAAAACCCTAATCTCTACGTACAATTGAGGCCCTAGCCCTACCAGTAGTCCCACCCAAGTAACCAACGGCACAAAAAGCCCTTGTCCCTACTTCCAATAGAAGGCCTAACCCAACTCTAAGTCCCACAACCAGTCCAGCAACCAATCACACCAGAAGCCCTAATCGCTACTTCCAATTAAAAGTTTAACCTAGCCCTAGTCCCACCCTACTACCAACAACCAATAACACAGGAAACTCTAGTCCCTACTTCCAATAGAAATCCTAACCCTAGCCCTAGTCCCAACCCTACACTGATCGAATCACAGACCTAGAAACCTCAGAACACTCAAATACCCAACCAATGAGGACACTAACCCTAATCCAATAGAAACATCAGATACAACCACCAATCAGTGTACAAATGTACCAAACAATATCAAACCATATAAGGT
Organism: Lissotriton vulgaris; assembly: GCF_964263255.1. Taxonomy (NCBI): domain Eukaryota; kingdom Metazoa; phylum Chordata; class Amphibia; order Caudata; family Salamandridae; genus Lissotriton; species Lissotriton vulgaris. Next base: position 159,522 of record NW_028248512.1, on the reverse strand, counting down.
CTTAGCGACCTCACACAAGGTTTGCTGGCCAGGAAGTTGGAAGCTGCTTTTCCTGTTCAGAATCTCCTAGGAGACAGACAGGCTCAATTCACACTTTGGACTTCTGCAGGTAAAGGCCTCACTAACTTGAAATCTAACAATTCTGTTTGAATAAAACTTTACTCCCTCTACTGGCCAAAAAATGAAATGCACAGTCCCTAGTAAACACAGTTTAAACAGCTCACAGAAGCACCCTTTGATTTACAATATCACCGTTGCTTGGGGGGGAGGCAGGGGGCTGGTTTCACTGGCTTGTTAACACAAAATGGGCGCTAAGGGGTGCACTGTTTTAACATACAGGTCTTAGCACAGAGCAAAGGAGTAATTTGGAGGGAAACCCGAAAGTCTTCAGCAATGAGAGGGAAAAACTACAGAGTTTGGACTGCAAATCCAACAATTCAACACGTTAAATGGAAGCAATCATGGGCAGGAAAAAACACAAGTTTAAAACACAAAACAGGTGATAAAATATCCAATCACAGGCAGGTTAAAACTACAATTCTTTAACTGTAATAACCACAGGCAAAGACAAATCACAGAAAGGGAACATTGTTTTTGTAAAAACATTTGATTTGGGGAAGAGACAGCACTAGTCTACCTCCTTACCACTTCCTGGACTCTGCTCACTGCAATCTGGGGCACAGAGAGGCTGCAACCCACAAGATGGAGGAGAATTATTTGGGGTGCACCCAGCAAAGCCTTAAAGGGCCTCGGCTAGTGTGAGAGGATGGCTCAGAGTTGCCTGGTAGTTGAATAGCCAATTCCCAGTCCTGGGTCTGCTGGCCTGTGGGGGTGGGGGGGCTGGGAGGCTGGGGAGCTGCTTTTCCTGTTCAGAATCTCTTAGGAGACCGACAGGCTCAACCCACACTTTGGACTTCTGCAGGTAAAGGCCTCACTAACTTGAAATCTAACAATACTGTTTGAATAAAACTTTACTCCCTCCACTGGGGGGGCTACTTTTCCTGTTCAGAATCTCCATGTAGACAGACAGGCTCAATCCACACTTTGGACTTCTGCAGGTAAAGGCCTCACTAACTTGAAATCTAACAGTACTGTTTGAATAAAACTTTACTCCCTCTACTGGCGAAAAAACGAAGTGCACAGTTCCTAGTAAACACAGTTTAAACAGCTCACAGAAGCACCCTCAGTTGTCATTACGAACTCCACAGCACCATAATGGCTACACTGAAGACATTAAACCCACACTAATGCCAGTGTGGGATTTAATGTAAAATGCACTACAGAGGGCATCTTAGAGATGCCCCCTGAAACCTAAAACTCCCAGTGTCCTGACTGCGTGGCTACAGAGGCTGCCACCACCAGACATGTTTCTGGACCCCTGGGTCGAGAGCTTGCCACTCTCAGGGACCTGAAACAGTAACTTGAATTTCCTTCCATAGGATAACATTGCCTGCTTTTTGCTGAAAAAGTTTCTAATTGTCGATTTTTTAAACTTACAAATATTAGTTAAAAATCGCCTGTATGACAAACTAATTCTTTCAATTGTTTACAGGAGATACACCAGTGTTGGATCCAAGATCCCACACTGAGTAAGAAAAAGTAATGATAACAGTACTTACCTGCTAAGTGAATTTCCTCCCATAGGATAACATTGGTGATTCTATGTGAAAAAGTTTCTAAGTGTCAACTTTTAAAATATAATAATTTTCCTTAGAAATCACTACTGTAACCAAAACGCTTTTACTCAACTGTTTACAGGCGATGTACCAGGACATCACATTTCCTGGGCATGACCGGCGTGGAGCAAAAGGCAGGGATGTATGGATAAAAGAGTCAATAGTATTATTGACTCATATCCATACATGACTTTGCCCTTTGCTATACTTTTAAATCTAACACCCTCCTTGTTTTCTCTCCACACCCTTTCCCTACCCTTCTTTTTTCCCCCTATAGTTATCCAGTCAACTTCCCAGGCACTTGTTTTATCATTTAGTCCTGATGAGATCCCAATACCTAGCTGGGATCGAAACGTCATCAACACACACATCTTCAACTCTATACTGTAATCTGTATCTAATTGTGGAGTATGAGATGTAATTTTGATTGTGACTTTTTGCTTACCTACATTTTCCCAAATTGAAAAGTCACTTTTTAAGTCACTTGCCTGAGGTAAGGAAACCGGATGTATGGCGTTACAACGCATAATTTTACATCGCATTCCATTACAACGCGATTTTTACATCGCAGGATCCATTACAATGCATGCCTTTACAACGCATGTCATTACATAGCAGATGCTATTACAACACATGCCATTACAACGTAAGTATAGGTAAGTATATCTTTTAAAAAAAAATGTAATTAAGTTAATTTAATTAATTTAATTTAATTAATTTAATTTAATTAATTTTAAAATTGTACTTAATTTAATTTAATAAAAGTAATTCTATTAATTTAATTTAAAAATTGTAATTAATTTAATTTAATTAATTTAATTTAATTAATTTTGAAATTGTAATTAATTTAATTTAATTAATTTAATTTAATTAAATTAAAAATTGTAATTAAAATTGTAATTAATTTAATTTAATTACTTTAATTTGATTAATTTAATTTAATTAATTTATAAATTGTAAATAATATAATTTAATTAATTAATTTAATTTAATTAATTTAATTAATTTAATTTATTTAAAGTCGTTTTTTAAAAAAAACGGAACCCTAAAAATACCCCTGTACCCCAAAACCCAAACCCAGCCCTGAAACCTAAAAATACCCCTGAACCCCAAAACCCAAACCCAACCCTGAAACCTAAAAATACCCCTGTACCCCAAAACCCAAACCCAGCCCTGAAACCTAAAAATACCCCTGTACCCCAAAACCCAAACCCAGCCCTGAAACCTAAAAATACCCCTGTACCCCAAAACCCAAACCCAGCCCTGAACCCTAAAAATACCCCTGTACCCCAAAACCCAAACACAGCCCTGAAACCTAAAAATACCCCTGTACCCCAAAACCCAAACCCAGCCCTGAAACCTAAATACCCCTGTACCCCAAAACCCAAACCTAGCCCTGAACCCTAAAAATACCCCTGTACCCCAAAACCCAAACCCAGCCCTGAAACCTAAAAATACCCCTGTACCCCAAAACCCAAAGCCAGCCCTGAAACCTAAAAATACCCCTGTACCCCAAAACCCAAACCCAGCCCTGAAACCTAAAAATACCCCTGTACCCCAAAACCCAAACCCAGCCCTAAAACCTAAAAATACCTCTGTACCCCAAAACCCAAACCCAGCCCTAAAACCTAAAAATACCCCTGTACCCCAAAACCCAAACCCAACCCTGAAACCTAAAAATACCCCTGTACCCCAAAACCCAAACCCAGCCATAAAACCTAAAAATACCCCTGTACCCCAAAACCCAAATCCAGCCCTGAAACCTAAAAATACCCAAACACCCCAAAACATATACCTCAGTACCCCAAAACATATACTCCTATACTCATACTTATTTTTAAAATTACTTAAATTAATATATTTAATTTATAATATAAAAAAACATAAATAAATATATTTATTTATAATTAATATTAATTAAATTAATTAAATAAAATTAAAAAAAATTATATACTTACCTATACTTACGTTGTAATGGCATGCGTTGTAATAGCATCTGCTATGTAATGTCATGCGTTGTAAAGGCATGCGATGTAATGGATCCAGCGTTGTAAAAGTTGCGATGTAACAGTTGTTTCCCAAGGAAATCAGCTGATTTCCTATTACCCTGTCATGTCCTACTCACTCACGCTTTCGTATATTATTTTTGCGTTGAACTTAATTGTTAATAAAACTCTTAACGGTCCATTGATACACTCGTAATCCCAATTTTGATTGTAAAATTGTGGTATTGTACTAATTTACCTGTATGGGACCATTGTTTTCCTTAACATATATAGGAGGACATCATCGGCGTAGAGGGATATTCGGTCTTCCCGCTCCTCCATCCACCGGAGTACACGTATTATAGGATCTTTTCTTATCCAGGCTGCCAATAGTTCCAAACCTTCGCGGGAGTGTACTCAACAACTTTTAACAATTTGTTTTTTTTCTTTAATTTTCTTTTTTTTGCCAGAAACCCTCGCGGGAGTGTACTCAACAACTTCCCAAAGTTTCATGCTGATCGGATGAATGGTGTAGTAATGCATATAGGACAAACAGACAGACATACATTCGTTTTTATATATATAGATTAATACCGGTTGAATCTTTGTGGTGGAACAAATGTTTGTTAAAAGGATGTACATTTATTGGGACTGGAAATGATTTTAAAAGTTCATGCCTTTTTGTTAAACGGGAAAATCATTTGTGTCCTACCTAATTTTCTCTTCCAGCGAGTTTACTCAGTAGATTGTGAAGGTTGTGTCTTTTCATGCCTGTTCTCACTTAAGTTGGAGGCCATTTCTAAATGGACTTACTTCCAGCAGCGGTTCCTCCACAAGGGCGGGGAGCATCGCTCCCCCCGCCCGCTGAGTGCTGTCCGTGAAAAAACAAAATGCCAATGAAATAAATGATTTCATTGCCATTTTAATTTGCCAATGTGCACTCTGCGGGCAGTGCCATTAGTCAAGAAAGGAGGGTGTCCTCAGCTGCCGATTTGCAGCATAGAGGATTGGAGTGCTGGCCAGACTCTCCAAAGGGCGCATGTAAGTTTGGTGTCTTGTGCTGGCCAGCCTAACATGCACACTTTCAGCTCTCCACTCACCGGTTCCAGGATTGTTTAGGGGAGCTCCACAGCAAACTGCAGTTTCACCTTGGAGGACCGGACAATGTGTGGCAGTTGGTAAGCACCGATTATTTAACTTTTATTTATTTAAAATGTTAGTGTTATTTTGAGTGGAAGGAGGGGTTGCTTTATATAGGCTTTTGGAGGGAGGGAGGAAGTGCATTGGGATTTTGGGAGGGGGTGTTTAATTTGGGGCTTTTGGAGGAAGCGGTTGCTTTATTTAGTTTTTTTGGGAAGTGGTGGGGCACTTCGCTCATCCCACCAGCTTCAAAAGTTGCCAGCCGTCACTTCAGTGCCCCCATCTCTGCTTTGACGTGTGTGAAGCAGATTTTATTACATGTTCTATTAGTAGGCAGGCCTTTCAATAGAAAGTGCCAGCAAGATAAGAAAATGAACATGGAGAGTAGAACCCTGACAATAGTTAGCATCTAAATCATGCAGCAAACATCGTGTGAAAATATGGCAGACTCTCTCAAATAAAATAAAATGTATTTAACATGCAGAAGTGTTTCACCTTATTGCATCAGTTTGTTTTTGTACAGCGCACACCCTGAACTCAGTATAGGGAGTGTGACAGCACAGAAACAAGAGGCTTTATAAAATAAAATATTGGCCAAGGATCGCACAGTTTGATCAAGCAGGGAAGCCATGGTTGGCCCCAGGTTTTTTTGTTTCACATTACAGCCGCTGCCCACGCAGGTAAGAGCATTGTGGCCCGGTGGGGGAGATTTTGAAGGACGATGATGAGGGAAAATGAAATAAATAATTAATTTTCCCTTGTCATTGTCTGTCGAAATCCCCCCTACTGGATCCCACTGCCCCTCAGCATTTCATCCACTAGACGGCCATCGCTTTATCTCCTTTTTAACACCAACAGTTTCTGCTTTGGGCATATTTAACAAACAATCACGCATTGTAGCAATTCACCTTGCTGCGTTGCGCTGCGTGATAGGGAGAGGGCAGGAACGTACCGTACTTAACGATATACGGCGCCTTCCTGTCATTTCCCAGCGCTTGCACACAATGCACTGCCTAACACCAATGCAGACACCCTTGTTATGGTGCAAGGGTGCCTGCCTTGTAAGTTAGATTGCTTTTGTGGTGGAAGGAACACTTTCCTGCACAAAAACAAACCCTTGAGGCTGTTTCCTCTGTCTATGCGCGCTGCATTCTAGAACCCTGAGAAAAAGGAAGTAACAAGGAGAAATACAGATATTTCTCCTTGTTGCGCCTCCCCTGGGGAGGCCTGGCATTTTGATGCATTCCCAGGTTTTCCAGTAATGATATCTCAGGTTTACAAGTAATGGTAAATCTGGGAAAGCACCAAAATCCAAGGGTGGGTGCGTGGGAACACCCACGCTCTGCCCATGGAACTCCTCCCTGGGGCAGAGCAACGCAGCACAGCGCTTTGGGTTGCATTGCATTACTCTAGATATATCAAGCCACACAAGGCCACCTTCTTTTTATTTTTCAGTGCATGATGGTGGATGTGAGTTGCAGGCAGAAGCCACATTAAAGCTCGATTTGTTTTGGGCTCGAGGGTCCCAGAGGAGCTGGAGCTGAGCCAGAGCCAGTTCCAGCATTCAATGGGTCGCCCATCTCAATTCAGGCCGTTTTCACCTGTCCCACAGGAGAAGAGGGGACCCCAGTCCAAGTGTGCCCAGCAGCACTGAGCAGTGACACGTTCTTTAGAGATGATCATAGTTCATGTTCGCCTGCAGTGCTCACAACATGCCAGGCCGTCCGTTTCCGCCTACAATAAAAGTATCGAACTTTAAGAGTGAGACAGCGCCATCTACCGGACTGAGTTAGTAAAATGACGGTATATTTACCAACTGCTGCATTATCTCGTCTCTTGAGGTCGAGCTCGCATGTCAGGCTTTTTCTTTGTCAGGTTACCCTGGGAAGACTTTCATAAATTCATGGTCTTATAAAGGGGCACTAAAAAGGCCCTCAATACCATTTTCCGAGCACAGAATGAAGTGACGGGAAGGTAGGAATAGTATGTTTTTAAACTACTCACTACTTGGTGATTTCACATTGTTATGTTTCCTGCCACAGAAGCACCAGTGCTGTTGCAGTCTTCCTTTGATGCTTGGTTTGCTTTCCTCACAGCATCTATTGATAGTACGCCATGTCTTCTGCTCGAGCACTGAAGATAGGTACTTCCATAACTCTTAACATGTACTGTTCGCTGTGGGAAAACTAAGGTGTAATCTGGGGTCTGCACTCACTAGAAAGGAATTGGCTTTGGTGCCCCCCTCATGCTACCTCTGTTTCTTCATGTCCTCTCACAACCACGCGCCACTCAAAGATTCGACAGTTTACCTATTTACTAGGTGTGCTTCAAGTGGCTGCATCTACCCTGTCCCTCCAACATTCCAGAACGGAAATGAACCCTGCAGACTTTTGCTCCCATCGCCCAGCCAAGAGGAACGGCATGATCTGCCGGAGAAAACAAACGAAGCTGATGATGTGGAAATCTGAAAATGTTGAAGCACTTAAGTCCATCTGTGAATGCAGCACCGACAGCAGTCTGTAAATTGTACACCTCCAATGATATAACACTCATGATCTTATAGTGCTATTGAAGGGTGCACTTAAACTAATGTGGAAAGTATTCACAATTATGTGCTCTGGCAGTGGGTTTCATGCATTCATGTTGCAATCTCACAGCCATCAGGCAACAATGCGGTCAGCGCTCTGGCAATGGTCGGTTGAAAACGATGTAGCAACTGCCTTGCAGCAAGTATGCACTTACAGCAATGTGGCAACAGGCCCAGTTCCAGGATTTGGGATCTTGTAGGGCCATGAAGAAGCTTGGGTGGGACATGAAGATAAATGGGGTTGTCCAGAGACTCCCAGGTGTCGGACAGCTGGGTCTTGGCATGCCGGATGCTCTTATATGGGTGTGACCTGTAAGCCATACCTACTGCCGGCTTCTGCCAACTAGTTGAGACTGTATAATTCTAGAGGTTTCAAACTATGGATTTGATCTCCTTTGCTCTCTCAACCTCCCCAGTCTTTCTTTCTGTCTCACTTTGGTCTCTCCTTTCTCTTCACTTCACCATGCTCTCCCAATCACCCCACCCTCTACTTCCTCACACCTCACTCTCTACACATCATTCTACCCTCTGTACTTTGTCAGCCTGTTTCCATGCTGTGCCCTTCTCTTTCTCCTTACTATGCCATCTTCTCACTATGCATCAACTTACTCTTGTTTCACTTCACCTTTCTATTTCCACGTCATCCTACTCTCTCCACCTCACCCTTCTCTCTCTTCCTCCCCTCTTCTCTGTCCCTCAACCTCCTCTCACCCTTGCTCCCCCCTTTTTTTCTGATTTTTATATAGTGCAACTTATCGGGTATCAGAGCGCTTTACATGAGCACCAGTTGCATTAACAAGGACACATTCATTTATGTTAGGCACAGGGAGAATAAGTGATTTGACCAGAATCACAGGATGTTGAGCGTCATTGCCGAGACTCGAACCCAGGTCCCCAGATTTGAGGTCAACCGCCCTAGCCGTTAGGCCAAATCCTCTCCTTCTCTGCCTTTCTGACTCGCCCTTCTTCACTTTCTCACACGATTCTCCTTTTTTAGTTGCAATCCTCCCTTCTGCCTCAGCCTCCTCCCTATTACACTTCCATCTCTCTGCCTCACCTTCCCCTCTCTCCACCTTGTCGTGTTCACAGCGCTGCGCAGTAATCACTCAGGACACAGATCGGGTATGGTTAGATGTGGTTCTTTATTTCTGATGATCGTCAGTCCGTCAGGGCACGTCTGTCCTCGTCCTCTTCCTAGTGCATAATGTCCTTTCCTGTCCCCCGACAGGAAGTGGTGTCCGGTGACCTGGTCACCACCCTGTGACCCACAGGGTCCTAGCGTCCAGCTTCTGTCTTGGTCATCACATCTCCCCCTTTGTTACAACAAGTACTTTCCCCATGCACAAGTCCTTGCCCCACACTGTGGAACACCTGTGAGACGGTATGGGAGAGAGAGAGAGAGAGAGAGAGAGAGAGAGAGAGAGAGAGAGAGAGAGAGAGAGAGAGAGAGAGAGAGAGAGAGAGAGAGAGAGAGAGAGAGAGAGAGAGAGAGAGAGAGAGTCTCTACATTTCTTCTAGCAGTCTCTTTGTCTTTTTGCATTCTCTTCTTGGTCTTTGTTCTCCGCTCTGCTCTGGTCCTCCACCTTCTTCTTTGTGCGTTGTCACTTCTCCGTTTGTTCCTTGCTCTCTTTCCTCCACTTCCGCTGTTGTTATTGCTCTTTCTCCTTCTTCCATTTTGAACTCCTTGAAGTGTGAGCTGTTTCTTGTTATCTTCCGATGGTCTGAGACCGCGGTCACCATTGACCCGTTTACTCAGTGGCTCCTTTGGAAAAGGGCTGTCGGATTTTCTGTGCTGTGTTTGCTTCACTATTACTACGTCTCCTTCCTTTAGTTGGTGTTCAGCTGCATGTCTCTTTTTGTCAGCATATTCTTTCATTTTCTTTTTCTCTTTGTTGTCTCTTTCTGCGATCTCTTGTCTGTTGGTGTCTGCTGTAGCTTCTCTCTGTGGTAGCCTTGTTTTGCTTGTTCTTCCTAGCACCAGTTCTGCTGGGCATTTGCCCGTGGTGCTGTGAGGGGTGTTTCTATAGTCCCGTAGTACTTGACACAGCGCTTGTCCAATGGAGATCTGTGTCAATTTTGCTCGCTGGATGGCCTTTTTGATGGTCCCCATAAATCGTTCTGCCATTCCGTTGGCTTGTGGCCACAGTGGGGTTATTTTCCTGTGTTTGATCCCCAGGTAGTCCATGAACCTGCGGAATTCTTCTCCTGAAAATGGGGGGCCATTGTCTGTTTTCAGTGTTTGTGGTGAGCCCCAGGCAGCAAATATGTCATCCAGCACTGGTAAGGTGGCATTTGCCGATGTCGATGCTACTTCCCTCACTACTGGGAATCTCGAAAATTCGTCAATGACTACCAGGAGGTATTTTCCAGTCTCCAGTGGCCCATAGAAGTCTGCCGCTAGTTCAGTCCATACTGCCAGTGGCAATTCCGACATCCTCAGCGGGGTGGGCTTACTGGATGATCCAGTTACTTGACAGGTGTGGCATTGCGACACTTCTTCCTCTACCATGCTGTCTAGTCCTGGGAACCACACTCTTTCTCTCAGCATCTTCTTTGTCGCTACTATTCCTCTATGTGACTCATGTGCTATCTTGATTATTCTCTTCCGTAGTCGAGGTGGTATTACAATCCTTGAACCTCTCATCAAGACTCCATTCTCTGTCTCCGACAATTCTTCGCCTATCTTTTTGAACGCCAACAGTTCTTCTTTGTCAACTCCTTCTTCTGTGACGGTGTTGCTATTGATGTGTCTCCATCTCTGTAGCCTCACTATCGTTCCTATGGTCTGCATTGTCAGATCTCTTTTTGTCTCTTGCCCCAGTTCCTCACTTGTTATTGATGCTGGAGTGTTTTGCTTCACGATGAAATTGAGGTATTCTTCTGCCATTGTGGTGCCATTACTCCGATCTGGGAGCGGGTGTCGCGACATGTAGTCGGCTGGGTTTTGATCTTTGCCTGGTTTGTGTATTATCTTGAAGTTATAGTCCATCAGCCTTATTCCCCACCTTTCTATTCTTGGTGGTATTTTTGCCTTTGGGTTGCCATAGATAGTCACTAGCGCTTGGTGGTCTGTCACTATTGTGAACGGCTTTCCATATATGAACATGTGGTAGTGCTCACGTGCCCATACCACCGCCAAGCTCTCCTTTTCTGGTTGAGAGTAGGCTCTCTCAACATCGGACAGGCTTTTGCTTCCGTATGCTACTATTTGTCGAGGTGAATCTTTCCCAGGTTTGTGTTGTGCTAGTATTGCGCCCAGGCCTACCGGGCTGGCGTCTACTGTTAGTTCTGTGCATAAGTTCGGGTCAAAGTATGCTAAATGGTCGACTGCTGTCACTGATGCTCTTATCTCTTCAAACGCCTTTGTGCACTCTGTGGTCCATTCAAATGGGTGCCCTTGTTTTGTCAGTTCTCTCAAGGGTGTGCTCACCGTTGCGAAGTCTTTTATGTACCTCGCGCAGTAGCTGGCATGGCCAAGAAACGAGCGCACGTCGGCGACGTCTTTTGGTTCACTTGTTTTTTCTTACTCTTGTCAGGTCTCATTCCTTTTCGTGAGAATATGTGCCCAAAAAACACTAGTTCTTCTCTTCCTAGCTCGCATTTCTTCTTGTTTACCGTCAGGCCCACCTCTACTAGCCGTGAGCATACTTCCCTCAGTGACGTGTCATGCTCCCCGTCTGACTTCCCAAAGACCAGAATGTCATCGCTGTAGTTTAAACTGTTCGTTATCGGTCTTATTATTTGCCTGATCGTTTCTTGGAATATTTCTGCTGCTGAAGATATTCCAAAACTCAGCCTTTTGTAACGAAACAGTCCGAGGTGCGTTGAGAAGGTCGTTATATATCTGGATTGCTCATCTAGCTCCAATTGATGATATCCCTTGCACAGGTCTAGTTTGGAAAATGTTCTCATTCCTGTCAGGCAGCTTATCATGTCGTCCAGATGTGGCCCTGGGTGCCTTTCTCTTTCGATGGCTGTGTTCGGTATTCTCATGTCCACGCAGATCCGTATCTGCGCAGTGTCTTTCTTTGGTACAGCCACTATTGGGGACACCCATGGCGTTGGTCCTTCTGCAGGCTCAATGATGTCCTGTGCCAGTAAAGCCTTTATTTCTTCCTCTACTTGAGGTTGTAGATGTATTGGTACCCTTCGGTGGTGCTGTGCAACTGGTCTGACAGCCTCGTTTATGTGTAGTGTTATTTGTTTTCCTTTAAGTTTCCCTAGTCCTTCCGTTAGCTTCGGGAATTCCTGTAGTATGCTCTCTTTTTCTGACATGTGATACATCATTTTCAGTAGTCCCATTACTTTTGCTGTTACGTTGCTTAGTAGACATGGTGCTGGAATGTCTCCTCGTAACACATGTATTTCTTCTACGACAGTTTTGCCTTTGTGCGTCATGGTGTCCGTGAATTTTCCCATGTTGGTTACAGGATTTTGTGCACCCCATGTAAATACTCTTACACTTGAGGGTTGTAGCGGCGGCTTCTTCTTCATCTTGTCATATTCTGTGGCACACATGATGTTGCACGTGGCTCCGCTGTCCAGTACAAATTTTGTTTGGTGTGGTCCTACTTCAATTGTCACCCAATCCGTCTTCTTTATTGACTTCCTGTCTATTAGCCTGATATGTTCTTCTTCATGCCCTTCATCCGTGGTCATGAGATATAGGCGTTCCACTTTTCTTGTTATTTCTTCCTCTTCTTCTTCTGATTCCCCCGACGAGCTCCTCTCCGTCGCGTCCATGTGTCTTACATGTTTTGTTGTCGTTGTTCTTGGCTTTCCTGGCCTGCCACGTTCACTTTTGAATTGTCCACCTTGGCACATAGTAGCAAAATGATTGCTTCTGTTGCATTTTCTGCACGTTTGACCAAATGCTGGGCATGGTCCTCTGTGAGGGAATTCCAGGCCGCACCTGTAGCATTGGGAACTTTGTTTCTTCGCTGCTTGTTCCTTGTGTCCTCCTTTCCAGTTCCCTTTCTTGCCGATGTCTGTCATTCTATGTATTTGTTCTCCCTTTCGATCCATCTGTTTCGCTTGTATCATTGCTCTTGCTTCTGCCCTCGCAAGATCAAGAATTTTTTCCAGAGTGATCGGTTATTTTAGTAGCCTTGTGCGAAACTCCGTGTCTCGGCAGCCTTCTATCAGTTTGAGGCGAAGTGCCTGTTCGTTGTCGTACTTCTCAAATTCGCAATACGCTACTAGCTTTCTCAGCCTTGTTGCAAAGTCATCCATTGACTCTTCTGGCTGCTGATATGCCATGTGAAAAGAGTATCTTTCGAAGTCGACATTTCTTTGCGGGTCGAACTTGGCCGTCAGACACTTTTTTAATTTGTCATAGGTTTCTAATTCACTCGGTGGTAGCGTTATAAGGAGATCCTCCACCTCACCCCCCACTAGGTTTAGGAGTAGATCTAGCTTTTTCTCAGCTACCACGTCAGTCGCCTTCATGTATCGTTCAAATTTTATGATCCACTTTTCCCACCGGATGCCCACTTGTGGCTCCGATACAACAAAAGGCACTGGTCTACGGAATTGTGCACTCTGTGATTTTGTGTCTGGCATCTTCTTTAGACCCTTTTATTTCTAGTTATTACTCTCGATATCTTCTTTATTCTTTCTTTCTTATTCTTCTTTTCTGGTGACACTGTTATCCCCCCTTTTTTTTTTTTTTTTGACTTCTTTAATTGTTTCTTTTATTTCTCTGTTTTTCTTTCTTTCTTTGGCCTTTGTTTTCTATTTCTTCTCTTTGCCTGCGCTTCTTTCCCTCTTTTCCTTGCAAATCGGCGTTTTTTCTTGTATTTCGATCTGTTCCTGACTTTAAGATGGCCGCCCAAGTTTCCTGCGTCCTGATTGGCCCTCGCGCCTGACTTTAAAATGGCCGCCGAGACTCTCGCGAGACTTCTTGGCCAATCCGGGCGCTGCCTGACTTCAAAATGGCCGCCGCGCTTGTTCTTCTTTTTGATTGGCTCTCACGCCTGGCCCGAATATGGCCGCCGAGACTCTCGCGAGAGCTCGCGCTTGTTTTTGAGTTCTTCAAGCTTCGCGCACTTATTGCTAGCGCTTACCAGTTTCGTTGCTCTTCCTTTTGCGGCGGTCGGGGTGGGCTCCCACGTCGCTGCTGATGCTTGGACGGCGCTTCACTCTTCCCTCTTCCTTTTGGCCGCAACGCGATCCAGGGTGGGCTCCTGGTTTTAAATCGCGATTTCTTGATTTCTGCACGCAGGGACCGGATCCTTCGTCGCCAGATGTCGTGTTCACAGCGCTGCGCAGTAATCACTCAGGACACAGATCGGGTATGGTTAGATGTGGTTCTTTATTTCTGATGATCGTCAGTCCGTCAGGGCACGTCTGTCCTCGTCCTCTTCCTAGTGCATAATGTCCTTTCCTGTCCCCCGACAGGAAGTGGTGTCCGGTGACCTGGTCACCACCCTGTGACCCACAGGGTCCTAGCGTCCAGCTTCTGTCTTGGTCATCACACACCTACTCTCTCTTATCGGTCTAGAACACAGGGGATGGGATAACAGCTGCACTGCAATCAGGCCCACTGGAATTATGCACCATGGAAAGACCAAATTATGCAACAGGGTTGACTAAATGAGGTAGTATCACTTTATGATTTTGTCATTTTTTACATGTTAACTCCGTCTGAAAAAAGGTTTTACCTTATTAGTACCAGTTTAAAATGCAAATACAGCAGTAAGCAGCTGAACGGTGACTAGTAAACCTTTGAGAAGGGCCTTTGACTGTGCAGCAGCACATGGCCACATTTGCAGTAATTTATGATCGATCCATTTAAGGTGGCTTTTTGTTAAAATCCGCAAATTAAGCAGCAGAGGATGGATAATGTGGCAAATTTGACAAATCCATAATGACACATAAAAAGCTGCAGAATCACATGATTCCAGTGGCTGTCACTATTATCCATTTCTGTCTAATCATGTGACAAAATGAGGGAATTTTGTTGGGTGAGAATATATAGTCACCTGTTCCCCCAAAATGCGGTGTTTGTTCTATATGTTCCTTGTATTTATAATAGTAAGCTCCGCCTTCTGCAAGCACCGCAGGAGATGGAGAACAGGCAGGACAGCAGCAGCACATGTTGCCATCAAAGTGTTGCCAGTGATTTTCTTTACATAATAGACAAGTGCACAGCTCCTTGCGATTCTCTAATAGTATTGTATTATGACACTTGATGACTGTTTTTTTTTTTAAGACGAGTAAAAACGTTGCTATTGTCAGTGCTTTTTTGCTTAATATAGTGCCATAAGCAGGGCAACTGGAATTATGCAGTTCTGCAGCTGCAGGGTATTCTGCATTATTACAGATTCACCATGTAATCCACCATCTGCTGCACAATTTGCAGTTTTTAACCAAACAATTGTTTCTAGCTCAAACGAATCAAAAGTTTCTAAAAACGCAGTGACATTTTGCTGTACATTGGAAGGCCCTTCACAAAGGCTGACTAATCACCTTTCAGTTGCCTGCTGCTGGGTTTTGGTGTTAAACTGGTACTAATGAGGTGTATCCTTTGCCAAGACAACATTAAAGTATAAAAACAATGAAGTAAAACTATCACAAAATGTGTTGTGTTGCGCAGTGTAATTTGCCTTTTCTTGCCATATAATTTTAGTCGATCCTGCAGCGTGACTTTGTTTTTCCCTGGCTGCATGATTCCAGTGTCCCTGGCCATAAACCAGGAATAGCGTCACAACAGACAGAAATAAAACAAACCACTAATACGATATATATCCTGCTGGAATGCACGTTTTCACTATCACTTTTTGAAATGTCAAAATCCTTCTCAGAAAACTATTTTCATCACTTAATTACTGTGTCACGGGAGCTTGTGGTCTCGAAATATTGGAGGTATCTCACATACTTATATTTACACTTGCACAGTAATAGTCCTCACTCCTATCCCTGGGCATTAGCATTTTACATGAAAGCTGCACAATTAGGCTTTGCTAGTGAGGCTGCAGTCCTGTGTTATTTCTTTCATTAAGTAGAACAAAGGATTGTTTTGCACTTGTGAATGAGACCTGGGTAGGCAACAGGGCTATTTTGGGTGGGCCTGGCCCACCATCTAGAACCGAGCCTGTACTTGTAATATTGTGGTTTGTAAACTTGCAATAAGGGACTGGCAGAGAGTGATGTGAGAACAACGCACAATAACCTAGTACTGTCTCAATGACAGTGCTTAATGTGCACCAAAAGCAATGAGATGTCCTACTTGGACTTATTGTTACTGTTTGGTATTTGCTGTCTTTAGCTAGGTAAGGGCTACATATGTCAACGATGTCTCAAAATGGCACCCTAGTTAACATAAAGGTGGTAAAGACACTTGACCTTGCTTTGGTGACTTTTTGTGAATTTATTCATTTTTCACTTCTTTATGGGTTGTGTCAGAAAATGCACTTCCTGTGATGGTATCAGGGACAAAGGTCATATGAGACCATTCCCCATTGTACGAAAGTAGCCCATTTTGACATGGTCACCCCTCTTTTTGCCTGATAACTGATGTGATTTCGCTTAGGTTCCTGCTAACCAGATCCCCAGTGGCAGAGCTCTTTCCCAAAACTGTGTAATTGTTTCCCCAATTGGTAAAAACCTTTAGCACCCTTTGTAGGCCACTTGTAAATAATTCATCTGGTACTTAGGGCCTGAAGTACTAAAAAGGGCCCCTAAGGGCAGCAGCACAAATTGTGCCACCCTATGGAACTTCTCACCAAGCAAACACGAGGCTGCCATTGCAGGCTGTGTGTCTTGGTGCAGACAAAAGTGAAAACACAACATGTCACACATCCCTGTGTGCCACGTTCCCTAACACTGCATGTGATATTTGTAAGTCATTCCTACAGCAGGTCTGACAGCCCTAAGACAGGGTGCTGAATATTACATGAGAAAGAATACCTGCATGAGCAGATATGCCCCTGTGCTGGTAAGTCCTATTATTGCCAGTGCAGGTGGACAGGGTTACATTTTAAAATATGTGCTGAACACTGGGAAAACAAGTTCCCCAGCTACATTATGGCTTCACTGAAAATAAGGATGTTTAGTATTAAATATCTTGTATTGATAAACCCACACTGAACCCAGTGACTTATTTACTAATACATGCACCCAGAGGGTACCTTAGAGGTGCCCCTTGAAAATCTACCAGCCTCTGGTGTACTCCCTGACTTGTTTCTGTAAGCCTGCCACCTGAGACACTGTTCTGAATCTCCTAGGGTGAGAGCCTCTGCTCTTAGGAGGCGCAGAACAAAAGCCTGTCCGGGAAGATGATGTAACACCCCCTCCCACTGGCTGACCTGCTGATTAGAATCCCCAGGCCGCCCAGCTTTAAAGAGCTGCTGCTTTTGGAATACATGTCTGGCTCCCTTTACAGGAGAGAAAAATGCCCCCCTTTGTCCAGGACCCCCTTGGCACCTGGACAGGTGGGAAAATTAGATAGTCAGGTCTGCATGACACCTTCAGCCTAGTACCACCTCTAAGGTGGGCTACACTGAGGTGGACATGATTTTTCAGATGTAGCCATCTTTGTGATGGCATACGTAGGACTTCTGGGACAGGTTTGTGCCTGCTTCCCTCAGGAAGTAGTCATATAGGGGGCATAGCTACCCCAAGGGCCAGTAGCCCATTGGCTACTACCCTACACTCCCCTAATCCCCCTAAATTCAGTATTTAGGGGAGCCCCTGGCATCAGAGAAACAGATCCTAAGGACCTAAGAAGAGAAAGAACACTGAAGGGCTGCAAAAGCTGAGAGGAGAGAAGCAGCAGCTGACCTGGTACCAGCCCCGCTGGCCTGTCTGTATCCCTCATCGAAAAACTGCACCAAAGTCAACACACCTTGCAGCTGTTGACTCCAGAAACTTGGGAAGACTACCTGCCTTTGGTAAAGATCCAAGACCTCCTATGGGACAGCAGAACTGTTCCCAGCATCTCATAGCAACTCCAAAAGAATGGATTCTGAGGCCTCCGGAACTGCCAAAACCTGACACCTGAAGCCACCACTTCACACTTCACTACAAGCCTGAGTTGAAGTTGGCCAAAGGTGTCATTAAGGTCCCCAGCCCTACAGAGCCTGAGTTAATTGTGGTTTCACCCTTCGTGGGTCCTCTGACATCCTCTGCAGCCTCTGCACGCAGGCCCCTCAACAGCAACTACTCTGGTAAGGAAAATCCTGACACCTAAGGACACCTCTGCATTCACTGCCCCTGGGCAGTGGAGAAAAGGAACAAAGGTGTCCCTATGTCCCCGAGCATTGTGAGGCCTGAGCCCCACTGGTGGTGCAGCCCGACCGGCCTCCTACACAGAGCCTGCAGCCTCTTTTCACAGAGACTGATCTCCATAGAATAACATTGGGCTCCTAACTTCTGTTTTGCACCCTGCACCAGTCTACTCTTGTGCCGTTGGTGGGGTACTGTTGGCGCTGCCTCGGACCTTGCCCACTACTCACCTTAACTCATGGAGACTGGTCCTTGCGTCATAGTATTAAAGCAGTCTGATCTCCACATTGTTTTATTTTGCAGTTTTTATAAATCTGCACGTGCAAGGTTTATTTTTCCAATTTGTTTTAAAGTGGTAATTTTAATCAATCCTGTGCAGCACTTTATCTTATTAAGTTTCTTCCAGATCCTTTTATAAGTTGATCAGTATTTTTGTTTTCATGGGCCTCTATGAGTGCTAGGAAGACTCTGTACTTCAGTACTGTTTAAATAGGTATGGCTCTTAAGAATTAGAGCTATTAAATGGATGGAAACCTTGTATTCTATTGAATTGGTTAATACGTCAAGGACTCTGACTGATATGTTCATGATAGTTTTTTATCATTAGAGCCGAATCAACTATGTTAGTAGCGGAGTAGTGGTGCTAACTGGTACAAATGGGCCTTCAGTCTCGATTGGATCATCTATTTTGTTTGTTTACACTTTGCACATTTGCACAAAAATGGTTTTGGCTTTTATTCATCTAATACAGAATCTGCATTTTGATTACTTTTATAACCTTATGTGCTGTCAAATGGTTTTTATTCAAACTTACGCAGTAGTTATTTTTCTTTTGACCTGCTTTTATGGATTGATCTATAAATCTGAATAAATATTTATGACTGACAATAATAAAAGGAAAAGGGTCCTGTAAGTCGCTGTACTATATGTGTTTGCAGAACTAGTTCTTCCTTCCATAGGATAACATTGCAGAACTCAAAAATTGCAGTGTCCGCTTTTTGAACTGAGAAGAATGTATATTTAAAAACGTACTTACCTGAACAATTTCTCTCTGTTTGATCTTTGTGTGTATTTGTAGATGTCTTGCACTGCTCTCGGTTAAGCCTAAGGCTGCTCCACCACACTACCCCCAATAGAGTACCTTGGTATTGATAGAGCAAGCCCCTGTCCACTTATAAGGGAACCCCTGGACTTTTTACATGGTGTAACAGATTATTGATATATCACATAAAGAGCCAGCTTCCTACGCCCATGATTTCATCAGGGACAAATGTCAAGTGGCATTACATCCTATGATGTCATTGGAGAGTCAAAGAGTGCATGATGAGGTCACTTCTGTTACCTCTGACATTTTGCTTAATTGTCCATGATCCAGATGGCTAAATACACTGTGGAAGTGGTCGAAAGCAAAGCTACACAGGACAAAAATTACATGTGGGTTAAACAACATCTTCTTCTAAGGCTCATAAGTATATAAATGTATATGAAAGGAAGGTAATGAAGGACAAATAAAACATTCTGACATGATATCAACATCAAAACACATTATAGGGTTGGTGCAAGGAGCATTGCCACCCTAATCAAATTGATATTTTATCAATTCTTACCCTGTAATTGCTAGCCCTCCCGGAACACATCTTATATTTGCTGTACTCTCTCCCTCTCCACCGCTATGCTCAGATAAGTTATATTGTGGGAGCCCAAATGATTGCTCAGCAGAAAATATAAGCGATTATGCTCCCTCTTCTCAGCACTTAATATTAATAATAATAATATGTAATACGTGCTTTTATAAATGAATGTATTACACCAGACACCCTATGACTGTAGTGCACAGAAGAACACCTCCCTGCCTTTCACCTATTCATCCCCCTCCAAGCATATGCGAAGTGTGCTTAGGCCAAAAACAGGGCCTGTTTTTATTTGGATCAGTCATTTTAATGTGTCTGTGTCCTGTATGTCTGCATTGTCCTTCCTTCACTATACATTTTTACTTTGACAAGCCTTTCATTGTAGAAAATATGGTTTGACCAAAATATACTCAAGGGAATATTTATCAAGGTGTCGCGTCACCCTTGTGCCATGGAAGGGGGCACAAGGGCGACGCAGCACAAAAATAAGATTTAAAAAAGCCTTGCACGGCCACCTTGTGTGACTCTGCATGGCTTGATAAATCTTGAGTAACGCAAAGCAGGCAAATTGCTGCATTGCATTACTCTGCCCCAGAGAGCCGTTCCGTGGGTGGAGCGTGGGTGTTCCCATGCATTCAGCCATGGATTTTGGCACATTCCCAGATTTACCAACACTGGTAAGCCTAGGAATGCGGCAAAATGCTACACCTACCTAGGGGAGGCACAATCAGGAGAAATATATTTATTTATTCTTGTTGGTATTTCTTTCTAAGTGTGC
Organism: Lissotriton vulgaris; assembly: GCF_964263255.1. Lineage (NCBI taxonomy): Eukaryota > Metazoa > Chordata > Amphibia > Caudata > Salamandridae > Lissotriton > Lissotriton vulgaris. Next base: position 139,498 of record NW_028248512.1, on the reverse strand, counting down.
TGAATTCTACAGCACATTTAGAAAGACAAAAATGCAACTGGGGATTGTTTTTGTGGAGTAAGGTGCTCCTATCTGCACAAAAACAATCTTTCCTACGAAGCATGTTCACTTGAATCATGATGCAAGGGTGCCCGCGTTGGCGCTAGGCAGCCAAAAAGGTGCCGGAACAAGGAAAGAACAGGAATAAGCTGTATAAAGTTAAATACAGCGCATTCCTGCCCTTTCCCTTTCACACAGAGGGGCCTATTCCGATGTCGGACGGACCTGAGTCCGTCCGACATCTGTCAGGAGCCGTAACCGAACGACCTGCTGTGGTCGGTTACGGCCCTGTTAAAACGATTCGGTCGCATTCGTATGGTTCACAATGCAAGCATGCATTCCGACCGGAAAGCATGCTTGCATTGTGAAATGCAGGGGTGCAGTTCATCAATGCACCCTGTGGCCAGCACCCCAAGGTGCCTGCCACCGGGTGCAGGGATCAACGGAGGGGCACCTTAGGTGCCCCCAGGCCGCCATTCAGCAGCCTCACACCCATGGTGGCCCTGCTGGGGACTCCCATAGACAGTTTCCAACTGCCTTTTTGTGCCGGACACACCGGCACAAAAAGGCTGTGAAAAGCTGCCATTGTACTCCCTCGGTCGTAAAGAGGCGACCGGGGGAGTACTGGAGGATTTCTGGATGGCAGACGGGCTCTACGAGTCCGTCGTAGGCCATCCGGAAATCCGATTCCGATTCCTTTCCGACCGAGCCCATCGGAATGGCTCGGTCGGAAAGGAATCTTTCCGAAACGTGCTGATTCAGTCGGAAGGGCTCCAAACATGGTTTGGAGCCCTTCTGACCCGAATCGGAATCGGCCCCAGAGTTGCGTTGAGTGAAGGCTACGTAAATATGCCCCTCTGCCTTTAGCTTTCTAGCTCACATCTGTTTCCAGTGTCTCTGTATCACACAAGAGCAGTGATGCTGGTTATAATCTTTACTTGTGAGTAGGGACCGTGGGGCCTTCTATTTAGGTGCAGCAGATGCAGTGGCACTAGGGCAGAGGGATGTTAGAGAATCTCTGAAATCCAAACGTGTCTGTCGTTAACTACTGAACCAGTTGTAAATTACCCCCTTTTCCTTTGCTTGTATTAGGGCCTATGGCACCCTTACTACCACACGTAACTGGCCACAATACTCGACCTGGGGCTGTATTACGGTAAATGCACATTTTAATTGTTTGCGCTGGACGCAAACAGTGAAAATGCACCCTACTACCATGAATAAGCTACATGGACTGGGAACTGAAAGCAGCCCTGGCAAATTTTCACAGACCAGCCCCCGTCCGGCGCATAGCGAGCGCAGGGAGCGAGCCCAATTCCTATTAGAGGGGTTTGGGGTTTTAGAGGTTTTGGAAAAAGACAGACCAAAATTGTGCATTTTACAGGACATTTTTCATTACATATTCAATTGTATTAACTTTCAAAGCACAGTAGATAGTAGATCATGACCTCAAAGAGCACCAGGTTACCTAGTCATATGTACCCATAGACATTCTTACAGAGGGCACCAGAAATACCAGCACAAGAGTAGTGAATCAGAGAGCACAAATTATGTGAAACCAGCCCCCATACTATGTGTGGCGAGCAAGCGCAGTGAGCCCCAAACGACATCCATTAGTAGGAGCTGTCCTTGTTTTGCTAGCACTGATTTTGCTACCTCTGGTGTCAGGGGTCACAAAGGCAGTGCCAGGGTTTGCAACTGAGATCCCTGAATGACGTCCATGGCCGTCCCTGATACCGGATCCTGGACCCGACTGAATCCCTCTCGTTTCCTGTACAGGCTGAGTCCCACTCGATGCATAAACACAGCTACATGAGTAACCCAGTATGAGAAGAACACACCACTCAAATCTACATCAAAACACTTTCCACATGTGTCACACCACAACACACCCTCACAACCAAACCTAATGAAATAAAGCGGAGCCACTGTTGGCCTTAGTCCTCCGACCTTCACTCATTACAAGCACATGAGCAACATTTACTAGATAAAAGCACCACCCACTCTGGTAATCAAGAATGACACCAAAACGTTTCACACGTAGCCACACACTACAACCAAAACCCTTCCAACCAAGAACAAAATACGACGTGGCAGGCTATGGTCAGGCAATGTGTTTCGGCACTTCTTTAGGGTATGAGGCGCTTTGCAAATGAAAAAAACAATACAATTGGGATTTTCTTCAAGGCAACCCTCGTATGCCGTAAATATTCATGTAGATTTACCCTGCAATACATTTTTACATAATACCTAGCTAAATACTCTACATTCGAGGTGAGCCATGTTAGATTTTATAAAAAATGGGGAATGCGCAATTTTATCTGTTTAGCAACTTATACTACACTTATGACAACTAAACTTTAAATGTGAAACACATATAGTAGTCTTGCAAAGTGAAATACAGAGGAGAATCGCCATGTAGGCTTTGGGAGGGATGAAGGGGGCAATCAAGACTGACTACCATTTTGTTTGTGTAAAAGGCTGCTTTATTTTAAACAGGTGCACATCACATACATTAAAACTGGCAACCGCCTCACAAAACTAGAACCTCTCTAAACATCGAGTTACCTGACCCCTTAGGTTTTCTCTCCCCCACCCCTACGATCCCCACATGATACAATCCCCCCACCCTGCATATACAAATATACAATTCAATTACATCCTCATAGTATCCAATTTTCTCCCCTACATCCTAACTCCAAAACCTGCCAATACCTACAGACCTATCTACCTTCTTGCAACTGTAACTAAGCACCCTCTAATGTAACTCCAAAACTGTTTACCCTTTCCCCGCTCCCATTCCCCAAATCCTCAAACATAAGGATAAAGAACCGAACTCCAGCCAAACTTGGCCAACATCAACCCAACTCCGCCTGCACCTGTTCAAAGTGACAACTACATACAAAAAGCCCCCCGGTGCACCTGTCCCAAACGCCGCCTCCCTAACAAACATTACCCCGAAATTAAAACCCTCCAACACCCAAATCCCAAGGGTGGGTGGGCGGGACAAGCTACTTTGCGCTCCCAGCCACCAGGTTTCAATACCTAAAATGGTGGCTGGGAGGAAGCGGAACCCCGGCTATATAGCCTAATTGGGCTGTTTAGTTTTATATTGGGCTGTCTTTGGGCTATTCCCAGGCAGCCCAAAGCGGCAAAATGGCCGCTCCCATGTTGCCCACTTCCCCCTCCCAAACCTGCCCGGGGGGTAGACCTCGCGGCTCGGCTGCCCCCCAAATCCCCCTTGGGAGGGATGAAGGGGGCAATCAAGACCGACTACCATTTTGTGTGTGTAAAAGGCTGCTTTATTTGAAACAGGTGCACATCACATACATTAAAACTGGCAACCGCCTCACAAAACTAGAACCTCTCTAAACATCAAGTTACCTGACCCCTTAGGTTTTCTCTCCCCCACCCCTACATCCCCACATGATACAATCCCCCCACCCTGCATATACAAATATACAATTCAATTACATCCTCATAGTATCCAATTTTCTCCCCTACATCCTAACTCCAAAACCTGCCAATACCTACAGACCTATCTGCCTTCTTGCAACTGTAACTAAGCACCCTCTAATGTAACTCCAAAACTGTTTACCCTTTCCCCACTCCCGTTCCCCAAATCCCCAAACATAAGGATAAAGAACCGAACTCCAGCCAAACTTGGCCAACATCAACCCAACTCCGCCACCCAGGGAAAGTGGGGTAGGTGATTACACCTCCTCCCCTCTTTCCCAACCCCCAACCCCCCCCACGGCACAAACGTTCATCCATGAAGATCCCTTACTCCCGGCAAACACCCAACAAATTCGCCAACACTTCCCGAAGCTATAGATCTATTCCAATGCGGGGGAGGTGTACCCCGTCCCCCTGAACATCTCCGGCGCATCGTACTTGATGTCCCTGTGCCATATGCGCGCAAAGCCCAAATGCCTACAAAAACGCACCATCTCCACATTTAGCTCCCTCCTTGCCTTGTCCACAGGCTGCGGCTACACCGCCCCGCCACACTCTACGCGGCACCAGCTCGGTCCATACCACCGCACAACCTGCCCAACACCTGCGCAACTCTGCCGAATCCCGCCGCATCGCTCTCATCCGCACCAAACCCGACTCCTGCACTAGGTCGTTCTCCCCCAGGTGGAGGACCAACACGTCCGGGCAACGCCTCCCATACACCAACCCATTCAATGTTGTGACCAACTCCTTCCATCTCATGCCCCCCCTCCCCGACCAAACCACCTGAAACAAAGCCGGATTAAACCCCAGGTTAATGATGGCCCCCCTCCCGCACCCCCGACGATGCGCCTCGGACGCCGCCCCTATCCGAAAAGAGTGCGTGCCAAATTGGCGTCCATCCACTCCCAGTCTGTCCAAGGTCTTCCGAAACACTCCCAATAGCTGTGGCCCAGTTGCACCTTTCCCATTCGCGTACTGAAACCCAAACCACTCGCTGTGCCTTCAGCATTCCATTTCCTGCCCCAATGCACCGGGCACTCACTTTCTTCCTATCCCCCTTTCAGGACCACCCAGGCCCCAACACCCCTCTGATCCGTCTTGGACTTACGCAACCCCTGGCGCACCACTGACTGTTCCACCTGCACCTCCGACCATTCCACACCCCGGCCGGCCTTAGAACCCCGCAGCTCAGACACCCGGAATGCCCCCACGAACATCCACACCATCAGAGTCCCGAACAGGCATGCCTCCCTTCCATCCCTGCACACTCGCGGCAGCATTCCAACCACTCTGCCCAACAGATCTTTCGACACCGGCCGCCGCACCGCCCCCCCCCTCCCGCATTCCCGTGCCCAACCCTCCAACATCCTGGTCCCCAGCGCGACCTCGGCTAACCCCCGGAATCTCCCCCACTTTTGTCTGGCCACCATCACCTCCAGTAGCCCCAGCATCTGCTGCTGCTTGTCCACCGGCAGCCGTGCTTCCATCAACCTTGAGTCAATCTCAATACCCAAAAATGACAGCGCCGTGCCTGGCCCCACTGTCTTCTCCGGTGCCACCGGCACCCAAATACCCCAAAAATGACAGCGCCGTGCCTGGCCCCACTGTCATCTCCGGTGCCAACGGCACCCCAGGTCCCCCATGATCTCCTGAATCCTGTCCAGAGCCACCTGGCAGTTCGTGGAGTCCGGGGCCCCGACCAAGAAAAAGTCATCCAGGTAGTGCGTGACTCCTTGGTGACCTGTGCGTTCCGTAAAAACCACTGAAGGAACGTGCTAAAACATTCAAAAAGCGTGCAGAACATTGAGCAGCCCATCGGCAGCGCCTTGTCCACATACCAGCAGCCGTGAAACTGGATCCCCAGCAGGCACCAGTCGTCTGGGTGAACCGGCAGCAACCGGAAAGCCGACTTGATGTCGCATTTGGCCATTACTGCACCTCTTCCTTCCTTCACCACCAAAGCCGTTGCCGCCTCCACAGAGGAGCACACTACCGTGGCCTCACTTTCATTGATATAGTCATTCACCGACCCGCCGTCCAGCCATGACAAATGCTGTATGAGCCGGAACTGCCCTGCCTCCTTCTTGGCACCACGCCTATTGGGGACACTATCAGTTCGGCCATCGGCCAGTACCCGAAAGGCCCCGCCATGCGGCCTTCCTGCACTTCCTTGTCCAGCTTACTGTGTACCACCTCCGGGTGCTCCCACGCCGACCGCAAGTTGTCCGCCCACCGCCGCACCTGAGGACCCTTGTATCCCAACCGAAACCCGCCTGGAAACCCGGCCTGCAGACGGTCCGCAGCCCCCGCATCCGGGTAATTCCGTCAACCTGTCCCGTCTAACCGGCGTACGAGCCTTGTGGCCCAGGCCCTTTGCCCCCCGGCCGCTGCCTGATGGTTGACTGCTCCCGGGGCGCGCTGCTCCTGCTGCCGCATGTGGCCCCCCCCCCTTCTGTTGCCCCGTAGGGCCCCAACAACGCAACACTGGGTGCCCATACCTGCCGCACCCCGAGCACTCGTGTCTAAAATGACAGTGCTCTCTGGCGCATGCCCCCTTATTAAAATCCCAGCAGGGCCCCGCGGTTCCGGCCTGGCTCTTATCTCCGGCCCACACCCCCCCTCGGGTGGGGCGTCCTTGAAAGGGATGATATATGATCGGGAGCCCGCTGGCGGTAAAAATAGTCTTGCCCGACCCCGCCAAGCCCATCGTGTGCTGCCAAAGATCGCAATCCAGCTCGCCCCACTTCGCCTCCGGATCCCACGCCATTCTTGCCCTGAACTCCTCGTCGAATTGCGCCCACGCAAACCCCCCACCCGTAATCTGCGCCTTCTTGATGACGTCCATGTATTTAAAAAAGGACACCGATCTATCCGGGAATTTCTCACAGTATACACTCGTGAAAATCAAAAACGCCGCCGTCCAATTCTCTATTGTCACGGCACCCTCGGGCGCTTCTGCAGCTCATACTCCTCCTCTTTCGACCCTTCCTTTGACCGAACCTCACGGTGTAACAATTTCAACAACTCCACATACTCTCCCTTCCATATCTTCTCCTTAGTAGCCGCCATCAGATGTGCTCCTAGCGGCTTCGTGACCCCCATGTACAGGAGCCGCTTAAACTTCAATTCCTTACTTTCAGGCTTCGCCAGGCCCACGTCATCCGCTGCTGCACTGCCCGCACTCCCCTCCGCCTCTGGCTTTGCAACCTTGCCTGCCGCCGTCCCCTACTCTGGGCCCCCGCAACCAGGGCGCCCTGCATCCTTCACTCCAGGCGCCAGCGCAGCCACATCCGTCCCCACACCCCGATCTACCACATACCTCCCCTTGCACAAGCGATCCGCCCCCCACCTCCCCCCCACCCCTACCGACACCATCCGCGGCGCCTCCTTGCTTTTACCTGTAACCAAAGTATCCCCTCGCCGTTCCACGCCTCTCCTTTCCGGTCCCGACCTGTCTCCCGACTGTGTCCGGGCTGCCGCCGCACCCAGGCCCCGTGACACCTGCAAAAAAGAACTGACACCATTACCGGACCCCCGTCCGCCCGGCCCACCCCTCAATTCCCCCTCCTCCGGACTGTCCTCCTCTCCTTCCGTCAACTCAACCCCTCCCCACCAATACTTCCGGCGCGCCGGTGGCGGTGCCGACTGGACCCTGCCAGAGGCCCTCCTTCCGCCTCTGCCCCCACTCAAATTAAAATAGTCCTCTTTGCCGGTGCTCCAGGATCTCTGCTGGTCCCCAAGCCGCCGGGGCCCTGTGGGTGCTGGGGCCGGCGAGCCCGCCGGCGGCCTTCTTGAGCCAGCCGCGCCGTGATCCCACATGGTCTCCGCAGGAAGCTCCGCCCTCCCTTCTCCTTGGTGTCGCTGGGCCGCCCCAAGCCTTACCAAGTCCGCTCCCCCGTGCCGGCCGTCCCCCTGCAAGAAAAAAGGTACTGCTGGTGTGCCGGGTCCCTGCTGCTGCGCGCCACCGCCCGCCCGGTACCAATCCCCCCAGCCATCCCCCGCCCCACCCTCATCCTCCTCCTCGCTCCAGCTAAGCCCCCCTACCCCTGCCCCCTTCCACCGCCAATCCCAGCCAATCCACGGCCCACCCTGCCCCCCACAGCTCCCCGCCGCCACCCTGCCCCGTACCTTCCCCCCGCCCAGACGGACCCGCATCGTCCCCCTCCTGCTCCGCCCCCTCCGCCGCCGCCATGCGCGCCTCCCGGAGACCCTCCTCCCATGACGCGAACACATCCAGCCCCTTCCAATCCCTCTCACTGCCCTCCAATTCAAACAACAGCGGGGACCCTCCCCCCAACCGCCCCTGCTCTCTCTCCATCTCCAACCCCCCGCTCCCCCAAGGCCAATCCCCCCTCTCCCCGCCCCCTGCCTACTGCCCCGCCCCTCCCCCCACCCCTCCCTTTGCTCCCTTTTTGCCTGTGCTCCTGCCCCTCCCCTGCATCTCCTCTACCCCCTGCCGGGCCGGCGAGGGGCTCTCATACTGCCTCCTCGGGGCCTGCCCCCCTCTATCATTCCCCCCCTTTTCTTTTCAACCCCCCCCCTCCCCCTGCCCCGACCTTGCTCCTGCCTCCTTCCCCCCCAACCCGCCCCTCCCCCGCTCCTGCTCCCCCTGCCCTCCCTGCCTATCGGGCCTCACTTTCTCCCTGGGCCCCCCCCGCTAAGCTCCACAATGCCCGGGCGGCCGGGCGGCAGCGCGGCTCTACGCACGGCCGCTCGGCCTCGGTGCCATGTCTCCCGCCCGCCGCCCCGCCCTCCCGCCCGCCCACAACCACAACCGAGAAGCACGGCGAGGCGCCCCTGGTCATGCGCCTCGTCCGCTCTCCACCAGCCCGCTCCTCTCCGTCTCCCGGGGCCGCGCTCCTGACATCGGCGCTGCCCCGGAGACTCGCCTGCAGCCTTGGTGCCTTCCTCGGCGGCGAGCAGGCCATAACTGCCGCTGCCACGCCGAAGGAGGCCTGCCGCACCGGCCGCGCCCAGAGGTCCATCCGCCCTGCCTCACTTAGCAGGCGGATGGCCTCCAACACCCGAACATCTTCTGAAACCGCCATCAAGAACGCCTGACAAATCGCTACAACGCCTGACAAAACGCACAAGACAAGCTACTTTGCGCTCCCAGCCACCAGGTTTCAATACCTAAAATGGTGGCTGGGAGGAAGCAGAACCCCGGCTATTAGCCTAACTGGGCTGTTTAGTTTTATATTGGGCTGCCTTTGGGCTATTCCCAGGCAACCCAAAGCGGCAAAATGGCCGCTACCATGTTGCCCACTTCCCCCTCCCAAACCAGCCCGGGGGGCAGACCTCGCGGCTCGACTGACCCCCAAATCCCCCTTGTTGTCTAAAAGGAGTGCCATCCATTCTCTGGCAGGCATTACCGGGCAAAACTACTCGGTATGAATATGCACCAAGAGGTACCATGAGGAACTTGGTGGTGCAAATCTGAGATGGCAGCTGCACAGTTGTCATGTGAGAAATATACTTGTTTGAAAAACGTACACTGGTCTCCAAAAATGTATTGCTTTACCTTAAGTTGTGTGTGAACTATTCAGGAAACTAACGTCTTTATGCTGCAGGCTGCAGCACCGGCAGACGAATGTGGGGAGGAAGCGAGATCATTGGTCAGACTTGTGCGTCGCGCTGTGGTCAGGTGACGGGTCACGAGTGGTGGTGGCGTGGCGCCAAAAGTGTACGCAGCCTGCATGCACCCTGCGCAGTGCGCACACGCACTACAAAATTCAAACACAGTGCACTGCACTCTGACCTCTGTCTGTGCGGGTGAAAAGCACCACTTTTTCTTTCGTGAGATGAGATCACCTCATCAATGGCAGTTGTGCTTTTTCACCGCACAGAGGTCAGAGTGCAGAGAGACTGACTCTTTCATGGATGGCCTTCTGATTTTGTTGCGGGGGATGGATTTTGTAAACAAATAGGCCCCCACTAACAAACTGGCCCCCTGTGAAAAAAACGTCCCTCACCCCTTGCGGCCCACCAGAGGATTGCCCGGCATCACCATTCCGGCCATGCACTGACATACCTGTGAAAAAAACTCCATGTTTTACAGTGCAGGTGCCTGCACGGGGATGCCTAGGGGGTCCATGGGACACCCTTCCCCCCTCCAGAGGGTTGCCATCAGGGGGTGCACCGACAGTGCACCACCTTATAGATGGTGCACTCTCAGTGCACCTCCTGAGGGCTTCTTTGTTTCTGTGCCCGCGTCTGTAATGCGGCCCAGGCACAGAGGCAAAGGGATTCCCTCATTTGCATGGGGCACACCCTCATGCAAATGAGGGAACACCCCCTACAAATAGCACCGGCCCCTTCTGTAATACCAAAGTGTCTTGGAGTCATGCATAAAGCGGTCGCAAACGCCTGTTGCGTCCCAAGGCACTTAATGTAATATGGTCCCTGAAGTTTCAGGCACTAAAGGCAGTGCAAGGGGTTCACCGTGACACTGTGGGACCACCGTCGCCCCTTTCCTTTGCCCTCCTTTGCACTGAGGTCAAGGTGTTCCTCAAGGCTCTATACTTGCACCCACATTGTTCAATCTCTATTTAGAACCATTGGGAAATATCCTAAGTAAATTCGGGATCCACTATCATCTCTATGCGGACGACACTCAAATCTACCTTAAGGTGGCCTCCACTCACGATCTCTCCATCCTAAGCTCTACTCACAATTCCATTCAAAACTGAATGTTAACTCATCCACTGATTCTGAATCTCTCCAAAACTGAATTATTCCTCCTCTCCTCCTCACTTTCTCCCCCCCCAGTTCAATCATGGATGGATCAGATGAATCTACTTAACAATAAACCCATCATTGTCGACACTGCAAAATCCCTTAGTGTCATACTTGCCAAAAAACTCAATCTACTGTCCCACATCAATTCCATTGCAAAGTCTGCTCGATACCAACTGCCCCTTCCTTGGGGGATTTGTCACTTCTTCCCGGAGCAAGACCTTAAAACTCTGGTCCAATCGCTGGTTCTCTCCAGACTGGACTACTGTAAATTCTCTTCTTACTGGCCTCCCCAAATCCCACCTGTCCCCCCCTTAAATCTGGTCTCCATTCAGCAGCTCGTTTCATATATGGGGCCAAAAGAAGGGACCACATCACACCCATTTATCCACCCTCCACAAGCTTCCCATCGACTGCCTGTATCACCCACAAAGCCTTGCACTCCTCCTCTCCTCGCTACCTGGCGAAGAAACTGAAACTCTCTGGAGGCTCTAGACCATCACGTAATGCGGAAAATGTATTACTTGAACCTCCCACTTTCAAGAAGGAAAGATCGATGGCCCAATCCTTTTCAGGCAACGTGGTGAGAATAAGGAACTCTCTTCCGCCTCAGCCCGGACCACCACCTCTTCCCAGGCCTTCAAAACTGATGTCAAAGTTCTCCTCCTTCAAAGACACTACCAAATTTAATTCACGCCCTCTCTATTATCTGAAGGAAGTCCTTCCATTATAGGAAATTCTGTTCTCCATAACTATAGAAGTGCCTTCCCAGTGTGTTCTTGTGGTTTGAGTGTCTGCCAGTCATTGCAGTACTTCTACTTGTATTTTGTACTCCTTTGTAACATGCACACGTCACTTTTCCTTTTGTAATGTATCGTTTGCTACCTCTTGTATTTTGTTTGCTTTTGATACATGCACAATTGCCACAATTGCCTCATGCAACGTAACGTTTGTTCTTGTGTTTTGAGTGTCTGCCATTTATTGCAATATTATAGCTCTAATTGTACTTTGTACTCTTTTGTAACATGCACACATGTCACTTTTTCCTCTTGTAACGTATCGTTTGCTACCTCTTGTATTTTGTTTGCTCTTGATACGTGCACAATTGTCACTATTGCCTCATGCAACGTAACGTTTGCTTCTGTAACATGCTCACTTGTAATTTTCTCCTCATGTATCAATATTGTTCCTATTGTAAAGCGCAATGACACCTTCGGGTAAAGTCCGTGCTATATAAAAACTAGGCCTGGGCGGCAAATTCTGTTCACTTGCGGAATTTGGGTAATTTCGCGTTCCGCAGAGAACGCGAAATTGCCCAAATTCTGCATTCTGCGACTTCGAGAAATTTTTTGCTTGTTCGCGTTTTCAAAATGCGTGTTCGCAAGATATTTCCCCCCGAGTACGCATACAGCGATTGCGAGCCTGGAAAAAAGAATTTCTGCGTGTTGCGCAATGATTTTTACCATTTTACGGAGATTTGCGTAACGCGATTACGCAAATTCCGCCCACCCCTAATAAAAACGCATAAAATAAATAAATAAATAAAATAAATGAAACATTCATTTTGCTCTCATCCTGTGATCTGCAACGATTTCGTGGTCAGCTGCAAAATCTAATTAGACGCATCCGTAATTACATGTAAAATAATCTCAATGTATGGCACGGAACAATACACAACACATGAAAAGCAATTAATAGATTCACTTAAGTATGGCGGAAAATACAGTCTCTGTGAGTAAAGTTGACTCACACACGCATATTTTATGTGTGCATTCATTTCTATCCGTAAGCCTTACCCTACGTAGACGTTGTGTCGCAGTGCCACTCGGTGGCCATGAGAGGAAATGCAACAAGCCCTGTTAGAGGCAGACGTTCTGATGTTTACGCTTTATACACTAGAAGCTAGATGATTTAAACATTTCATTTAATGCCCTCTCTCTCAACCGGTGAAGCAGGTAGGCATTCCAAAGCGACCAGGCCTATCTTTGTTCTCTTACACGTGATTACTCCCCCGGTCTGTCACAAGCTTTTCTGAATTATGCTCCTGAATTTTTGCCACACCATCCATTCCTGCTAGATGATTCTACAACATATAGCGACAGCCAAAACATAGTGCTACCCTTACACCTCACAAGGAGCCCCTACTCTGGAGCCAGGGCTTTAAGTGGGGGGTGGGGGGGGGCTGTGGGGGCTGAGCCCTCCCAGTTTGTTTAGAGGGGCCTCAAAAGGGGGCTCTAGGGGGGGCTCTATTTTCGGGCCTCAAAGGTCAAAGGTAGGGTGAGCAGACGTCCCGGTTTTTGTTTGGTGTTACTAGTGTGGGTAATATGTTGGAATAGTGAAATACTGCCAATTTCGTTTTTCACTATTGAAAGGCTATCTTGCCCATAGGATAACATGGGGAATGTTGTGTGACATGTTTACCTACAGTTGCTGTGATTGCTGAGGGAGGGACTGTCTGCTGTGTGCTGTGTCACCCTAACTTGAAGAGGAGCTGTGCTGTGTGCTTTGCCCCTCTGAAGCCTGCCTGTCTCCAAGGGCCTAAGAAAAGCTGGGAGGTTAGGGATACAAAAGTTCTCCAGCACCCACCCTTCCAGCTGCTGTGTGGGTCTCTGCACTGTGCCTTCGTGAAGCTGCCCCCCTGTGAAATCTGTCTCGGTGTGCTTATCGGCACACAGCTGGGGTGTAAGGTCATGAGGCCTGCTCTGCCTCAAACGTGATCTGCCCCAGGATCGAGTCCCTCGCGCTCTGTGTTTGCAGATTAACGCACTGCTGAAGAACTTTGTAGCACCTGCTTTGCCCCCGAGCGCTGTGTGCACATTGACTCCACCGCCGCCCCTCGAGCTGTGTTGTGTGCCCGAGGCCGTGTTCACCGCTCTGAGAAGGAGCCTTGAAAACACCCTGCCAGTATTCACCACCACCGTCCCGGGATCGTCATTTCCAAGCCACACTCGGATTGGTCACAGCAGTGAGGATTTCCCCCAGCAACATGGAGATTCGTCAGGCGGAGTTACGTTGCGTCTGGAGAGGCGCGAGGCGTCCCCTAGCAACCGGGGTTCCCTCTCGCTCGTCATCGAGGAAAGGAGCTGCCTGAACCTTAGGCCGAAGCACGTCCCATCGGCAAAAGCGGCTTTACCAGAGATCAGCACGGACCGCAGAGCCCCCTTCACATCCTAAGGTAACCGGAGTTTGCACAGGGGGGAGATTATGATCACACACGCTACCGACAGGCCTGACTTCTCTTTACAGGTCGCCCTGTTGCTACTTACGTGTCAGTGGTGTAGCGAAACTTGAGGGGGCCCCCCTACAAAGTACCTGGAGGGGGCCCCCTCTGACCACACAGGAGCTTGGGGAGCCCCGCATCATGGGGGCTGCGGGGGCCTTTCTTACACTACTGGGGGAGATTCATATTCAAGACTTCTGGACTTTAGCCCAACAGCTGCCTTCGCTTTCCAGTTTATAATTCAGTTCACATCTGGTTGGCAGCCCTCGCAGTTGCTCATTGTCGCCCTCTCTATTTCTTGGGTCACCGTTAGCACCTCTCCTGCCATGCCCCTTTGTAGTGCTGCTTCTGGCCTACTTTGTTTGGTGGGTCTTACAAGTGTGTTTGCAGCAGTGCGCCAGGCACTTCTGTCAGATTCCAGGCACGCCCCCGGGTCACTGTTGTACCACTCACTGCTGAAACCAGTACGGCTTGTTTCATAAGGAATCTATTCCTTGTTATATGCCCAGTATTATCTGTACAGCACATGCCTTCAGTCCTATATCCAGTCAGCTTTCCTCCCCTTATAACACTAAGACAGGGGATGCTGTCTCTTGAAACAGAGCTGTGCAAAGGAGGTGGGCTCCAGTTCACCATTGCTCTTCTGCTCCCATTCCCTGGTTCTCTAAAGATAGAGGGATTCTCTTTCTCACGTGATTTCTGGGCCTGTTGGCACTTTCCATCCTGTGCATTAGTGCAGAGATTGAGGGATGGCACGGGCTTTCAGTGGATTCATGAGTCCGAAACTTGACAGCAATTCATGTTAGAATTATTCCCTCCACCGTGTTGGTTGTTGCAGCTGACTCCGTAAATGCAGCGGCTACGCCCAGTTGTGGGTACCACGCTCAATTGTCATAGGAACCAAGCTATACCTCTCTGATGAGACCTAACTACATTCTGCTGACCCCATCTCTAGTTACACATTAGTTGCCCCAACAAATCCATTGTAGCGTAATAAGAAGGTGTTTTAGTTGTGATATTTGGGAAAATGCTACTTTGGGTGATTCTGTGAATGGATGCCACTTCATGATTTTCTTAAGCACACAATGCTAGTTATCTTGATTTAGACCATGCCCCTACTCGGATAGGCCACACCCCTTTAAGAAATTTGCCACGCCCCTTTTAGAGCAACCCCAGTTTTTTTTTCCCACTTAAAGCCCTGTCTGGAGCTATTCCTCTGCGGGAACCGCAGCCTCTTCTAACAAACCATGCGATGTCTCACACGTACACTCACTCTCTTCTACCAAACAGTAGTCTCGCAGGTGCACTCGCTGAATCGTGTTTTTATACATTAGTGTCAGCTTAAGGATTTTAGGGGCCGCGTGCGATAATAGGTTGAGGGCCCTGGTCTGGAAATGCGTTTATTACCCATTTTCTGCTGAGTCAAGCCCATGATGGAAAACAATATTGATTAATTCATTAAGGGTGGCGATGGAGAAATAGACAGATGTTAGATAGCGATAAAGTTCACTTTCCCAGCAGCCCCTTGGAAGATTGGGGCCATGGGCAATTGGACACTTTGCCCATGCCTTAAAACTTCTCTGCCATACATAGCTTATCAAGGCCCAAAACAGGCCTCATGAGTGTTGGAGCCTTGTACAGCAATAGTACATGACAACTAAGGCTTATATACAAAAGGCATATATTTACATGGTGCCTCAAGGACGCAAGAGTACAGTGATTGAGCACAGTAACATTTTGTACATAAGCACACCTCCGCGATAACTGTACAATACACATACAGCACTATTAATTTATTTTATTTATTTAGGATTTATAATGTGCATGGCTGTCCCAGCAACGAGGCGTCCCAGCGCAACCAGAAACTCAAGAGAAAAGGCGAGAAAGCCCAGCCTAGCAACTAACATTTGAAAATGGGAATAGCCAGGTTTTTATGGTTTTGCAAAATGCTAAAAGATTGGGCATAGCTCTAATGCGAGCTGCGAGCGAGTTCCAGAGCTTTGCTGCTAAATAGCGGAAGGAACGACCCCTGGCCTTGATCTCTGGACTCGAGGAGCACGGACAAGTGCAAGGTCGGCAGATCTCAATTCTCGCCCAGGCACATAGGGTGTCAACAAGCAGGAAAGCCCACCCGATGCTTGATGCGTCAGAATCTTATGTGAGATACACAGCACCTTAAACTGAATGCATTTCTCGATGTGCAGCCAGTGAAGCTTAGGGAGCACATGCGCTACCGAGCAGGATCTAGGTATGGCCACCAAAAGGCGTGCCACCGCGTTCTGGACCCTCTGCAAGCGCTGAATGCTGGCCTTATTAGCGCCCAAATACAGAGACTTGGCGTAGTCGAGCCTGGAGAGTATGGACGCCGGAACAATGGTTTGACGAACTCTAGGTGGAAAAAAGCCAAGCAAGGGTCTCAGCCCTCGCAAGAGCCCGAAACAGTGGCAACAGCTTTTGTCTGTTTCTCAAATGTTAGTCCGTTGTCAAACCACATGCCCAGGTTTTTCACAGCCTGCCTTGGAGACGGAGCGGTTTTGAGACGGTCAGGCCACCACTGCTCAGACCAGAGCTCCCGGCCCTTACCAAATAATAGGATCTCTGATTTACTGGCATTTAGCTGTAAACAGTTTGCCGTCATCCAATCTGAGATAGCTAGTAAATCTTCCTTAAATTTCTCCAAGTTAACACTGCAATTTTTGCAGAAAGTAATTACCAACTGGGTGTCGTCGGCGTACGACACCATGGACAGTCCCCTGCCTTTAGCCACCTCTGCCAGTGGCCTCATATATAGCTTAAACAAAAGTGGGCTTAAAATAGAGCCCTGTGGTACCTCATGGCTCAGAACACATTCCTGGGAGTGAAAAGGTGGTAGCGAGACCTGGAACGTCCGGTCTTCCAAAAAGGAGCAAATCCAGTCCAAAGCCCCATCCCTAATCCCAACTTCCCAGAGGATGGGTAGCTGTTCCCACAGCGGTGCAAGGGAGCATTAATACATTAATCAGGAAAAAGTACATATAAAAGCAAATCAGTGACGTGTTCGGTAATAGGTGCACAATATATTTTTACAAGATTCATAAGATAGATTGACGTAAGCAAAGATAGTAAAACTAGATTTACAGACTGTCTCTAACAGGGTTAGCGTGAAGCTTGATAATAGGAGAAATGTCGCTTAGCCACATTTCTCCTATTATTTTGCTCTGGAACGCCCACTTTGCATCTCATTAGTGATGCACATGGAAGCGTAGTGGAAAAGGGTGCTAATATGCGATTTTGCATGTTAGCACCCTGTTGTTGATAGGGCGATATTTTTATCTCCACTTCTTTGGCTTTTAAAGCCAAAAAAACTGAGATAAAGCCCTTGATAATATGCCCCCAGGTTAGTCCTGCTAAAAACGTTACCTTCTAAATCCATCATGAAGGGTTCCATTCACAGTGGAGGGAGCCATAAGGAGCAGAGAGAGTGTTGTGGTTGGTCCTTGCTGTAGTGCGAAGAACAAGCAGGGTGCTGCGGATGGTCGTTGCTGGGTTTTCGATGCTGTAGCTTGAAGAGCAGATCTTGCTTTGCCAGTCGTGGCTGCCGGTTGCACTAGTGCGAAGATAAAGATTCACAGGGAGCTTCACATTGGCGGTCGGCATGGATGGAAGATCTTGGCATGATTGGGCCCATTGTTGGTTGAGAAGAGCCCAAAATTTCAGGATTTCTGCTTTTCTTTTAGGAGGAACTCAACTGATGCCATCATTGCTGTGGCATCAGTTGAGCTCAACCTAAAAGAAAAGGAGAAATAAGGGGGACCTATTTGGGATCAGAAACTCACTCCAAGAGAGGCCAGCAGGGGCCAGGCAGGTCTAATTGCAGGTCCAGTGCATCAGGCCAACTGGGCAGTGGCAGGGAGACCTCTGGAGCTTGTTGTGTCCCTGTGGCTCAGACAGGAGGTCAGTCAACTGACCCTTTTGTAGTCACTTCTGCCTGGGAGAAAGGGTGTAGGTCCAGTCTTCCTTCTCAGACCCCAGGGTATGTTTTAAGCAGTCTGGTAGTCCTGTGGCAGGAGTGCAGTCCTTCTTCTATAGAATCCAAAGGTCCAGGAGTGTCCTGAAGAGTGGGTTCTATGAGGGTCCCCTTTTTGCACCTGGTGCCCACTTTCAAGTAGAAGAAACTGCTGTCGTTTTGCCTTTCAGAAGTGTTCTGGAAAATCCTGCCTCCCTGCCTTTGTCCCAGTCAAGGGGCACAATAGGCTAGTGTGAAGTTGTTTGTGTGTTAGCTGGCCCAGTGCCTTTGCAGTGAAAAGTATGATAGGTGACAGCTCTGCGCCCCATCAAGCCAGGATTTCCCATCCTGCCAACATCCAGACTCTCCAATGTGATACTGTCTGGGAGGAATACACAAAGACCAACTTCCAACCACACCTAGACATATGAACCTGGAACAGGCTGCAGACACCAAATGGTTAGGACAAGAAAATGCCAACATTCTAAAAGTGGCAATTTCAGAATTGTGACTTAAAATCCGACTTTATCATTAAAGAGGGTTTTAAATTAAAATTTCACAGACACCAAACATGATATTACTACCTGCTCCTACACATAAATTATCACTTATTAAATGTAATAATGTAACCCAGTGTTATCCAATGGGAGAAGTTGGCTTTGCAGTAGTAAAAAACAAAATGTGAGGATTTTTCACTACCAGGACATGTCAAATTTAAGAGTACATGCACAATGTTTTAATACAATGGAACCTACTTTAAGGGCAGTTTAGGGACAACCCTAGAGGTGACATATGTAGTAGGTCTGGTAAATGGTTTATTTTGCTGGGTCAAAATGGCAGGTTACAACGGCACACACAGGCTGCAATGGAAGGCCTAGGGCATGCTTTAAAAGACTACTTAAGTGAGTGGCACAATCAGTGCTGCAGGTCTTCTAATAGCATTTGACTTATAGGCCCTGATTACCAGTAGTAGGACTTTACTAGGGACTTAAAAGTTAATTAAATGTGCCAATTGGGTGACAGCCAATTTTACCATGGCTCTTATGAATTGAGTATGAAATCAAGGTCCCCTTTAGATCCTGCACCTCCTTATATTCTTAGGTCGGGGAAGCTAGTAGTTTATCCTCTGCTTCAAGAAATGCTTAACTTTTCCTTGTGGACCAGCATAGTGCCATCTAATTGGAATCATGCAGTTGTAAAACCACTGTTGAAAAACCCCACTCTGGACCCCTTAAAAGCAGAACGCTATGGGGAAATGTCTCTGCTGTCTAACGTGGGCAAGGTCCTGGAAAAACACTTCAACCATGGCCTTTCAGTATATCTGCTTCAGTCTATACAATTCAGAGTTTCATCCGGTCATAGTAGAGAGACAGCTTTGTTAACAGTGGTGGAGAAACTGAACATGAGTCTGGTTGGGGGAGGGCTACAGCAGTTATTTTGCTAGGTGCAAGTGCTGGCTATGATACAGTCTCTCATGCAGTGTTATGGCAACAATTACAAATATCATGAATAATGGGTCTAGCACTGAATTGGCTAACCTCATATGTGGAAGATAGAGCCTTTCAAGTGTATAAAAAACCTTTCTATTCCTGGACTTTTTCACGGCTTTCGGGACTTTGACAATGGATCCTTTACCCTCAGGTATTTTAGCTTGCCCACGGAGCGCGGGTTGATCCCCCTATTATTTCACTTTCTCATGTGAACCGTTAGGGGTTTCGTTTTCAACGATGGGGCTTGGTCTTTTTGTTTGTCTTTTCCAGAATGAATGCGGGTTGGCTGACCGACACCGGCAGCCATATAGTGATTGTTTCCTACGGAGGGACCTTTTGATTGACTCAATCCCCAGTAAGTGTGTTTATTCTAGAACCACTTGTACCAGACTGTCCTAGAGTTTTTGCTGTCTCCGAGGTCTCTGAGCCTGGTTTTCTTTTCCCATGTCTGTTTCAGGGAATCCCTTTGCCGCACCCGTTCTCCTTTACTGCGGAGCCCACGCGCCCACAGCACCATGAATAAATCACAGTGATAATCATCGTCACGGTAAACTCTTGTTGTGTTTGTTACATAGTCTTTTAAACATTCTGTTGATGCCCGTATTAATTCATTTTCACATATTTGTTCTTACGCTAGGCACCTGGCCCCCTGCCCCACCCATCTCCCCTGTCCTGAGGAAGACCCCCTTTAAGGCCTTCACTGATACCTATACCATATTGGGGTCGAAACGTCGACAACCTGTGAATCGGCCAGCACCGCGCCTCAGTTGAAATACTCTCACGAAGGCCTCCTAAGCATGGCGATTTAAAAATTGTTAAACATTTGTTGGTTTTAATGTGGCTCTACATGGAAGCCAGCTATTTGTACTAGCATTTTGACTAAGGTCACTTGACCTGCACCTCACTCTGCTCCTTAAAACCCCTCAATCCCTGCACGCAATCACACTGACCCGTTCCCCTTTTCTTCTCCCTCACCCCTTGGGGCACTATTGTGTTCTTTTGAATAAGCAATCTATTGTTGATGCAAGGTCCATTGTGATTAAATAACAGTGTACCCGCATAATGGAGAGACGTAACAGGTTCTATAGTGTTGAAGAAGCTCCAGAGAAGGCCTGCTTTAGGGACCTTGAACATTTCATACACCATGGAAGTTTCAGGAAACCCATAACCTCTATTTTGTACCAGCAGAAAAAGAAAACATTTAATATGATCTTGTGAATACAGCATGACAACTTGTTGCTTGTTATCAAGAGTTTTCACCCAGGATTCAGGCACAACCAGAACCTATGCATTCATGATTCAGCAGCAAAACAGGCGTAGTCGGTGAAATGAAAAGAAAAAAAATATATATATATATGTAGAAATTCGCCACCACCAAATGCTATTCCGTACAGCACAATGATGATGAGCAGACCCAAGGTTTCTGGTGAAAAATTAAAGTGCCTTTATTGTGCCCAGCATGTCCACCATAACGCGTTTCGCTTCCCTACGAAGCTTGATCACATGACATATTGCAAGTGATCAGGATGGCTTTTAAAGTGCCCATACAGAGAAAATGGCCGCTTTCAGTGCAAAAAAGGTATGGACATAAAGGACATACTACAAGCATAAATAATTAACATTGCAGTACAGTGATTCATGATTATTAAAATCCATTGGGCATATAAATATTAAAATCCAAGGTTTCTTAAAAAATATCACTTTTGATTGAATTTCTAAAAGAAGAACCTCCGAAAATGAAAAAATAAATACAGCCCTGTAAACAATGATTTATAAATTCATGCACAGTGATCGCTGTTGTCCTTGTAGCTGATGATTGCTAAAGTAAATGCCTTTTAAAACAATAAAGCCCAAGTGGGCCAATTGAGTGCACTCACTGCCATTTAACTTCGCCCTAAATATTTAAATATGGCCAATCCTTTAAAGATAGTGTATATAAATAACCCCCAATGTGCAAAAAACAGTGAGCGCATTTTGTTAATCTAAAAGTAGAATCAACTTATACACATTATAAATAACTAAAACCAGGAAAACAGAGGCAGACTTATAACAATTATAGGGTACTAGCAGCCCGCCCCAGCGTGGCCTGGGGCAGAAGGGGTCTGGGGGCAGCATTTCCGGATTGCAGCACCGTTGCCCGGGGCAGAAGGGGGCTGGGGGCAACAATTCATGCTTGGGTGCACTCCCGCCCGGCCCCCGCCCGCCCCGACATTGCCCAGACCGCCTCCCGCCTGCCGCCTCCCGCCCGCCTCCCGCCTCCCGCCTCGCCTTTGCCTTTGCCTTATCCCGCCCGCCCCGACATTTCCCAGACTGCCTCCCCCGCCTTACCTGAGCTGCCGTTCTTCCCCGCGCTCCGGACTTCACCGCCACTCCTCGCTGCTCGTCACCGCTCCTCCCCGCCTGTCGTCATCACGCAAGGTGCAAACATAGCTAGGTCGAGGGCAGCGCTACGTCGCGGCCGCCGCTACTTTTAGGGGACTACTTTGTTTTTAAAGTTTCATTTTTTAATTTACGTTTTTTTTAATTTTATGCAGCTTATGTCCCACTACACACCCTGAGGATTACAACAATGTATTGGGTGTGTGGATTGGTGCTGTGGTTCCCGAGTTTACCTTGCCAAAAGGTTTCTGTTCTCTCTTTATAATAGTAGTATAGATAGTAAAATTCCCATGATGGTAATACCTTTTCCATACCAGTTCAGTTATGTCCCTATATAATACATTTACAAGAATCCCCCAGACAGGCACTTGAAAATGGGATCTAAAGGCATATGTATAGATCCTCACTGGCGTTCAGCCCTTTAGGATTTTTGCTGTCAAGCTCCAGTATATAACGGGTCTCGAGGAGATGTAATTTGGCCTCACGATCCCCGCCTCGCTTTAATGGTAACACTGTATCAATAACAAAATACTGGAGATGATTTGGATTTCCTTCATGTTTTAATTCAAAGTGCCTGGCAACTGGGTATGCCTGATCCTTGCAAGTGATTGCCTTAATGTGCTGGAGTATCTGTTTGTGGGCGGGTAGTTTGGTACTCCCGACATACCTCAACCCACATGGACACTCCAGCACATAGACTGCGTGATCAGTTTTGTAAATCAACCTTTTTGTGATCTCAATGGGTTCCTTTTTGAAAGGGCTACTGTAATGAGTCTTATTACACCCAAAGCGACACACTTTGCATTGAGGACACTTTTTGAAACCCTTACTTAAAGACATCCACATACTAGGAGTTAATATTTCTGGGCTGTTGCTCACCAGAGCTTTAGCCATGGAGGGAGACCTTCTAAATGTGATTGCCGGTTTATTAGCTACACTCTGACCAATTATGGGGTCTCCCTTAATCAAATTCCAATTCTTATAGAAGATCTTCCTTAATTTCGAGTGTTGTCTGTTGTATGTAAAGATAACACGTGACTGGATACTGGGTTCTTTGATTGTATCTGATCTAGATTTGACTTTTGGAATTAATGCTTCCTGCCTCGTCATGCTTTGAGTGCGCTTGATAGCAATATCGAGAACTTGATGAGAATAACCCCTGGCTCGAAAACGCAACCTGCTTGCCTTCTGTGCAATTGCACATTCGCTATCGGAACTGCATATCCTCCTGATACGCAGCTTCTCCCCATAAGGGATACTGCGAATCAGGTGGTGTGGAAGGTGACTCGCCGCATGCAGAACAGTATTCCCGGCAGTGGGTTTCCTATACAATTTTGCAGCCAAGTTATTGTTTTCTACATATATTTCTACATCAAGGAAGCAGATGGATGTTGTGTGGATAGTAGATGTAAACTTTAGATTTAGGCTATTGTTGTTTAGCTCATCCACAAATGCCCTGGCACTGTCTACTGAACCCCTCCAGACGAAGAACAAGTCATTTATATACCTTAGATACAGGATTATATTGTGTTCCACAGTTTCTCTATGTTGGCCAATGAGGACCTGTTCCTCCCACAGCCCCATGTGCAAACATGCGTAGCTGGGGGAGTAGCAGGCCCCCATCACAACTCCCCTGATCTGATGGTAAGAGAAAGAAATTCTGCTCTAGACACATCTGTACCATAGTAAGCAACATTTTGTTATGCAATGAAAAGTTAATCGGGCTTCTATTCAGGAAGTGTTCAACCGCTTTTAGTCCATCACAGAGCCTTATTGATGTATAAAGGGCAGATACATCCAAAGTCATAAAAAACATATCAGGGCCCCATGTCACATGATCAATTTTGCGTACAAAATCAGAAGTGTCCCGCACATATGATTTTAGTCCTTTGACCCAGTCTTTTCCATTGAACTATTTATGGCCTAGATAATAGGTCTACCCGGGGGTTTTTCTATGTTCTTGAGCACTTTTGGGATCAAATAGAAAGTGGGGATGACAGGGTGTTCTTTTCTCAAGAAACGATATTCCTCCTCTGAAATCAAACCCCCACTTCTCCAAGCCTGGAGTTTCAATTATTGATCCATCCATGCAGCTTTTACTATCTGGATGTTGCTCTTCCTGTTACAAGATACGTCCCCCAATTGTAACTCAGCTTCCTCCAGATACAATTGGTGAGGCCACAGGACAATGTTCCCGCCTTTGTTAGCTTGTCTGACTATAATGTTGTGGTCAGACTCCAACTAGCTGATTGTAGCACTGTTTTCGTTTGCTAATTGCAAAGCACTTTTTATTAGTGGCGGTATGTAGTTTCTTTAAGTCCTGAATGACCATATCTTGATATACATCCAAGTTATCATGCAGCATGATGGCCTGAAAAGCTGATTTTGGTTTAAAAGGAGTAATACATTTGCTCATATCATCAGCCAATGATGGTTCCGCCATGTTTGCAGTTTCCCCTTGTTCGCTTTGTAAAGACCAAGCATCCTCAAAAAGCTCACGGGCTCCAGCAGTTAGCAGAGAGGGACTTGTTATGGTCTCAGATTGTACTTTCCTTTTTGGTTGCAGACAATGTTATTTACTTAATTTTAGTTTCCTTATAAATCTGTAGGTGTCCATTCTTGTATCTTCATAGTTGAAATTGCAAGGAGGGCAATAAGATAGTCCTAATCCTAGGACCGCTTCCTCTCCTATAGTCAACTTCACATTGGTCAAATTAATCACTGTGTTGGGGTTTTTGGTTGGACCGGATTTTGACTTTGAAATCGATTCCATCGGCCCCTCACCACTTTCTTTCCTCCATCTTTGCTCTCTTTTGTTACATTTGCGTCTCTGGCTACGCTTGTAGTTTGCTCGTTGGTTTTGCTGCCCGCCGGTACTTGTGGTCTTAATGTGTCCCGTTGAACCTGGCACAGGTAATTCACTTCTTGCACCAGGGACAGCTTGGTAAACCCCAAGCTTTGAGCTCTAGTGGCATCCCCTTCTGGATCACTTTCTGCGGCGAAACTTAGATCTGAAGCGGACATTGACATTGTGGTCACTTCACTTGATTTCCTTTGGGGCGGTCTGTTTGCTCGTGCTTTCACTGCATCGTACCGGCGAGCAAATGTAAAGACCTGCCCATTTTGGTAGTCAGCGCGATCCCTCTCAAATTTAAAAGCCTTTCTTTTTTTTTATTACTTCCTCATCTCTGCGCAATCTGGCCATCATATCTTCTCTCATCTTTCTGATTTGATCACACATTTCAAGTTTGCCAATTTCAACCTCCAATGATTCAATTTTGGTTTGTATTTTGGCAAGGTCACTCTCCGAATACTTTACTAAAATAGTTATCAATCTGCTGAAAGACTCGAGATTAGATTCAGCCCACTCGGTCAGCATTGCCGGGTCTGGATTCTCATAGCTCGGAGCCAATGTAATTCGTAACCCCCTGGTCACCCTTCCAACTTGCAGATAGCAGGACAAAGATTGGTGCTCCCACCACTTGGACTGTTCTTAGCGCATGAGTCTTTCCAGCTTTTTGAACAAGTCTCTCATGGTGGGATTACCGGTAACTGCACTGGTATGTACTGCGGTCGTCGACCCCCCGCCGGGGAGTCATTAAACATTGTATCTGCTGCCTCCTCCCGATAACGCAACACGTATGCGGACATTATTGCTGAATAGTTTTGGCAATGACTCATTGCAGTATAAATGGTCACTAGCACACTGCACAATGTCACCGCTAGTGCCGTGCACACTCGCCACTAAAAAGTCCGCAAGGATCCTACCTGAGCCAAAATGCCTGCGCTTTTCTCAAGTCGGCCGACACGGATCACGCTGACTTCTGCAATCAGGTAAATCAATCGGCGGCTCCTAGGGTCTTTTCGCGGCTTGCTCCTCGCTGGAGTTACGTAAATTCTGGTTATTTACAATTACAATTCGTCACCCTTAGCAGCACAGCAATTGCTATTTGTGAAGCTGGGGAGGCCTGCCCATAAAAAATATAAGTTGTAAGTCCACAGACCTCACTGCTTGGGCAATATTCTATGATGCTCAGTCACCAGATCACTGCTGGCCTTCTGAGTGAGGCTATCTGTAAGTACCGGAAAGACATGGGGGCATATTAGCAAGAACCTCGTTAAAATTATCGCCGTTTTAGCAGCAGGAAACTGCCGCTAAAATGGTGATAATGGGCTTGCTAATATGCGTTATAGAATTCCAACAGAAGCCAGGACATCTAACCTGGGCTTCTATTGGAATTCTATAACGCATATTAGCAAGTCCATTATCGCCGTTTTAGCAGCAGTTTCCTGCCGCTTAAACAGCGATGATTTTAACGAGGTTCTTGCTAAGGTTCTTGCTAATATGCCCCCATGTCATGACACACACTATACAATTAGTATAGTATTACATTCCAGCCGGTATGCTCAGACGTGAGTCCCTTGCTCACTTTGCCACTGGATTCAAGCAAGCCGGGCTGAAGATGGCTGGAATGCCAGAAACCAGTCCTCGGAAGCTTGTTTCCGGTCCAGGGAAGACATGGCTTGGCAGTTCGGGCTGGACTGTTCCCATGAGGCACAGGGTCAGACTGATTTGCATATAGCCATGTCCGAACTGGGGTGGCAGAGTGGGCTAAAGAACGGTGATGTATTAAACCCAGATCTTTTGACTGGGTGTGAGTGTTTGATTGATTCAGATGCTCCGTCCATCACCACCCCCTTTTGTACCGCTTTTGGCCGCCATAAGTGTGGCAGGGTATGCTCAGACGTGAGTCCCTTGCTCACTTTGCCACTGGATTCAAGCAAGCCGGGCTGGAGACGGCTGGAATGCCAGAAACCGGTCCTCGGAAGCTTGTTTCTGGTCCAGGGAAGACATGGCTTGTCAGTTCGGGCTGGACTGTTCCCATGAGGCACAGGGTCAGACTGATTTGCATATAGCCATGTCTGAACTGGGGTGGCAGAGTGGGCTAAAGAACGGTGATGGATTAATTCCAGATCTTTTGACTGGGTGTGAGTGTTTGATTGATTCAGATGCTCCGTCCATCACCACCCCCTTTTCTACCGCTTTTGGCCGCCATAAGTGTGGCAGGATATGCTCAGACGTGAGTCCCTTGCTCACTTTGCCACTGGATTCAAGCAAGCCGGGCTGAAGACGGCTGGAATGCCAGAAACCGGTCCTCGGAAGCTTGTTTCCGGTCCAGGGAAGACATGGCTTGGCAGTTCGGGCTGGAATGTTAGCATTAGGCACAGGGTCAGACTGATTTGCATATAGCCATGTCTGAACTGGGGTGGCAGAGTGGGCTAAAGAACGGTGATGGATTAAACCCAGACCTTTTGACTGGGTGTGAGGGTTTGATTGATTCAGATGCTCCGTCCATCACCACCCCCTTTTGTACTCCTCTACTATCAGGCCTGACAACTGACGGCCATCAACCAGTGGGTCTTTGGGCGCCATGACTACCCCAGCTTTCACATGGACCACTGGATACTGGGGAAAGGGGACTACAACAGAGCACTGTACACAAACCATAAGAAATTGCATTTGAAGTGTGGCATGGAGCGCAGAGGCGTATGGGATGGCAGGGCCGCCTAACAAAAGCTACCCCCCTATGGGAACCGGACATTCTGGGGGAACTTAGCACCTGTGCTGGTTTTGATAAGTGGGATACGATAGGGATCTCCATGGTGGGCGATTTGTGGGTTAAGGGAAAGAAGGCATTGTTCTCCGATCTCCAAACTAAGTACCAGTTAGCGCAGAGAGATTTTGCTATCTTCAGATCAGCCATGCCATTGACTCCGCCCTGCCTAAAGACACTCCCCACCCAAACTATTCTCCCTTGGAGGAACGGCTCTTGCTGGATCCTATGCTCCGTAAAGCCATATCTCTCACATACAAGAAGCTAATTAATAACCGCGCAGATCTAATGTTGAGACCGAGGGCAGCCTGGGAGGGGGAGCTGGGGAGCTACCCGATGAGGACAGGCTGAAGGTGCTGTCTTCGCCCTGGGATGTAGCCATCCCGAAGCGGATTCGCCTGGTGCAGCTCAAAATTCTCCACCGAGTATACTTTGATGCCACACTGCTACACAAATTAGGTAGGCGAACTGACGATCACTGCCTCCGGCACTGTAACCAAACAGGAACGTTCTTACATATCATATGGCATTTCCGGCATATACAACAATGCTGGACTGATGTCACTAGACAGTTGACTAGAACCTGTGATAAAACTATCCTCCCGACCCCTACACTATCTCTCCTCAATATTTGGGAAGCAACGGACCTCACACAAGCTGAACAGTCCTGGGTCCCGTTGGCATGGAGTATAACGAAACGCAATATTGCTCAGAAATGGGGTATGGATGATACTGGACCACTGCTAAGAAATTGGGCTCAAGAAAAAACAGTATATAAAGGACGGGGATGCCCATGCAAATGAGACCACAAGTAGGGGCGACGGAACAAATATAGAGGGGAGATATGTATTTCGCCAATGGTAGAACTGAGGAAGGAAAGACTCCTGAGACTAGGAGGAGACGATGATGAGTTATTAGCGCAAGCAGAAGATATCTAGAGAAATGTGTGTATAACTGAAGTTTCCTGAACCAAGAGTGTGTGAGCGACCCACCGTCAGTTTATTCTGTTATTATTGAAATGTACTGTCCTGGACCTCTGCTGAATTGATAATGGGAACATGAAACTGTACTATTTTGTGCACCTGTACAAGATTTGTCACTGCAATGTCCTAACTGCTGCTTTGTTTCTAATAAAAATTGTTTAAAAAAAAAATAGAAAAGAAACCCTTGGCCGATCCGACGGACATAAAAAACTACTGGCCCATCTCTCTCCTTCCCTTCACAGCCAAAGTCACCGAGAGATTCATCAACGCCCAGCTGACCACCTTCATTGAAAAGAATGCCATCCCCGACTTCTCCCAGTCCGGATTTCGCAGCAACCACAGCACGAGACCGCCCTCCTCGCCGCCACCGATGACATCCGCATGCTACTCAACCAGGGCAACACTGCGGCCCTCATCCTACTAGACCTCTCCGCAGCCTTCAACCCCATCTCACACCGCACTCTCGTAGCCAGTCTCCACGACGCCTGTATACGAGGAACCGCCTTAACTGGATCCTCAACTGGATCCTCGACTGGATACGCTCCTTTCTCTCTGGCAGAACCTAAAGGATCAGACTCCCTTCCTTCATCTCAGAACCTACATAGATCAACTGTGGAGTACCCCAAGGATACTCGCTGAGTCTCACGCTCTTCACCATCTACATGGCCCCCCTCGCCACCATCGTCAGACAGCATGGGCTCAGCATAGTATCTCATGCCGACTCCACCCAGCTCATCCTCTCTCTCACGAAGAACCCCGAAGACACCAGACTCAGCTTCCAAGAAGGATTGAAAGACGTCCCAGCCTGGATGAGTGACAGCTGCCTAAAACTGCACTCAGAGAAGACAGAGGTCCTCATCCTTGGACCCTCCCCCACTGTGTGGGACAGCTCCTGGTGGCCCCCTGCCCTCAGAAACCCACTCACCCCAACTGACCACGCCCAGAACCTCAGCATCATTCTAGACTCTCCCCTCACCATGACCCGCCAGACCAACACGTTTGCCTCCACCTGCTTCAACTCCCTCTGCATCCTCCACAAGACCTTCAAGTGGATCCCCCCAACTCCAGAAAGACCGTCACCCACGCACTCATAACCAGCAGTTTGGACCATGGTAACACCCTCTACGCCAGAATCAACAAAACCCTGCTACACAAGGTCCAAACCATCCCGAACACCGCAGCTAGACTCGTCCTTGGAACCCCACGACACAAGCAAATGACCCAGCACCTACGAGACCTCCACTAGCTCCCCATCAAGAAGAGAGTAACCTTCAAGCTTCTCACCCACGTCTACAAATACCTCCACAACATCGGACTCAAGTACCTCAATGAAAGACTCTTCTTCCACTTACCCAAAAGGAACCTCTGCTCCGCCGACCTCGCCCAGGCAGAGACCCCACCCATCCGCAGAACCAGAGTACATGGAAGAGCCTTCTCCTACATCGCAGCAAAGACCTGGAATGAGCTCCCAGTCAACATCAGACGCTCCCCCACTCTGCACACCTTCAGAAAGAGCCTCAAGACCTGGCTCTTTCATTGATCCGGAGCTCCCCCCCAGAGCCTTGGGACCCTCACGGGTGAATAGTTCACTTTATAAACCCCTGATTGATTGATTGATTGATATATATATATAATTTTTGACTTGTCAATATCTTGTGCACCATTTGATGAATCTTCAGCATATATTTTGAAAGAAAGTGTCAAAGTGTCAAAGTGAGTCTTGTTCTGCATGGAAAGTTTCGTGGTGATACATCAAGCAGGGGCCGAGAAAAAGGGGGGGGTGAAAAAAAATATGATTTCCCTCGTTAATTCACATTAGAGTTTTCGAAAACAACTACAGCCCGAACTGCCGGACGGAATTACACCAAATTGGGCAGGAAGGTAGAATTTGGTTCACAGATCATGCTTTCAGTCATCCGTTGTAAATCCGTTCAGTAGTTGTTTAGAAAGGGAAAGCAAATAAGGTTATCTGGGTGGAGCCGAAGCTCAGACCTCATGGTAAGATCTGATTGGCTGATAACACTTCAACCAAGAGGTGTTGGCAGCCATCTTGGGACACGGCTTCAGTCACACAAAAAATGTTTCAAAGAAAGAAAAGGGGGCAGGGTAGGAAAGGTGCTATCCCCTGTAGCCCCAACAGGGCCAAAAATCACTTTTTTAAAAAACATTTGCCGCAAAAACGCAAAGGAGCAGAGCCACAAATCTGCCCAATTTCCCGCACTTGTTTTGAATACAGCACCCGGGTGGGCAAGGCCAAGGGGGCATTTTTTAAAAATGGAAATGGGGCCCCTGGAGCCCCTCTCCAAAGGCTAATTGAACCCCGGGGACCACCACATCTCCGGGGCTTGATAAAAAGGAGGGGGTGCACTGGGCACCCCTTCATGGGCTCTAAAAGCTCTGGGGACTGCCGCCTCCCTTGGGCTACATAAAAAGATATGGGGCACTTCGTGGAACCTCTCAAACCCCAGGGTCAACCACCTCCGGGGGCTAAATAACACCTAATTGGGGGGGGGGGGGGGCAGCGGACCCCCCTGGGCCCTGGGGACCACACCCTACTCAGGGACAAATATTTTACAAAATGAGAGAGGAGCCACATGACCTACCTCCTGGGCCATATACGGCCCAAGAACCACCACGTCCCCGGGGCCGGCCTCTGCAGATCAAAGAAGGGAGGCTGCTCAACCTTCCTTCTTGAGTCAATAATGGCCCCAGGGATCACCACCTCCAGGGCCAGCTCCTGCTATGTCCCAGGGTGCCTAAGTCCAATACCTACCTGTTTGCTCTGATTTAGCAGGAGCTTTGACAGCTTTCGCCAAGTCAGAGCAAACACACACTTTGTGCTCAGCAAGTGAGAGCTGTGAAATCGCTCCTGTCTGCTGACAGCTGAGTTTTTATCTGTTTCGGGCAGGGAAACAGACGAAAGGATTTCTCGCACAGACAGGGAGCTGCATATTTAGCAGCTCCCTGTTTGTGAGAGCAATGCTGGCTCCAGCAAGAGGCGGGGAGCTGGCTGGGACTACAGGCTGTGAGGTTTCCCCCACAATCCCAAGGGGGAAAGACGTGAAAGATGCAAAATAAAGGTCAGAAACTAGCAGAAAGATGCAGAATAAAATTCAAAAATGAGCAGTGGCAGTATAAAGGTCATCAATGAGCAAAAAGAGACAAACTAAAGATGAGAAATGAGCAGAAAGAGACAAAATACAGGTCAGAAATGAGCAGAAAGAGGCAGAATGAAGGTCAACAACGAGCAGGAAGAGGCAAAATACGGGTGTGAGACGAGCAGAAAGAGGCAGAATAGAGGTGAGAAACAAGCAGAAACAAGCAAAATAAATGTGAGAAATGAGCAGAAAGAGGTAGAATAAAGGTCAGCAACAAGCAGAAAGAGGCATAATACAGGTAAGAAATGAGCAGAAAGAGGCAGAATAGAGGTCAGAAATGAGCAGAAAGAGGCAGAATAGAGGTCATAAATGAGCAGCAAGAGGCGGAATAAAGGTCAGAAACCAACAAAAAGAGGCAAAATAAAGATCAGAAATGAGGAGAAAGAGGCAAAATAAAGGACAGAAGCAAGCAAAGAGAGGCAAGATAAAGGTCAGAAATAATTAGTAGAAAGAGGCTAAACAAAGAGTTGAAATTCAGGTCAGAAATAAGCAGAAAGTAGAAAAATAAAGGTCAGCTACAAGCAAAAAGACAAAATAAAGGTCAGAAACGATTGGAAGGAGGCAAAATAAATGTCAGAAACAAGGGTGGGCTCTGCCGGTGGAGTTTTCCCACTCCGCCTGGAATGGGGAGTTTGGCAAAAACTCTGCAAACCGCCGGCAGAGTGGAGTTTACTGACGTGCTCACCCCAGACTTCACTGCGCAACCAGTAGTACACCAGGAGGCCCCCTTGTAGAGTGCTTGAGAAAGGGGGCGGGCTCTCCAACAAGGTCTCAGCAATCCCACTGTGGGGGACTTTCTTGTGGTAACAATAGGGGTTCTTGACCCCCAACGACCCCAGCAGCCAAAGGGAGTTAATCCCCCAACCAGTAGTGCACCAGTAGGCGCATTTCCAGAGTGGTTGAGAAAGAAAGCGGGGCCTCTGACAAGGTTTCAGAAATTCCGCTTAGTTGTGGCAACAATAGGGGTTCTTGGCCCCAAAGATACCCAGCAGCCAAGGAGAGTTCTTTCCACAACCAGTTCATCCGTCAACCAGTAGTGGCAGGAGCTGTGTTTGCAGAGTGATTGAGAAAGGGGGTGGAGCGTCCAATGAGGTCTCAGCAATACTACTGTAGGGGACTTACTTGTGGCAACATATTGTGTTCTTGACCCCCAACAACCCACTCACAGACCCACACAGAAACTCATTCACCCACTCACTGATCCACTTAGACACTCATGCACCTATTTACAGATCTGTGGTAAATAATTTTACCTAATCAGTTTTTCCGTATAATTATCATTACAAGACAGCTCATTAAAATGAGAGGCAGAGTCCGTGGTATCTGAGTCATACGGGTTTTAATGGAAAAACCTCGAGGTTGGAGATCATGTTCCGTCACCACTAGGGTTCGGGAAGGGAAAGTCAACGTTTTATTAACAGTACACATTATATATAGTAAAGTAACATAATTGAATCCAATACAGTAGGCGTAACAGGTGAGAAAGAGCGAGATAAGAACACATGTGCTTAAGAAGAGGCGTGAAAGAAGGCGTACACGGAGGCGTGCACTGTACATGTCAGAGAAAGGTCATAAGAATCGTCACATGTGGGTGGGTGCATAGAGAAAGTTGCAGGATCAGCAGAAAAGTGCGGATGCGCGCGCAGCTAGCATGACGTGACATAGATGTGTAACTGGGGAGAACTTTAACACTAGTAGAGGAGACAGAAGTCTGGGATGTCAGAACGACCTGGACCTATACCATATCTGGTATCTTATGTTTGGAGGATGTATTATCTGGAGTAAAAGGTCTCTCGGGCAGAGGCTATTCTATACTGAATGCTAGTGCGTGCATATGTGTCTACGCGCCTACGTGCAGGGCCATGGGCCTACTATGGCAACGGGAACTGTAAATTACTTGCATGGAGACAGGAAAGCTTGCTCTTTGCTCTGCAGCCGGGGAGATGTTTACCTAAATCACTAGACAGGAATGTATTTTCGAGAAGGCTGAACAGATAACTTGAAGGCAAAATACGGTTTTGGCAGGCAGGCCAAGTTGAGCCAGGCACTGCTTCGCTTGGCAGGAAGTAAGGCAGAGGTCAGGGATACGTGTCCATGCTGCAGCTTTCAGAGGCTGGAGGCAGAAAGCAGAAAGGGCTCGGAGACAGAAATCAGGGCCTAGCTCGGCAGAGCCAGGAAAAACGTAAGAGTGTACCATGTAAAGACGTTGGCATGGTATGGTTAGGAACTGAATTATCGATCCATTCATGGTGGATCTGAAAGAGGACATGTTAACGTTGGACGCAAATGTATTTGCGTCTTCATATTCGGTCATGGAGGGAAACTGCATGTACTTTAAGCACGTACATGGAGACGTTGGGGTACACGTTAGGGGACATACTTGACCATAAAAATTTCAATTACCTCATTCCCTCCTTGTCCCCTACGTTCCCTTCAGGATATATCAATCTTCATGAGTT
Organism: Lissotriton vulgaris; assembly: GCF_964263255.1. NCBI lineage: Eukaryota > Metazoa > Chordata > Amphibia > Caudata > Salamandridae > Lissotriton > Lissotriton vulgaris. The sequence continues at coordinate 105,976 of NW_028248512.1, read as the reverse complement.
CATCTATCTGTTCATATAACATCATTTGCTCATCTTTTTTCATTCGGGCACGAGAACGTGGACTTGGACGGGGAATACATGATGTGGCGCACAAGCCGCAAATCGCTGGCCCACATTGTAGACATAGGCAACAACTGAATACTATGATTAGGGCTATTCCAAGGAAGGATAGGACTTTCCATCCCCAGGCTGATAACACGCTCCAGAGCCAACCGGACCAGGTCCAGGTGCCTGGATTTTGGTGTATCTGACTTGCAATCTTGTGGAGCCGAGTTATGGCTCTGTATACTGACGGTGCGTTATTTGGAATGAAAACACAACAACTGGATCCGATGACTCTACAAGCCCCGCCCCTATCTGCCAAGATGATGTCAAGGACGAGACGATTTTGAAGAACGACAAGTCTCATAGCAGACTTCTCTTCTGTTAAGTTACCTAGGGCAAAAGTAGTTTCATTTACTACAGCTTCAAGGGTTCTGGTCAATTTACGTATCAATTTACTGTTTGAGACAGTTCCTAAATAAGGAAAGAATCCTTTATTGAAATCTGTGTATTGTTCCCATGTTGTTTCAGTGTAATCGACAATCGGGAGTTCTCTCTTGGGTCTAACATGAATGAGATGAGAATTTCTATGGTAATCAGGTGGGGCTAGAAAAACAGGTGGCAGTAGGAATGCAATGTAACAAGTACCATCCCAGTCTGGAGGTAAATGTATATAAGCTGTATGACCACAAATGAAATAGGAGTGTCGGGAAGCTTTGAATGTAGACTTGCCTTTATCACTGAATTCAATAGCTGTATTACAATCGCTGTGTCCTAGATGTACTGAACCAATCTTTCTAATGCATAGGTCACCCTTCACTGGCAAAACTGATATTGAGGGTAAGTTCGAACTAGTTTCTGACTGGACATTCAAGATCATGAGGCTAAGTGTAAAATTACCTAATCCATATACTTCATTTTCTAGATCGGTACCTGTCATTTGGGGAAGACCCTCCTTGTCAGGGAAACATGCCTTATTCATAACTGTGTTCAGGTCTCCCCATATCCAATTACCTTGGGAAACCTTGGACTTACTGTCTAACGAGGACATTAATGTAAACCATGCACCACATGAACCATTATGTGTAAACGGGTAAGGAAAAAGAGGCAAGGCTCCCGTAATTTTCTGATAGGGAGGGAGTCGGCCACATACCCAGCAATTAGTAGCATTGCTGGTCTGGTGAGAATGATGTAACATACGGATGAAAGAATTGTTACGCAGTGCAAGACAATAAGAAAGTTTGTGCGGGGGCAGATCACTAAATGTGTGGTCTGCAGTGTCATTGAAAGAAGAGTGTGCTTGTATAGGAAAATATACATGTAACATATAGCTTAGGCATATAATCGTAAGACTCAGAAAAAACATGACAAGTAAAGTAACAATACATCTACTTCGGAGATTCTTGCAATATTTCTGTTTCTTGATCTCCTGTCTATCTCTCTCACTATGTGGGTCTAGCTTGTACATGTCAGGAACCTGTCTAACCGCTTCACCCAGGGGGGGACTTAAACAATTAAACTGTCTGACTTACTAGACCTCAACTTCATTCGATACTCTTGCTGAGGAGTTTTCTCTACCAGGGGGAGTTTAGTATCAGTCTCTGGAATGCGAAAGTCCTGGGAATCAGTCTTTGGCGGAAGTCCATAACATTTTTTGACGTGGCTCGAGTGGAGCCAATTTTTCCTGCCTTCGAGTTTCACAGCAGTCCTCGTTGTCATCAGAACGATTTTGGGTTCCTTCCAGCGGGGCTCCAGAGGGCTTGACCGGTCGAAGTTACAGACATATACGTAGTCACCAGGGACGATCTTGTGTGGCTTCACCTCGGTGTTGTCTGGAAAGGCTGCTGCGACCTGTGAACGACATGATTGTAGTGCAGACATCAAGGAAGCAAGGTAATCTGTCAGCATGTTACTGTCAACATCGGTTAATTTACGGGGCAGAGGCGTCCCCCACATATTCGGTGGCCGGCCAAAAACCACCTCATACGGGGATAGTCCTGTCCTAGAATGGGCTACCATTCGCATATAGAAGAGAGCAACTGGAAGGGCTACTATCCAGTCTACTCCTTTTTCTGCACAGACCTTGGCAAGACGTGTTTTCAGAGTCTGATTGTGTCTCTCTACTAATCCAGCTGCTTCGGGATGCCGAACACAGTGGAACTTCCATTGGTATCCTAACAAAAGGGAAACCTGCTTCATGAGCTCGGACGAGAATGGCTGTCCGTTATCTGAATACACGACACGAGGCAAACCAAACCTCGGGAAAAATTCGCGAACCAACTGCTTGGCAGTGGTCACGGCAGTGTAATCTGGGACTGGATATGCTTCTGTCCATCGGGAAAGTGCACATACAACTACGAGGACATACTTGAATCCTCGACAACGGTCCATCTGGATATAATCCATCTGAAGGACTTCAAAGGGGTGATCAGGAGGATGAAATCCACCTTGCTCAACGGGAATGCCTTTACCTGGGTTGAACTGACAACAGATCATGCAAGTACGCACTTTCTGTTTTGCTGCTGCTCGTAAATGCTTATTGAACCAAAGGTTTTGAATACTGTCTAACATAGCTTTTTCTCCTAAATGTGCAGGACTATGTGCTGTGTTAATGATAACTTGAACCATAGAGTCGGGGAGAAACCATGTGGCTTTTCCCTTCGTCATCCATCCTTGTTCTGTCTGGATCCCTCCTAGTTCTGTCCATTTCTTGATTTCGTCTGGGGTAGCATGTGTCTGTATGTCAATTACATCTAGTGCGGGATCCCTAACTGTCATGCAATGTGTTGGAACTACTGTCTTTGTCATATCAGTCGTATGAGTATGAGTCTGTGCATACGTTTGGCTGTTCGATCTGCCAGGTCGTTACCCTGGGAAATGGTATCTGTAACTTTCGTATGTGCCTTACACTTCATGATGGCTATGGCTGTAGGCAAATGTATTGCTTCTAACAGAGCTTGAATGAGGGGACCATGCTGTATCTTGGCACCGTGGGAAGTTAAAAAACCTCTCTCTTGCCAAAGGACTCCGAAGTCGTGTACAACTCCGAATGCATAACGGGAATCTGTATATATGTTAACTTTCAAGTTCTTGGCTCGAATACAGGCTTGGGTCAGAGCGATAAGCTCTGCTGCTTGGGCAGACAGGGTGTCAATACGATGTGTTTCTATGACTTCAGTTTCAGTGGTCACTGCATACGCGGCCACCAACTCTCCTGTACTTGTTCTCATACATGAACCATCCACATAAAGTGTCAGGTCTGGATCTGGTAATGCGATATCTGTCAAGTCTTGTCTGGGCTTCGTCATAGTGTTAACGACTTCCACACAGTCATGTGCCATAGGGTCTGTTGTACTTAACGGCAAAAGCGTAGCAGGATTCAGTGTGTTGCAGCGTCTGATTTCTATGTGTGGCTGGAATAACGTCAATTCATAACCTGTCAGTCGTGCTATAGTCAAGTGCTGAGTCTGTGTTCGGTTTAAAAGAACTTCCACGGAATGTGGAACCTGTACTGTCAATTGGTGTCCTAATACTATGGAATCACTTTGTCTAATTGCTAGAGCTGTTGCTGCAACTGATTTCAAGCACGCAGGCAGAGCCTGGGCTACTGGGTCTAATGTACTAGAAAAATAAGCACATGGTTTGTGTGAACCTGCTTGATCTTGGGTGAGTACTGACAATGCAGTACCTTCGCGTTCTGTGACAAAAAGTGTAAAAGGCTTGTTGTAACATGGTGTTGCTAGAACAGGTGCTTGACATAGGGCTTTCTTCAAGTCGTCAAATGCTTGTGTATGTTCCTGAGTCCAAGGGAGGACAGTCGATGTCGCTGCCTCCTGGGTTGTCAACTGTATAAGGGGCTTGGCTAAATATGCGTACTGAGGGATCCATTGTCTACAGTAAGAGGTGAGGCCTATAAAGGCCCGTACTTCTTTTTGTGTCTTGGGTTGTGGCATATGTACAATTAACTGAATGCGGTCAGGTGTAAGCTGTCTCCCCCTCTTGGACAGCAAGTGACCAAGGTACACAACTTGCTGAACACAGAATTGCAGCTTCGAAGGAGACACTTTGTGTCCCTTGTCGGCCAGAAAATACAGGACTGTCAGAGATGCTTGTTCACATTCTTGTTCACTTCGAGCGGTGATCAATAGATCATCGACATACTGAAGTAAGGCAGTGTTAGCAGGCATGTGGATACTGTCAAGTTGTCTTTTCAATGCTTGGCTATAGATACTCGGACTTTCCGTGAACCCTTGAGGTGCACGTGCAAATTTAAAGCTTCGGCCGTTTAAACTGAATCCGAAAAGGTACTGGCTTTCTGGATCAATGGGAACACTAAAGAAGGCATTCTTAAGATCGATTACAGTAAAGAACGCCGCTTCGGAATCAATAGCAGTCAATAGGGATGAAATATCTGGGACCACTGGGAACTGAGGTATAATACATTTGTTAAGCTCTCTAAGGTCAATCACTAGACGATATACAGGAGGTGCATTTGGATCAGTACGTTTGAGAATCGGAATGATTGGAGAATTACAAATATTGGAGTCAGTTTCTACGATTACTCCTTGAGCAATAAGCTCGTCAATGATTTGCAGTAAGGCTGCTACAGCCTCAGGTGGCAATTTGTATTGTCGGATTCTGGGCAGAACAACACCTTGCTTGAGTGTAACACGATATGGTGTGATATGCATACAACCTACATCAGTCGGACCTTGTGCCCATAAATGCTGTGGTACATTCTGTAATCGGGGATCAAAATCTCTCAACACATAGTGACCCTTGAAGTCACGTAAAAACAATCTCACTCCTTCCGGAGAACAACATATTACAGCTCCTAGAGCTTTCAGCGTTTTGATACCTAGCAGATTTTCTGGACATGACTTCATAAGCAATAAATCTGTAGTACGGGACAATGGACCAACTGCAAGGGGAACTGGTTTCGATACTTCATTAACAATAGGCTTTCCTGAAAATCCAAGGGAAACATTCTGTGAGCCTGAGAGGGGTGCCCCTGGAACCTCGTCAGGACTAATGGTAGTTCTGCTTGCCCCTGTGTCAATCAAAAATGTTCTGTCTTTTCCTAATACTTGACTATGTACATAAGGACCGTCTTGATCTACAGGAATCTCGATGAGAGGCAAACCCACTTCCCTCTCTAGGCTGTTTCATGAATACTGTTGGTAATCTGGATACTCTGACTGTGCATACTGGTACATCTGTTGTGTAACGTGTTGTGTTGCGGCAATGGGCTGGGGCTGTGGTACCGCTACGGTCTGTTGCTGAACATGTTGTGGAGCAGGTTGCGGATTCTGTTGATTATTCTGTTGAACATATTCTGGCCTAGGCTGACGTGGTCTTTCTTTCGTTTTGCCTGTAGCAATATTATGTTTCAGAACGGCACAATCGCTAATAAAATGACCTGGCTGTTTACAATAATTGCAATTTCCTTTAATAGGACCTGTAGGACGGCTAGTCTGTGAGTTCTGCGTGTTACCCCTCTTCTGACCATCTGGTGGAACAGACTGGGCAACTAATACTTTCATTTTAGTGTCTTTCATACGTCGCTGTTCATGATCGTGTTCCTCTCTGATTCTATTCTGGTGGTACTGTAACATTTGTAACATTTGGGAAGGCGTATTTGCTTGCCATGTACTTTCGATTTTCAATACTCTGTTCTTAACCTGGGGTAAGGAATTCTCAACTAATTTCGTTACAAAAAGATGTGGAAATGACTCGCTACTTGTTTTCAGGCCACTATTAATAATAAAACATTTCTCGAATCTAGAATAAAAATCACTAGTGTCTTCGTCTGGTTTCTGTTTGCAGGCTGAAATGGCATCCCAATCTTCCTTTTTAACTGTCAATAGTCTAGGCAAAACCTGTACTAACAATCCTGGTAATGCTTTAATTTTGTCCCCAAGACCCAAACCTGGGGTACGTCCTTTTTCTCCATCTTCTAATTCGGTCCAATTAATCTTTTTATCTCCCACCTCCCAATCCTTCTCTTTTAGTTTTTCGTAAATTCCTGCTGGCAATAATACTTTTAACATTTTAAGAATGTCTGAGTATGTGTAATCACCCATAAGTAACATATCTTTCAATTCGCGGTGGAACCCTGCAGGATCTTTATCGTGACAAGGTACAATTTTCTTCATTTCCAATAATTCCATTTTAGTCAAAGGAGTGTATACAAATACACGTTCAAGTGTATCATCTGACTTCCGGATGGGGTGTACTTCTCATAAAGGATTCTGTCTGTCTAGGTGATATGGCTGTCTAACTGGGGGTGGAACTGAAACAAGACGTGGAGTCAGGAACGTACTATATTTGTGACGTTGTTCTAAAATGATATCAATTAAATCGGTACCTAGGCCTCTCCATCTTCTCAAGAGTAAGTCTTGCAATAGATTATACAGCGGACCTGGATCACACTGTTGGTTTTCATACTGGGTAATGAGATATTGGGTCATGTATATACCAGCTAGTCGCTGTTCTTCTGGAGTAAGACTTAAAAACGTTTGCGCTACTAGATCATCTTTATATATATTGTCATCCCCGGCCCATTGGACTGCTGACCGGGCTAGTTCCTGATCACGTAAGGTAGTGAGTTCATGATAACCTACTCTTTCTTTCAGGATTTTATCAGTAACTTGGAATATATGTTCAAGAGAACATTGCTCTGGTATCGGGGAAAGGTATCGTTTCTTGCTTTCTAGACGAATGGGTCTGTCAAAAGGATTATTTAAAGGATACTGTTTAGGAAGTTTCGCTCTACCTACATACGCTACCAGGTCTTGAGTTTCTGTAGCATTCTCTGGTTCTTCCTCCTCTTCTGAGGTATCTTTATCGTCTGACTCGAGAGGCCTATCAGCCTCCCTTCGGACATGTATCGCTACTATTTCTTTACGGATCTTTCTTGTCATGGCATCTATACAATTCTGTTTATCGTGTTTACAATCTGCAATATTCTGACTCCATCTTGACAATCCCTCCATCTCTTCTTGCGAAAAGCCTGGCTGGTCTTGTTCCCTTATCAAACAATTAATCAAAAATCGCAATATTAAAGCTTGTGTCTCAACTTTCTGATGTGCCATGGCTTCACGAACACAACCTGGCCTCTCTCCTGTTCTAATAAAATGATATATATTGTCTAGATGTTCTGGCATATCTGGTAATAATATCAGATAATCTGTAACACGACGTAGACGTAATGAGGCTAACATCATGGGTCCTGTCTTGCCAGGTACTGGATCATATCTACAATCCGTAAGGAACTGTTTAAGCCTTTCGGCTGGGCTTGCTTTAGGTGTACGTTGCATTGCTAATTCTCTCATTGTCACTCGATGTAATTGTGGCGGGGTGTGATAGGTAGCACCTCCTGAAGCGGAAGCATGAGCATAACCTGACTGTAGGGCAGGCATATGTAACGGGATTGAACCCTGGGTTCCATCTGTCGAAAAAGGATTAGTAGGGGGAACAGTAGGGGAAGTGACAACAGGTGCGGGAATATGCTGACGCGAAGGGGTCGTGGCTTGATCAGCAGGAATATGCCGTGGCAGGATATCATTAGCAGGTCCTACGGGTACATTGGTATATGCGGGAGCTACATCATCCAAATAGGAAGAAAGGAAAATATCTGCTGCTGTCTTATGGTGACGTACTTTAGTCGGAACCAATGGTGGTGGCAAGTTACTGGATACTTCCGGGTTGGCCTTAGGCAGGCCCTCGGCAAGAACTGGATACATGCCTGTAATGAGTGCATTTCTTGGACTGTCTAATTGTTCTGATCTGACCTGTTCTCCTTCTTCTAGTAGCTCTTTTTCTTTGGCTTTTTCGGATTCTTCTCTACTTCTCTCTGCTTTTCTGAATTCTTTTTCTGTTCTCCTATGCGATTCTTTACGCCACAATTCTATGGCATCTTTCTGAGATTGTCTGGCTTTCTTTTTCCATAATGCTTCTTCTACTCTCATGATGCACTCGGCATCCCATGTCCCTGAGACAGGCCATCTAAACTTCTCTTTTAAGTGCTTGGTGTAGTCCACCCACAAATCTAAATACAACACAGCGTCTAAGCCGTGCTTGTGGTACATAAAATAACCTGGAGTGTCCCTAGGCGGGACAGGCACTGCTTCTTCGAGTATCCCTTTCCTAGTTCCTATCTGACGTAACTTTGAAAATAACGGCATCTTTACTTTGATTTGAACACAATAAACACAGCAATGAAAAGCAAACAGTCATTCATACCACGACATGAAACACATTAAAACATTTCGAATAGATACTGTCTAGTACATAAAACACAATACTTAGAATCACGTGAGAATAATGCTAGAAGGCTTGAATACGGAATCACTGAATCACTGAATTACTAGATGCACTGCTAAACAGTACAGACCGGTCCCATAAGAGACACGTCATACCGCGCTCACCTAAGTGAACACGTACGGACCAGGACTGTGTACCCAGACCTGTCTTGACCGGACACAAACTAATGCATCCGTCTAGATGCGTCCCTAGCAACGGTACTCACCGGGAGCAAAACTTGAACTTGAACTTGAAGGCCTCGGACTGGACTGGACTTCTACTGGTACTGCTACTACGCATGCGCCTCGATACATCGGAACAGGTGGGCCTCTGGATACCTCGGACACTGCTACTCTCGGCTGGGCTCTGGTCGGGATCCTCCGCACTCCTCACCGCCTCGTCTGGATGTCGACCGCAGTCTCCGTCACCTCCGTAGGCCTGAGGGAGATACAGGAAAACCTGCAGATGCGCATAGGTGTCCGTCACGGCTGTGGCAGGGGGCAAGGCCTGCGACGCATCGCCGGCGCGTAGAGTGGGGGAGGGGTCCCTGTTCGGGTGCCAAATTATGTGGTAAATAATTTTACCTAATCAGTTTTTCCGTATAATTATCATTACAAGACAGCTCATTAAAATGAGAGGCAGAGTCCGTGGTATCTGAGTCATACGGGTTTTAATGGAAAAACCTCGAGGTTGGAGATCATGTTCCGTCACCACTAGGGTTCGGGAAGGGAAAGTCAACGTTTTATTAACAGTACACATTATATATAGTAAAGTAACATAATTGAATCCAATACAGTAGGCGTAACAGGTGAGAAAGAGCGAGATAAGAACACATGTGCGTAAGAAGAGGCGTGAAAGAAGGCGTACACGGAGGCGTGCACTGTACATGTCAGAGAAACGTCATAAGAATCGTCACATGTGGGTGGGTGCATAGAGAAAGTTGCAGGATCAGCAGAAAAGTGCGGATGCGCGCGCAGCTAGCATGACGTGACATAGATGTGTAACTGGGGAGAACTTTAACACTAGTAGAGGAGACAGAAGTCTGGGATGTCAGAACGACCTGGACCTATAACATATCTGGTATCTTATGTTTGGAGGATGTATTATCTGGAGTAAAAGGTCTCTCGGGCAGAGGCTATTCTATACTGAATGCTAGTGCGTGCATATGTGTCTACGCGCCTACGTGCAGGGCCATGGGCCTACTATGGCAACGGGAACTGTAAATTACTTGCATGGAGACAGGAAAGCTTGCTCTTTGCTCTGCAGCCGGGGAGATGTTTACCTAAATCACTAGACAGGAATGTATTTTCGAGAAGGCTGAACAGATAACTTGAAGGCAAAATACGGTTTTGGCAGGCAGGCCAAGTTGAGCCAGGCACCGCTTCGCTTGGCAGGAAGTAAGGCAGAGGTCAGGGATACGTGTCCATGCTGCAGCTTTCAGAGGCTGGAGGCAGAAAGCAGAAAGGGCTCGGAGACAGAAATCAGGGCCTAGCTCGGCAGAGCCAGGAAAAACGTAAGAGTGTACCATGTAAAGACGTTGGCATGGTATGGTTAGGAACTGAATTATCGATCCATTCATGGTGAATCTGAAAGAGGACATGTTAACGTTGGACGCAAATGTATTTGCGTCTTCATATTCGGTCATGGAGGGAAATTACATGTACTTTAAGCACGTACATGGAGACGTTGGGGTACACGTTAGGGGACATACTTGACCATAAAAATTTCAATTACCTCAGATCCACGGAGACACTGATTCAGCAACTCACAGTACCACTGAGACACTCATACATACACTCACAGACACCCACAAGGCCACTCACAGCCCCACTCAGAGACTCACATAGCCATTCACAGACCCATGCAGACACTCATGCTCCCACTCACAGATTGACTCAGACACTCGTGCACCCACTCACAGATCCATTCAGACACTCTCACCCTCACTCACAGGCCCTCTCAGACACTGACACACACAGTCAGATAAACAGAGCCACCCACTCACACAGTTGTGAATTCTAAATGTGCTGGTGTGTATTTAATGTATGTTTTGGTTTTGTAGATTTTTGACGGAGTCACAAATTCGCAAAATAATTTAAAAAAGGAATTAAAAAAGAATATGAACCAGTATTTGGGCAGAGGGGTGGCTCTGAGAAGAGCATTTGTTTTTATTTTGTGTAAATGATAACTACCCAGACAACCGGATGCAATCTTTCAAGTTGTTGAGGAACACCCTGCTGCCTTTCTCTGTGAAATGAAGTCCATCACTTCTATCGATGTTGTCCATGTCAAAGTGTAAATTGTTGTTATCTACTGAGCTCATGTTATGGTCTCTGTGTAATGCAGAAACAGTTGTATTGATATTTTACCTAGCTTTGTCTATCTGTGGACATAATTCGTTTGACCACTTCCATTTCTGCCTCAGGGAGGTATTGGAGAACACCAAGGCAGTGTGAGCGAAAAGAGTCATTAGTTGACCAAAGGAATACTTCATTAGGATTTCCAGTCCTACCCCATTAAGTGCGCCTCGGTCCTTGCCACCACAGTGCACAATCATGAGGTTTGGATGTTGGCAATCTACAGTACTATCAACCAAAGGTAGCAATTGATACCACTTAAACCCTCTCTGGCCAAATGAAGTAATGTTCATATTGGGCAAACCCAAGTCCCTGTTAATGCCGCACTCCTAGCACACACTCTGGCCCAAAACACAAAGCAATGACCCTCAATTCACACTAACCATTTTGAAAGCAAGGAGGAGTTTCACACAGGAGAAGGCTGTGCTGAATGAGACCGTTTTCAAAATGAATGGCAGTTGAAATGGTATGCAGCTATGTAATTTAAAAAAGGACATATTTCATTGGATGGTGTACATACACAGTTAGCTAAAATTAGGTAGTATTTTTTTTAGCAAAAAGTAAGAAGAGCTGTGATTGGCTCTGGAAAAATTAAAAAACATTTACGTTTTTTTTGGATATGCTTATATTTTCAAACAGCCAACCATTGCTACAGTTGAACTTGAAGCTAGTATGCTGCTCACAGAAGGTGCTGTAAACATTTGACCTACTGGTACAATAGAGTGTTCCAAAGCAGGTTCCTATGGTAAATGAGCTGAAACAGTGTTGGAGGTAGGGTTCTAAATAAACTATTTTCAAAATTGAAAGGAGAGTGGTTTAGACTCATTGCTTATTATGAAATACTTATTTTCTAAATCACTACAGACTCATGCATAAATTCGCAAATTTGTTGCAAAGTTACATGGGGCCCACGCTGAGCGTTGCAATGGATTTGTGCATCCACCCACAAACACTACCAGATTGGGCTTTTTAGCAGGAGACTAAGAAAGGGCTAAAAAAAACTGACCATTGAGAAGTGGAATAAGGAAGAAAAAAATGAAATGACAGTTATGATTTACATACATGAAGTACATCAGTATCACTGGTGGGATAGTATGAAAGGTTGCCGTTATTGGTTCTTTTGTACTTAGAGTGGTATACCATTCTAGAACTTTAGACTTCAGGTTGTGCCTGATAATACATTTCAAGTAATACTGCCTTAAATTTGGAGAACAACAAAGAAAATTCACAGGTACATTATTAACGGTGAATATGTAAAAAGCATATATATTTATATATTACTAATATAAAGAGAGAGCCCAAACCTTTGAGGCGGGTAATCTCAGGAACCAAAGCACCAATCAAAACACCCAATACAGCGTTGGAAAGGGCAGTTGCAGCAGAAGGACATAGGCTATGCAGACGCCCACCATATACATTTAAAAGGTAAAAGAACCGTGCCAGCAAAGTAGTCCCTTGTGGGCGTGTCTGCGTTGTATTGTGGGCGTGTGCTGGGGGCGTGTGGTACGTTCCGCCCTTCATGCCATGTCTCATATCGTGTGCCGTGGGCATATGCTGGGGGCGTGGGCGTGTGCCGAGGGCGGGATTACAACAAAAAAAAGCGAGCGTTGTGCCCAATATTTCATTGTTTTTTCTTCCCAGGTTCTGTACATTCCAGCTCCGGGTGTCCACCCTGCTCCCTTTAAATACCCCTGCACCCCAGAATCATAATCCACCCTCACTCCTTAAAGTACCCTAACACCCTTAAACACTAACCCATCTTAACCCTATAAATATACCCTGTACCCCAAAACCCAAACCTATCCCTAAACCCTAAAAATACCCCTGTACCCCAAAACCCAAACCTACCCCTGAACCCTAAAATACCCCTGTACCCCAAAACCCAAACCTAGCCCTGAACCCTAAAATTACCCCTGTACCCCAAAACCCAAACCTAGCCCTGAACCCTTAAACTACCCCAGTACCCCAAACCTACCCCTGAACCCTAAAAATACCCCTATACCCCAAAACTCAAACCTAGGCCTGCACTCTAAAAATACCCCTGTACCCCAAAACCCATACCTATCCCTAAACCCTAAAACTACCCCTGTACCCCATAACCCAAAACTATATCTGAACCCCTTAAAATACCCAAATACCCCAAAACATATACCTCAGTACCCCAAAACATATACCCCTATACCCATACTTACCTTATCCAAACATTTAAAAAAAACTTGCTTTTACCATTCATGCATTTACAGAAAATTTCATTGTAAATGTATGCGTGGTAAAGCATATAAAATGTAATGCCATGCGTTATAATGTCATTGTGGAGTCATGGTACTTTCGTAATGAAAGTATGCGGAGTGATGATATGATGAAAGAAAGTTGCGGAATAATGAGTGTTTACCCTCCACCGGTAAGTACATTGGTGGCACGGCGGCCCACATCTCCAGCAACATACTCATATTTTTTCACCACCGATTTGAAAAATGCACAGGTCTCTCTCATTGATGGCCAGCACCGACATACACTTTTAGACACACCTCCCGGCACAAGTTCTAGAATTGCGAACTTTAGAGCTGGGGAGCCACGTTCGAATCTCGGTATCAGCTCAATATCCTGTGATTCCAGGCAATTCGCTTTGTCTCCCCGTGCCGACCACAAATGAATGTGTTCTTCTGTGATGTAAATTGTGCTCATGCCATGTTGTCGAGTTTGCGCTATATAATATTGCAAGGAAAAATAAAGTAGGGAGACTCGAGTTCACACACTACTGAACGCGCACTCTTAAGTGCATCAGCAGTGCACTGTGAATCGGAGCGTTTCACAGGCCTGTCACAGATAAGAAATGCTATCAAAACGAAATCCTACTAAACAATATACTACTGGCCGGCAGCAATTCATACCCGGACAACGTCGGGACGGGCTGCTAGTATATATATAAACTCACAAGGTCCCAAATCGAGACGCACTCCAAGTGCGGCGTTGTCGGGTCAGGGAAGGTTCTTGCCTGCCAGCGTCTGCAGTTTCCGACGCGTTTCAAGCTTCTGCCCTTCTTTGTAGGTATACTGCTTCAAAAAGAAAACCAACAAAGGACTATCCAGCGTTCTCCCCTTTAATAAATTGATAACATTCAGTTGAGTAATGACATAATGCATCCTGGGGCTGGAAGTCCATCAATAAAACCTCCGTGGGCTGTTGGCCTCATGCTGAAAAAATGTCAATTGAAATATCCAGGCATGGCAAGACACACTTCCCCCATGCTGCCACTCGCCACTGTTGATCCGCACCATGCTATCTCACTGGGACAGCAGCGGAACCACTATTTGAGCGACGGTGCGGCTCACCGGCTGAGAAGCCAGATATATGCAAACTGACAAGGTCCAAAAGCGAGGCGCACTCCCAGTGCGGCGTTGTCGGGTCAGGGAAGGTTCTTGCCTGCCCGCGTCTGCATTTTCCGGCGCGTTTCATGCTTCCGCCCTTCTTCATAGGTATACTACTACAGAAAAAAAGAAAAAAAAAAAGACTATCCAGCGTTCTCTCCTTTAATAAATTGATAACATTCAGGTGAGTAATGACACAATGCATCCTGGGGCTGGAAGTCCATCAATAAAACCTCAGTGGGCTGTTGGCCTCATGCTGAAAAAATGTCAATTTAAATATCCAGGCATGGCAAGACACACTTCCCCCATGCTGCCACTCGCCACTGTTGATTCGCACAACGCTAACTTACTGGGACTGCAGCGGAACCGCTATTTGAGCGGCGGTGCGCCTCCTGGCTGAGAAGCCGGATATATGCAAACTCACAAGGTCCCAAAGCGAGGCGCACTCCCAGCGTATATATACTGAGCTATGAGTGAATGTCAAATAAAAGGAAGTGTGAAGGTGAGTTATTTATTTATTTCCATACCCAAATAGGCACTGAATTACTCAATTATATATGAAGTGAAATACTGACGCTAGTAGTTGTCCATTTGTACAGTAAGAGATATATGTATGTTTACAATCCGTTTTATACCCATTTGAACAATGAAACAGTCACTAACAAATCTAGTTACTAACTGAGACATTCACTTGGAATTAGGTGACCCAAAAATGTAATAGTAGCAGATAGTGGAAAAGGTAATGCTTTTGTCCCCTAAATATGGTTTTATTGACTTATCCACAATTTTTATATTTAATGTATCCGTAAGCACATAGTTCAGTCCTCTAGCTGTGCCCAGGTTCTGAAAATTAGTTAGTATTGTAGGTCTGATTGTGCAACCTAGAGAAGTAGCCCTTCAAATATGTGTTAAGGGTGCTTCTCCTGGGCCTGTGTCAGCAGTTCACACTGCTATGTTGAATTGGCATTCATAACACCTTGTCAAGTCTTAGGCTTTTCTTTTATTATTTATAAATCACCCTTAAGAAAAGCTGTAGTTATCAAATAGTCCAGGATAATATGTGTTCAAAAGGTAAAACATGTAGCTTGAAGTTTCAGTAGTTAGAAAAATACTTACAGACCAATTTTCCCAGTTATACATATACTCATATATATATACACACCCACTGAGATACACATTTACAAAACTATGCAGAAACTCACATACCCAGTAACAATGTGAAAGAGGCACTTACACATTGGGTGACATGCCCACAGATCATGTATGTATCCAGCAGTATCAGAGCAAGTTGCATGCACAGTTACATACCCCAACACCTACTCACACGGCCAGTAAGAAGACCATACGATCACTTACATACACTTATACAGACCCATAGAGATAGTAACAGATCCAGTCATATCCTTACATGGTTACTGACACATCCAGTGACACACTCATACCCCTTGACAAGCCTTAACCCCCACTATTTCTACGTATACATCGGCCTAAGGTATGTCATATGTAAGCCATAGGGCAGGGTGCTATGTGCCTAAAAGGTAAGACATTTGCTTTTATGTTTCAGTGAGTTACTCGTGCACTTACAAACCCATATGCCCAGTTATACATGTAGTCTCTCACCCATACTGTGAATTGCACACCTATTTTAAAAATATTGAGCCAGTAACACACCAGGTCAATCAGCGACAGAGGCCCTTGCACATTGGCCCATATACCCACACAGCACTTATATATCCAGCGGTAAATGAGCCAGTTGCACACAGTTACTTACCCCAATACTCACTAGCATAGCCAGTAAGCAATACATACACCCACTTATAAACACTTTCAGAGACACATAGATGTAGTAACAAAGCCACTCACAAATCAATATAGTTAGTTAAATACCCAGTGCCAGACACACAGATAGACTGATACACTCACTCAGATATATAGTAAAATACAGACATAACCAAGTCACCCAAACAGACAAGTAGACCTTTAAACATGTGTTGGGCCTACCACTGCAGAGCCTGGGTGCGCATTTTCCTGCCAGGTTGAGCTGGCATTTAAAACTCCTTGCCAAGCCTTAAAATCCCCTTCTGCTACATAAAAGTCACCCCTATGGTAGGCTGTAGGTAGGCCATAGGGCAGGCTGCTGTATGCTTAAAAGGCCAAACATGTACTTTAAAGCTTCAGTGAGTTACATGTATACTTACAGACCCATTCACTCAGTAAAACATCCAGTCTCCCACCCATATTCTGACTTACATACCTATTTACAAAGGTATAGTGCCAGTCACACACCCAGAGTGACAGAGGTACTTAAATATTCACTCATACAATCACTCAGCACTTGTGTATCCAGCAGTAACAGAGCCAGTTGCACACACAGTTACATACCCAAATACTCACTAAAACAGGCAGCACAGCTACCCGGAGGCGTCCTGGCGCTATAGACCGCTGGGGAACCCGTCCTGGCTTTCCCTGTGAGATGTTCCCTCCTGGGTATCTCCAAGGTGAAACCAGGCATCCCCGGCGTTTGTGGGGGGCCGTTGTGGAGATGAGGCAAGCTAATGCCCAGAGTTGCCGAGTGTGATCCCTGGTTAGAGTAGGCACCGAGGCGAGAATTATCGAGTCCGCTGACCCTGGTTCACAACCCTGCCGGGTCGGGAATTGAACCCTGGTCCCGGGCCGTCCTCTGCTTCCGGGTCTGCCGCATCTAACCAGTGAGCCACACCACTCCACTAGCATGTGGAAAAAAGCAAAGTGAGCAAAGCCATGCAAATATAAAAGAAGGTTTCAAATCAGCAACGAAAGGAGATAAACTAAGTCACATTAAGAGTAATAAATCTTATAAGAAAACAGATAGTTTAACAAGGAGACAGAATTTGGTAAGAATTATGAGGTAGCATAAAAGGAGAAGCAGTCAAATAAAAACAGCATATTGAGACTGTAATTGATGAGCCATTTGCCTTGAAGAGGAAGCAATTTATTTTGATACTGAACAGAATGAGAACACTGGATAAAACAGTGTTGTCAATTAATAAAAGAAGCCAAAAAAAACCAAAGACTTGTGAATAGACGTCACTTTTGTAAAATGTTCAGAGAACAGAAGCATACAACCAGTACTGAGCCTTTGTTTACTTTAGAAAGCTACTTCCAAGAGAACACATTAGTGCATGTAATCGTCAACAACTGGTTGATGTTATGAAGTGAAAGATGGCACTCCCATAACAAAAGAGGAGATTGTTCTTAGGAATGTAGAAGAAGTGTTAGCTGAAGAGGGACACGGAAGACGTAGACAGGCCCCTGCACACAAACGGAACTGTAGCATTATTTGCAGTGTTCATCAGGAATCAATTGCTATATTGAGAACTTTCCAATGTAAATTTCCTTGCAGAATTCTGAAACAGATAATTAGCATTTTTCACGTATTTGTTCCAGTGTGAAAGTTGACGAAATTGATGTACATAGACAGCATTCATTCCCCTTCTTCTCCCACTCCTCTCCCTGTGAGCACCATGAATACCGTAAACTATTGACCGTATCACTCTGCCAGTAAGAGCCCATACCCCTATGCATATGTACAGCCATTCTAGGCACCCTGGCCTTTTACCCATTGGAATCCCCGGCTTCCCTCCTGCGCATATTCTAAACCCTCTCTCTCATGCGTAGGCCATGAAACCCTCTCCCCCTGCGCGACCCTGCTGTGAAAGGCAACTCTCCTGCTTGACCCGCACAAAACCCCCCCATTCCCTCTTGAAGAGGCACACTTCGCCTTGGCTGACGTAGCCCTCCCCAGCTGCACCTGACTGCCCCCGCTCTCTCATGTACGGGTCATCAGATCTCTCTCTCTCTCTCTCTGTGACTCCGTCCCTGTGTCCACCCTGGCTACCCCTCCCTTCTCCTCACATGGGCAAGTCATAAACCTTCTTCCTCTGCAAGGCCCTGTCCTTGAGAGTCACAGCCGCGCCTGACCAACACCTCCTTTCCTTCCATGAATACCCCTCTGTTGACGAGCCTTCCCTCCGCGCTCGATTGTCCACGCGGCATAAATACCACTCCTTTGATGACCCCTTCCCCCGAGTCCGGCTGACCACACATGTCCGAGGCCATCGCCTGAGCCAGGAGATACCATTTACTGCCCTTATTGTATGAAATCACTCCCCTTCAAAGGATCCACTATTGATCCTAGCCACCCCACCCCCGGGGCTATGATCAGGCGTACACATCCTACGGAACACTCAGCTGCGTGATTGCCCTCCCCTCTTATCAGCAGGTCAAGGGTCCCCATTGTGAACATATGTGGGGTAGGATTGACACGAGGATTATAGGGATGTCTTTCTTTTGCGTCATACTGTCCTGATTGTACTATCAAGTGTTTTGTAAGGTATAAAAGCAAGAGTCTCAGCTCACTTGTTAGAGCACCTCCCGAAAGACACTGTGTTTCGTGTCCGAAATGACTGGCTCTCCTCATGAGAATTAAACTCTGTTCTTGATTCCTGCTTCCAGCGCCCGTCTCTTTATTTGGTAATTATTCAACATGGGAACTAAGAGGCGGTTTGCGCCAGCAGCCTGGGCATCGATAGAATTATGGGCTCATTTTCCACAATTGGCGTCCCAACGCGGGGTCCATCAGTGACATAAGGTTCGGTAAGAGAGATCCAGACGAAGAAGTGAACATCTAAATGATTGGGGTATGCCTGCCTTGAGAGGGCCCTAGCCCGGCTGCCGATCGAAAGAACTTCACCAATTCTGAAAGGACCTCTCTTGAGTGACCTATTGTCCTGACTGGAATCCCACAGGAATGCTACATGGAGTAAGAGAACAATCGGGCGCTGGAGGAGGAAGACGAAGAACTGTCCGTATGGTCCGGTCCGGGTAAGATTAAGTAGGGTGTTTTTACGCCTGATTGGTAGGGTGGTTCTATCCACCTGATTGATTGATTGTTTGTATTGAAATCGGTATTTGTATACTGATATTGTTGGTATTGGTTCATTTAGCTTTGAATGCTACTTGAAATATTGGTTCTCTTATCGAGAACGAGACATTCTCTGTTTGCAAACAGCGACGAATAGGAACGTCGTCCCTCTTTGCAGATAGAGAAGGGTAGGTAATGCAGACTTTTGTCCCCGTTGTAATCCGTCATGCCTACTTTTCTCCCCACTGGATTGTTTTGAAATCGATTAATAATCGATTGTTGCTCTTTGAGATCTTCCCTGTCTACAAACTGAGACGAGTAGAAATATTCTGTCTTCCTTTCTGGATAGCGAAGGGCAGGTAATGCAGACGTTTGTCCCCGTTGTAATCCGTCATGCCTGTTTTTCTCCCCACTGATTGGTTGGTTGCCTGGACATTGTTGTTCCAGGAATTGTTTCGTTTGAGGTATTTTCTGCCTGCAAACAACGTGGAGTAGAAATGTTCTATCTAGTCTTTGCAAGTAGTAAAGGGTAGGTTATGCCCCTTTGTGAATTCGTCAGTCCTACCCACTCCCCACTGTTTGGTTATTTGGGGGGTAGCTCGCATGGTCCGCCCAGGAGACTACCCTTATGGAGGACATATGCTCCCCGCTCATGGGCCATTTAGTGGAAGTAGACCATCTGGTCCGTCCAGGAGGTTACCCTAGTAAGTGGAAGTACATCGCTCGGTCTGTCCAGGATGATACCCTAATGAAGGAATATATGTTCCCCTTTTGATCGATAATCTCGTTCCACCCCGGACCATTTATTGGAGGGAACTCGTCTGGTCCGTCCAGAAGTACCCCCCAGTGAAAAGGACACATAAAAAAATATGAGTGATCACCGTTCCCTACTAACAGAAAGCTTTAGCTCGAAACACGCTAAGGAAGAGAAAGAAAAATAAAAAGAAATCAGGCTAAGTCAGTAACCCCCTGATGAGCTTTTGACTTCACTAAAAATAAGAAACATTAGAAATAGTTCGTAATAAGAAATATAAAATGGCGAAAAGTTTGGCAGCAAAAATAGCCACGAGGTAGCTAGGCTTCACTGCCTATTCCTGCTCCCAACATGTCTGCCTCATTGCCCGCCACGCCCAAAATAACGGTCACATGAAATAGAAACAATTCAATAGGTACCTACCCCCATTCCGGAAGCTCCCGAAGTGCAACAGGTCCGCGGTTACGCCCATCCGGAAGGCGAGGCCTCGAGGCACGAGGGGCCCGCCTGGCCACGGTCAGTAGGAGATGATGTTGGGCAGGCGGTCCAAAGAATGACAAGGACCTCTCCATCTCTTCTCTTCTGCCGCCCTGCGGGCCGCGGGGAGAGAGGGGGCTGTCTTGCCTCGGCCACCGACCACCCCTCTCTCTCTCTCACCCGATCCGGCTTTCGTCGAAGGCTGAAGCCAAGGCGAGGATGACGGCATTTCTTTTAGCTATAATGGCTGCAGCTACACCCAACGCCTGACAGTTGCAAATAGTTCCGCCACATGCCATCGCCTGCATAGTGACAAGTAGTCCCGCCACATGTCGACGCCTGGACAGCTCCAGGTAGTCCCGCCACATGTCAAGAGAAAAGGGGGGGCTGTCTTGCCTCAGCCGCCGACCACCCCCCCCCATCTTCAATGGCTGGCACGGCCAATATCGAAGCGACGGAGCCGAGGAACGGCGCGGGGTCGCTGGAAGGGGGAGGCGGCGCGAACGAGCCTCCCCCACCTCCCTCCAGGTGGAGGCTTCCAGCGACACCCCAATGCTCTTACTTAAAGAGGGTCAACATCAAAAAGCGGTCTTCTGCCCAGGACGGGCACACGCTCCATGCCTTCTCTCCTCAACCTTGAAGATTCTATGAGAGCCGGGGGGCACCCCGATCCCTCCTCATGGGCGCCCCCGCCCCCCTCACTGGGAACCACGACGTCGGTGCAACTCCTGCCGGCGCCAGCCTCGGATTGGAAATGGCTAAAATGCAGCCACGGCATAGACTTGTTCAGTTCCGGTGGAACACCAGAATGACCCGGTAGGAAAATTGTTGCCGCCCTCCCCACTCTTTGACTAATGGTCCATATTTGTTAGACTGTTAACCACATAGCACAAAACTTTTTGAACTGCCAACGGAAGGTTCTGGGCCAACCATGCGAGACTAGAGACATTCTGACTGTGCTGGAACTCGCCTGACCCCACCCAAAAATGGCGCCGACACAAAAATGAGACGTTTTGAATAAACTTTGTTGCACCCTGATTGCGCAAGCTTTTTGCCCCGAGATATATATGACGTTTTGGATAATGAAAGTAGATATGAAGGATATTGAGTATGTGCTTGGACAATGAATTGACTTAGGGTGGGTACTGATTATGAGTTGGAAAATGAATTGGTGTAATTTAGGTAATGAGTGAACATTGGATAATGAATTTATGAATTTATTAAAAATGAATTACTGACATGCATCATGCTTGCTCTGTAGGGAAGTTTTAATACGATTTTATTGCACTGCTGCACTTTATGCAATGAACTGCCACCAACTCCGTTCTTCTTATGTACAGTTTCAATCTGCTTCGTAGCCGGCCCACTGAGTTGTAGGCCTGTATTTGTACCTCGACACTTTTTTATTAAAAGTATTTCGAAAAAGAAAGCATGGTTGTAGCAGTTGCATTAATGAGTTTTGGATGTCTTACTACTGTGAGCGAAGAATAAGTATGATGAAAGATGTAGATCCGAAGGATCAGATATTTAGCAGCTACATTATGTATCACAGGCAGCCAGAAAAGTGTTTTTAGACACACTTAAAACGACACCACAGAAATGCCACCTGACCGTCACCCTTGCACCCGACAAAGAGGGTTACGACCAAGTAACTCATGTAGATACGCAGATCGTCAATGATTATCTATCTGACATTACTGGTCCCTCTGGGCTTAAACGCCGAGATGGTAGAGAAATGCAGTACGTGGAGATGGGTCGAGTATGTGGTAGGTAAACACATTTTCGGACTACTGCATGCTGATGTACTTTGAATGCTGCCCCCCACCCCCTCTTTTCCCTCCCTTCTGCAGGTCACGTCAGAACGGCGGCTGAAGTGTGGAAGAGCGATGGTCGGACCACCGACGAAAAGGGAAAGAGGGAATAAGTGTGTAGTCCTCATAACGATAAGTTTAAAAAAAAAAAAAAAGACGTAGACTTAAACATGACTGTTCCTCCTTAGAACATAGCAACTGGGAGGATGGACTGACATAAAAACTGGACAGGTACTGAATGACGAAAAAAAAAAATTGACTGGAAATGACGCGTTAAATAATGTAACTGGACGTTTTGACTAGGTAGGGAAAGGACAAAGAAAAATATACGGGTAAGGGTTACCATGACACCACCCGTCTGGGAAGTTGGAAATGTTGCTGATGTTCAAAATACACTGCCCCCTTTCTCACACTCTTATAGATATAGCCAAGCTGTCCGACTGTTCCCCCCGGTCAATACTTGCCGTTGCCTCAGCCTGGAGAACTTCCCACCAAAGGAAGGAACTGAAAAATGGTTTAAGATCCAACCATGGGTAAATAGCGCGACCAGGTTAATTTCTGATCGACCAACCGAGGTGTAAGTATTGGCAATTGAGAATGCTCGCAGACATAACAAGCGAGAAGGAAAAGGAGGGAAGGGTAGAAAGAGCTAAGCACATAGATAAATAGGATAGTAAAGATACGTAGGATGTAATATGGATTTTGTTGGCCACCTGTTTTCTGTTTTGTTGTGAATGTCTTATATATGTGTAGTACATGTGCTGTCTTCCCTGTCTGAGTGTGTGTGTGTGTGTGTAATGTACGGATTTATGTCTTCCCTCTGTCTGTATTTGCGTGTTACCCGACCTTTGCTGGTCTGTGTTGTAAGCGCACTAAATGACCTATTTTTTTGTACACGTCTTTCTCTCTGTCTCTCTCTCTCTCTCTCTCTCTCTCTCTCTCTACATGTCATACGTGTACCGAATGGCTCGTTTAGATTGCGGACGACTCTCACTCTCTATGAGAGTCTCCCTGTTTTCTCTCCCTCTTTTGGTAAAAATTGTGCCCCACCGGCACCAGTCTGATTTGATACATATTGAACGCGAAGGTGTTCAGCGAAATTGACCGAAACTAAAATGATTGTATCTCGCCATATTACTGCCTCTCCTTTCTGCAAAATGAATGAACTTGAATTGGCTGAAAAAGAAAGGACAGGTAAGACGACTAAAGTCCCCCAAATCTGGCCATTTATAGGGGAACTGTATGTCAATGGCACCTTATGTCTGTTCTTCAGAGACGAACGCCAACGTCTAGATTGACCCCCAATGCCCAGACTGCCCCACCCCCTTTTTGCACCCAAGCGTAAGCGCCCGAAGCATCCCCGCCCCATTTTGATAGAACCCAGTTGCTGTCCCGGATATAAACATAATGACCATGAGTAGCTGTTGACCATCGAGAAAATCTTGTTTTACCTGACTCACGATGATGACACCCCCGCCCTGTCTGAAAATGTTAGCCAGTCCTGAAGGGAAATGCTCCGTAATGTTGAATATGATGTAATGCACAGTTGATGGGAATCTCATTTATTCTCACTTGAGTTATAAATAGGACGATGAATAAACCTGCCATAAACTCAGTAGGAATGCTGACACATGCACTGCTTGGTAATAGGACCTCTGACTGTGACCAGTGAGCGTATCTCCCAAATGCGTAGAATTGAGGGAGGAATTCACATGCGTAGATATCTTCTTCTGCCATTTCTCTAAAACCTTGTCTTGTACCTATTCAAAGATTCACGATCACCGAAGGAGATGGGTCAGATGTGACGTACAGCCTGACTGCGGATCTTGGGACACGTGTGACCTCGACCAAAGGTGGAGCCGCAGAGCAACAGGATACGGGACGAGACCGCAATTTCAACGTGGAAAATGAAAAACGATGGGCCGCCTTGAAGCCCTCCGTCTGCTAACCCATGTGTGCCTGGAGTCTCCGTCCCCCTTCTTTGGGCCCGATTGATGGGCCTGCCTGCTTGTTATCCTTTGCTCCCTTGGTCCCTTTTGTGTGTCCCAGGAACTCTGACCCAACTCCGCCCTCTCTCCTATCGACTATTTGAACTATGCTCACCCTCTTTTCCACGAGACTTTTTGCCAAAGGAAAGAACCGCATTCCACTGGGAATAGGGTGCTGCCACAGAACTATAGGTGCCGAGCATAAGGCGCCGCCAACCGGATTGTTTAGGGAACAGGACTGTGGTCTAACAGCAGAGGACTGACCGCACCCTGCAACGCGAAAGGATAGAACTGAGCTGGACCTATAGCTCCACCGCCGGTGCTCAACAGCGCCAACGAAAGTACTCGGACTAGAGCCTACCAGTGATGGCTCAATGATAAAAAGACACTGTGACGAAGAAATCTTGTGTATTGAACTGAATTCCGCTCTCAACTACCTGGTCAAAACTGTTCATTGGTCACATTTTTTAAAAAGATTTATGCTATGTAGTGAGTCTAATTGTCAGGAACACAACGAAAATGCAATTTCCTATGTGCTGCATTCTGCCCATCACCTCGACTGTCTATGATCGTACGCCAAATGTTAGTATCGACAAAATGCTAATTCATCAACGATGCCTGTTTACCTGTAAGCCCATCAATTGCAAAAATGACTGCTGTTATGTAAAAAGGGGCGACTGTGAAAGTTGACGAAATTGATGTACATAGACAGCATTCATTCCCCTTCTTCTCCCACTCCTCTCCCTGTGAGCACCATGAATACCGTAAACTATTGACCGTATCACTCTGCCAGTAAGAGCCCATACCCCTATGCATATGTACAGCCATTCTAGGCACCCTGGCCTTTTACCCATTGGAATCCCCGGCTTCCCTCCTGCGCATATTCTAAACCCTCTCTCTCATGCGTAGGCCATGAAACCCTCTCCCCCTGCGCGACCCTGCTGTGAAAGGCAACTCTCCTGCTTGACCCGCACAAAACCCCCCCATTCCCTCTTGAAGAGGAACACTTCGCCTTGGCTGACGTAGCCCTCCCCAGCTGCACCTGACTGCCCCCGCTCTCTCATGTACGGGTCATCAGATCTCTCTCTCTCTCTCTCTGTGTGACTCCGTCCCTGTGTCCACCCTGGCTACCCCTCCCTTCTCCTCACATGGGCAAGTCATAAACCTTCTTCCTCTGCAAGGCCCTGTCCTTGAGAGTCACAGCCGTGCCTGACCAACACCTCCTTTCCTTCCATGAATACCCCTCTGTTGACGAGCCTTCCCTCCGCGCTCGATTGTCCACGCGGCATGAATACCACTCCTTTGATGACCCCTTCCCCCGAGTCCGGCTGACCACACATGTCCGAGGCCATCGCCTGAGCCAGGAGATACCATTTACTGCCCTTATTGTATGAAGTCACTCCCCTTCAAAGCATCCACTATTGATCCTAGCCACCCCACCCCCGGGGCTATGATCAGGCGTACACATCCTACGGAACACTCAGCTGCGTGATTGCCCTCCCCTCTTATCAGCAGGTCAAGGGTCCCCATTGTGAACATATGTGGGGTAGGATTGACACGAGGATTATAGGGATGTCTTTCTTTTGCGTCATACTGTCCTGATTGTACTATCAAGTGTTTTGTAAGGTATAAAAGCAAGAGTCTCAGCTCACTTGTTAGAGCACCTCCCGAAAGACACTGTGTTTCGTGTCCGAAATGACTGGCTCTCCTCATGAGAATTAAACTCTGTTCTTGATTCCTGCTTCCAGCGCCCGTCTCTTTATTTGGTAATTATTCAACATGGGAACTAAGAGGCGGTTTGCGCCAGCAGCCTGGGCATCGATAGAATTATGGGCTCATTTTCCACACCAGGCAAAGTAAGGAAGTATGCTTTTTTACATGGACATTCACTGGCATGTTTATCAACGAAAGTCTGCAGAAGTACTTTCATCACTTCAGAATATTAGCTGTTCATCACTCTAAAATGTGAAATGTAGTTAGGAGACTTTATTTTGGGAAAACCCCTACCTTATGTTTAAGAGAAATGAACATAGCTCTATTGCATTGTACAGTACCAGAGGTAGAAAAAGTTTGTGAAGATGTTCAGTTTTGTTTCTTTGGTCCTGAAGTAGAGACTGGGAAAAATGAGGAGTTGGTATGTACAGGTATAGAGGAACAGGACACGGGTATTAGTATTAATAATTTTTGCTCAAGAGATCGTAAAATGTAACACAATTTCTTCAGAGAAACCAAACTGTGTTTGTATTAGTTGTCGCTGCCCTCGCTACAAAACCTAAACTCGCAAATCCATTCTACACTAGAATAACAACTGTTCAATAAATTCTTATTGAAATGCCCAGACTGTTTATTCTGTGTATCTCTGAGACAAACTAAGTGAACACGAGTGACTGAGCGAAAGGTAGTATATTGTTTCCACAATTTTGAGGAATCAGGGTCGTCAAGCTCTGAGGTTGCCAGAAACTATTCTCTCCCTGATAAGAGGAGATTCTAGTGGCACTGTGAGCTAGCTGAATCATTAAATAGGCTTAGCACATTTCAAAATGGGTTTGAGTGTTTGCAAAAACTCTGATTTACTGAATAGACCTTAACATAGGTCTGTGAAAACGTTACATAGATTACATTTTCTTCATCCTGACTGGTGATCATCTTTCACTAACTGATTTTCTACAATGGTTATTGTTTGTCTGTTGATTTGAAATTTACATCACGTTTTAGGTAAAGTATTGATTTTTTGGACCTTACCATTTTAGCAGACGAGGACAAATTGGCTACAAGATTATACCACTGCTAGTAAGACGTTACTTCAG
The DNA here is from genome assembly GCF_964263255.1 of Lissotriton vulgaris. NCBI lineage: Eukaryota > Metazoa > Chordata > Amphibia > Caudata > Salamandridae > Lissotriton > Lissotriton vulgaris. The sequence goes on along the minus strand of NW_028248512.1, from coordinate 79,165 downwards.
TATAGCAGCCACCATCCGGAAGACCAGAGTCTTACAGATGGTCTCCCGCTTTGGCAATTACTTCACATTCAATAAACTGCAAATTTAAGGAGGACTATTGGTGTGAAGCGAACATGAAAAAAAAATTGGAAGCCAGTCTCTACCCCACAAGATTTATAAGGAGCTATTTGAAATGTGACTGGAATTACCACAGGGAATTTTCGCTGACCCCTACGACTAAAAAAAGAACATGGATAAGATTGTGTGCATTATGACTTTCTCCACACAGAGTAACACCGTTACTAGGATTGTGAAGATACATTGGCCTTTGATTCAATTAACAGGTATATCAAATGATTTACCCTTGTTCTTTAAGAAAGGAAAAAACTTGAGACCACTTAGTCCATGCAGATACTCCTAAAACAACTTCATCTGATCTAGCCTCTTGGGGGAGTGAGAACAAAATTGTGGGCAATTTCAAATATGGGAATTGTATAACGTGTGCCAAGCTACCCCCCTTATCCGTGGCGAACCCCTTCATCTTTCATTCTGGAAACTGCTAAAAACGTGTTTATTCAACCAATCCACTTAACAATTATACTGCTATCTGGCTAGTCGCAAGCACTGGGATTGAAATTGTGTGCGTCTTATAAAGCGCACTTCTACCCGCACCGCAGGCCTCGTAGCGCTATAGACCGCTGGGGAATCCGTCCTGGCTTTCCCTGTGAGATAGTCCCTCCTCGGAGTCTCCAAGGTGAAACCAGGCATCCCCGGCGTTTGTGAGGGGCCGTTGTGGAGATGAGGCAAGCTAATGCCCAGAGTTGCCGAGTGTGATCTCTGGTTGGAGTAGGCACCGATGCGAGAATTATCGAGTCCGCTGATCCTGGTCCGAGACCCTGCCGCGTCGGGAATCGAACCCTGGTCCCGGGCCGTTCTTTGCTCTCGGGTCTGCCGCCTCTAACCAGTGAGCCACACCACTCCAGGGGATGTCCTTGGGTAGCTATGCGGAATACAAAAAAACAATAATAATAACTAATAATACCAAACAGTTCATCCATGGTGACGTTATAATTTACTTGAAAGATCACAATTGTAATTCTCAAAATGTTGTATATGCCATCTGGTGTCCTTGCAATTTGATTTATGTGGGTCAAACTGCACAGAAGATTAAATCAAATTTATCACAACACAAAAGCAGAATCCATTGTAAAATCATATCTGCCCCACTGCTTTCTAATTTGTTGGAATGCAATGATTCTGCAAATGACATTACATTCAAAATCATTGAATTGATCAAGAGACCTTCGTGTAGAGGTGACAGCCGGGCCATTCTAAATCGGTGCAGTGTGTCACTGGATTCTCAGGTGTGACAGCATTACCAAAGGGCTTAATACAAGGAAAGAGTGCAACTCTAACATTACTCTGACAGATATAATTGTATTTTCAAGGCAGACTATGATTAGATTTATTAATGTGTGCAGCTTTGCACATTGCAAGTTCTACTGTAATTTCAACCTGAAACTAGATTTCGTAACACTAATTTATCCAATGTGTTGGGAATATTAGTCACATCAATGAATTGCAAATTATATGTGCTTCTGGAACTGCTGTGCCTTCTTATAATTCTACTTTTATTTTTCTTGAATTTGAATTTGAATTTAAAAACATTTGTATAGCGCACTTCTACCACACGGTTTCTTGGCGCTTTTGGATTGCGAGGAGACAACAGGAGCGGAGGGAATCTAGACATTGTAACTCGGAAATCTATACACAAGTTAATATAAACTTTGGCTAAGTTGCTGTCATGGTAGAGGGTGTCTACTTATACAGAGACACATTAACATCTTGCTGTGTGCCAGTGGTTATGCAAAATATTTTTTCTCCTCTTTGTAGAAGCAAACGCTTGCCGCATTGTCAATATATCTGAAAGTCATGCGTGAAAAATAATTTTTTGATATAAATAACGATTGTGGTTCTGGTCCTGAGTCTTCACTTTATTTTCCGCAATTAGATTGAAGTGTTGTATTAGGATTTGTTTACATACAACAGTCTAAATGATGTATTTTGTTTATGTCTATGGTGCTAGACAGTGGTTATGCAAAATATTCCCTCCCCCTTTCTATAAGCAGATGGTTGCCGCATTGTTGATATTGCTAGAAGTTATGTTTGGAAAATTCTTTTGGCTTCAAGTAATTATATTTGTTCTGGTTCTTTATTTTATTTTAAGCAATTAGCTTTTACCATTGTATTAGGATTTGTTTACATACAACAGTCTCCATGATGTATCTTGTTAAATCCTTCGCTGCTAGTCCCCCCCCCCCCCCCCCCCCCCCCATGCTAAGTCTTTTTTTTAGCTATTTAGGGTAGTTCGCGCTTAGGCCCCTGTAGCTTTTTGACCACATAAGGTATCCATGCCAAATTTGCTTCTTTTTTTCCCATCATCATGGGGATTCTAAAGGTACCCAGGGTTTGTGGATTCGCTTGGAGGGGACCCAGAAATTAGCCAAAATACAGCAAACATTTTGGGGGGAGGGGGATGGGAAAAAAGGGCTCCAGATGAAAGCATCTGTTTTTTTCCCTTCAAATGGCATTATAAAAGGGGTTGTGGTGCTGAAATCACCATCTTCCCAGCTTTCAGGGACAATCAGACTGTTTTGGCATTTTTGTTGGACATAGCCTATTTTTGTGCTTTCAACCTCCTTTAAGTTAATGGTAGAAATGGGTATGAAAGCAATAATGGATCCTGAAAGGCTATACATTTTAGAAAAGTAGACAAAATTCAGAATTCAACAAGGGGTCACTTGTGTAGATCCTTCAAGGTTTCTCCATAGAAACTAAGTTAAATATAGGACAAATGGAAAATAAGTTGAAAAAAACAGCCATTTTTGTCAACGTTTTCACCTGTAACTTCTTCTAATTATGAAAGCTGTTTGAAAGCAATATACGGTTACATTTGATTGGACCTTTCTGGTTGTGGGGATATATAGGACTGGTAGGTTCACTAAGAACCTGGCGAATCCAGAGCTAATAACTGAGCAGCGTCTTGCAATGGTACCAGGTACATAACAATTATTTTGGGAAAATGTATACATGGAAAAATTGGTATGAAAGTCACCTATGTATTTCTGAAATAAGAACAAAATATAGAGTTTAGAAACAGTGGATATTTGCACATTTCCAAAATTGGGAGAACCCATACTAGCATGAGAATTATAGGTCATTTTTCAAAATGACTTCTTTTTTAAACAGTCTTTCATTTAGAAGGCAGAAATGCAATAAAAAAATCAATAGGTAATAACAGTTGTTCTACAATTCTGTGTTACTGTAAGTCTCCCTATACAAGCTGGTACCTCACTTGTGTGTGTAGGCCTTGTGCCCACGACAGGAAATGGCACAAAACGCAAGATGGACACACCACATTTTCACAATGAAAAATGACCCTTTTTTTGCAAAGTGCCTAGCTGTAGTTGTTGAACCCCAGCTCTGCAGGCACCTAAGGAAACCTATACATTTTTTTAAACTTAACACCCAGAGAAATCCAGGATGGGGTGACTTGACTGGCTCTCACCAGGTTCTGTTACCCAGAATCCCTTGCAAACTTGAAAAATTGTCCAAAAAAACACATTATCTGCACATTTCTGTGGTGGAAAGTTCTAAAATCTCTGTGGATCCACAAAAGTCCACCCACCCTTCATTCCCCAAAGTCTTCCAAGAAAAATGGTACCTCACTTGTGTGGGTAGACCTTGTGCCCATGACAGGAAAAGGGCCAAAACGCAAGTTGGACAGACCACATTTTCACAGTGAAAAATGACCCTTTTTTTGCAAAGTGCCTACCTGTAGTTTTTGAACCGTAGCTCTGCCGGCACCTAATGAAACCTAGCAAACCTATACATTTTTGCAAACTAGGTACTGGGGGATTCTAGGAAGGTATGGTTTGCATGGATCCCCCAACGTTTTTTTACCCAGAATCCCATGCAAACCTCAAATATAGCTGAAAAAATCACTTTAACACATTTTTATGTGGGAAAGTTGTGGCATCACCGCGCTGACACAAATTTCCTACCACCCAACGTTCCCCCGGTCCTCCCGATATAAATGGAGCCTCACTCATGTAGGATGCCCAAGTACAGGCGACAGGTAAGGGCTCAAAACGTATTGAGGCAAAATCACAATTGCCTATCACAAAACGACCTGGTTTTGCAAGGGGGGTTACATGGGTTTTTGGCCAAGTGCTCAGCAGCCATATAGGGAAACCTACAAAACCCACACATTTATGAAAACTAGACACCATGGGGATTCCAGGGAGGTATGGCTTCCATGGATCCCCCAGCATTTTCTTACCCAGAATCTCCTGCAAACCTCAAATTCAGCTGAAAATAATTACTTTTTTCACACATTTTTATGTAGGAAAGTTGTGGCATGACCCGGCTGACACAAATTTCCTACCACCCAGCATTCCACCGGTCTCGCGATAAGAATGGTGCCTCACTCATGTAGGAGGCTCAAGTACCCGCGACAGGCAAGGGCACAAAGGGTATTGAGGCAACATCACAATTGCGCATCACAAAACGACCTGGATTTGCAAGGGGGGGGGGAGGGGTCACCTGGGTTTTTGGCCCTGTGCTTGGCGGCCATTTAGAGAAACCTACTAAACCCACACATTTCTGAAAACTAGCCTGCGTGGATCCCCTAGCGTTTTCTTACCCAGAATCGCCTGCAAACCTCAAATTTAGCTGAAAGAAATCACTTTTTTCACACTTTTTTGTGTGGGAAAGTTGTGGCATCAAAGGGCTGACACAAATTTCCTACCCCCCACCGTTCTCCTAGGTCTCCTGATAAAAATTACAAATCCTTTTGCTTTTTTTTTTTTTTTTACATAGGAACCAAGGCAGTCAGTCATGTTACACGCGTGGATCAGTGTTACTGCGCAAACAAAAATGAAGTGCTTGAGCTCTCACTGAGCCTGTGCAGCTAGGCAGTTTCTCGATAAACTTTGACAGATGTTCCGGTCTCCCAAAACGCGTGTGCAGTCTGCAGCTGCAGTGCCTCCTTGTGTCCTCTGCACCTTTATTTATTTTTTATTTATTTATGCGATTTTATATAGCGCGAACTTTACCCGAAGGTGTCAGAGCGCTTTACATAGGACCCAGTTTCAACCATAATGACTGATGGTTACAATCGGAAAAACAGATTTGCAAATTTTTGACTTACATAAGAACCAGTTGAAAACATACGGATTTAGGATTACATGCGTTATAACAAAAAACGTAGGATTATATGCGTTACAAAAAGGTACAAACAGGAAAAAATTGCAAATGTACAAGAGATAGAATCACACAAGGAGGATACACAAATGGATATATTCGAGGCCTATACTAGTAGTATCTCTATCAACATAGGGAGGGGATACACATGGATATACTCTAACAGCCACATAGGGGACTAGTCGTTAGAGTTATCTCTATATACATAGGGAAGGGATATGACTGGATATACTCTAAGGGTCACATAGGAATGGTGGAGAACACAACGGTCTACAGCATATACTAGTGATTAGAGCTATCTCTATATACATAGGGAAGGGAAAGGACTGGATATACTCTAAGAGAGGGCAGGCACGTGAGATAACGAACTTTACCCGAAGGTGTCAGAGCGCTTTACATAGGATCCAGTGGAAAACATAAGGACTGACGGTTACATGCGTAAAATGATTGCAAATGTTTGCACCTCTCCCCCTTCTCTCCCTGTGCCTGCCCCCACCACTCCTCTTGAGCTGCTTGTTTGTTCTTGTTTCCCTTAACGCTGCTTTGCGACTGAGGCACGTGTGCTCAGTGCATTCATTGATGTCAGCGTCGTATGCCCATCGCAGGGAAAAGATGTAACTGACTCAAGATGCAGCTTGGTTTATTGCCAAGGACCCTCTTATTTACTTTCTTTTAACACTAAAGTCGGAGACAGGAAAGCTCATCGACTATCAGAAGATGGAGCTGAAAGGTATCCAAGAAAACATCACTGAAAGCGCACCCGTAAATTTCAAGAATTGTTGGAGTTATGTTGGTTAGAAGCTTCTGAAAACTGCCCCCTCCTCTGCTCTATGACGGTATAATTAGTATTGCAATTTTCCTCAGGTGTTTTGAGTTGCTGTTTGTGTCCGTTTTCTCCACAGAAAGTCTTTTCAGGCCTTTCTCAGTGATCTGATTTTAAATCCACCTTTGTCGATAAATGGCTGTTAAGCTGTTGTTTTGCCATTACAAGGCACCATGCCTCCCTCATGAAAACTGGCATGCACAGAATGCACAGAAAGAACCTTTTTGGAGGTACTTATGTCGGTGGCCTGAATTTTGTTTTTCGATTCAGCTCCTTGTTTATGTACAAATGTCATTGGTTCGGGTTTCTCGTGATCACTCACCTGTTTGATGTATTCAGAACAAACCTGCTGTCCTGCTTACATTGAAATATGGGTTTTTGTAGTAAGTTCAATCAATGGAAGCTGGTTCTATGAGAAAGGCAGAAGAGAGCCCAAAAGTAAACAATACTTAACCTTCGTCTTGAACCAGCAGCCTCATACAGAAATGTAAGATGCTTGGCTGTGTGGCTCTCCTGGCACCAGTGTTTTAAGAGGGCCAGGTCCTGCCGGTGCTCAGCACCGGCAGTGCTAAACAAGCATTTGCAATGCAATAGGTCTTGCATTTATGCGAGTTTGAGCTATTGGCATTGTAAATGACCATGCCTTTTATTTATGTTTTAAAAACGAAAACAAAAATAAAAGCATTGCCATTTGCAATGTCAATAGCTCAAACTCGTGTAAATGCGAGACCTATTGCATTGCAAATGCTTGTTTTTTTGGGAGACACAATTTCATATAAATTATACTGCGACGACCATGTGAAGCCGTGTGATTGGCGTTTGTAAAGGTGTTTGGTTCACTGGTAAATTAGAAGTGAAGGTTTCTTCAATTAATCTCACTTGATACAACAGTGGTTAAGATATCATTTGACAAATGTGTTCATTAATTAGACTTTGCAATTGTATTTTTTCATTTTTGATTTTGCAATGATCTATGTGTGCATATACATACCTTTTCCTCATCATAAGTGTTATCTTCTTGGTCGCTCATGGTCTCATTGAGTTGAGTTTGGCTCACCTGGTGAATGGGTAATTTTCTCAGTATCAAGTTGTATAACAGCTGACATTATTTGTCCCATATAGGTGATTTGGTTCGGATTTTGGAAGGATTTACCCTGTATTCTATCTTTCAGTTCCTAGTTTCATTGTTGCTCTAGTACGGACTTAAGTAACATGGTCATGATTTCAGATAATCTTTTTCTTATTTAAAAAGTGTTCTTTAGCCCCTTCGCTGCTAGGTCTTTTTGCCCCAGTGTGCTAAGCCTTTTTTGTCTACTTATGGGTAGTTCACGCTTTGGCCACTGTAATGTTTTGTCCACATAAGGTAGCCATGCCAACTTTGTGTCCTTTTCTTTCAGCATCCTGAGTATTGTAAAGGTACCCAGGATTTGTCGATTCCCCTGGAGGAAATTGAGAAATTGGCCAAAATACAGCTGTTTAAAAAAAAAAAAAAAGTGCTGCAGAAGAAAGGATCGTTTTTGTTCCCTGCAAAAGGTATCAACAAAGGGGTTGTGGTGCTAAAATCATCTTCCCAGCTTTCAGAACAGGCAGACTTTTGCCAGAAAACCAACATTTTCTACACAGCTTTGGCGTTTTACTGGGACATAGCCTATTTTTCATGCTTTCAACCTCCTTCCAGTTACTGGTATTAATGGATGTGAAAGCAATAATGGATCCTGGAAAGCTATACATTTATGAAAAGTAGACAAGATTCTGAATTCAGAAAGGGGTGATTTGTGTATGTCCTTCAAGGTTTTTCTATATAAATGAACAATTGAAAATATAAAATACTGACATTGAGTTGAACAAAACCGCCATTTGTGGCAACGTTTTCCCCTGCAAGTTCTTCTAAGCTTGGCAGATTTTTTAAAGTTATCGTTACGGCTGCTGGACCCTTCTGGTTGCAGGTATATATAGGACTTGCAGGTTCACCAAGAACCCGAGGTACTCAGAGCCACTAACTGAGCTGAGTCATGCAATGGCTTTACATTGTGTACCGGGTATATAGCAATTTATTTGGTAAAATATAAAGAGTTAAAAATAGGTACCAAGGAAACCTTTATATTTCCAAAATGAGAAAAAAATATAGAGTTTAGAAGCAGTGGTTATTTGCAAAACTCTGAAATTGTGGGTACCCATACAAGTATGTGAATTAGAGGAACGTTTTCAAAATGACTTTTTTTACACATTGTCTTACATTTGGAAGGCAGTTTGGTAAAGAAAGTCAATTGGTAATAACACTTGTTCTACTATTCTGTATTCTCCTAAGTCTCTCGATAAAAATGGTACCGCACTTGTGTGGGTAGGCCTAGTGCCTGCAACAGGAAATGGCCCAGCATGCAACATAGACACATAACATTTTTCCAGTGAAAACCAACACTTTTTATGCGATGTGCCTAGCTGTGGATTTTGGACCCTAGCTCAGCTGGCACCAGGGGAAACCTAGCAAACTTACACATTTTTTAAAACTAGACACCCAGGGGAACCCAGGATGGGGTGTCTTGTGTGGCACTCACTAGGATCTGTTACCAAGAATCCCTTGCAAACATCAAACTTTGTAAAACAAAAAGAAAAAGAAATTGGTCACGTTTTTGTGATAGTGGAATCCCCTAGATTCTAGAATGTCCTAACAGCATTCCCCCATGTCTCCTGATAAAAATGGTACCTCACCTGTGTGCATAGGCCTAGTGCTTGCAACAGGAAATGGCCCAAAACATACTGTAGAGACTTCAAATTAATCAATTACAAAAAGACCTTGTTTTGCGAGGGAGTCACCTACATTTTTGATCCCGAGCTTGGCGGCCATTTAGGGAAACCTACCAATCTCAGACATTTCTGAAAACTAGACACCCGGGGGAATCCAGGGAGTTGTGACTTGCGTGGATCCCACAAAGCTTTCTTACCCAGAATCCCCATCAAACCTAAAATGTAGCTGGAAAAAAAAATCACATATTACTTACATTTCGTAAGTGGGAAATTTGTGGAATCACTGGGCTGTCAAACTTTTCCTACCACCAAGCATAACCCCAGGTCTCCTGATAACGGCACCGCACTTGTGTGGGTGGGCCAAGTACCCACAACAGGCAAGGGCCTAAAATGCATTGTGAAGACATAAAAATGATCTATCACAAAACAACCTGGTTTTGCAAGGGGGCACCTGTGTTTTTGGTCCTGGGCTCAGCGGCCATCTAGGGAAACCTACCAAACCCAGTCATTTCTGAAAACTAGACACCCGGGGCAGTCAACTGATGTGTAGCTTGCGTGGAACCCCTAACATTTTCCTACACAAAATCCCCTGCAAACCTCAAAATGTACTACAGGAAAACAAATATCACATTTTCCTTACATTTCTGTGTGGGATCACCACGCTGGCACAAATATCTTACCACCCAGCAGTCCCCTTGATCTCCCGATTGAAATGATACCTCACTTGTGTGGCTGTCGAATGCAGAATTCCATAAAAACGTTTTTTTAAAAAAATACAGCGCTTAGAGTTTGCTGCGCTATCCCCTCAATCCCTATGTTTTTGGCCCTCCCCAGTTGCAGGTCCTTGGCCCACCCTCACAAGTAAGGAATCATTTTACTCAGGAGACTGAGGGGAACGTTGAGTAGTAGGACATTTGTGCTGGTGCGGTGATCCGCTACAGAAATGTGAGGAAAATGGGATTTCATGAATGCAGGTTCCTATTATTCTTATGTGAAGGTGGCATTCCTGAGTAAGATGCTCGTGCAAAAACACGGGTAGAAAAAAGTCAATAGGAGACTAAAAACAAGGCATTCATCCAATTTATGTAACTTCAAAAGTATTACTGAGATGTCGGTCTTTGCAAAAATTGCATGTAATAAAGGAACACTGTGTTCAAGATTTTATTGTTGCATAGATTTAATGTACTCTGCTATCTGTATAGGTGAGATGAATGTTTGAGGATACTAATGTTGAAATATATGTTGGACACAACTCTTGTTATTCATGCTAAATGAATAAGTATTGCATATGAATATGTACACCAATAAAGCAATAGATAGAATCATGTGTTTTTATTAAGATATTTTAATTTGCTGGATTATAAATAAAAATCTGGTTAGTATTCAGCCTAGACACATTTTGTCGTGAACCCTTTATATAGAAAGTACACTAATTTTAAACGTTTTGCATTGCCGTGGGTTTTTGTACTTGCAGAAATCAAGGATAACCACAGTGTGTAGGGTGTTACTGTTAATATGGAGCGTGGTCAATAAATATTTATCGGACGTTCCTCAGGCTATTGCCTGGATAGGTTAGAACACAAGGGCTGAGGGTTGATGCATTATATATGGAACCACTGCACTTACCAGTACATATTACACCTCAGATTTCTTTTGTAATTTTTTGCACATATATTGTACTCTTACATACCGTAAGCATTTTCTGCATTTACTTTGTGAATTGAACCACAGTATGTTACATTGTTCTTTTCAAGAGTGCATTCATCAAAGACTGCACCAGTTTGAAAGCAAATAACTCATGCATGTTTAATGGCAACGTAACAAGGGAAGAAATCACTGCTCCAACATTTCCTAACTGCAGAGTCCAACTACTTCCTTCTTGGGGGCAGAGTACGATGTCATTAGGAAACTGTTCCCAACAAATCGGTCTCGGACTCGTTTCCAAATGAATCGAGTCCTGCGAGTCGGGACGACCGATTACAATGCTTCCCAACATCGTTCGGTAGGACTCGAATTGACTAGAATGGGAGCCTGTGTTCCAAACGAGAACACAGGCTTCCATTGAAAAAAGGGGTGGTTGGGGAACCCATTGCACCCTATGGTGGGCAACCCATGATGCCTGCTACATTGTGCATCGTAGGGAAGATGGGTCCCTTGGATAACTTTTCTTTGGTTATTCTTGTTTCCAGTATTTTGAATCCAACATAACGTCCACCAGACGCTATCTTAGGTTATTTTCCATTTCACTACCAATGTCGGCCAGCAGATAAATAAGCACACACAGATTCATCAATATATGATTTTTAATCCACCAAACAAAGGCAGTATACAAAGTATGCATTTTTGGCCCACCGGCTCTGCACTTCCACTGCCAGCAATGGATTTGCAAAAAAGAACCAAATAACAATGACAAACAAAAAAGAACGTTAGAACGTTAATTGGCACTTAGACTGAGATCATGAACATTTGTAAGATCAAATTCATTACAGCAGCATATTGATTCTTTATCTTATAACTAGTGATATATTTACAGTGGCATTTAATCATAATAATTAACATTTCAATTATGTTTTAAGAAGCGTGAACCATGCAATTACAGTAAATGATCAGAAAGACACTATAAAACAGTTCAGCTATCCAGGAGCTACGTGAGGTCTGGGGCATTGCATTAACTTCATAAACTTTGCAGCAGCCCATTAAAACGGCTAAAGCTGAAGAAGCATTGTTAAGACATTGTTGCGAAGTGCACTCTTTTTAAGACATACTTTTTTCAATAGTTCACTTTTTACCACTATGTTTATAGTTGGGTGGAATATTTTCTCCAGAAGTCAAATAGACTGAGTTGAAAAGTATTCCACTCCTGTGGTATTGTAGACAATTAATATTTTGTTACGGGTAAAATGGGAAGGATTTCAAGACGCTTAACTTCTACAGAATCACTGAACTGGAATAGTTGCCGATTCTGCAGATATGCATACTGTGAAATTTAGCATTATTCATGCCTTTCCTCCCCACAATCTTTGTTTTGAATTTGCTGGATGTCGTGAAACTCATTGTTAGGGTTTGGGCTTGCCATTTGCATCAAAGACTTTAAGTAAGGGGAGGGAAATATATCTATCTATACTATATACTATATAGTATAGATAGATATATTTATTTATATATATATATTTATATATATATAGTATATACTATATAACTATATATCATAGGCAGAAAGGTTAAGATGGAGGAAGATTTTGGAGGCTAGAGAAGGAGTGGATAACAGGGGTTCAGTGGCACAAAGTGCAAAGAGATGATAGGTTAAGAAAAAGAAAGTATGATGTTGACAATCTAAGACTATTTGGTTTCATATATGTTTTTCAAGCTCATATTTAGATCGTCCGGTGTGGCACAGTAATTCGCATCAACATGCTCTACCTGTGTAACTGTACTTCCCACATCACCCACAATCACTCATTAAATTATGTAGACCTCTAATGGTCATTCTCAATGTTCTCAACAGAAGGTGGCAGTAGGACTGATTGATGCAATTTCAGTTCTCAATGGATTTTCTATAGAGCCTCTACATGATTTTAAACATTGAATGCTTTATACTTTCAACAAGCATTCATAGGGCACCTTAGAATAGTAACAAATCTACAAAACATATACATACACTTAAACAAAGGTTTGGAAATCATAAGTATGAGGTACCTTAATGAAGTCGCAATTCATTGTGGTCTATTATAGACCAGTATCGAGTAAAACGTCAAACTAAATACGTCAAGTGCAGTTCCAAGTGTATTTTCCTCGCTGTATTGGAATCCAAAATAAACATCCAGTCATACTATAGCAAGACATTGGTGTCCACCTTCCAAAATGGGATTGTCTTAAAGTTATCTATGCATCAATTTTATGTAATGAGGTTTACACTGAACCAACCTCATGGACTACTAACATGGATCCCTAACATAGGCAGGTGAACTGAACAGGAGGTCACCAACCATACAAACAAAATGTGTTCACCAACAGTATTGAACCTTCAGGAAAATTGCTCAAATACAATATTTTTTTACTGTTTTGGGTCTCCATTTTATTCAGAACTAGCTTTCATAACTGGGGAAGAAAGAGAAATTAATATAACTCATCTCATTTAACTATGAAGGTATTCGGGGTCAGTGGATGATCTACATTCAAATCTGAACACGTTAATGATGGAATTAAATTAAAATACCACTTTCGAAATTAATTTTGTTGAGAAAAACAATTTACAGTCAGGTTCTAGCGCTTCAGCAAACACCTGGTAGGAAACACCTTCATCACCATGGGAACTGACAAACATTGTCCTCTAAAAGATGTCTCTCCATCTAATGCTAATCTAATCTAGTGGTGACAACATTAAGAGCTGCTTCATTTTGAGGAATAGTTGAACGTATGATTTAAGACGTCAATAAGTGTGACTGGGAGACAGAACAAAAAGATGGATTAAAGACACTGATATCTAAGAGGATTTAGCTGAAGGTAGAAAAGGGTTGCGAGGTAGAGGGAAGGGGAGCTATCACCCTGGATAGCAATGTTCATACAATTCTACTGAATCACTATGAAATAATCTTTTAGAGTGAAGAACACTTGGCCAAATGGTACAAAACAGACACAGCAAAGTATGCAAGTAAAAAGAATCCATGGGTTTTGAGGAATCACCTCTTTGAAAGTAAAATGAGAGAACACAGACAATGTTATGGAACACTAAACAATATAGTGAATGAAGGAAGGTTTGATTTATGAACAGTCTAGTACAGTATCATTGTAAGGATGTGGCAGTACTAAAAATTGTATTGAAGGCATTCTCTTTTATTCTAGCACAACTAGAATGAAAGAATTGCCTTTTTCTCAGAAGACTAAACCCTTGAGTGAGCTGTCTTGGCAATTAAAGATCCAGCACCACAGCAGCAATTTGAGTCAGGCAACTCTACAGGGTCCATGTTCTCACACCTAGAGTCTTCTTTCCTTGAAAGGGCATCCAATTCTGATCCTGTATCCGATCACTACAACTACTTCACTCATTTGGTCCAAAACTTTTTTTGCAGGTATACCTGATCCACGTAAAACTGCAAAATCGTGCAAGAATTGAGAGTCACTTCACGCTGTAAATAAATTAGGGTTCCATTCTTTGGGAAGACAACTGTTCATCACTGAAGGACCTTCAATATTAACAACAATGAACAGGAGGAAGCATGACATTGGAGAACCCTCTTTCAAGGGTGCCTATGGCAGTCCTGAGGCAGGGAATGGTATTCAGGAGGGTCCTCTGGCATTTCTTCATGACGCTCAAATGTATTCTTGGGGTACTTCCTGAGGGCGAGCTGGAAGAAGTCTTCTACAGCATCCAACGTGATCAGACGATCCTGAAGAAAAAAAGATAAGAGCTGCAGTGAACCTCTGAATTCTGTTACAGCAATAGATCCTGTTAGTGAAGAATATATACTTGTTAAGACTACCTCCATCGTGTTTTGGCAACTAGGCATGCCTATAGCTTCTTCTGGATCAGGTGTTTGCTTTAATTAATATCTTTATGAAGATCTTGTGTCAAATAGTTGTGAAGTAAGCACTGGTGACTGGTCCATTAGACAAATGGGATCTACCACCCCTACTCTAATTTATCATCAGTAACAAACTAAGCAGATTGTCTAAATGTAAGTTTCAATTATAGACATTGCATGTGTGTGAGGTGTATTCCTTTTACCTCAAACTCAAATGTTTCATATTTAAGATTGAAGGCAGTGGTCAACTTAGGAGTGGGTGTAGGGACCATGACTAAAATAGTCAGATATCATGAATGTGAGCACTGAATGTTCTCATCCAGCAAAATACACATAATCCCAGGATAGTACAGATGTCCCACTCTTCCCCACACTGGTGAAGACTGAAAGATTTCATCTAATGCAAAATTAAGGAGCACTGGGTATAAAAGTGAAGACTAGCCCATGCAAGTCCTACCTCTTGGCATGGTATAGTAGGTCTCCTGCAGCCCCAGGCATGCCGCATGTCTTGTACCGAAGCACTATACCCCCAAGGCCTTGGTGTGATACCAGCCTAGGCACTTGAGGAGCAGTGCTGAAATTCTCCTTTTCCCAGGCATGCCATGAGGTGTACATGGGTAGATCACCTCATCCTTACCCCAACTGGTGGCGCATTACCCCAAAGCACATCAGGAAAGCAGAGTTTTGAAGATGATGCTGGTCTTGAGATAGTAAATTGTGGGGTGGAGGTGGGTAGGCAACAAAAGAGTGTCTGTGATAGAGTGCGCTTGTGAAAGTGCATGTATGAAACTCATTCATTGGCAATTCTTCACATATGACATTTAACCAAGGCATGAGAGTCAGCACTTCTCACTGCTAATGAACTAGAAAAATGAGCAACAGAGAGGACAAAGACTGGTCTCCGTTTCAAAATTATTTTTGAGAAAGTATACAGACACATGTGGAACACACTGAGTCTTAGTAATAACCCTATTACCCTCCCGAGAGCTAAGTAACTCAGCTCAAAATAAATCAAACTCATCAGATAACTTAGCGCTTCTAATAGTCTAGTATGTTAGAGAATTAACAATTGTTTCTCAGTCTACCTTTTTACCGCATTGGTATAATATAATGCGTCTAATGCTAAATAAAGATGATTTATACAACAAAAATACTCCCTTGTCTTGCATACCTCAATTACAATTACCAGGTATATTTACTGATCTGAAAATATGAAAATAACCAATTAATAATTTTTGTCCCTAGTTTGTCCACCTAATAATCACAATTTGAGCAACTGAACCTGGTTGATGATCTCTGCACTATTCAATCCCGTAAGAAAGTGCCCCTTTTTGCATGGTCACCCCCATTTTAAGTCTTAGTTGTCTCACCAGCATCATGCTTTCCAGAATATTCATAATAAAATAGCAATACAAGTACATAAAGGGGCTTTCAGTCAACCTTCTTCATCCATCCATTGGTCTGCTCAAGTGTCAATCAAATTTTGCTCCCACCACAGCACACAGCATGGGGCAACGATCAGCCCACTTCATTTAGAGGGTGTCTGACACTCTGAGGGATGGCATTTTGCCTGATCACATTTGTACTGCTACCTGAAAATGAGTGCACTTTAGGACCAGCGCACGCGTTTCTGGGTTGCTGAGGCACTCCATTTTTTTTCCTAAGTGTTACCCAATTTTACGTTTTTATAAGAGAAACGTTGAAAGCGTGTTAGTTCTCCATGCATACAATGAGCATGTCTGCATCACTGCAGTACTGAGATATTGCCATAGTGAAACAAACCACTCCTGGCAAGACCAGCTTGCCTCAGAGGTCTCCTAATTGGCATAGCTTATGCTTTTTGAACTTTCAGTTAAAACAAGTGAAATCGAACATGCACTGTGCATAACTTCTTCATTATTTTCCTTTCTTTAAGCCAGCCCCCTGCCCGGGCAGGTGCAGTGTCTCCAATCTCTGAGCACTTGGACTTAGTCACCTATCTCCCTTCCTGGTGATCCAGATGAGGAAAAGCAGGGGAGCAGCAGCCCAGCGGAGGTAACAAAACTCACATCAGTCATCTGTTTACATTTTCCTGATCAGACATGGGCACGCTGTCTGTTCACAGTACCAGAAGTGCAATGTGAAGACATCTGCTACTGAGCGGGAGACCTGTATGCAGCATAGACTTTCAAATCACGCCCTGCTACCATGTGCATTTTAGAAACAGCATGAACCATATGCCAGATAAATATGAAAAGTTGCAATAATAATTTAAATAATGATTTTAAATTTATATGTCTCTTATGCACATGAAAGTAGTGATATCAGTAGAATGAATTGCCTCAAACACAGCTATTGCCTTTAAAATGTTGGCAAGAGGTGAATTGTTGGATCTCGGATCGCTAGGTTTCTTAATGTCATTGCTCAGTCCTAGTGGCCCTCATTGGGCACCGTCAGCTCACATCTTCGCCAAGAGTACTTTGTCTTCAATAAAGAGGTCATTAAACCTCAGCAGCAGGTCCTCTGCAATGGCGGAGGAGCATCGCCCCACTGCCTGGCTCAGAGCCCTGCTCTGAACCAGCTTCTGGATGGAGGGGCGGGGCATGGGGAGGAAGAATGCTATGTGCATTTCCTGAGTGCACATATGTGTTTGGCCAACCAAAACACACATATGTACTCCGGTTTCACATGCCCGCCTGCATTGAACAGGAGGGCTGTAGAAACCCCCAGACACTTCCTGGTCTGAGTGGAGTGCTTTTCAAGCCCGCTCAGGCCAATCCCAGCGCTGCTCTCATAAGATGAGAGCAGCGTGGAGATTGTAGGGAGTCCGTGTCGCGGTCCCAGTGCTTGCTGGGGCCAGGAAGGACGAGGAGTGACGGAGGAGGCAGGCAGCAGCTCAGGTAAGTGTTTCTTTTTTTCTTAAACCCCCAAGCGAGCGCCCCCTCCTGCGTTCCCCCACATCCCCTCCACCCACCGCACCACCTCTTTACTGTGGCGGCCGCCACTGTTAAAACTTTAACTGTTGTGCATGCATAACACAACATCCACTAGTTTGAAGAGAGACATGGTGGCTGTTGACTTTGGAATGTATCAAATGAAGAAAAAACATGTCTGCATTTAGGGCTATGTCAACACAGTTTATTGAGTAAAGTTGCATCTCATTAGCGAATGTTCCTACTCCACCCACCACCAGGGGTATGGCCATCAAAAGAACTGCAGGTGTAGTCGCACAGGAATCGGTGGTCCTTGCAAGTCTACCGCACCCGAGTTATGGATGGTATTTGCTATCAAACAAGAGAATGATGGGACCCAATTTGCTTGCTTAACTTGGGTCCATGGCTGTTCTGTTACACACTATTTCCCTCCCCTCGGGAGGCTACTACATGTCTGTTGTATCTTTATGCATTCTTACTCCTGGACATCTCTAGAAGAAAATACTACTGATATTGTATGTTTTTGTTGCCCACTTGCGAAATAATTTAGGAAGCAGCTGGCTGTGTGAAAAGACTTAGTGCAGCTATTTTTGTGATCGTCCTAGATAATTTAAAAACACAATGATGAGTTCATAAAGCAAAGTAACCAAATGAACTGAAACATGCTTTTCTGTAACTGTTCTCAAAGTAAAATGACTCACTGGAGAGTATGTCACCCAATGACTTAAAGTACAATTAATATGTATCAGCAAACTCAGCCTCAGGAGTTTTTGAACACAACTGCTACAGTGCTGGATATCTCCCAATTACGAAAAATACTCTTTGGTAAGGAACATTTTGAATGTAGCTAGCTAATCAACAGCTTACTAATCCTGCACCCCAGTGCTGAATTAGGTTTGCTGCAGTATTCATTTATTATTCATGTTCATTCAGTCATAGTACTGTTGACGTCTTTTTAAGGATTGACATTAGCCAAGACCTCCTAATATTAAATATTATAGGGGCTTTTAGTCAGGCCTCAACATTTATTGGTTTTTTGAGTCATTTATAAATTTCTTTACAGCATAATGCATGGGTCAACTAGTTAGTCTCCTTCAGTCACCAAGACACCTGTAAGGTTGAGGTAGGCAGACTTGCACTCCAAGGGGAGAGTTTATTCATTTTGAATTTTTAAGAACTGTGTAATCTGGGTCACAAATATGCCACTCTTCCCAGGAAGTGGTCATAACAGAGGGTGGCAACTTGAAGCCCCTTGGCTGGGGTGTTCACAGCCTTTCAACCCAGATTAGGGAATAAATATGTGAGATCTACAGGAGTTACTCAGATCCCCGACTGAAACATATAGAGAAGGACTGCCCTGTTGGACCCTTGGTATGCACAATAGACGACTGCACTCAGAAGGACTGCGCCTACTACACTCTGAAGGCTCCACACAAGAAGGACTTTGCCTGTCTTCAAGGATAAGGAGTGGACTCCCTGAGCAGCAACAGGTAGAAAAGTGCTGAAAGAAGCCTCCTGCAACATCCACCAATAGGACAACTTCAACTGACCAGCTTCACATGGATTTTCCTGGAATGACCAGGTGCATTGTGGGAGTTGGATTCCCTGACCCCAAGAGACAAACTAGAGCATCTGAACCATTTGATGGTGCTTTGTAACCTTTTCTTACATCAAGGAACCTTCAGAGACTAACTTCTGAAAGTTTGGGAATTCTTGACCAAGTTTTGTGTAAAAGCTTCAGAGGAATACCAGCATTGACTACGAGAGTCATAAAAGTGACATTAAACCACTTCTGAGCCTGGCCATGCAGATATGCCCCACTGAAAGCTCCCAAGTTCCTCAGTATCGATGATGAAGACAAAAATCTCCAGGGCTCACGAGGCATATCGCTGTAACAGGCCGTCATCCTTGACTTAAAATCTGGATCAGAGGACCTGACTGCTTGATGTAGAGAGAAAAATTTCAAAACAGCAAATAAGTCAAAGTAAAAACTAGACCGAGCCCAAGCACTCATCGTATCTGACCCGCTCCATAGGGGTCAGTCTGAACTTTGACTTTGTTCCGGTCCAGTGCGAGTAGATAGCTGCGGTTTGTGCTTTGCTTTACATTTTTTAAATTAAATCTTTAAAGATTCCTATATCCGGCACCCTACATTGAATTCGTCATGTTGGTGTTATTTTAAAGATAACAATATTATCTATTTTTATAAACTGGTGTTGCATTTTTATTATGTTGTGTCTTTTACTTATTTACTGTTTTGGTGACATTAAATGCTTTACACACCTGTCTCCTAAGTAAAGCCTCACTGCTCGTCTGCTAAGCCATTAAGGGGCAAGCAAGAATTGATTTATTGAATCTTGACTGGTTCTTATAAGGGATTGTGGTATTAATACTAGCTGGAGGTACTTTCCTCCACCTACTAAAAACCCACTTACCTACATATGGTAACATTTGTTAACTCTAAATATGTTCCAAGTAAGGCCATTATACATGGTGAGGAAAGTACACCCATGACTTAGAAAATTTAAATGTCACCTATAGATTCCAACACATGTTGTGCCATCTTCTAGGCTTATAAAGGAACCAGACCACAGGACTGTTTAAGTAGCTAGACTCGTGCAGCTTTTAAACCTGCAGGGGACCCTGTCAAAAATAGCCTTTTGTGACAGGAAAGAGCCATACTTTTAAATAAGTATCCCCTAATTAAGTACTGTATATGGAAGACAGGGGTGCCTAGTATTTAAAAACTGTAAAAGATAGAATGTAATATTGGGATGTTCCTACGGTGACCCAAAAGCAACTTTCACTATAAAAAGCTGTAGCTGTCCTATGAGAAAAAAGAAAGAAAGAAAAGGGTTCAGATTAAAATCCAAACCTGCTATCTCCAGTTTGAGGCAAGCTAGTGGAATAATTCAAACACTACTATTCTTAATAATAATAAAAAAACAATTTAATGGTGAAGCCGAGTTTTTCATAAATATTCATGAAAAGGGATTTTTACAAAGTTAAACCTGGTCTGTCTGTGCCCCCAGCAGGCCTATTAGCCTGCTGACAGATTGCCCAGCAATTGCTTTCGCCTTATTGAGGTATGAAAACTGCTCAGAGAGCAGAAACAGTGGCTTAGTCCTTTTCACAAGAAGACCTGGGTGTGATGTATGTGGCACAACAGCTTACGAATGGGGCAAAGGACAGGTTCAGGAACTTCATTAACTTCAAAGGGACCAGGGTTATGCCTAACCATTCATAGTTAAGAGTAAAGGGCGACTTATGGAAGAGAAGTCTATTGTTCCATAGGCCCTCTGCAGCCAGTTTGACATCGGCCAGTAGGAAGAGGGAGCAGGTCCTGGAACTAATTTGGTGTAGCAGATTAGAGGGAGACTGCTCATTCTCCTAAACGAACCCCTATCTGGCATACAAGCCGCCTTCAAGGTGCAGAATGATTCTGTCATATTGGATTTGCCTCTGAATGGTGCAATGCGGGGTAGTTTGCAGTAAGGTGAACAGGATGCGCTGCAAAAGTGGGAAAAATGACCCAGATAACTTATTTCTCATTAATTAGGGACTGACCCAGAGTTACCCCACCCACTTACTAGTGAAATCTACAAAGCTGGCACCACACCTATAGCTCATCAGAACACACTCTCAACCTGTAAGTACCGTCCAAGAATGGACCCGCTTTTTGAGACCCTAATGGAGACCTGCAGGGCTGGACCTTCTTAGACCTGTATCCAGGACTTTGAAGCAGACTTCAAGAGTCGGTTGTCTGGGACAGGTACAAAACAAGCTGTTAAAAGCCTTTTTCCTGAAGTGCCCATCAGACCTTTAGCAACTGGACCCTGAAGGTGGGTTATGTTGGAATGCTATCCCTACTGCTGTCCCTGCGTTCCTGGGAGCCTTAGAAGTCACCAAGAGGAGTTGCTTCAGAAATTCTAAACAATGGGGAATTTCTGAACTTCCAAGACCTTTGGCGAGTCAGTGGGACTTTGCAGCTAAGATGTCCAATTTCGAAGTGACTTTCTCAGATACAGCTTCAAACTTGTGTGGCTTGGGGATTTTGAGCTCCATAGGAAAGACTAAGTCTGCAGATAAAAATCCTGACCGGTCGAAAGTGAGCAAAAAACCACCCAATATGATGACTTTGGCAGCTGCATAATATGAATTACTCCTGCCAAAAGTAATGGCTTCAGCACGACTTCATACAGATGTTATCCAGTTCTGGGAGAACTTCTGCTAATACAGTCTGTAATCTCAACATGCTTCCATTTTGCAGACCAAGTCATAATGAAAAAACCTCTGATGGGGGCAATCCCGCTAGGTTAATGACACGCTTCATAGCAGTCTGCATGAAATCATGCCTAGGTGCAAGTACATGTGAACAGTGACTACTGATTGGCACTCTACTTTTTCTTGATGCTTTTTTCTTTAAATCTTTAAGAAGTTTCATCATCGGCTCCTGTTATAAGATTTTTAGGTCGAGCCTGGGCAGTGCATCCGCTGCTTTTTGAGGCATACTGTATTCAGTATATGGCTTTTCGACACGCCCATCGATTTTGGTTGGTTGGCCTGTCTTTCAAAATTCTTTTACTTTGGTTGGGCAATAGTGTCCATCAGTCCTGCCTTTGGATGCTTTGTTCCCTCCCAGTGGACATCACTGATCGATTCTTTTGGCTGGCCAGCTCTGGCCATCAGTTGCTTCCTCGCTCACACCCCCTCATTCCACTCATTGCTGCTGTCCTTCCTGTGCCGCTGCTTGTTTTCAAAAGGCACTGTTTTTTGTTGGTCATCTGTTGCCTCCATGCTCGCACCCCCTCTCTCCCATCATGATATTTCCTGGTGAAACACAATGCAAGGCTCATTTGTACCTAGAGGTTATTACTAAACTCGTAAAATTGCAATTGAAATCCTCAATTAGCTCTGCGGTACATGGAATGAAGAGTTTTCTTCCTTTCAGAATTCCTCCCAGGCCAGGCCTTTCAAGTGTTGATGCATCTTCGGCCCTCTCCTGCAGGTCTTCCTGTTCCAAGATCTCATCAGCCTCAGCATCTGCTGCTGCCACAGCTCGGAGGGCTGTCTCCAGATCAGCACTGTTCGTTCTGGCTCGGAGGGCACAAACCTCTGCCAGATCCGAGTGGTATATATATTTGTTACAAACTGTGCCCAATTTACAGGTCATGGATCTGGTACAGACAGTCAGGTGCCCAGTGACACCATAATGTCTGCCCGAATACTCAGTACCACCTTTTGGTGTACAGCTTTGGCAGGTCCCACGTGATACAGTGTCGCA
This sequence comes from Lissotriton vulgaris, assembly GCF_964263255.1. Taxonomy (NCBI): domain Eukaryota; kingdom Metazoa; phylum Chordata; class Amphibia; order Caudata; family Salamandridae; genus Lissotriton; species Lissotriton vulgaris. Next base: position 56,635 of record NW_028248512.1, on the reverse strand, counting down.
CTGGCTTTGTCCTGCTGTAAAGTGATGCAAAATTGGTTATCCATGTGTGCAGTGATGCCACATTCTGAGACTGGTTGCAGTGAAAAGCCTTAGTGCCATCCGGTGCCTGGTGTCCTGAGTTGCGACAATAATCCTTTCTGGTACACGAGGCTGCCCACTTCCTGGGTCCAGTCCCCAGTGATGTCACTTCGCTCGTGCCCTGTCCTCAGAAATGGTACACTGGTCGTGCTTTCAAGTGACACAAAAGTTATTAGATGCTCCATGCGATGCCAACAATGATTATGGCTAATCTCTAGAAAAATCACACCTATGGGTGCAGTCACAGTTTATGCCATGCCGACTGCTAGTATGCAACCTGGTGCCACACAGCTTGTGTCAAAGCAATAGTAAAGGCACACTGATTGTGCATTTCCAAAGTCATCCTACGTTTGTTGTTAAGAGCTTCAAGAGTTATTCACGCTGTGTCTGGTCCCACGTAAAGCCACACTGACTGAGCCTGTTGATGTCGCGTTAGAAAACAGATTGCTTGCAGTTGACAAAAAATGCAATTTTGCAACTCCATTTACACTAGCGTGAAATATGTGTTTTGTCACCAGTTACACAGTGCAACCATCAGTGCAAAACTACTGACCACAGGATAAAATTACTGTAATCCGGCCCATCTCGTTTAACGCGTTAGTTTCAGTTAGCAGTGTTGGCCCCAACCTCCTCCCTGGTACAGATCAACTCCTGCCTGTCATCAGAAATGGTGTAATCCAGACAGCATGCTCTGCGGAGTGCTAATCCCACCTAAACTGCCTTCAGAGATAGGTCTGCTTTAATTAAATGGTTCCAGCGCAGAGCCCGGAGTTTAATGAGGGTGGTGGGTGTGGGTGGTGGTGATGCCTGTAGGACTAGGGCACAGTATTACCGATTTAGACCCCCATAGTTTAACTAGTTTACCCCGATTCTGGCCATCTGATCGCCTGCTACCATTTCTCGGACCGCAGTGTTATGCCAAGGGCAACCCTGGATCTACCTAAAGCAACTCTAAATGTGACCATTTCCTGACCTCAGTTTTGAGAGACTGCGAGCCTACAGTACACCTCTGTCCTGACCACCCTCTATGCCCTTTTTACGAACACTGTGCTCACTCAGTTAACGCACATTATGACCCGCAACGCCTGATTGAATCATTGACTGTGACTATACTGCTCTGCCAGTGCACCTTCATCTTGACCATCCAACCACCCAACAGTTCCCGGGCTACAGTGCCTGAAAATGTCTCCATGCGCTATTCTGACGGACACTCCCTGCTGCCAACTACTAGGACTAATGTCTCTACCAATGTACCTCTATTAAGACCAAACTCCCTAATAAGTCTACAAGTCTCTGCCAGAGCACCTCTATTCCTACCTGCAGTGCCACCGTTCATCTGATGATGGAATTACACCACTGTGCTGTACCAGTGCATATCTTTGAGACATTTCTGCTCCTATGTCAGTGGTTCCCAAACTTTTTCTACCTGTAGCTCCCTTGACATAATTGGCCATTGGACTATCCTGTCAATTTCTTTTTAGGTGGGGTGATGTAAGCCTGACCACAGGCGCTGGAATGTAAAGTGATTAGGAAGGATATGTGATAAATGAGAAAATGTTATGGCACCTAACTACGTTTGGTATGGAGGCTTACTGGTGTTGAGGGCAAACACATACCATTGACGTAAATTGTAAGATAAACTAATGTGCAATCAGGGAAATTAAAGATAAGTGAAATGGTAAAGAATTGTCCCAGTCGCTTCTGCAGTGCTGATCTCAGGGTAAGTATTCTGGGCTAACTGCGTGACATCAGCGAAGACCTACTCACTCTTTCCTTTACTGCTGAGGTCTCTGTGCAGCTCAATGCTTTGTCACGACAAGTACTCTTTAGCATTTCTTATAGCAAGATGGCAATCTATTTCCGTTTAGACAGCCCAGTTCCGTCCAACTAAGCAAATGTGGTGTCCAGATTTGCTCAATTATTCATTTTTAGCTGTGGTTTCTGTTTCATTACCACCAGCAGGGAATCTATACCAATATTACTGGGTAAAACCTGACATTTCTTTTTGGGGCATTACACAATATTCCTGGATATGTTCTCAATACAGTTTTTAGAATCATTGTGGTACCACCTGATGCCAAGGAGTACCCCATTTCCCTATCATGCCGCATATTTTTTAGTCATTTTTTTAAACACTGAAAGCAATGAAATGGTAAACCCACTGTGACTACTACCATGATCAATAGGCCTCGATCAAGAAAACAGCCTTTTTAGGGCTCGGCGATGTCACCACTTCTTTAGAGCTCCTATTCTTACGGGGTTCCGGCTTCTGCAGGAAAAATTCCTCAGTGTGCGAGGTTTTTTAGTACATTATTTTATTATCTGCATGGTGATTGGTCCTTGCGGTGCTGTCTTTTTAGTAGTCTTGACGCGATAGGGTATACATTATTTTCGTCCGCCATTTTTGGCATTTTCAGTGCGGTTATGCGCACGGCAGTCCATTAATTTCAATTAGGAGCTGTCAGGGTGCCTCTGTAATGCAATCCAGATGGTGTGAGCACGTTCACAATTCTGCATTGCGTTTGTCGGGCGCGCGTTCGTCTGCATCGCAAGTTCAAAGGCGAAAATGAATTGTTTAGTTATATCCATTACATATCGGTACATGGTATGATAATAAGATAAGGTAGACTATGTATTAACTGACACTGTATATAGACTGCAACCGTGTAGCATTGTTCACTGTATGTAATATAGCACGCTGTAACATGTAATATTTTAATGCATATACTATACTATGCATGAGAAACCAACAGAGTGTTCTGTCAGCATACTGGTATTATAACCTCTGATACAGTATGATATGGTCATCTATCGCTCATACTGTTGTAAGATTGTAAATGACATTACACACCACGTTACACTTTGTAATAAATTGTATGGTTCATGTGTAATTAAGTGTCATCTCCCGAGCAAGATATAATGCACACCGCTATTTAGCGCAACCAAAGATGCGATCAAATGAAATTGAGACGTGTATTATACGTGACCGAGACATTGTATATCTCATTAGGGGTAGTACTGAACATCTGGGCCAGCCGTATGCTAATAATATTTATCCAAATGCCACCTTTGACTATAGTGATATGAGGAGTATTAAATACCCCGCGAGGTCATGACCATTACAAGATGGGCGCGGTTACCACCACACTTTTGGTCTCCTAGCAACGTGTATGCTAGCAGATCCTGCTTCCGGTCGGCATTGCGTTAAACATTGGCAAACGCAGCCGGCTCACCACGGAAGCGCTCGATTGTGAGAGAGGACTCTAATAAAGAAGTGAGTGCTGCGCTTAGCGTGGAGGCACTGCAGAACTGTTCCATCTTAACTGTAGAGACTTGCCAACCTCTTGATATTATTTCAGGTGGGTCATTACCATAGCGTGATGAGTGCAGAGTGAGTGCCAGAGTGAGTGCGAGAGTGACAGTGAGTGCAGAGTGATTGCCAGAGTGACAGTGAGTGCAGAGTGAGTGTAGAGTGACAGTGAGTGCAGAGTGAGTGTAGAGTGACAGTGAGTGCAGAGTGACAGTGAGTGCACAGTGAGTGCAGAGTGCACAGTGAGTGCAGAGTGACAGTGAGTGCAGAGTGACAGTGAGTGCAGAGTGACAGTGAGTGCAGAGTGACAGTGAGTGCAGAGTGACAGTGAGTGCAGAGTGACAGTGAGTGCAGAGTGACAGTGAGTGCAGAGTGACAGTGAGTGCAGAGTGACAGTGAGTGCAGAGTGACAGTGAGTGCAGAGTGACAGTTAGTGCAGAGTGACAGTTAGTGCAGAGTGACAGTGAGTGCAGAGTGACAGTGAGTGCAGAGTGACAGTGAGTGCAGAGTGACAGTTAGTGCAGAGTGACAGTGAGTGCAGAGTGAGTGCCAGAATGACAGTGAGTGCAGAGTGAGTGCCAGAGTGACAGTGAGTGCAGAGTGAGTGTAGAGTGACAGTGAGTGCAGAGTGACAGTGAGTGCAGAGTGACAGTGAGTGCAGAGTGACAGTGAGTGCACAGTGAGTGCAGAGTGACAGTGAGTGTAGAGTGAGTGTAGAGTGAAAGTGAGTGCAGAGTGACTGCAGAGACAGTGTGTAAGGGTGCAGGGTGCACATTGTGTGAGTGTGCAGAATGAGTGTGCAGGATAAACAGTGTGTGACTATGCAGGGTGACATTGGGAGTGTGCGGGTGAGCAGTGTGTGAGTGTGTAGGGGCAGTGTGTGAGTGTGCAGAAAACACCACACACACATACACCACTCACACATACCACACACACACACCACACACACATAACACACACACAAACAACACACACCTCACTCTCTCAACACCACACACTTTTCACCACTCACCATAACACAGTCAGCACCACACTCACTCCCCAGGCTCACCCCCACAGACTCACTACAACACACTCACCACTACACAGAAAACAACACACACAACAACACACCCCCAGCCGTCAATGAATGCTTTCACCATGCACAAACACCAACAACCATCAATGTACGCTTTCACCAAAAACAAACACGACCATGCATCAGTGCAGCTAAACACCCACGCACACAACAAACAATGTCAGTGCAACTTTCACTAAACACACACACACCAACAGCTGACAGTACACCAGCCACTCTTTCAATTGGCACAATCATCAGCAGCTGTCAGTGCACATTACCATTACAATGCCATTATCTCAAACTCAAACAAACCCGAGCCCTAATGCATTCCTAATGCTTGTTTATTTTACCATGTGCAAAGAGTGCACTTTTTTATTGTCATGGAAAGGCTCCAACTTGGAAGTAGATATGGCACAGTGAATCTGTACTTGTGCTATGTACGAAATCAGTCCTTTTTAACGATTGAAGTAATTTTGGCAGGACATGTCATGTTTAGATCAAACATTCCCAAAGTGTGAACAGTGAAATCACCAGCGATGTGCGTTCACCTCCGAATGGACTCATGCAGATTTGTGTGTCAGACATAGGAATACACTGGTATAGCAGCATGAACACAATATAACCATAATATCAATATTCATTGTACTTCATTTTGCTTCTTGCTAAGAAAGCCATCCAATTATTGTGCATCCTTTTTTAAGCAGTTCAGATCCTATGTAGGGTACTGAACAGGACGGCAGTCTTTTACTGAATATCAGCACCAATAATTGAAACATTGCTAATGTTATCAAGTTTGGTTATTATTCACTGGTGGCTCTTCCTGTGAATGCCACAAAACATCTTGCCTGCTCCATCACAGCCGGGAAAATTCATAAGTTCTCCTACCTATGCTGTGCTCATTCACAATGCCCTGCAAACCTCCTGACTGACCTATAATAACCTTCAATACCATGAGCTGCAGTAGTTTGATAATGGTATTATAACGGTGTGTGGTTACACAAGAGGCATCATATTATAAAATAATAATTGCTACTTTGAACTTTAGTATTCATTTTCTCTGCAGGTAGCTCAGTGGGTAAATTGGACTGCAGCAAGAGATGTTTGTGTTTTCCCTAAATTAACATTTAGCCAGTTGCACGTAATGCTCAAGAGGTCACTGCATACACCTGGCGTTCAATTCAAATGAAGCACTGTATGTGTATAACAGTGGCACTGGGCAGTAATAAACTAGATTCAAGTATAATCGCCGCAGCCCGTCATTTAATAGTTTTTCAACTACTCTGAAATGACATTGAAAAATCCATGTGCTTAGATAAGCCCATTTCAATGGATGTGTGGGTGTTTTCAAACATGCTTGTGCCACTGCATTGCTATGCTTCGTTTTACAGTACACAAAGCATGGTGAACATTCTGAAAGAATAGAGCATAAGCAGTTTGGATTTTTAACTTTGAAAAATAAGGAAAGTGTAGTAATCACGCTGTACCAGGTAGGTGAAAGAACAAGTAGTTTATTGACTGTTCATCTTCACCGCTTTCAGGAACTGCCTTCCCTGGGATTCAAACCACCGCATTCTATTTCAAAGAGAATGACATCATGACATCTTAAAGGGAAACTACTACAACATCTCCTTTCTTTCCTATTTAAATCCACAGAAAGAATAATAAAGATGAAACTAGAGAGAAATGGAAGAAAATAAGAAAAATAAAACAAAAAGAAATTAGAAATACAAGAAAAGAAAGCACAATAAAAGATTTTAAAGATTTAACCGATTAGGCGGGACAATTGTCCTACTACTCCTCCGTGGAGGAACATATTTCAACAAGCATTTGCAATGCAATAGGTCTCACATTTACACAAGTTTGAGCTTTTGGCATTGTAAATGGCAATGCTTTTTATTTATGTTTTGGTTTTTAAAACATAAATAAAAGGCATTGTCATTTACCATGTTAATAGTTTAAACTTTAGCAAAAGTGAGACCTATTGCATTGCAAATGCTTGTTTAAAGGACGCCTCAGACACTACTTCCCCAACCTACCAACCTTCAGCGATAGGACAAAACTGCAAGCTTATCCTAAAAAGACATCTTGCACTGGTCCAAGAATGTTACCTCCTAAGAGCTAAAACGAGAGCTTAACCCCAACACTACTAGCCTGTGAACATACAGAAGTATGACCCACCAGGTCAGGCATAGTCTCTTGTCCTGCAGAACTAGTTTGCACTATATAAAACTCTAAAACAAAAACAAAAATTTAAAGGACTGACCCTCTTACTATTCATAGAGAAGTCTGAAGTGATACCATTAACCGACTGAGCTTTGCCAGCTGAACAAAGCATTTTTATCATTTATGGTATGTGCATTACACATTATAATATACAGTTAGTTGCTTGTGACAGGCTAACAATTGTTTTTTTTAGCTACGTGTGTGCCTCTGCTTCTACACTCACTGACTCCTCTCCCATTGTTCTCAGGATCAGATGGCATAACTTTTATATACTTTCACCACTGCTCCCAAATCAGTGAACTGCTCATGAATGATAAATACAGGTATTTATTTTATCTGTGCAGCACATCTCAGTAACTCACCAAGGAATGTTGCACAGATAAAAGGCGGGTCCGAGTCCTGCCGACAAAATTTAGCAAGGGTGGCTGGCAGGGAGAGGAAGTTCACGTCTTGCTGTTAGACTTGCATTCATACCTGCAGGACAAACCGACCCCTTTTTACAAAGCAGAAGCGTGGACATCGCTTGTCACAACCTGCTCCTGTAAGTAGCTAAAACGAAAGTGATGTTCGACATGCTCCATGGAGCCACACAAAGGCTTGTTTTTTATGTCACCCTATATCACTTCCTCATTATTAGTTCACAGATCTCCGCTTCTATACCCAAGGTTACCTGTCCATTCTGTGAGACCACAGGACAGGGAGAAGGAGACAGAAAACTGGGGCCGGGGTAGGGGGGCGTCAAGATGGATGTGTGGTCTTCATAACTGATGCAACAAGGGAGACTGGAGCTGTGGTCACTGGCGAGGAAACGGTTAACCCCGCCAAGTGCAGGTAGCAGTCGTTGCCCCCCCCCCCTGCTTCCTGCGAGTGTTTACTGGTGTTATTGGCCTGTACTGAGGCTTGCATGAGGTGGACTGTCTGTAAGCACCAAGGGCAGTCAGTCAGTCACCTTGGGTAAACTCGACGGATGGACGGGCCGCTTTCACCGCAGAACACACAGTTCAAGGCGAAAAGAGCACCGTGCACCGAAGACAGAAAAGATGCAAAACGTGCAGCTTGGCGCCGTTTGTTTTCATCTTCCTTATTTATGTCTGCGGTAGGTTATTTTTTGCATTCCTTTCCTCTGCATCAAAAACGCGTGTCTGCCGGAAAGCTTAGATTCTAAAAGAATGGACAGTTAAATTATTTTTTTATTTTTTACTTGAATGATAAATACAGGTATTTATTTTATCTGTGCAGCACATCTCAGTAATTCACCAAGAAATGCTGCACAGATAAGAGGTGGGTCCGAGTCCTGCCGACAAAATTTAGCAAGGGTGGCTGGCAGGGAGAGGCAGTTCACCTCTTGCTGTTAGACTTGCATTCATACCTGCAGGACAAACCAATCCCTTGCTACAAAGCAGAAGCGTGGACATCGCTTGTCACAACCTGCTCCTGTAAGGAGCTAAAACGAAAGTGATGTTCGACCCGCTCCATGGAGCCACACAAAGGCTTGTTAGGGCATGAATTGTGCAACAGACAGCCATTATTCAAATTAAAAAGTCAATTAGATTTTAAACAAGCAACTACTCAGGGCACAAGAACAGCGAAAGTAAGAGTCGGATTCCAACATGCGCCTCTTGCCTGTGTATCAGCACCGCGCGCCTCTCTGCAGACTCCCCCTGCATTCCAGAGAGGCGCGCGACGCGATCCGGCCTGCATTGGCATGCCGTGCCGACTAGACCTGGCCGCGCGCACAACGTTATCCTATGGGGAAACGCTGCGCACGGCCAGGTCTTGTCGAAAGACTGCTTTTTGAGCTGAGACGACAGCTATAGTTCTCGCTTGCGAGAACGCGCTTCCAGCGCGTTCGTCGTAGGCGAGACCTAAAAAGGTAATTTTCTTTATAGTGGTTTTCATTTGAGGTGAAACAGAAAAATCAGTGTTTCCTGAGTCCAAAACCAAGTGCATAACAACTTTCATTGGGATCTTGTAAACCCTGGACAAATTCCTCCAAATTTTTCCATTTACTCTCACGGCAAAACGTGAAGTGGCATCCACTTTAACTGGAGGACCACATTTTGACAAGCCTTTTGGAACATTTAGAGGGGACTTAACCCTCACCCTATCCCCTACAGAAACAGTGGACTTGAACTCACTAGCTTCAGGGTCAAAGGGCTGTGATGAAAAAACAAAACTTCTTTGAGAATGACCAGAAGGTGATAATAGGGAGTCACTGTTGTCTTGACTCCCTTTTTGTTTAGACAACAAACCCCACATTTTCATCCAGGCTGGACACATGTGAAATTAAGCTTCTCTCCCTCTAAGCAGAGAAAAAGGACTTTAATCAGAACCTGCACTTGTTGCTGTATGATGAGCCCACAACATGCTTTGGACAGCTCCTTTAATATCAATTCTGGATGATACAGCCCATTGAACGCACTCCACAAGGATACGGTTCATGTGCTCAATAAAACCATTGGCCTGTGGGTGATACAGGGCAACATGTTTGTGAGAGATACCACACTGAACCACAAAATTTGACATCTCTTTTGAAATAAACTGTACCCCATTGTCAGACACAATTCCTTAGGAAAGCCCTCCCTGGCAAATAGACTTTGTTGAAATTTGATTACTTCATTGGAGTTAGGATCTGACATAAAATGGACCTCCCACCACTTGCTGAAATAATCAGCAACAACAAGCGCAAATTTACATTTATTGGGAAGCACGTTGAAAGGTCCCACAAAGCTGATGGCTAACTTGAACCACGGACAATTCTGTACCTCAACCTGTTGCATAGGTGGTGAAACAACTTCTACAACCTTATTACGAGTGCAACAAGTGAAACAACCTTCCACAACATCATTAATTTGGCGGTCCATAGAAGGCCACCAATAGACACTTTGAATTCTTCTCTTAGTATTAGTTTGTCCTATGTGTCCCTCATGACCAGCATCAATAATTCGGTTTCTGAGAGATTCTGGAGGAATAAACTTTTCTCCATGCATGACAATCTCACCCTCTTCCAAGGTAAGTTCATCAGCAACCTTTGCAAAGGGTTGTAGATCTCTGTCGAAGTTCTTTTCCTTTGGCCACCCATTGACTATGAAATGTTTCACTCTCTCAAGTACCCGATCATACTCCATTCCTTTAAACTAGTCATGTTCATTAAAGGACGCCACACAACAAACATCTACTGCAGCAATAAGACACTTCATCTGCATCATGGTCACAATCATCTTTGTTGAACGGTAGAGGGGGCCTAGAAAGTTAATCAGCTCGTGTATTTCGCCCACCAGGTATATGTGCCACACCAAAATTATATTGCAACAACTTTGAGCTCAACCTTGCAATTCTTGGGGTGTGGTCCTTTACAACTCTTTCTTCAAGTATGGGAATAAGAGGATTATGATCTGTAAGGAGAGTAAAAGTCTTTTCCGACAAAAAACTTTAAAAACGTTCAACGGCCCAACAACACGCCAACAATTCTCTTTCAATCACCAAGAAATTTCTTTCACTTGGACGCAACTTTCTTGACGCAAATCCAACCGTCTACTCTGTCCCTTCCTTGAATTGAGAAATCATCCCCCCAACCCATCCAAACTGGCATCCACAGACACTGTACACTTGACAGAAGGGTCAAAAAGAGTAAGCATACCACACGTCTCCAATATTTTTTTTCTTTGTAAATTCCTCTTTACAGGAATTATTCCAGATAAAGTTCACCTTTTTCTTCAGAAGTTCAAGCATGTGAACAGTTTTGCCAGAGAAATTGGAGATAAACTTTGTGTAAAATTTGCACAGTCCTAAAAAAGAGGAAACCTGTTCCTTCGAAACCAGACAAGGGGCTTTGGATATAGCCTCAATGAGACCCTCTCTAGAAATAATCCCATCACCAGAAATACGGTGTCCAAGATATTCAATAGACTGAACACAAAAAACACATTTGAGGTTGTTTGTTACAATCCCTTTCTCTTCTAATCTCTCCAAAACTTTTGCCAAATGTTTGTCATGCAACTCCTTGTTCTTTCCTGCCACCAAAATGTCATCTTGAAAAACGACCGTGTCACCAACCCCCTTCAAAACATTTTCCATGACGCACTGGAAAACTGAAGCTGCTGAGACCAACCCGAACGGCATCCTCCTAAATTGGAAAGTGCCGACAGGTGAGACAAAAGCAGTAAGATGTTTGCATGAGGGGTCCAATTCAACCTGATGATATGCTGATGCGAGATCTATCTTTGAGAAGTACCTTGCCCCAGCAAACTTAGAGCGAATATCATCAATACGTGGTAAGGGATGTGAATCTATTCAGATCTCTCTATTAAGACTGTGCAAGTCAATGCATACCCTCAGGGTACCATTTATTTTTTCGGGCCACCACCAATGGAGATAAGCAGAGCGAAGATTCAATCGGTTAGATAACCCCAGACTCACACATCCTCTTTAGTTCTAATGACAAATCATCTCTAGTACTAAATGGTACATTGCGCAATTTGTGTTTTACAAGAAGAGCACCTTCCTTGACTCTAATCAAATGCTTGAAACCTTTGATAGATCCCAAGTCCTCTCCAAAATCTTAAGGGAACTTGGCTGACCAGACTGTTAATCCTCAGCTTCGTACTGTTTACTCACAAGAAAAATCTGTTCTCGTGTCCCTGGCCTGAGAGTCATGCCAAATAATTCCAGATGGTACCAACCAAGAATGTTGAGACCTTTCTAGGCCACGTAAACTTTCCCTTCAATACACCTGTCTATGAAAACAAGAGAAGTGTTAAAAAACCCAGACAACTCAATCTTCCTCCCTTCATAGGAGATAGGACTTCTATCTGGAGGATTTAGAGGTTTATTACCGAATGTACTCTCAAACAACTCATCTGTGATCATTGTCATATGTGCCCCCGAATCCACTAATAGTTGCAAACACTTACCGTCAATATAAACATCCATAATAGGATCAGCACACTCTTCGGAATCATCCTGGACTACAACAACAAAATCCGTACGAGAACTTACAACTTCGGAGACAGAATCATCCTTAGATTCTTCTGAGTATACAACATTAATACTTCCCCGGAAACCACACACTTTCACAAAATATCCCTGTTTCCCGCATTTCCTGCATGAGGCATTTTTCGCAGGACAAATTCTTGAATTAGGGAAATGAGACGGGAAACCACACTTTGTACACACATTTTTGGAATATGATTTTTTTTTTGTTTCTAGTGTATGTGGACTTATTATTTTTTTGGTCAGGGTAAGATTTAGACTTATCTGTTTGTGACTTCTCACCCACATCTTTATGATATTTGATCGTACTCACTAAACTCTTCTCTGGTTTAAGCTCCTTCAAAGCTTTTTGAGACAGTTCAATACTTCACAATGGCAATTGTCTCATCAAGAGACGGATTCTTTAAGGTAAATTTCAGTTGGACCTTTTTGTCTCTACAGTGTACCACAATTTGGTCACGAATGAGCTGAGAGGTGAAATGTTCAAATTTGCATTCAGAAGCTATAATACGGAACGCTGCCACATACAACACTATAATCTCCTCACTCTCTTGTTCTCTTTTAAAAAAATTGTGTCTAGCAACCACTAGGCTACTTTCCACATCAAATTGTTTCTCCAGCATGGCTACCGCTTGTTCATACACATCAACTTCATGTTCACCTTCTACAATAGGTAGCAGAGGTAAATGTTCTAAGACAGCTTGTCCCTCAAACCCCAGATTGTGTTCTAGAATAAAATGCTTCCTTTGAGCACTGAATCTAGTGCCCCCATACCACCTAAATATTTAACAAAAGCTCTATACCATACTTTCCATTTGACTGGTGGATCACCCGGAAGCTGTAAAAAAGGGGGAGGTGGTTGTACATTCTGCATGTTCAAGATATAACAAGCAATACAAGAGAATAGCTGTGGATAGAAAAAAAAACACAAAAATACTTGAAAGTGTAAAGGTTTCTCCACCAAAGATTTCAAACAACACTTCTTGGGAGACACTCCCGGATCGCAGCTCAGACAACATGTTTTACCAATCCAGACTCAAACTGGGAAATACTTCTGATGCCCAAACGAGTCCCTTCAGCGATGCACACTCAATCATGAACAAATAAAATACTCCTTTTATACAACTGCCCCAGGCGATTTTCTAACCTTGACTCCACGTTGTTTGATCATGCGAAAATCCATATGATTCAGCACAAACCACGGTGTTGAAAATCCTTTGGCATAAAACAATCTTATAACAGAGAAGGAGTACTTTTCATGACATCCTCACCAAACGTTTTCTTTGAGAACAACCTTCGTGGAAAACTCGAAAATGCCCGGAAATGCAGATGACACTTATGTCAATCGCTGCACACATGGGTGGAGAGAGGAACAGTCACCTCATCGCCAATTTTGTAGTAATCACGCTGTACCAGGTAGGTGAAAGAACAACTAGTTTATTGACTGTTCATCTCCACAGCTTCCAGGAACTGCCTTCCCTGGGATTCAAACCACAGCATTCTATTTCAAAGAGAATGACATCATGACATCTTAAAGGGAAACTACTACAGAAAGCCAACTGAGAACATGGTATTTTCAGTGGCAGAAAAGCATACAACGTACATAGCACAGTTAGCCAGAAATCCCAAACACCCGTCCAGAAACACTTGCAGCTGATCGTCATTTGACACCTTCGCTTCACATGATCATGGTTACCCAATTTTCCAATTATAACAGTGGCTCACGGCAGCAATAACACTAGCTCAGCATCACTGTATTGAATGTGCCTAGCCCTGTCTAAGTGTGCATGCTTTTTGTCCCACGTCACACCTCATTTAAGCCAATCCACATGCCAACCGGTGCGCCTTCAATAACTCTTCCACTCGGCATTGACATATGGGTTACTCAGGGCCTGCAAATGCACATTACAAAAAAGGTAAGTGCATGACTTTATAAGGGAGCTATGGTATGAAAAATAAAGAAACACAGGGAAAACAAATGCAAGGCAGTCAGCATCACCAATGAAAGAAAAGCATTAGATTAGTAAAAGTTACGGTACTGGAGCAGAACCTTTCCCACATTCCTAAGAAGTGTCCGGCGCCCCTGGTGACTTCTGACGCCGCACCGGGGTGCTGCGGCGCACAGTTTGGGAACTACTGCCCTATGCAATAAATACAAACACCTACAATCAGAAGCCTGTCACTCCATGTGGACTGTCCTTGCGACTGCGCATCACATGATGGCTTAGCTCAGGGCCTTGATTTTGTAAGTGCTGAGCTAAGTAATCAGCATGCTGCACAAAGGTTACAGAGAAAGACACAGAGGAATTCTTTGATATATTAAGGTGGGGAGGGCATTTCCATACCAAGTGCTTTAATGTTTGGCAATTTACATCAAGTATTATGTACTTTTAAAAGTATTGTTTAGAGGCGTTTGTGTGCAATGGAAGGCAGTCCTCAACAGCACACCAGATCATTAAACTCAGCTACATACCACTTCACAACACAAAACAATATTCCTCATAATCACACTGCAAAATACACAATCCCATGCCACATAATTCCAGCACACCCATTACAACATAATTACTATCAACATTATTCCAATACACAAATCCACATCACAGCACATAATTACACAACTAAACCAATCCAATCTACATAATTCAACCCTACACATGCATACACTCCATAACACAAGGACAAAATATTGCCATTTACAATGCAAGTAGCTCCAACAAACACAAGACCTATTGCATAAGTGAAAAACATTGCCATTTACAATGCCAATAGCTCCAACTCCAACAAATGCGAGACCTATTGCATTTGAAATGCTTGATGTTTCGTCTCATTTTACTCATTACATTTTTCTTTTTAATTATTTCGGTATTTTTGATTGTGTTGGGTTTTGACTTTTTAACTGTTTTGTTTCTGATACTTTACACGTTTTCCTTAAGCCTGGCTGCTGTGTGCATAGCTTCCAGGGAGGCCGAGCTCCGTTTTCAATTATCGAAGCTATTTTTCCCTAACAAGTTTGTGGCCTTATTCACTATGGTGGACTCCCATCCACCCTAACTAATAATCCACTTTCTTACACATCCCTCTGGACGTTTATATTAATTAGGTTATTAAAACAAAAGCAAAAACTCACCATTACAAAGAGGTATCTGTTGGGCAGGCCCCAAACTGCAGGAAAGATGTCGGTCTCACTAGTGACTCTTTGCAGCATCTCCCGGGCCTTCTTCATGTTTTGAGAGTCACTGACGGTGCTCAGTTTTGTAACCGATAGTAAAGCCTCTGCTTCCTTCTGGAAACCTGGAAACCAAGGGAGCATGATCAGCCATTGTTGTAACATGAAATTCAGCATTACAATACCCGGTTATGTACTTAGTAACATTACAAGGAATCGAGTCTGCAGAGGAAACAAATTTAGGTTCAAGATGATGAAAACATATGGCAGGAATAAGGGTCCCTTCAAGTCCAAGATTGTGTCATTTTCTAGATGAATATTGCCCCAGCTCTCACCTTAAGGAGGACATTGCATGTGTCAAAGCGGAAAGCAGGTGTTTAACACAGGTCAATGCTTTGTTACGAGCCTTATGTATTCTGCTGCACATTAATATTTGCAATTTGTAACTGAACATGTTCTGAGAACTTGGTGAATTAAAGATGAAGGTCGCAATCCAGCCTCCCGTACATTTGCTGTGCATACTTGGGCATTGGTAAACCTCCATTCACAAAACCACACCTCAGACCTCTTCATGTACAATAAATGTATTGGTTCGCACTCCAATGGATGGACTAAGACTTACTGGGGCTAGTGGGCTAATTACATTCCTAGTAGGTAACTAAACGTTTAAAGCTACAAATACTTTGTAAGAAGACACCGGCCATACCACCCTGAATTTCTAACAAAAGTACATGTTGGTTAATGGCGATAGCACAGATCCTAATCTACACAGCTCCACTTCAGTGCATAAAACCAACCATTCCAAAAATGTGGATGATTTGGTTTTCTTCTTAAGACACCACTACTTGGGAGTAACACCAGTGCCTGAAGAAGACAAATCAACAAGACATAATTGGAGTATTTGTACTAATTGAGGGACAGTCCACCTAGGTAGAGGCACAGCTGTTGCCTGTAGACAAAAACATATCAATCTCATGTCTCATTACTAGGAAACCACTGCAACAAATAACCGGGATCACAAGCAGCGTTTCATCACTAAAAAGAACACAGAACACAGCACTAACAAGGTGACTGTTACCACTCCAGTCTTTCTTAACTGAATGCCATCACACCCATCAAAGGCTACAACTTCGATATTTCATGCTACTACGAGGAGCACAGATCATGTAAGGAAGGGCCTACAGCAGTACAGATACAGAATAATTCATCACCAAGTGAGACAATCACCCTAGACCTCATTTGGAGAAGCACAGAATACATCAAAGTTGAGCAATGACCAAATGAATGGGCACGCGAACATGTGTAATGATCATGCTTCACGCAGGGGCGTAACACAGGCCCCCGCAGACCCTGCATTGCGGGGGGGGGGGGCCTCACTCTAGGGGCCCCAAGGCCCCCTCCCTTTTATGACTGTAAGATTTTAATGGTGCGCAGTGCGCACGGCACACCCGGCCAGGCCGACCTCAATAAATTAAATGGTAGCACAGCCAGGACTGTGCACAACAGCACCGCCCGCAGTTATAATTAAATGGTGGTATGCACGCCAGCCCCGGGCCGCAGAGTACTCTTTGACTTTGAGTAATTTATTGGTAGTGCGCACGCTCGGGCCCCGGCCGGACCTCTGCCTCTGTCTGAGCCTCTTCAATAGTGCCCACACCGCCAGCGCTCGTTCCACACTGCGCACGTTAACACTTACATACCAAGGAAACTCATGAGACATATTTGTGGGAAACCGTGGTGCAGGTTAATTTCGTACAACAAGTAGCTGATAAGGTGGGTCATCTTACAGGCGATCCAATGCGGCAGCCCCTCGCTGACCCGCATGCCTAAGGAGCCATCTTGCACGGCGAGTCGATGCTCTGACGGTGCAGTAAATTATCACTTTATTTCGTTCTACTCCCGCCCCCCCTGTCAGGGCGGAGCGATGAGGCACACCCCCGGTCGGTTCAGGCCCCCCGACCGCCCGAAGGACTAACGGGGCGCCGACGCTGTTTCCTGGAACCCCCTCGGCTCCAGGTTCTTGGCTCAGGCACCCTTACTGTGCCAGGCAGAGGTATTTAGACTGTATCCTTCTGCCGCAGAGGTACCCCTACTGTCCATCTGCTTCCAGATCGCCCTGTGACTCCGCCACAGCTCTGGAGGAGGCCCCCGTCGATGACAGAGCCCCCCACCCACCTAGCTACTTCACTTCGCTGTTTCGAACTACTTGTACATCCGGGAGGGATATGTTCACCCCCAGTCCAGACAAGTGTACCCAACCTAAGAGCATTCTTACAAGGCAACAATTTTATAGCCCGCAGGTGGTGTGGCACGTGTAATTAGGGCGCCATCAGGGAAGCATCTCTTAAGTCCCTGTGGAACATTTGCCACGGTATTTCACCTCCAATTGTACTTTGTTTCTCTTGTGACTTGCCCCTTGTCACTCTTCCCTTCTGAATCCACTGTTAGCTACCTCATGTATTTGTTTACCTAGTGGCGTTACATATCCCCGCACATCACATTCAGGATCTATTACAGAGGCACCCTTCACCTTGAACCCACCATTGCCCCTGTAACCCTTTAATTTAAACCCATTATTCAGATGCTTAAGCCCGATAGTGACCATTGCATTTTGGGTGATTGATTTAGTCTCTCCTCCTTTACTAAGCCCTTAGGTGCACCTCTATCACAGACCCTTCACCACACCACTATGGAGATTTCTTAGAACGGTTCTTAGGACACGCCCTTGGGTACATAAGCCGCACCTCTGATGGGGATTGCTTAGATACGGTCTTAGGCCACGCCCTTAGTTACAAAAGCCACACCTCTTACAGAGATTCCTTGGCGGTTAGTTGTTTTTGTCCGGACATATTATACGGGGGATCGGCAGGTGACTATTAGCATTATTGTATCTGCTGATAATGGCAAACCAGTGATATTTGTCCAAGCAAAGTGGTGGGCTTGTGAAAGACATGTCCTGTGCTGTAATAATCATGACAGTGAATGTCCTGGCAACTTACTGCAAGATCGTTATTTGAGATTTGTTAGAGCACGCACTAGCAGATGCCCGTAGCCGCCAAATGTCATTCCCAGTTCTCTGTTGTATTGCAGTATTTCACCTCTAATTATCCTGCAATTTTCCCTTGTAACCGTTGTTTGCCTTTGCTGCTTGCACACGTGCCACCATCTCCTACCTTACGTTTGTTCTAGGCCTGAGTGTCTATCACATATTGCAGTATTTTACCTCCAATTGTACTTTGTCTCTCTTGCAACCGCACACTTATACTTAACCCTTCTGCAATGCACTGTTGGCTACCTCATGTATTTTGTTTGCTTCACAATTGTCGCTTTACCTCATGTAACTTAACGTCTGCATTTGTACGATTATTCCCTGTCATTACTTGTACTCATTGAGAAGAGCTCCGCCTACGGGTGACGTCCGTGCTACTAAAAACGCATAAATGAATTAAATAACAAAAGTTGACCTCGAGCAAATGAAGGACTGCCTCATCAGGATGACGTGCTTGTCAACCATGCATTGCATAATTGATTTTTATCGTGAGAGCCAGGAAAGGGGCTGTGCCGCCTGCTAGAGCACTTGGTGTTCCGAATCTTAACTATCATATTTGAATATATGTGCATAAAACAAATTCCTTCTCTGTAAGGGACTGATAGCCAGGTAGCCAGGAGGTGGCGACAGTGAGCTATTACAGTTGTTATCACGAAGCCTTGTCGGGAATGAATTGCTTCCTTGATGAAACAAGTTCATGGGCTGTTTCGACTGGCGCCACTAAACGACAGTTTTAATGTGCCATAATTCCAACTTTATTCGAGCCTATCTGCGCACTGCTAGTACAACCAGATATATTAGCTAATAATCTGTTACATAACGTATCAATCACTGTGCGCTCCATGTCACCTACAGCACACTCCGCCATGCATGTACCACCAGAGCTCGCTCCTACAATGGATGCATTCTCAATGTATACATAAACTCGCTCCGACCTAACGATGTAACTGTTTAAATTTAAAACTACAGCAGATGTGTGACGTAGTCAGTAAGGAAGACACATAAGCTAGCCTGAATTGTCATGTACACTTCGCTTTAAAACATGAAGACACCTTTGCGTCATAATGGTTACCTGGTGGATGTTGTGGCATTGGACCCGGACAAAAAAATGGGCAACCTATACTTTTAAGGCTGGAGTGCTATTTCAGAATGCTGCACGTTTAGTTGATGATATTGCATTAATATGTCAAAACATCCGGAATGGACAATCCTGAAGTGATGTGGTTTACTGCATAATACTTCAGTGCCTTTTAGGATTACACATGTGAGTTAGACACATTTGGATTTATGCTTGCAGGATTACTCCCCCTTTAAAATATTTTTCCACGTGTCTTACTCACCAGATCTATTAAGTTTTATTGCTTGAAGTCACTTCGCATAGTTATGCCGGTGAAGGCTGTATCACAGATGTGTGGCTCAGCTTGCAAGCCAGGGGAAGGTTTTTAATCCCCGTGGCAACATGCGTGACATATATACAATGATGCCAGTCCCTTCACTGAGGGGATTACTCAAGGCCACTCAAAATACCCGTTTGGTAATTTATGTTTCTTTGGGGGTACTCTCAATTTCGAATTATGACCTTGTGTCGCACTTGTGAAGTTTAACGCTTCAGGACATCGCTGGGCCTGTTGTGGGTGCTGACTGGTCACGCTCCACCTGTTAACCTCAAATTTCAGCAACTTTAGTATCGGATTAAAGGCCCCACCTACTAGGATTTTAAACAGCGATATCGTGGCGCTGCAGAATAGAAAGTCAGGGAACCTTCCGGGACGTGCGCCCCCAAGATACTTCCAAATACCACTTAGAAACTTCCATATTATTCCATATAATTTAGTAATATTACAAGTTACCCAGGAGAACGTAATGTTTGTAAGCTCAGAGTTTGTAAACATAAGCAAGGTTAGGCACATATGGATGAACAACTCTCAAATCTTTACTGTTACCAATGCATGTTAGAAAACCAAGACTGAATAGAGATCCCAGTTGTGCCTATCTAGTAGGATAAATGACCCCTTTTGTGCCTAGCTCTGGGTTTATCAGTAAATCGAGTTCTCTTTTACAAACCGTGTGTCACACTGGGGCTCACACTTAAATACACATATTTCTGTTTAAGCAACTTGTATTGAAACCGCACATAAGCTGTGCGTGCATTTCAGACCCCGGGTGGTGAGCTTTGTCCAGGTGCCTGACAATTGATCTCGCAGTCACTGCGTAATTACATAGATCAATGTAACTGTTCGCCCAAGCAACTATAACTCATACAAGCAGAATATGGACGGCGTGCTGCACACACACAACACAAGAGCACCGATCAGTCAGTGCAGTCCCTGGGTGCCGTCCTCCTACAGGCAGCAGCAAACATGCAATATAACAAGCATCGCAGAGTGCTCACTTCTGCCACACAGCAACACAGATGCCCATTCATGATTCAGCTCTGAGTGAACCTCAACGTGCATGTCAAAGCAAAGTATCACACAGCCTCTCTCTTGCCTACTGTAAAGCAACGAGCACTGTCGTGACATGCGTCAGAAAGTTGCTGCAAAAGTCAACCTCCTAAGAGCGAGCGAAATTGCACAATTGTTATGATTACGGGCACAGTAGTGTACGGGTCAGTTTGAGTACAGAGAGAATTAGTTATACTGTGTGTTGCATAGTCCCGAGGCAGACCAGAGGGAGAAGGGTGTTTAATACAGAGCGGCTCAATGCAGGAAGGAAAGGCTCGCAGGCCAGTTAGGGCCTCCTAGGGGCTTCCCGAAAATTCTGTTACGTGGTAAAAGAGGAAGGCCGTCCACATTTAAATGTCGCTTACGTCATTGGCGCGCTGGAGTTGCGTGCTTCCAGGAAGATGAAGTCACGCAGGTGATATCATAAAACATGGCACAATGCTGCACTCTGCAGCATTCCTGCCAGATGAGTACAATGCACTTTGTCTATGTTACTGTACTCTGGTGCATGTTATATATTATTTACGTAATTGTTTTCCCTGCAAGTTATGATGGAGAAGGGAGCGTGACAGCTGAGAGTACCTGAGTGAACATGAAGTGCATTTCATGCTCCGACTGCGTTATGCTGGTTGCTGTGCTCTTTGTAGGGCCAGATGTACTGCACAGTCATTGTTACGAATCAAATCAGGTTTTGTGATCGGACCGATATACATATAGTTCCGTTCGCACAATAGGAAACCGCCGGGGGTCTGCCTAATTCATATTTAAAGGGGGCTGTTCCTCACTTGCCTTCCTACCTAGAGCGTTTGGCCTCCCACTTCCAGCACCTTTCGTTGTGTAACACAGAATACATTCTGATCTACGAAATACAATGCCCAGCAATCCGAAGACCATAGTAATCTGTCCTGAAGAAGTGAATTGGAAATAGATTTATAATCATTCATTGTAAGCCCTGAGTTCACTAATGTGAAGTCTAGATTAGTAGGAGATGTCTAATCAAACAGCCCTGAATACCTTTATTTATTTACTTCCGGAGAATCACAAATAGCGCTTAGAGGAAGCTTTAGCAGGTTAGACATCAAGGCGCGATAGAAAACAACCCTCCTCTGACCAAAATGCTCAGTATATTTGGATTACAGAAGACGCCATAATCGATTGCACGGGGAAGATAGAAAAACGGGAAGATTACAACGGTGACCAATGGCAAAACACCCGAGTGGGTTCATTTGCAGCTCCTCGACACCCGCGGCCTCATTTTGGAGGCGTTACAAGGGGCCCGCCTTACCATGCCTTACTTCAGCGGGAAACTCAAGAGCTCGCCCGTAAACTATTTAAGGTTTAGGACTTCCCGCATAAGCCCCCGCAGCCTGGAAGTCTGCGTTGTATCTTCAATAACTGTTGATCAGTGGCATGCTGCACCTAATAAAGCGTGCATCAATCTCGTGTAACGGGCCGCCCTGGTCGACCCACTCAGACCTTCATCCTCCCGGGTCGCAAACAAAGTTGAACAACACCAAACGTCCCCAACATTATATTAAGACCACATGTGAATCTGTTCTGTGCTGCTGCAAATGCACACCTTTGCTCTGCATTAGAGTGACCTGTGCACTCTGCATGTACCAATGCTGCGTTCATGCGTTCCCGTCCACCGGTCACAATGAGATCGCCACTCCAGCGACGAGCGCACCGCGTGGCCGGCAATGGCGGCGGGATCCCACCCCACCCCGTGGCCTAGTCGATTCGCACGGACCTTCACCCTCTTGAGGTCGATAATATCGCTAGCAATGAGTATTGCAACAATACAAATCTATAGAATTATATGGAAAAACCACATGTGAGTTGTGTGGTTTAAATGCACCTTTTGTACTGCATTCGGGTGACCTGTGCACGTTGCATGTAATAATGCCGAGTTCATACGTTCCCGTCCCCTGGTCCCAATGTGATTACTAAACCAGTGATAATCATTTAAATTAACGTTTGCATTCGTACTCAACTGCTCACTTGTAGTTCCGTGCATCAGTTCCGTACCTATTGTGGAGCGCTCAGATCCCTTCGGGTAGAGTCAGCTCGAAATCGCGGTAAATCATTCAATACCTATGCTTACTCCCTGCCCTCATTCATCTCAGTGTCTCTGCTTTGTCGCCATACGGAAAGTCTGCACCTTACCCCCCTGTGATGCTATCACCGGCCCTTCTATCTTTAAATGCAATTTCTGTTCTCGTACACAAAGGGCGGCTAAGGCAAACGCGCGGCCTGTGATGGCGGCGGGATCCCACCAAACCGGGGCAGCCTCGCGGACTTCACTGACGAGCGCTCGGGAGAAGTGAGAGCCATACTGCTCCCCGCTTTCCTCATTTCGTACAGTGCCAGAATGCACAGTAGAGCATCAGCGTAGTATCCCTGTATGCTTAGGAAGAAACCCCTCAGTTTGAAGCGCTTCTAACCATAGCAATGCCCAACACACGAGTGAGGAGATCGCGGAAACACTCTGCATAGCGGCATCAGCATGACCGATCCTAGGTCGTGGCTTGAAATAATGTGTGAGAGTTGGGAGAATAGAGGGTAAAGACAAGGTGATCGCCAGAAGAGGCGCATATCACAAAAGTTGAATTACAAAAGCTTCCAAAACGAATCTCTGCTTGGTATATTCCAGAGCGGGCTGACACGCTGATTCATACCGTAAAACAAAGCTTGCAAAATTGTAAAAATAAGATGCTGTGAGAGTTGGGAGAATAGGGTAAAGACACGGTGATCGCCAGAAGAGGCGCATTTCACAAAAGTTGAATTACAAAAGCTTCCAAAACGAATCTCTGCTTGGTATATTCAAGAGCGGGCTGACACGCTTATTCATACCGTAAAACAAAGCTTGCAAAATTAAGATGCTGTAGAGACAGGCTCTGGGCGACATAAATATTCAACAGCTGATAGTTCTTCCAGAAGTCTTAGTGATATACAAAACATCAGACGGATTTCACATTAGCGATATGAGGGTCTATTGCTTCAGGGCTTTAATTGAGCTCAAGAAGAAAATATGCACAATTATCCCTTAAAATAATTCTTCCATCACTATGATTATCCAAAACATGCTCGCTAGTAGCCTCTGCGTAGAATGTCCCCTCTCTCGCGCTCTCTTTTCCCGCCCTCGTTTTGTCAGCTTTTAACACACATGGATTTCAAGTACTGCACAGTGGATCGTAAAAACGTTTCTTCCAAAAGCCGGATCAAGGCGCTACTGTTCTTTCCCCTCAATGCAGTCCGGCCATGTTTACTACTAACAGAGGAGAATTCAGAACGGATGCGTGCACGAGAGGACGGATACCCTTGTCCATAGCACGCTCAGACCCAGGGAGTGGCTGGATATCTTCATTCAGAGCACGTGCAAACACAATAAGTTACTGGTTACCCGGACCGATGCAGGCAGCAGGGCACGTGTGACCCCGCCGGAACAGACACTGCCCGGCCCGCTCCCCCTCGGACCCCCCAGGCCACACAAACCGCCGCTCGCGCTCCTCGCCTCCTCCCGCTCTGAGCCCCTCCAGCGCAGCTCCCGCAAGCCAAACACAGGACCCCCGAACTAGCACTCACCGCAAACCAGACGAAGGAATACCCGACGCAAGACCCGCGAGGCCGGCAGGCGCCCGACGGACAAACAAGGAAACCTCAGCGCAGAGCAGCCTGAGGAACGGACAACAGCGCAGAGCAGCCTGAGGAACCGACGCAGCAGGAAAGACCGAGCAACGTGCTGGGCCTGCTGTAAAACCCTTGGGAGCGCCCTCCCATTGGCCGTTTAGCGAGATGGGGGGTTGCGCTGCATGCTCCTCTCGCGCGACATGTGGGACTAAGACGCTGTCTCGCCCATGCTCCCCTCTGTGTCGCGCGGCCAGCGGCATAGTTAATGGTGCGCCTCTTAGGCTAAAATGGTTAGTGTGTGCGCCCTGCGCACAGTTGTCTCCGCCACGCGCCTGCGCTAGTTTCAGGGTGGGGCAGGGGCTGCTGTCGTGACTCGCGACCAATGCTCTGAATTAATTAGTGGTGGTCATGCTTGCGGCCTTGCGCGTTGCAGATCAAGCAATTAAAAGTGCTGCGTGCGCTTGAGCCGAGATCGGATACCACAACCAGGTCAGCCAGGCAGCTACGCTGAGAAGGACTGGTTCAGGGCCCTGCTTGCCCAGTTGCCCAGGAAATCCAGTGCCTTCTCTTCTCCCGCTCGCGCCTACGTGAAGCTGCAGACGACCAGGCCAGGCCCAGCCCAGCCCCGAGTTCAGGTGAGTCAAGCTGCATCCGAGCCGAGGCAGGATTGGTTCGTGGTGTCCAGTATTTTTTAAGACCTATCTGCATCCGCACTTCTGTTTGTTTTTAAACGAGAATCTTGACTAGCCTCGGACGTTTTTCTCTAGTGGGCCCACCCATCTTACCATGTGCGCCATTAAAATGCAGATAGCGTTTGAAAAGGGGAAGTCCAATATAAAGTGTAAACAGTGCAAAACCATGTTCCTAAGTTATTTAAATGATTCTACTGCATGCTGGCTGAGGTGGGGAACATGAGACATTACTGCAGTGCTACGTAAGGGCAGGTAGCTATAAGAAGGTCATTAACACGGCACTATAGAGGCAGAAAAGTCAGTTAGGTTCTCTTACCAACCAATTGCCATCCCTGGGGTCCTATCGATTGAGCTTCTTAGAACCAGGTTTTCTTTGGAGGCCACATCTCTGTACACTTGGGACCTCCCAATGCTTGCTGCCCCCAGCTATCATGTTGATCAAATGGAGGAGGAGGGGGGGGGGCAACGGGAAGCTATTAATATCTCCTGCTTCTTCAGGGAGAGTCGTTGCCACTAATAGTGCCATTGAAGCAGACTAGTAGCCCACCTAGCCAGTGTACACTGATGCTAAACCACCTCATGTTGTTCCAGGGAAAGGTTTGTCGTCACTAACAATGGGGGTTGTGCACACAATCTCTGTTCAATCGCCTCAAACCGTTTCTCCAATTGGGACAGAAGCAATTTAACAGTGGTTGTAAATCTGCTCAATAATGTTTCCGCAAAACCAGTCCTCCCAGTCAGAAGACCGAAGTAAATGATCAATAGCGGAGAGCTGTGCGGGTGCACAGGGACTACCACTAATAGCTTTGGGTTTGAATACAGAAGCACACATTTTATGTTTGACTTGACGGCACTCATCATAGAAAACACTTAACTCCTCTTCCTGGTTTAGAGTGAGAATGGTATCAGGTGGATATACCACTGTTGAATATATAACTGACATTGGGGGAACTAGGCAGTATTTGAGGAGGAATGGAACTTTCAGGTGAAAGGTGAATGCATTCTGGCAACAGCTTCGATCTGAGCGAAAGATGGCTTTCAGTCAACTATATATCTTTGCTAATCTACTGCCCTGTGGATGAACCGGTCAATTGAGGAGTTTAAGGGTGGTGTGGGTAGACCTGGTGGTACTTTGCATTTTCCCATGATGTGCCAGTCAAGGTTCAATTCTGTGATGGGTTGGAAAAATTAGCCTCCCTTGGAGAAAACCTGTTCTCTTGCTAGTTCGGCCAGCGGGAGAGGAAACAATGGCCCTTTTAGCATGGGGGTTTAAGTGTGTTACCTTGCTTGATAGATGCAGCAAAGAAAGAGCCCTAGATTAAGGGGAGTAAAAGGGGGTGCCCAGCCCAGACTCCCCAGGGCTCCCACAGCTATAGATAGGCCCTCAAGTGCAACGTAACTGATTCTATGTAAACTGCTGTGATAACATGTAACGGAACTGGTGCTATGTAAAGCGCTCTGATAACCTAATCGGTTCAAGTTCGCGCTATAGAAAACTCTAAAAATAAATAAAAAATAAAATAAATAAAGTGTCTCATGCGGAGGGGGTCAAAGTGTACTTGTATACGCTGGTGTCACTCTCACCCATCCTCCTTATGGTGCAGGGAAAGCTGGGACATGCAGTCCCCCAAGAGTCCACAAGAAGAAGGACTCCACAAAGTAAAGAGCCAACAATATTTGAGTGGAACCCTCCCATCCGAAATGCACTTTAGGTTCTCAAAAGTTATTAACACAGTTCTAACGGAGCGAAAGGCAGTCACAGTGCTTTACAGAACTACTTGTTTAAATAAATAAGTATATGTACAAGTGATAAACCCAAATACATCATTTAGGTGTCGCCAGGGATTGCAACTGCAATCCCTGGAGTTCCCCCGCAGATCCCTGGCACTGCTTTTGCGACCTCTGTCCTCAGAGGTGGTAAATTTCTCCCTCCTTGTCAGCTAATTTTTTATTGCACTTACCGTGAAGAATTGCATGTTATTAACTAGTAGTTTAATTGAAAACTGGAGCATCAGGTAAGTAAAACATGTTTTGAAATTTATGCTGTGTGTGTTCTTGATAGAGTGTGTTTGTGCGAGAGAGGGAGTGTTTATGTGCAAGCCTGTGAGCATGTGCGTGTGAGTGAAAGTGGCACCCAGGTTTAGGAGTCCCAATAAATAAGATTACATGTCAGCAAGTATGAGTGAGAATGATGGAGTGAGGGCAACGGTGAGTGCAAGTCAGTGTGAGTGAGTAGCTATGAGTAAATCAGTGTATTAATGAGTGACAATGTGTGAATGAGTGTAAGATCAAATGCAAGAGTGACAATGAACAAGTGCATGTGAGTTAGAATGGTTGAGTGAGTAGGTGAGAATGAGTGTGAGGTAGAAATTTTATTTTTAGCCTGGGACCTGGTCTACTAGAGATAATACTTGGCATATTGAACATCCACGACAAACATCTTGTGCAGGCATACTCAAGGTAATTCTTGGTAAAATGCTTGCACTGGTATTATGGAGGTTATTCTTGGCATAAAGGATGACAGCTGTGGCACATAGGGGGGGGGGACAAACTTGACAAAATGCTGACCCTATCATACTAGAGGTAAATTTTTACAAAAGGATTACCCATCATACATGGATATCGTTAATTGAAAAATTCCAGGACTATCATATTTTACGTAATTGTTGGCATAAGGGGGCACCCATGGCTTATAGCTAGCACCCATGGCAAAATGCTGGCCTTGGCACAATGGAGTCTATTTTTGACTTATGGGTGCTCCCATAGCAAATGTAGAAATAATGGGGTCAGTTTCTGTGATACGCCAATTTTCATTGGCTTTGCACTCCATGAAAGGACTTCTATTTAACAAGTGCCCTTTGATATCCCATGGCTTTTTAGCTGATTTATGTGAAAAGTTTGCCTTAAAATGTACTATTTGACCCAGTTTTTTCCAAAGTTTCTTGTGGAGATAACCTCTTACCCATGATCCGTTTC
Organism: Lissotriton vulgaris; assembly: GCF_964263255.1. Classification (NCBI taxonomy): domain Eukaryota; kingdom Metazoa; phylum Chordata; class Amphibia; order Caudata; family Salamandridae; genus Lissotriton; species Lissotriton vulgaris. The sequence goes on along the minus strand of NW_028248512.1, from coordinate 29,012 downwards.
AAAAGAGCTCTGGTTCCTTCACATTGCTCAGTACAATTTATGACAAGTATTATATTACATACTCCACACCACTTTGAAAGGTTTTTTTCAGCGCCCTAATATAGGCGGGTCCAAAAGAGAGATTGGAGTTGTATTTTTATTTTAATGACAGTTGTAACGTAACTTCAGAAATATAATTTATTGTGCTGTCATCTGGGTTAAGATCAAGTCATAGAGCTTCCGTGGAAGATTCTGGTCAAAGGTCATATAATGTCACATCCAGTGATGTCAATAAGGTCAAAGGGCATCTAATGTCACTTCAGCTACCCCAAGCATTTTGGGTAGTCGACGTCCATGGATAAACCGCTCCCAAAACAAGCCAACTTTGATGTGAACCCGAAGTCGCGTCAATACTCTAGGAAAGAATGACCTATGTAGACATAAACCCAGGGGCAACAGTCCTGCAAGACAGCCAAAGAAGATTGAATTACCCTCTTGAAAAATGACAATAAAAAGTAGAGTCAATGTCGCACTAAGCTGCTGAGAGTGCCTGATTTGAATTTGTCCTGACATGCGCATTGAGTGCGCGTGAGACTGAGGTGTGGCATCCATTCCCAAGAAGACCCAGCCACGCTAATACGCAGGACTGACTGTCCGAAGTCCGTCACCGGGCCATAATTTAAATTAATGTATTACTAACCCCCTGGCCCCTGCCTGGCTAGCCTTGCCCTGCCTGCCCCTGCCTTCTGCTGCCTGCCTGTGAGTCTGCATCTGAAGCCGAGCCTAGTAGCAGCAGCGGAGTGTCTGTAGGTGGTGGCGAGGACCGTCGGAGTCTCAGTGGGTGGTGGGGTGGTAATCAGAATTATCAGATAATTTGGATTGGAATCAGGGAGGGCATCATGGTGGGGCCCGACTTGCAATAAAAGTAAAACAAACATAGTGAGTCTTATGCTGCTCGGCCTCACCTCCCTGTCTGTTCTTTGGCTTTTTATACCTCCCTCGATCACCTCATCATTCGAATGCTACCAGAAGGCGCCAATCTTAGCAGCTATTTGTCTCCGGGTGGGAGAGTGCAGTGTGTGCTGCTGTTCCTGTGACACACGCACAGTTGAGAAAGGTTCTCAGAAAAGAACCACTTCGCCATGGTAACTTTCAAAACTGAAATATTGCAGGGCAGTACATCTGTCCATGGGTTCCACATCAAAAGTAAACCAATTTGGGCCTTAAGTATATTTCACACTTATAATAAGTGAAAGGAGGAGTACTAGTGACAACGACTCCGTTGATACAACTAGCGCAACAGGGCACGTGTAACATTTATTCAAAGACTAAAGAAAGACCACTTAGGTTAGAGGGGCACAATGTTTAAACTGGCGAATCGGTCACAGTTAATGATGCTTCTCAAGAGCAGGGCGTACAGTGGTCACCGCCAGGGCGGGAGTGAAAGGGCTGACACTGAATCTGCCCCTAATCGACAGGTGGCATAGATGCTGTGGGGGGTTAGTGGTGATGGTGAAGCTCTTTGCTTTAGAACCGAGGGCCCCTCACACACAGCAGTATGTGGGTATCTGGCCCTGTTGCGCTGGCTGCAGAGCCAAGGAGAGGTGGGCAGACTCTGGGTGGGCTCCTTTGCAGCAGGGCAGGTGGGCAGTGGCTGCGTTCGCTGCAGAGCCAAGGAGAGGTGGGCAGACTCTGGGTGGGCTCCATTGCAGCAGGGAAGGTGGGCAGTGTCTGTGCTGGGTGTAAAGCCCCAGGGGAAGTGGGCAGTGTCTTTGCTGGATGCAGAGCCCCAGGGGAGGTGGGCAGTGTCTTTGTTGCCTGCAGAGCCCCAGGGGAGGTGGGTAGTGTGTGTTGCCTGCAGAGCCTCAGGGGAGTTGGGCAGTGTCTGTGCTTGGTGCAGAGCCACATGGGAGGTGGGCAACGTCTGTGTTGCCTGCAGAGCCCCATGGGAGGTGGGCAGCGTCAAGTGTTGCCTGCAGAGCCCCAGGGGAGGTGGGAAGTGTCTGTTCTGGGTGCAGAGTCCCAGTAGAGATGGTCAGTGTCCATGTTGCCTGCAGGACCCCTGGGGAGGTGGTCAGTGTCCATGTTGCCTGCAGAACCCCAGGGGAGGTGGTCAGTGTCTGTGCTGCCTGCAGAGCCCCAGGGGAGGTGGGAAGTGTCTGTGCTGGGTGCAGAGCCCCAGGGGAGGTGGGCAGTGTCTGTGTTGCCTGCAGAGCCCCAAAGGAGGTGGGCAGCACACTGTACAAAGCACATATTTTTAAAGCTTAGTTGTTTTCTAGCCACGTCCATAATTACATCAAAAACACACTTTGGAGAGACCCCCCCATATTTTTCATCCCACTTAAAGCCCCAGAAACAACAACATGTCGCTGTCACCTCATGGTCTGGCACTGTGCATCATGCATGACTCATGACAAGTATCCAGATTACCTACGTGCAGAGGCATAGTGAACCCTGCCCCACCGAATCCCACCCCTTGCTTTAGAAGCAATGGCGAAGTCCTTGATGGGCCTCTTCTGTCTGCAACCCTGCAGACAAAGGTTCAGCTCATAATTAATATGAAAAGGTGGGCAAGTGAGTAGGTGAAGTAATAGGTGGATGGATGGATGGATTAGTGAAAGGGTGGATGGAGGAATGAAAGGTTGAATATAAGCATGGGCGAATTTTGCGAATCTCGCGTTCGTGAATTTTGCGGATTTGCGAACTCGCAATCCGCAAAATCCGCGAATTCTCGCGAATTTTTTTTTTTGTGTGTTCGCGCGGGTTTCTGCCAGTTCGCGAGGGTTTTGTACAATTTCGCAAAACGCGAACTTACCTGTCGGGTCGCAAGTGTCGCGAACTTGTTGTTTCTACGTGTCCAGCCTGTTTGGGACACTCTTCTTCATCACTGCCACTCTCTGTCACCACTGCCACTTTCTGACTACTCATGCCACCCTCTGGCCCACCCATGCCACCCTCTGTTTCATCACAGCACCCTCTGGTTGTCCAGTCAGTGTACATTATTGTGGCAACGCAAGCACACCTTCCCTGCCTCAAGTGACCTGAATTAATTTGGGGCTGATTAATGTGTCACAGAATATTTTTTTAGCTGGCACCTGCTTCCTTAGTGCTTCCTGATTAGTGATCTTTTGCACTTGCTAAGTGCTTTCATTGTTGCAAAATTAGTTACAACACCTGCCCTGCCCCAACTGGCAATAATGAATTAGGGGCTGATTAATGGATTTGAACTTCCAGCCTGGCTCCTGCTTGTCTCCCTTAGCTGTAATTCAGGACCTTTGTGGCATATGTGTAACTATTCTGAGGTTCAGAGCAGGGTCACATAATAGTTGCAACTGGCAACTGAACTCTGGAGGGGCCCCTCAGGAAGCACTACAGGAAATGGCTACTAATGATGAGCCTGAACTTTTGAACCTGGTAAGTAGTTTCAGTTTTGCTAAGATCGTATTTCTGCAATTTTGCGCTTATTCGCGGGGCGCGAAGTTGTACTGGGAAGCCGCGAACTCACGCGAACAGTGCGAGCAAAATCCGCTGCTCGCGGATTTTGCGGGAGATTCGCGAATCTCGCGGATTGCGAATTTACCGAAAATCCGCAAAATCCGCGAGCGAAACGGATTTTCCGCCCATGCTTAGTTGAATAGATGGATAATGAGAGAGGATGGATGGATGAGTGAGTGTAAGTTTGGATGGATGAGAGAAAAGGTAAATAGATGGAGGTATGGGTGGAAGGGTAGATGGATGGGTGAAAGGGTGGATGGGTGAGTGAAAGGATGGATGGATGGATGAGTGAAAGGTTTGATGGATGAGTGAAAGGGTGGCTGTAAGGATGGATGAGTGAGTGAAAGGGAGGGTAAATGGAGAAAATGATGGATAGATGCGTGAAGGAGTGAAAGTATAGATAAGTGAGAGAAAGGATGGATGAGTGATATGGTCAATGGATGGATTCATGAGTGGATGAGTAGATGGGTGGAAGGAAGGATGGCTAAGTGAGGGTCAATGGAGAGAGAAAGGGTAGATGGATGACTGAAAGGGTGAATGGGTGGAAGGATGAGGGACTGGGTGAATGTATGAGTAAGTGAAAGAGTGGCTGGATGGGTGAAAGGCTGGATGGATGAGTGAATGGATGGATGGGTGGGTGGATGAGTGGGTTGATGAGTGTACAGATGGTTAGGGTGAAAGGGTGGATGGATGGATAATGGATGAATGAGTGAAAGGGTGGATGGAGGGATGGATGAGTGAAATGATACATGGAAGGATACATGATGGATAGGTTTGCAAATGGTTGAATATGTTTGGATATGGATGGGCTTACTCATATACTATTGCACGACCTCCTCTGATGTGTGTAAAACGTACCTTTCGTCCTGGAGTTATGTCCTGAATTTTGACCAGTGGTAGGGCAAAGTGGTAGGTGGTGAGCTGGGCCACCAGAAGGGGGAGGGGGGCCCCTCAATGTGCTTTGCAGGGGGGCCCCCTCATGTTTCGTTACGCCACTGGCTTCACACTGCCTGGGAAAACCATGCAAGCCAATCGCAGGCTACAGCGTCCACCACACAGTCTCCGACTGATTCACTCTCCTGGATCTGAGCTGGGTTAGTACATTCCACACTAACAATGCTGAGGGGAAGGAGTGTCTACAACTAAACACGTTAAATTATAATCCGGCGTCCCTTTTAAGGAGTGATTTTCCAATTCTCTTTCTACCACGAGAAGGTATTTTGCAAGTGGATGACTAGACTCAGTATAATAACCGCAATCAAAACTACAAGCTGAAGGGGCCCCTGAAGTCCTATTACTACAGATATGGATGCCCTTCGTGTTGTACTCTTCTCACTGGCTTTGCCATAAGAATCGAAAACTGTTCAAGAACGGAGTGAGACCAGAATTGGAAGAGTCAAAATTATAGTGTTTTTCATATGTGAACCCTGCATAGTGTACAGGGTGAATTTGTGACAAATGATTCCAGCTCTAAGGATGAATCCCCCCTATCCTTTTTATTCCAATAATGATTATCCAAATCCCACTTTTAATATGTAACAAAATGTAGCACTGCATTTCATCAGCTTGATTTTGGCAAATTATGGTATATATGTTAGAATTATGGTACAGGACAACAGACAAGGATGTGCTATCAATGACTAGTACAGTGATATATGGGATGTCAATGGGTATGCCAGCCAAGGAGAAACTTAGCAATGTTAGCGTGGTGTGGTACGGCTGCACCCTTGCTTTCTTGGTTTGTAGTCTTGAGATGGTTGAATTAAACCAACAATTAAGGGAACAGTTTAGCAAAAGTTGTCCACCAATTTTTTTCTTTAATGGGCTTTATTTTTAGCCAGATATACTTACATGGATATTGTGCTCTAAGGTTTCCAAAAGGCATTACGTACACCGTTGTCAAATACTGTAGTGCCCTGTGAAGTTGCCACTATGTGAGGTTCTATGAAATTTTGATGGATGGGCCATTTGAGAGTATGGCAATACAGAGGACATATCTTGCCACTGACAGTGAGCTTTGTTATATGATAAAAACGTGTTTTATTGGACGGATACCTCATATGGAACCGTCTGCACTAAATGGTTGGAAAGACTGCAGAAGAACATGTATGTTGAATGAACAATCCTGCACGTATTTAATTAAATAAAAATTGGCGATAATGAAGGTTTCAACAAATGCGACCTGGCAACACCGGGCACAAAAGTATCATGTAGTCTACATTGATTACCATACATGGAGACTGGAATGGCAAATAACTAGTGTAGGAAACTGGCTCCATATATACTACACCAAAATGAGGTATAGTATCTATAGAGACCAAGTGACCCCAGAGTTAGGCAGAGGTTAAAGGTAGATAGAACCTTACTCTCTATTTGTGGTAGAGTGGTTGAGCAGTAAGGCAGTATCAGAGGACAGTGTTAAGCATTTGATGTACACACTTAGTCAGCAAACAAATTCACAGACTCAAGAACTGAATTTTAGGCCAATTGTTTTTGTATAAAAAAGATACTGTTTATTTTTAGAACCAAGCAAGCCTGGCACAGGTAAGCATGAAATATTTTTCAGTAATAAGTTGCTGTATATAGAACAGCTTGAAAATAGAACTTGTACTTTGATTTACAGGGGATGCAGCAGGGTGCAAATACAGTACATTGGAATGAATAGGCTTTTTCAGTAAATTACAGGTAAGTTACTTTTTACGTTACTTTTCTAATTCAGTGCTGGTACCTAGATTCAGCACTGGGACATTTCCAGTAAACAGGTAAGCAATTAAGTTTTGGTTATTCGCATGATTTTTAAAGAATATCTTTAGATTTCAAAACTCCGACACACAATCGTTTTTTGGAATATCGGTTCACAGGTAAGTAAACGACTGTTAAGGTTCTGGGGTTAGACTCAGGGGTCCCCCCCAGGGTCAGTGATGCACTGTTGTTGCAACCTCAGCGGCACTAGGGTGGCCGGGTGCAGAGTGTTGAGGCCCAATGTTATCAAATGGGTGATAGGGGGACTCTTGTCGGTGGCTGCTGGCAAGGAGGCCACTAGGTTGCAGGAGCAAAGCTCCTAGGGTTAAGGTCTGGGCAAATGGGGAAACAAAGTAGCACAAACTGTGCACCCTAGGCTGCACTGAGGTGACCGGGTGCAGAGTGCTATTTTGACGTCGGGCGCCTTGTTTTCTTTGGAGAACCTCTGGTTTGCAAAAGCACTGCAGGCAGGGAGACGAAGGACTTCTGGGTGCGACCACAACTTGGAGAGGTAAGTTGGGAAGGCACCATTGGTTTGGGCACACAAGGCCATGGGGCGTCGGGTGCAGGGGTGCCTTTTGGGGTCGAATCTTCTTACCAGCTCCTGGTCGTGGTTAGGGGGGCCTTCTGGATTGAGGCTGCAGGTCTCGGCCGGAGGCTTGAGGCAGGTCAGGGGTCGCCGGATCTTGGGTCAGGATCGCCGCGGTGACCTCCTCATAGTATTTTTCCACTCGAGCTTGGGCCGGGTTCAGCGGGTGCAGAGTGGGCTATTTCGTGGTCTCTGGCTGCTGCCAGAGGTTGCAGTTTAACAAATCCAGTGTTCACGGGAAATGCATTATTTGGAAGTGAAAGCAGGGTGGTCCTCCTGGATTTTTAGATTGCTGGCTGCAGGACACACACCGATTTCGCAGGCCCAGGTTCGAGGGGAGACAGGCCGGTAGGGCTGGGGCCAAGTCAGTGGGCGTCTTCCTCTTGTTAGCTGGCTGCATGGTTGTTCGGTCCTTCTTTTCTTCTTGTTGTCAAGCTGGATCAATCAATCAATCAAGAGTATTTGTAAAGCGCGCTACTCACCCGCTAGGGTCTCAAGGCGCTGGGGGAATGGGGGGGGGCTGCTACGGCTTGAAAAGCCAGGTCTTGAGTTGTTTCCTGAAGGAGAGATGGTCCTGGGCGTGTCGTAGGTGGGTGGGGAGGGTGTTCCAGGTCTTGGCCGCCAGGTAGGTGAAGGATCTTCCTCCAGTGGTGGTTCTGCGGATCCGTGGGACGGTGGCGAGGGCGAGGCTGGCGGAGCGGAGCTGGTGGGTTGGCGTGTAGAACGTGAGGTGGTTGGTGAGGTATTCGTGGCCCAAGTCGTGGAGAGCCTGTTGTGCGTGAGTGAGGAGTCTGAACGTGATCCTTTTGCTGACGGGAAGCCAGTGCAGGTCCCTCAGGTGGGCGGAGATGTGGCTGTGACGGGGATGTCCAAGACGAGTCGTGCTGAGGCGTTCTGGATGCGCTGGAGTCTTTTCTGTAGTTTGGCGGTGGTCCCCGCGTAGAGGGCGTTCCCGTAGTCCAGACGGGTGGTGACGAGGGCCTGGGTGAACGTTTTCCTGTTTCCAGTGGGGATTCAGTGGAAGATCTTACAGAGCATGCGGAGTGTTGAAGCAGGAGGAGGTAACAGCATTAACTTGCTTGGTCATCGTGAGGGAGGAGTCAAGGATGAAGCCCATGTTGCGTGCGTGGTCCGTGGGCTTGGGTGGGGGCCCAGAGCAGGGGGCCACCAGGAGTCGTCCCAGGCTGAGATGGATGGGCCGAGGATGAGGACTTCCGTCTTGTCTGAGTCCAGTTTCAGGCGGCTGAGTTTCATCCAGTCTGCGATGTCTTTCATTCCGTCCTGGAAGCTGGCTCTGGCGGAGGTGGGGTCGTTGGTGAGGGAGAGGATCAGTTGGATATCGTCGGCGTAGGAGATGATGTTGAGGTTGTGCTTGCGTGCGATGGCTGCGAGGGGGCTCATGTAGACGTTGAAGAGGGTGGGGCTGAGCGAGGAGCCTTGAGGTACGCCACAGATGATCTTGGTGGCTTCTGCGAGGAAGGGCGGGAGACGGACTCTTTGGGTTCTGTCGGAGAGGAAGGAGGTGATCCATTCCAGGGCCTTTCCTTGGATCCCGGCATGGAGGAGGCGGGTTGTCAGGGTGCTGTGGCAGACCGTGTTGAACGCAGCCGAAAAGTCGAGCAGGATGAGGGCGGTTGTTTCTCCGTTGTCCAGCAGGGTCCGGATGTCGTCGGTGGCCGCGATGAGGGTGGTCTCGGTGCTGTGGTTCGCTCGGAATACGGACTGCGATGGGTCGAGGGAGCCGTTCGTCTCCAGGAAGGCTGTCAGCTGTTTGTTGACAGTTTTCTCGATGACTTTTGCAGGGAAGGGGAGGAGCGAGATGGGGCGGAAGTTCTTGAGGTCTGAGGGGTCTGTGGTGGGTTTCTTCAGGAGGGATCTGAGGAAGCAAGGTTCAGCATACCCCATAAATACTAGATTTAGGGGTGTTACAGGTAGGAAAAGGGCAGGGACCAATGGGTCCCTTCCCTGGGGTGGTTACAGCCCCCATCGTGCCAGCCTCCAGTGGGAGGGGGGCAGAAGCCTGTCCCTGGTTGGTTGAGTCCCCCCATCCTCAAGATGGCGGCGACTCAAGAGTTGTGCTTCACCTCACCTCCCCCACCTGAGGGGTGGAGTTGGTATGGGTGGGCATACCTCTTTCCTTTATTTGTTTTTCCCGCCGGCTCTCCCGCCCAAAGGAGGGGGGGTTGAACCAGTGGGGACCAGTTGCAGAAAGCAGCAAATGGTCTGGGGAGGCTCACAAAGGTGGCATGCCTTTAAAGCTTTCCCTTCGTGAACCTTGCTCATCCTGGGGGAGGAGACTTGGCACCTCATCCCAGGATGTGCATTGTTTCAGGCGCCAGAGAGCAGCAGGCTCTCGACCCAGGGGTCCAGAAACATGTCTGGTGGTGGCAGCTGCAAGTAGCCACTCAGCCTGTACACTAGTGGTGGGTTAGTTTTCAGGGGGCACCTCTGTGTGCATTTTTCATTAAATCCCCCCCGGCATCAGTGTGGGTTTAATGTGCTGAGAAGTTTGATACCAAACTTCTCAGTTTTCATTGTTGCCGTTATGGTGCTGTGGAGTTCGTAATGACAAGCTCCCAGCACCATATACTCTTAATGGCAGCTGTTAGATCTGGGGGTCTCTAATTGGCAGAGGTAAGTACCTTAGACCAAGTAGGGACCCTTGCTTCTAGTCAGGGTGAAGGAATACACACAGTAAATAACCCCTGCTCACCCTCTAGGTAGCTTGGCACGAGCAGGCAGGCTTATCCCCAAGGCAATGTGTATAATAAATGTACTTAACACAAACAATGACCCCCAATCCACCACAAACTGAGACCACACAGGTAAGTATATTTAAAAATATAGATTTATCCAGTTTATGTAGTAAAAATAATCAGTTACAGGGTGAATTGCTCTTTTCACCAAATGTTGCACGTTGTCTTGATGGTTGCTAAATATATCAGGAAGTTCTCAAGGGAAAAATAGTCTCAGCTCTCTTTAAATCAGTCCTAAAAACAATGCCACCGTGTTATTGACCCAAATCAGCTCTTCGCTGACGCTAGCGGGTTACTACCCCGCTCCTCTTACTGTTGCGCTCACTCTAGGAGCCTCGGCGTGGGCAGAGCCTTTGATGACAGCCCCGGCCGGTCCCGACTGCCTCTCCCGGCCTCTCTCGACAATCCAACGAGCGGCGGGGAGATCGGGCAGCACTCTTCTTTCAGGGACAACAGGCCAGGGGCTGGGAGCACACACGCGGCTCCCTCGGCGAGACCAGGTCCCGGAGAGGACTCCGCATCAGATCCCTCGTTGGTCGCGGCTCTCAGCAGCGCTGATGACGTGGGCCAATCCAGTCGCGGCGTTCTCGGCGAGCCTCCACACTCACCCGGGAGTCAGCCAATGGCAATGCGGCTCCCGGGGCAGGCCCTTGATGACACTAACTCCGGCAACCAATCACCACACAGCTTCAGTGGTGACGCGACGGCGCTCCGGCCAATCCCGTTGCGGCGTTAGTGAGGGGGCTCGACTCTCTCCTCCAATCAGAGAGCAGCGGGCTCGCTCTCGGCTTCGTTGGTACCGGCAAGGTACAGCGGACTGCGTAGGGTATTTCCTGGCTCCGGGCAAGATCGGTACTTGGCGGCACAGGTTTTCTGGGGGAGTAGGTCGCAATAGACCGCCCTCACGGCCACAGATCTTCTTTGGGGCAAAACTCACGAGGGGAGCACCACGATCTCCCGGATCTTGTGAACTGCGTGCCGATGAGCACACCGATCTCGGTCCCAGGCCCGTAGTTAAAACTCACGCACCCAAACAAACTGCAGCGCGATCTTCACAGCGTTTTCAGTTACAGTGGAACCTTTTGATCCTGGGTTCCAGGACAGGAGGCCAGCTCTTCTCAGGCCCTTGGAGATTCAGTTAGGAGACACAGCACACAGCAAAGTCTCTGTAGGTCAAGCAGGCAGGGTCACAGCACACAGCAAAGTCCCTCTTCTCCTCAGCTTCAGTTGGTCAGCAGAACAGGTCAGCCCTTAGAACACACAGCAAGGCAATCTTCCTTCAGTTCTTCAGCGGTCCTTCTTCCAGCAGAGGTTCCTCTTGATTGTAGAATCTAATTTTCTGTTGTCAGGGGTCCTTCTCTTATACCCCTAAAAGTCTTTGAAGTCTTTGTGCAAGTGGGCCCTGAGCCCGGTCTAAACCAGTTCTGGGTGTTGCTGGAGCCCTTGGGCTTCCTGGCTTCCTTCTTTCTTTCAGTGTGAGGGGCAGAGTTGACAGTCGCCCAGCTGGAGGTGGAGCCAGAATTGTGGTCAGGCAGGCACAGCCATGTTCACTCCCAGGTGCTATCTCCTCCCACTTCCCTAGATGCAGATGCAGTCTTTCAACCACGGGCTGACACAGACAACCTCCTGGGGGCTCTGCAGCCCCTGTCACCCTCAAACCAGACAGTCAATCCACAAGCAGTCCCAGGCACACAGAAAGGTTAGACAAGAGAACAGCCACTTTCTAAAAGTAGTATTCTCAAACACAGAATTTAAAAACAACCTTTCCTAAAAGATGTGTTATTAAATTCTGAGTTCAGGGATATCAATCACTTATGTCCCATCTTGTTCCTATGGGAAGATATGCTGGTATCCATTGGGACCAGCCTTCCCCATGTTAGTCTATGGAGCAAGATAACCTTGCAGCAGTGAGCACACAAAATGGCTGTTGCTCACTACCAGAGCATGTTACCTGCACTAGTACATGCTCTACCTTACCCATACACTGCACCCTGCCCAGGGGGGTACCTTGAGCCTTCCTTAGGGGTGACTGATGTGCACAGACAGGGAAGGGTTAGGCCCAGCCAGTTGGGACACTGGCCAGGCGGACATGGCAGTCCACTGACTGCACACAGGCACTGCGGTGGCAGGCCTGAGACACCATTTTAGGGCTACTTATGTGGGTGGCGCAATCAGCGCTGCAGGTCCACTAGTAGCATCTGTCATCACCAGCCCTGGCACACACAGTGCACTTTACTAGGGACTTCATGGTGATACAAATATGCCAATCAGGTATACCCAATCAATATGACAATTTACATAGGGAGCACTTACACTCTGGCACTGATCAGCAGTGGCAGAGTGTCCAAAGCATCTAAACCAGCAAAAACGAAATCCAGCACAGCATCAAAAATACAGGAGGCAGAGGCAAACAGATGGGGGAAAACCACGCCAAGGGTGTCAGGTCTAACACGTGTCCCCTCCAGCTGAAAGTTGGGAGAACTACCCAACCTCTTGGGAGTCCTCATCACTAAGGCGGAAGAATCTGGACAGACCATCAGCGTTGGCGTGTTCTGTACCAGGGCGGTGCTCCACCGTAAAGTCCATCCCCTGTAGGGAAATGGACCACCTCAACAGTTTTGGATTCTCACCCCTCATCTGTATTAACCATCTGAGGGGCCTGTGGTCGGTCTGAACATGGAAGTGAGTCCCAAACAGGTAGGGCCTCAGCTTCTTCAGAGCCCAGACCACAGCAAAAGCTTCCCTTTCAATCGCACTCCATCTCTGTTCCCTGGGGAGTAGCCTCCTACTAATGAAATCCACTGGTTTGTCTCCGCCCTCATCGTTGATTTGTGAGAGTACTGCTCCCACGCCTTGCTCTGAAGCGTCCGTTTGCACAATGAACTCACTGGAAAAGTCAGGTGCCTTAAGCACCGCTGCTGTGCACATGGCAGTTTTGAGGGCATCAAAAGCAGTTTGACAGGCCTCAGTCCAATTCACTTTCCTGGGCTGATTTCTAGAGGTCAGTTCTGTCAAAGGGGCCACAATGGTGCCATATCCTTTGACAAACCGTCTGTAATACCCGGTGAGACCTAGAAAGGCTCTCACCTCAGTCTGGGTCTTGGGGGGTTCCCAAGCCAGAATGGTATCAATCACCACTGATCCCTGCCCTATCTGGCACTTACTGGCCTTGATAGTGAGGCCTGCCTTCTGCAGAGCCTTCAACACTTCACAGAGGTGTTGCAGGTGTTCCTCCCAAGTGGAGCTGAACACAGCAATGTCATCCAGGTATGCTGCGCTGAATTCCTCCAGCCCTGCTAATACCTGGTTGACCAGTCTCTGGAATGTGACTGGGGTATTTTTCAACCCAAAGGACATGACACAAAACTGGAAGTGCCCCTCTGGCGTTGAAAATGCTGACCTCTCCTTGGCCCCCTCAGTTAAGGCAATCTGCCAGTACCCTGAAGTCAAATCAAAGGTGCTCAGGTACTGGGCAGCTCCCAACCGATCCACAAGCTCATCAGCTCTGGGGATGGGGTGTGCATCAGTCTTGGTGACCGCATTGAGCCCACGGTAGTCCACGCAGAAACTGAGTTCTGGGGGCCATCGGGTGTAGCAGCTTTCTTAGGCACTAAGACCACTGGGCTAGCCCAGGGGCTGCTGGAGGGCTCAATTGCCCCTAGCGCTAACATCTTGGAAACTTCTTCCTTGATGCTAGCTCTGACCTGGTCAGCCCCCCTGTAAGACTTCTGTTTCACAGGCAGACTATCTCAAGTGTCCACATTGTGCCGCACCAGTTGGTGACACCTGGGGTCAGGGAGAACAGGGGGGCAAACTAACCCAAGACCTGGTGACAGTCCTTCTGCTGTTCTGGGGTCAGGGTGGGTGAGAGGATCACACCATCCACTGACCCGTCTTGCTCCTTGGTTGCCAGGAGGTCAGGGAGAGGATCACTATCCTCCTCCCCTCCAGCATCTTTAGCCATGAGCATAGTCACTTCAGACCTCTCAAAGTGGGGTTTGAGGCGGTTCACGTGCAACACTCTCAGGGGCTGCCTGGGAGTCTTCATGTTAACCAAGTAGGTAACCTCGCTCTTGCGCTCTACCACCTCATATGGCCCGGTCCACTTGTCACGGAGCGCACAAGGCTCCACCGGCGCCATCACTCACACTTTCTGACCAGGGTGGAACTCAACCAGAGAGGTGTTCTGGTCGTACCATCTTTTCATTTCCTCCTGGCTAGCCTCCAGGTTCTCTTGAGCGGCTTCCTGAAGCCCTTGGTCTGGTTGCGGATGGCCAGCACATAGCTGAACACATCCTGGGGGGTTTTCCCACGGGATTTCTCCCATCCCTCCTTCACCAGAGTGAGAGGTCCTCTGACAGGGTGGCCATACAGCAACTCAAAGGGACTGAACCCTAAGGATTTCTGAGGTACCTCCCTGTAGGCAAACAACAGGCATGGTAACAAGACGTCCCACTTCCGCCTCATGGGCTCTTCTAGGCCCATAATCATGCCTTTTAGGGTGCGGTTGAACCTTTCAACCAACCCATTTCCTTGAGGATGGTAAGGAGTGGTGAACTTATATGTCACCCCACACTCCTCCCACAGAGACTTCATGTACCTAGAGATGAAGTTGGTACCCCGGTCAGAGACCACCTCTCTGGGGAACCCCACACGGGAAAAGATCTCCATTAAGGCACGGCCCACCACGGGGGCTGTGACTGTCCTGAGAGGGACTGCTTCCAGGTACCGAGTGGCATGGTCCACCAAGACCAGGATAAACCTGTTGCCTAAGGCTGTCTTGGGGTTCAGGGGCCCCACGATGTCAATGCCCACCCGCTCAAAAGGAGTGCTCACCACAGGAAAGGGTTGGAGGGGTGCCATGCACTTCCCTCCGCTCTTGCCACTGGCCTGACAAGTTTGGCAAGACTTACAAAAGGCAGCAACGTGCTTCTTCATCTGGGGCCAGTAAAAGTGGGTGACAAGCCTGTGATAGGTCTTGTCTTGCCCCAGATGTCCTGCAAGAGCCACGTCATGAGCCAGACCCAGTAGGAAATTCCTGAAGCACTCGGGTACCACCAGCACATGGGTTGCACCGGGCTCAGCGAACTTAGGCTCACTATAAAGTAAGTCATCTTCCCAGTAAACCAAATGTTCCTTGGATCCCAGGCCTGCTGCCTGGTCTGCAGCCTGCTGCTGCACACCAATGAGAGAAGGGCACTCCTTCTGAGCCTGGCAGAATTCCTCCCTGGAGGGACCACCATCTTGCTGCCACTGGGACAGCTCAGGCAATTCCCCCAGTTCAGCACATGTTCCCCTTTAAGTTCCAGGGCATCCCCCTCAGGTTCTGCTTCCTCCTGGACCGTGGGAACGGCGGGGGCTGGTTTCCCATGCCCTCTACCCCTTCCTCTCTTGGCAGGTCCCTGGGCCATTGTGCCAGGCTCCAGTTCTGCTGATCCACCCCTACTGGCTGCCATAGCACGTGTGGTCACACAGATCCACGCAGGCAAGCCCAACATTTCCAAATGAGTTCTGTGCTCCACATCTTTCCATGGAGAGCTCTCCAGGTCGTTACCTAATAGACAATCTACAGGCAAGGCATCACTTACAACGACTTCCAAAATACCAGAGACACCTCCCCATTCAAAGGGAACACGTGCCAACTTGCAGAGGCGCACTGAACTGTCAGCTGCCACCACAGGACGGAGCACATTGGGAATGATCTGCTCTTCAGACACCCACTGACACCTAACAGATGTCACGCTGGCCCCTGTGTCTCTCAGAGCTTCTATCTCTCTTCCATTGATGGTCACCTTCTGCCCATATTTTTTAGTGTTAAAGGGCAGCAAGGTTTCCTGGGCCATCTCTTGGTCTCCTAAAGAGACATGGGTCATCACTGCTAACCCCTCCTCCCCACTGGAAATCAAATCCCCTCCCAAGGCTACACTGGCTAACCCCGGGGTTGGAGCACCAGTGGGTGCTGGAGGTTTGTTTGGACATTTGGGGGCAATGTGCCCCACCTCCCTACATGCATAGCAAGTAGGCGGGGATCTGTTGTCCTGCTTGCCCTTATGGGGCCAGGACTTCTTAGGCTTGGGGGGTTGAGACTCCTTCTCCTGGGAACTATTTTGGGGCCCTTTAGAAGACTCCTTTTGATTACCCTTGTCCCCCCCCCACTCTTCTGCTGGGGACCCTGTCCACCTTTGTAGGGGTACTTAACACCCCCTTGTGGACCCTGGTGCTAGTCCAGCAGTCCGCCTCCTTAGCAAGCTCACTGGGATCAGTTAACTTGCTGTCTAAAAGATGCTGGGGCAGCTCTGGAACACAGACTACTCAAGTGTTCCCAACTAATCAAGTGACACAACCCCACATAATCAGTTACTTTTCTGCCCTTTATCCAACCTTCCAGTGCACGCGTGTACATACTCACACACTCCACCCAAGTACTAAAATCAAGCTTCTTGAAGTTCCTAAACTTCTGGCGGTACTGTTCTGGAGTGAGCCCATACCGGAGGCATAAAGCCTCCTTCATAGCGGGGTAGGATAAAGTACCTGCTGCTTCTAAGGGTGCCAAGACATCCCTCCCAGAGGCCTCAAAATGCTTCCACAAACCTGCCCCCCAACTCTTCTCAGGCACTTCATTCATCTTCAAGGCAAGCTCATACGATCTAAACCAAGCATAAATATCCTCACCCCTCTGATAATTCGGTACCAGATCTTTTGGTATGTATACTTTACCCTCCTGTACTGGTTGTGCGCTGCCACCATTAGGACTGGAATCCACCTGTTTTGCTTTAATGTCCAGCTCCCTCATGCTCAACTCATGAGCCAACTGGAGTTTCCTCTCTTCAAAAGCGAGAGCATTCCTCCTCTCCTCCGCCTTCTTTTCACTTTCAAGGCACAGTCTCCTCTCTTCTGCTTGGGCTTTGAGTTTAAAAAGCTCAATCTCATGGGCCCTAGCTCTCTGATTATCCTCCAGCTCCTCTGGAGAAATAACCCTACTGGAGTGGTTGCTGCCAACCCTAGAAGCTGGCCTATTCATTGGCAAATCACTGGATTCAAAAGCATTCTCCTGTGTGCCTCCCTCTCCAGTAACATCCGCTGAATCAACATGTTTGGCCTCGCACCAGGCCCTTAGAGCTTTCTGTAGCCCTTCCTTGTTTGTGCTGCCCTTCACTGGGCATCCAAGCTGTTTGCAGAATTGCTTCAGCTGCTCCTTTTTATAGATGAGCAACTCCTGAATTTCAAATTCCAATTCTACTCCTTCGCTTACTGCTTTCTGAGACATGATGCTTCCTAGACTTTCAAACATAGGTTTCACCAAAAAGAAAAATCTTGTGCAATCTGTGCTGCTAAACTAGGCTAGTGATGTACAAGGAATCACTGCAGGTCAAGTGCAAATATTAGTTCAAAATCCACACCGCTGTCCAACAATTTTAGATCTGGGTGTCTCTAATTGGCAGAGGTAGGTACCTTAGACGAAGTAGGGACCCTTGCTTCTAGTCAGGGTGAAGGAATACACACAGTAGATAACCCCTGCTCACCCTCTGGGTAGCTTGGCACGAGCAGGCAGGCTTATCCCCAAGGCAATGGTTATAATAAATGCACTTAACACAAACAATGACCCCCAATCCACCACAAACTGAGACCACACAGGTAAGTATATTTAAAAATATAGCTTTATCTAGTTTATGAAGTAAAAATAATCAGTTACAGGGTGAATTGCTCTTTTCAGCAAATGTTGCACGTTGTCTTGATGGTTGCTAAATATATCAGGAAGTTCTCAAGGGAAAAATAGCCTCAGGTCTCTTTAAATCAGTCCTGAAAACAATGCCACCGTGTTATTGGCCCAAATCAGCTCTTCGCTGACGCTAGCGGGTTACTACCCCGCTCCTCTTACTGTTGCCCTCACTCTAGGAGCCTCGTCATGGGCAGAGCCTTTGATGACAGCCCCGGCCGGTCCTGACTGCCTCTCCCAGCCGCCCTCGACAATCCAACGAGCGGCGGGGAGATAGGGCAGCACTCTTCTTTCAGGGACAACAGGCCAGGGGCTGGGGGCTCACAAGCGGCTCCCTCTGCGAGACCGGGTCCCGGAGAGGACTCGGCGTCAGATCCCTCGCTGGTCGCGGCTCTCAGCAGCGCTGATGACGTGGGCCAATCCCGTCACGGCGTTCTCGGCGAGCCTCCACACTCACCCGGGAGTCAGCCAATGGCAGTGCGGCTCCCAGGGCAGGCCCTTGATGACGCTAACGCCGGCAACCAATCACCACACGGCTTCAGTGGTGACGCGACGGCGCTCGGGCCAATCCCGTTGCAGCGTTAGTGAGGGGGCTCGACTCTCTCCTCCAATCAGAGACCAGCGGGCTCGCTCTCGGCTTCGTTGGTACCGGCAAGGTACAGCGAACTGCGTAGGGTATTTCCAGGCTCCGGGCAAGATCGGGACTTGGCGGCACAGGTTTTCTAGGGGCGTAGGTCGCAATAGACCGCCCTCACGGCCACAGATCTTCTTTGGGGCAAAACTCACGAGGGGAGACACCACGATCTCCCGGATCTTGTGAAATGCGTGCCGATGAGCACACCGATCTCGGTCCCATGCCTGTAGTTAAAACTCACGCACCCAAACAAACTGCAGCGCGATCTTCACAGCGTTTTCAGTTACAGTGGAACCTTTTGACCCTGGGTTCCAGGACAGGAGGCCAGCTCTTCTCAGGCCCTTGGAGATTCAGTTAGGAGACACAGCACACAGCAAAGTCTCTGTAGGTCAAGCAGGCAGGGTCACAGCACACAGCAAAGTCCCTCTTCTCCTCAGCTTCAGTTGGTCAGCAAAACAGGTCAGCCCTTAGAGCACACAGCAAGGCAATCTTCCTTCAGTTCTTCAGCGGTCCTTCTTCCAGCAGAGGTTCCTCTTGATTGTAGAATCTAATTTTCTGTTGTCAGGGGTCCTTCTCTTATACCCCTAAAGGTCTTTGAAGTCTTTGTGCAAGTGGGCCCTGAGCCCGGTCTAAACCAGTTCTGGGTGTTGCTGGAGCCCTTGGGCTTCCTGGCTTCCTTCTTTCTTTCAGTGTGAGGGGCAGAGTTGACAGTTGCCCAGCGGGAGGTGGAGCCAGAATTGTGGTCAGGCAGGCACAGCCCTGTTCACTCCCAGGTGCTATCTCCTCCCACTTCCCTAGATGCAGATGCAGTCTTTCAACCACGGACTGACACAGACAACCTCCTGGGGGCTCTGCAGCCCCTGTCACCCTCAAACCAAACAGTTAATCCACGAGCAGTCCCAGGCACACAGAAAGGTTAGACAAGAGAACAGCCACTTTCTAAAAGTAGTATTCTCAAACACAGAATTTAAAAACAACCTTTCCTAAAAGATGTGTTATTAAATTCTGAGTTCAGGGATATCAATCACTTATGTCCCATCGTGTTCCTATGGGAAGATAGGCTGGTATCCATTGGGACCAGCCTCCCCCATGTTAGTCTATGGAGCAAGATAACCTTGCAGCAGTGAGCACACAAAATGGCTGCTGCTCACTACCAGAGCATGTTACCTGCACTAGTACATGCTCTACCTTACCCATACACTGCACCCTGCCCAGGGGGGTACCTTGAGCCTTCCTTAGGGGTGACTGATGTGCACAGACAGGGAAGGGTTAGGCCCAGCCAGTGGGGACACTTGCCAGGCAGACATGGCAGTCCACTGACTGCACACAGGCACTGCGGTGGCAGGCCTGAGACACCATTTTAGGGCTACTTATGTGGGTGGCGCAATCAGCGCTGCAGGTCCACTAGTAGCATCTGTCATCACCAGCCCTGGCACACACAGTGCACTTTACTAGGGACTTCATGGTGATACAAATATGCCAATCAGGTATACCCAATCAACATGACAATTTACATAGGGAGCACTTACACTCTGGCACTGATCAGCAGGGCAGGGTGTCCAAAGCATCTAAACCAGCAAAAACGAAATCCAGCACAGCATCAAAAATACAGGAGGCAGAGGCAAAAAGATGGGGGGAAAACCACGCCAAGGGTGTCAGGTCTAACAGCAGCACTGCACATACAATGTCTAAGAATGGACTTAGACACTGTAGGGGTACAGGGCTCATGTACCCTCAACACTGGCATAGGGCACCCAGCTAGAGGGGTGACTGATCTATGCCAGGGCAGTGGGTTGTAGGCACGGCACACAGGGATGTGTGCTATGTCAACTCTTTACTTTGTTCTGCACCAAAACACGCAGCCTGCAAAGGCAGTGTGTGTATATGTGTAGAGGTACATGGCCTCTGAGAGTGGCACAATAAATGCTGCAACCCTTAGAGGTCTTCCCTGGTCACAGTGCCCTGGGTACCCGTGGTACTATTTAGCAGGGGCTGACCTGTGGCAAGACATGCCAATTGGGGAAAGAACACAGGCCCTGGGAACCTGATTGTCAGGGACCCAGGGCACACTAAGAAAAAGTGCATTAGTAGTCTGTAAAAAAGTGTGCAGGGGGTTACTGCAACAGAAATCCACTTTCCTACAACTAGCAGATTTGGATTGTGGCACCCGTGTAAATATTTTAAGTTTTCAATTTGAGCATGTTTTAACTTGCATGCCATTAGAAACTGCGTGACTGGTTAACCTACTGAAATGAACTACAGGTAGGGTGGAGACTTGTGCACACACTAATCATCTGTAAGGCGTTACCACATGGAAGATGCCTTTTGCACCATTTATTGTACATCAAAAAGATTGCAGTAACTAGGAGGTGATTATAGGAGTGATTAATATCAAAGAAAAGACCAGCATGCTGATGCTTACCATATGTATTATTTTTGGTCATTTTTTCACACAAAGTTATTGCTAGGTGATGTAGGTCAAAGATAATGCATAATTGGGTTTTAAGTGCAAATGTTCATAGATTTTTAAAGAGGTACTCATAAAGTACTATTGAAATTCAAAATAACAAACTGCTCAGGCCAAGGTTGAATGGAGGATATATTCACTCAAGGAGAGTTAAGAGGAAGACTCCGAAGTACATCCTTCCAATTAACATACCAGCAGACAAGATACCAGGGTCCTAGAAGAGATACAAGAAAACCTACGCTGAGGAGCAGAGACTATCCTGACCTACAAGCTCATATAGAAATATTTGAGAGGTCACCTCACCTATAACTTATCTTGACATGCTTCATCATAGGCGACCGCCCACACTGCAGGAAGATGGTATCACTCCAGTGCACTCAACCCCAAAAACTGGGAGTTCTTAGATATTCTTTACACAGGACAAATTCAGAGGTCTGTATCAAGTGTTAAAAAGCCCTAAGGATATACCCAAAGAAACTTTTTTTATTATTGGGTTGCTGTGGTACGGGATAAAATTCAAAAGATGCGGAAGAAGGGTAAAAAATAATGTTTCACCTGACCAGATAAAGATGCCAACATAGTGTGACCTAACTAAATGCCAAAAACTGGTCAAAGGTAACCCTGGGCAAAGCAGTACGCTAGCGTAGTTTGCGAAGTTTGCGCTATTTCGCACTATGCGAATTGCACGTAGCACAGTGCAAACACGCATAGCATAGCGCAACGGTAATTTTTTGCTTGCTCGCGGTCCTCAATGTCAAGTTGGCAACCGTGTGCAAGCAAAATGACATCCTGGCGAGACCTTTTCCGCGTTCGCGATCAGCAACATCAAGTTTCCGATCGCGAGCATGGAAAATAAACCTCCCGGTGAGATTCTCAATGCGGGGAGGTCAGGTTTCTCATTGCGAGTGGTCGCGTATTCTCCCGACCGCTTGCGATGAGAAACTATCAGTCTGCGTTGAGAAAGCTGCCGCTCTGGTAGAAATCTACTCGAGTGGCAGAAAACGACCGTTTGCACTGTGCAATAGGCAGTTTGCACTGCTTGCACAGTGCGCACAAGCATTCCGCACTGTGCAATCAGTGCGAACAGCATTTTGCACAGTGCACTACGCAGTTTGCGTATCGCGAAGTGCACTTCGCGCAGCTACACATAGCCCTACTGCGCGAACTACGCCCAGAGTTAGTCAAAGGTCTATTTCAGGGCAAAAGAATTCCCTACTCACTACTTACATGCATGTGTTCCATGCAAAAAGGTTTGAGGCCAAGGCTCTCATACCTATACGTCCTTACTCATAAAGGAACCCTGTAGGAACAAAACATATTAGGTGCATTTTATTGAAACAAAATATTCAACCTATTTTGAAACAGCTGCATCTTCATATGCTCATACTCACAAAAACATCTATGACATTTACTGTTAAACTAAAAATACAAAAATAACAGTTGATGGACAGAATGCAGAACAATGTCATACATTCACCCCAGTACAGAGATCTGGGCCTAAATCCATTGTTTTTTGCACTCCACACCAGCCCAGTTCAGACATGGCCATATGCAAATCAACCTTGACCCTGTGCCTCATGGGAACAGTGAAGCCCGAATTGCCAAGCCATGTCTTTCCTGGACCGGAATCAAGCATCCTAGGACCGTTTTCTGGCAATCAGCCATCTTCAGCCAGGATACCTTGACTCCAGTGGTGTGGAGAGCACGGGACTCACGTCTGAGCATACCCATCCCACTCGGGGTGACAAATGCAAAAATAACAGTTAATGGACAGAATGCAGAACAATGTCATACATTCACCCCAGTACAGAGATCTGGGGCTAAATCCATCGTTTTTTTGCACTCCACACCACCCCAGTTCAGACATGGCCATATGAAAATCAGCCTTGACCCTGTGCCTCATGGGAACAGTCCAGCCCGAACTGCCAGGCCATGTCTTTCCTGGACCGGAATCAAGCATCCTAGGACCGGTTTCTGGCCATCAGCCGTCTTCAGCCAGGATAGCTTGACTCCAGTGGTGTTGAGAGCATGGGACTCACATCCCACTCGGGGTAACCAATCCAAAAATAACAGTTGATGGACAAAATGCAGAACAATGTCATACATTCACCCCAGTACAGAGATCTGGGCCTAAATCCATCGGTTTTTTGCACTCCACACCACCCCAGTTCAGACATGGCCATATGCAAATCAGCCTTGACCCTGTGCCTTATGGGAATAGTCCAGGCCAAACTGCCAAGCCATGTCTTTCCTAGACCGGAATCAAGCAACCTAGGACCAGTTTCTGGCTATCAGCCGTCTTCAGCCAGGATAGCTTGACTCCAGTGGTGTGGAGAGCATGGGACTCACGTCTGAGCATACCCATCCCACTCGGGGTGACAAATGCAAAAATAACAGTTGATGGACAGAATGCGGAACAATGTCATACATTTACCCCAGTACAGAGATCTGGGCCTAAATCCATCGTTTTTTTGCACTCCACACCACCCCAGTTCAGACATGGCCATATGCAAATCAGCCTTGACCCTGTGCCTCATGGGAACAGTCCAGCCCGAACTGCCAAGCCATGTCTTTCCTGGACCGGAATCAAGCATCCTAGGACCGGTTTTGGCTATCAGCCGTCTTCAGGCAGGATAGCTTGACTCCAGTGGTGTGGAGAGCATGGGACTCACATCTGAGCAATCCCATCCCACTCGGTGTGACAAATGCAAACTAAAAATATACTTGTTCCTAATACTCACCCAATAGTGAGCACTGCAAGTCTCTAAAGAGAAGTGAGGGATTCTTGTGATCAAGCTGTTCTTGTAGGAACAGACAGAGTGTGTTTAAATGCAGGTGGTAATCACAAAAACACTTGTTC
This sequence comes from Lissotriton vulgaris, assembly GCF_964263255.1. Lineage (NCBI taxonomy): Eukaryota > Metazoa > Chordata > Amphibia > Caudata > Salamandridae > Lissotriton > Lissotriton vulgaris. Next base: position 5,773 of record NW_028248512.1, on the reverse strand, counting down.
GGCCAACTGAGGGGTAGATTCAGAATTCATGGTTCAAAATGAGTGGCATCTCCTCTGTTCTCACGCTCTAAGTGTATAGCGAGTGATCAACACAAAAAAGAAAATAACCCCTCCAGTAGCCCAGCCAAATTGAAAGTTATTCATCCGTACTAATAGGCTACAGATTATTGGAGGGGAATCTAATTCCCCTAGGAAATGGTATATGAACAGGTTGAAACAGATATGTGCTGGTTACATGAAGATATCATCTTCAGAATAAACAAACAAGACATGTCAGCAATTCAACAAAGAAAATGATTATACCCTGGTGTCCTCCGCATAGGTGGGTATAATGTGTACTCATTAAGTAGAGGGAAAATTACTCAGAGATGCAAGCAATTCTAAATCAATCGCAAAAAGCTGGCAACAAAAGGAAATCCCTAATAGTTTGTAAAATACTAATATTGTAGATATGCAACAGCACTTTCTCTGTAATCTAAGAACCCCTCATGATGCCATATTGTGAACAAAGGAGAGATGGAAGGCAAACCCCTTTTTAATGCTTCTGCATTGCGTTGTGGGCGCTCGTCCGTACGCAATGGTTAAATGAAGTATGATAGCACGGGCTCATGGGAAATCTAGTATGTTAACTACACAACAGGCAGAAAACGATGAGAACACCACACCACTTTTGAAGAGTCCACAACACTTTTACAAGAAAAACTGTATGGTGTAACATTGGAAACTCACTACTCATCCTAGAACCTAGGACCGTAGATGGGAATCATTGTGGGCTCATTTCCGATGCTTTTCCGCAGTAAATACTAAAGCTGGGGAGAGGAGTTGGCCTAACGGCTAGGGCGGTCGACCTTTATTCTAGGGAACTGGTTTAGAGTCTCGGCGATGACGCTGAACATTCTGTGATTCTGGGCAAATCGCGTAATCTCTCCGTGCCTAACAAAAACAAGCATTGGCATAGTCAATATGTCTCGCCTTTGTGACCATTCGACAATTTCGAAGCTACTTAACACATGTGTACAACTGGTAAGGTCTTCTAATTTTCCTTAATCTTTTTTTTGCACAAGGAGGCTTCGTTAACTTTCAACTATGTAACTAACATATTATAGCCTCCACATTAAGGGACCAATTTGACACTATACAGTCTATTGAATTATCATTTACGTACACAAACAAAAAGAGGAATAGACCAGGACACAAAACGTCTCCATGTTTGTAAAAATACAAAAATTAGAACAACTTTAACAACTACAAGAAAACGCACACCTTCCTTCCATACAACAAACACGTATATTCACATAAAAAATAATGCAGACCTCAGAATACACTCCCAAAAAACAACACAACATAATTCCAACCTCTGAACCAATATAACCAAACCGAAATTAGAACCTATGCGGACGTCACTTCCTGTTGTGACGTCACTTCCAGTGACAGCATCCCCCCACTTCTTTTTTAATGACTTGTGCCCTGGGAGACAGACACAAAAGTGATCTTACGCAATCTGGGGAGGTTTCTGCCTCTTTCGGCTTGCATAAATGGCATTGGTGTTGTGAGCCCCTCCTGCGATGAGGGGCGCCCACTCCGTGGTCAAGATGCACTGCCACAGTACATCCCTTTATCTGTTTTCACTTTTGGCTCGGCTGGTGGTGCTGGCTGTACCCGGCTGCTGGAAATGCTCTGCGCCGCTCCCATGGCAGAAATGGTTGGTAGGGGGGGACTGGTGTCAACAACCATAAAGGAGGCTGTGCTGCAGTGACAGCTGCTGACTTTGGCTCTCAGCTATCGACGCTTGAGTAATTTGGCCTGCAAAGCTAGAGATGCAGAGAACATGCTTCATTACTGTTATCACATGTGCGCAGAACCGAGCCCAACTTGGAGACACCCAGCCCACGCAAACACCGAGCTGGAATGCAGCAGAGAGGTTATGCACGGGCTACAGTACAGGCGAAGCACAGAAGAAGAGTGTTTTAGAGCAGGTTCGGCAGAGCCGTGTCCATGCAGGGACCTAGGAAAGTAAAAGCGCACCATGCGTGCATTCTGGTAAAACGCCGGCGAGTTGTACATGTGCACTTCCATGCAGGAACCTGGGAAAGTGAAAGCGCACCATGCGCGTGTTCTGCTGAAACGCCGGCGAGAAGTACATGTGCACTAGGGGTGGGTGGAATTTGCGCAATCGCGTTACGCAAAATCTCTGTGAAACGGTAAAAAATTTCAGCGAACACGCAGAAATTCTGCGAACACGCGGAATTGCTCGTATGCGATGCTTTTTTACTGTTCGCAATCTGTTTGCGTGCTTGAGGGGAAATATCTTGCGAACGCGCATTTTGAGAATGCGAACAAGCAAAACATTTCGCAAAGTCGCGGAACGCAGAATTTTGGGCAATTTCGTGTTCTTCGCGAAACGCGAAATTACCCAAATTCTGAATATTCCGCAAGCGGAACGGAATTTACTGCCCAGGTCTAATGTGCACATTGCCTGTCTGGGGGAGTGCACATCTCCTGTTGCCCTTTCAAAGCGAAATCGACAATAGATCCCCAATTTTTTTCCAAAAACAACCATAGTGGATGTTGTAGTGATTGGTTTTATTAGTAGTGCAGTTTGCATCTGCTCATTTCCTTCTTTGAATAAACACACATTAGCTTGTTTAATTTACAGTGCATTACTGAGGAATCCTTTTTGCAGTCGGACCATAAGGAAATGCCCCCAATCCCCCTTCAATGATGTGGACTGTCAAACACACTTTGAAAGGTGATTATATCATTATAGATGTTTAAGCCATCAGTTAACTTTCAAGATTACGTGGAGACCTTATCTGCTGTCTTATCTAAAGACAACACTTAGTAGAAATTGCGGAAAGCGCGAAATTCGAGGAGCAAACCATTAGGGCCCGGCCACCTGGGATTCCAGCCCCACCTCCAAGGTTGTTGGGGTAGCCCGATTGGCAACCAGCAAAAGAGGGAAGTCCTTCCAGATTGTGTGATGACGCAGTTCCGGCCGGGACAGCCGCTGATGGTGGGGGGAGGAGCTGGAGGCCTATTTATGCTGGGAGGCCACAGACTCCAACCTCTTTCTATCCAGCGCTGGCCCGGGAATCCAACCTTGACGAATATCCCACCCACAAGTCCCTGAGATTAGGTATTTGGATAGGGTAGGCGTTAAAGAGGCCACAGCAAGATTTAATCGCACGGTTAACGGGAGTCCTCCTACATACTCCCTAGGACAGCACTGAGGGGGAGAGACGGTAAGCTCCCCGCACAGAGAATGGGGGCACCGGCTGGGGAGACAAGGGCGCCAGGTCACTAGGGCGGGGGGCAGCGGCTCCATGTTATTCCCTACAAGCCTCCTTTGCAGCCTGGTGGTAGATGGGTGGGCCCTAAAAATGGCAGACGAGAACCAGAGGGATGGGCCTCACCTCTCAAGGATGCAAGTGGGTTGCGCCTTGCGGGATTTCTCAATTGGGGGGATGCAAGCCGGAGGGCCCCTTGGTGCCGGAGCGGTAGAAGGTCTTAGAAGGTCTTAGAATGGTTAGACTGATTATTTTATTATTGCCAATATTAAAACTATAAATATTGAATTGGGCAATGTATAACTGTGTAAATAAGTAATTTAAATTTGTCATGTTTATGTCTGTTGAGGTTGATAAATAAACATGGCCGTTTTTACCCACAGTTATAGTATCAAGTCTTGATTGTAGGAGTTGTGGGGGTGCGGGGCTGGGAGCATCCTAGGGGGTCCGGGCTCTATTCTCGCTTATTATTGGAATTCAATCCTCGTCAAAGGAGGATTCCAGGCCCGTGAAAACTGATGGGAGCCCGATGTGACTTCTGAACCCGCTGCTTCCTTCGACATGTTAAAAAAGCAAGTGTTTTGATTTTTAATATCGAGCATCTGACTGTCTCATGCCTTAGGATCCTATCAGAAATAAGTTTACTTGTAGACATAAAAACCCGGACAGTACATGTGAATGCCTCGCAAAATTCCGGGGGCCATTGTAGTTTAATTGAGTTTTAAGGTAACACAGATGCCACTTCCAACGCCCTTTCACACTGCAGTTAGGTACCATGAGGTGCCCTTGGACGTACACAGGACCTGTTTTATGTACTGTGGCCGTTCTATCCATGTTTACTCCCCTGTTGTTGCCAGTGTGTGCAAGGCACTAGCCTGGCCAAAGAACAAGGAGACAGGTGAAGAGGTCGGACCTGCGGCAGTCTGTTTTCATTTGGAAACGTTCATGAGGCAGTCTTTAACAACATTTTGGGGCACATGTAGGTAGCCGTTGGCGATTCGCAAACGCCGAAATTCGCCGAATTTCGGCGTTTGCGAATCGCAAACAGCATTTTGATATGTAGGTGCCACTTAGCAAAATAAGGAATGGCAAAAATTCTATGTAAGGGTACTTTAAAAATTGCCATTTTTGCATAAGGAATAGCAAAATACCACCTACTTCAAGTAGATGGTATTTTGCGATATCCTTCAAAAATTCATTAAAAAAAATTAAAAGTGCTATGTGCCGCACAGACATGCCCTTAGGGCATGTATGTACGCCACATGTACTTACAGGCACATTCCAGGGGTGCAACAGGTGTCCTTTGGACACTCTGGCCCCCTTGGAATTGCGATTCTCAAATTGTGATTTTCACACAGAAAATCGCAATCTGAGAATGTATCCCCATTCATTCCCTAATTGCGATTCGCAATTTGCTAATCGCAAATAAGGAATGTTAGAGATTCGCAAAAAAAGTGCGAATTTTTACCTACATTCCATTTTGCTATTCTCAAATAGCGATTCCTTAAAAATTCCTATTTGGGAATCGCAAAATGGAAAGTACCTACATATGCCCCATTCCTGGGTTCATAGCTCCCTTTGACTCTTGGTCTACGTATCCAGTTATATTACAGCGTCCTCTGGGCTCAGCCAATCTTTAAAAGTGGGAAAATGCTTAACTCTTGGCTTTCTCAGATGCCGCACTTTGCAGTAGTTGCTATTGTCCACTGAAGGCGAACTCACACAAGCAAATATTGCATCGTTTGTATGCTCCCAGGCCTTTGGAGTAATGTTATCTGAATGTCTGGAATGTCTCCATTTCCTGGTTCACAAAAGGAACAATTTAAATGCATGTACGGCAATCATCCAATTAGGACGCCTTTATTACAGTAGCACGTGTTTAGGAAGACAAATATGGACTCCTACAAACAGGTATTCATTATATATGCACATACATTTAAAGGGAACAGAAAACTGAGGCTAGCTGGAGCAACTCACACTGAGGCCCAGTACTGGGTTTGTTTCAGATACACTGGAATGTGTCAAGTGTGCAGGTCGCCCAGTACAGTACTGTTTTCAAATTAATTCTGGTACTTTCTTCTTAGTGAATAAAACAACGGAACAAATCACTAAACTATTAAAATACAACAAACAGGCGTGGTTGAACTCTGACTATGGGCATACGAGATGCCAATCTATTCCTGTGTGACAAAGCAGGGGGTTGCTGATAGTCTGGACTCTGAAACGCACAGGGCAGCACATAATGTTTCTGCCCTAGGGCACACATTTCTAACCGAGAGGAGGTGCTCTCCCGAGCCTCTGGTCTCAACTGTGCCCGGTGCAGAGGGAGGGATGTGCATCTAGCCGCAGGGTGTACAGTTCCCCTCACCATGAGGATCACAAGAAAAATCATAAGGCCCCTGCATAATGTGACGAAGGGCTCCGGAGACTCCCAACTCTCACAGCTATTTGCTGGAGGATTGCCTCCATTTCACGCCCAGACCACC